>NC_140989.1:201227187-201864709 GCF_052327205.1 Somniosus microcephalus
CCCAATTTAGAACCCTTATTTCCGGGCCGTCTTTGTCTTTTTCCATGACCACCTTAAATCTCACCGAATTATGGTCACTGTCGCCAAAATGCTCTCCAATGACACTTCCACCACTTGCCCGGCTACATTCCCCAGAATTAGGTCCAGTACCGCCCCCTCTCTTGTAGGACTTTCTACATGTTGGCTCAAAAAGCTCTCCTGGATGCACTTTAAGAATTCTGCACCCTCTAAGCCTTTCACACTCTGACTATCCCAATTTATATTGGGGAAGTTGAAATCCCCCACTATTATTACCCTATTATTTTCGCACTTTTCTGAAATTTGCCTACATATCTGTTCCTCTATCTCCCCCTGACTGTTTGGGGGCCTATAGTACACTCCCAGCAAAGTGCTTGCCCCCTTTTTGTTTTTAAGTTCTACCCATATGGCCTCATTAGAGGAACCCGCTAATATATCATCCCTCCTTACAGCAGTAATTGACTCCTCAATTAATATTGCAACACCCCCTCCCCTTTTACACCCCCCTCTGTCTCGCCTGAAGATTCTATACCCCGGAATATTGAGCTGCCAGTCCTGACCCTCCCTCAATCATGTCTCCGTGATAGCAACAATATCGTACTCCCATGTGTTCAACAACAACTTCAGTTCACCTGTATCACCGTTCCTTCACTGTCGCTGGGCCAAAATCCTGGAACTCCCTTCCTAACAGCATTCTGGGTGTACCTACACCATATGGACTGCAGCGGTTCAAGAAGGCAGCTCACCACCATCTTCTCAAGGGCAATTAGGGATGGGCACTAAATCCAGGCCTAGACAGCGACGCCCACATCCCATCAATGAATAAAAAAAAAAATCAACATCACTAAATCCGATGATCTGTTCATCATCGCTATGCTACTTATGGGCGCTTACTGTGCACAAATTGGCTGCCATGGTGCCAAATTTGCAAAACTGACTACACTCCAAAAAGAACTTCATTCGATGTAAAGTGCTTCACGACGTCCTGTGGTGGTGAAAGGCACTACATAAATGCAAGTCTTTCTTGAATGTAGACCTCTTGCTTACCCCTCCGGCTCTCCGCTGGATGGTACAACATCTGGTAGTGGTCGAACACAGCTTGTGGTCTGCTCCAAGTGACCGTCACCGAACTTTCAGATATGTTGGAAAAGGACATGTCCCGCGGTGGATCCATGGCTAGAGGAACAAGGCAAAATTGGAGAATGAGGTGACCTCACATAATCAGACATGCCAGCAAGATCAAGGCACAGAAGTGAGACAGAGTGGTTAGTATGTCCTAGATACAGGAGTGTGAGAGAGGGGTTAGAGTGTCCCAGATACAAGAGTGTGAGAGAGGGGTTAGAGTCTCCCAGATACAGGAGTGAGAGAGAGGGGTTAGAGTGTCCCAAATACAGGAGTGTGAGACAGGGGTTAGAGTCTCTCAGATACAGGATTGTGAGAGAGGGGTTAGAGTGTCCCAGATAGAGGAGTGTGAGAGAGGGGGTGGAGTGTCCCAGATACAGGAGTGTGAGAGAGGGTTAGAGTGTCCCAGATACAGGAGTGTGAGAGAGGGGTTTAGAGTGTCCCAGATACAGGAGCATGAGAGAGGGGATAGAGAATCCCAGATACAGGAGTGTGAGAGAGGGGTTAGAGTGTCCCAGATACAGGAGTGTGAGAGATGGGTTAGAGTGTCCCAGATACAGGAGTGTGAGAGAGGGGTGAGAGTGTTCCAGATACAGGAGTGTGAGAGAGGGTTTAGAGTGTCCCAGGTACAGGAGTGTGAGAGAGGGGTTAGAGTGTCCCAGATACAGGAGTGTGAGAGAGGGGTTAGTTAGTGTGTCCCAGATACAGGAGTGTGAGAGAGGGGTTAGAGTGTCCCAGATACAGGAGTGTGAGAGAGGGGATAGAGTGTCCCAGGTACAGGAGTGTGAGAGAGGGTTTAGAGTGTCCCAGGTACAGGAGTGTGAGAGAGGGGTTAGAGTGTCCCAGATACAGGAGTGTGAGAGAGGGGTTAGTTAGTGTGTCCCAGATACAGGAGTGTGAGAGAGGGGTTAGAGTGTCCCAGATACAGGAGTGTGAGAGAGGGGTTAGAGTGTCCCAGATACAGGAGTGTGAGAGAGGGGATAGAGTGCCCCAGATACAGGAGTGTGAGAGAGGGGTTAGAGTGTCCCAGATACAGGATTGTGAGAGAGGGGTTAGAGTCTCTCAGATACAGGAGTGTGAGAGAGGGGTTAGTGTGTCCCAGATACAGGAGTGTGAGAGAGGGGTTAGAGTGTCCCAGATACAGGATTGTGAGAGAGGGGTTAGAGTCTCTCAGATACAGGAGTGTGACAGAGGGGTTAGTGTGTCCCAGATACAGGAGTGTGAGAGATGGGTTAGAGTGTCCCAGATACAGGAGTGTGACAGAGGGGTGAGAGTGTTCCAGATACAGGAGTGTGAGAGAGGGTTTAGAGTGTCCCAGGTACAGGAGTGTGAGAGAGGGGTTAGAGTGTCCCACATACAGGAGTGTGAGAGAGGGGTTAGTGTGTCCCAGATACAGGAGTGTGAGAGAGGGGTTGGAGTGTCCCAGATACAGGAGTGTGAGAGAGGGGTTAGAGTGTCCCAGATACAGGAGTGTGAGAGAGGGGTTAGAGTGTCCCAGATACAGGAGTGTGAGAGAGGGTTATGTAATGATATCAGCAAATAGTGATGTTATTTGCCTGTTTGATTATCATGTCTTACCAGCATAGTTGCCTGATTGATTACTTATGCCTGACCAGCAGAGGTCATGTGAGAGACAAGCAGTTTGGTTTAGTTTCAGTTTCGTTCTAGATGGATCACTAGCATGATGTGTCCTGTAAATGCTGTTAAAAGAGTTGAACAAGCTTTAGATTAAATGACATTCTCTTTCATAAATGTCTCGTCATTGAACCCACAACGAAATCAATACATGGTGTCAGAAGTGGGATTGAAAGAGATGAAGAGGAAAAATCTGAAGTTAAATCAGCTCTTCACAGATTAGCAAGCCAAAAGAGAACATCGCTGCTTACCATTGGAGAATAGCTAACGAAGTGAAAAAATGGAAGGATTACACCCACCGGCGAAGCTTCAGTTGACAGGTAATGTGGCTGAAAATTGGAGGAGATTCAAACAACGTGTGGGATTGTATTTAGCGGCAATCGGAGCTGACGAGAAAAGTAATAAATTGAAATCGTCACTGTTCTTACATGTCGTGGGTGATGAAGCGCTGGAGGTGTATAATAACTTCACATTCGCTGCTGATGGAGACAATATGAAGCTAGATAAAATAATGGAACAGTTTGAGGCCTACTGCATAACTAAACGTAACGTGACGTTTGAGAGGCACAGATTTTTCACATGTGTACAGAAAACGGGTGAGACTATTGATCAGTATGTGACTGAACTGAGAAACAGAAGCAAATCGTGTGAATTTGAGGGACTGACAGACTCGCTGATAAAAGACAGACTGGTGTGTGGTATTCCAGATAATGTTCTAAGCGAAAGACTGCTAAGAGAGCAAGATCTAGACCTGGGAAAAGCCATAGCACTGTGTAGGGCTGCAGAGACTGTGAAGTCGCAGGCAAAGGAGCTGTTCACTGACAATAGCTGCAACGTGGATGCAGTGAGAATGAACGGACACAAACCATTTAACATAAAGAGCGCCAATGTGAAAATAGAGGCATGGCCAGCGAATGAAAATGAAAGGGACAATCAAAAGTCATGTAGTCGATGCGGTACACAGCATACACCAAAAAAGTGTCCAGCATATGGTAAAACATGCAATAGTTGCAACAAAAACAACCATTATGCCCGTTGCTGTAAGAACCAAGCGCAACAAAGCAAGGTCCATACAGTAGATGAAAGCGAGATAGAGGAGTTCTATGTAGATGTTGTGTCTGAAAACAAAAAAGAAGAAAGAGACTGGATGTTGACACTAAAAGTGAATGACATACACATTCCATTTAAATTGGATACTGGAGCACAAGTTAATGTGATATCAGAGACTGATTTTAAGAAAATTAGACCCAGAGCAAAGATACATGGAATAAAAGTGAAAGTGACAGGATACTCAGGTACTGATATACCAGTGAAAGGAAGATGCATTGTCAAAGTAACACACAAGGACAGAGAGCACACGCTAGCATTAATCGTGGTGCCAAAGGATATGCAAGCCATACTAGGTTTAAAAGCCTGTGAGAGACTGAACCTGGTAAAGAGAGTCCTCGTTGTGGAAAGCGAAGGAGAGACAGTCTATGATGAACTGAATGTTGCGTACACACCGGGTAAGCTGATGTATACAGCAGACACGTTGTCCAGAGCTGTTGGCCCAGGAGAGCCCGCAAACACAGTGAAAAGACTGATGTACAAGGCAAAAGACAGTGGAACTGACTTCTACCAGAGCATGCTTGTATACCGCACAATGCCGCTCGAGTGTGGTATGTCACCAGCCCAACTCCTGATGGGACGTCGGCTAAGGTCAAACCTACCCATCCCAGAGAACCTCCTGAAAACAAAAGAGGGGGAGAAAGTGAGGAAGTTCAAAGAGCAACAGAAAGAAAAGCAAAAGTACTACTATGACAGATGAACACAAAACCTACCTGAACTCCACACTGGTGACCAAGTAAGGTTCAAAGACAAAACAAACATATGGACTCAGAAGCGAACTGTCCTGAGTGAAGTTCAACCAAGATCATACACCATTCAGACATATGAGGGTGCTGTTCTGAGAAGAAATCATCGAGATCCTCTCATGGGACCAGCCACAGCAAGTCAGAAGACTGATACTGTTGAACAACCTGATCACACAGCTGAGAAACCATCATCTGAGGCAACAACTCAGATTCAAGGACAATCAATCAGAAAATCCTCAAGACACGTGAAGCCTCCTGAGAGACTCATTGAACAAATTTAAGGACTATTGTTATAGAAGGAAGTAATGTTATCTTATTCTTTCTTCAAGTTCTAGTGTATTTACATATTTCATGTGAACACACAAAGCAAGGTTAAAAAACCTTGATCATGATAATGATAATGTAAGTTCATTAAGTGTTACAGTTAAAATGCAGATTAATACAAGGAAAACATGTTCTTAGTTAAAAGTAAGATACTTTTGTTTCAAGAAAGGGAGATGTAATGATATCAGCAAATAGAGATGTTATTTGCCTGTTTGATTATCATGTCTTACCAGCATAGTTGCCTGATTGATTACTTATGCCTGACCAGCAGAGGTCATGTGAGAGACAAGCAGTTTGGTTTAGTTTCAGTTTCGTTCCAGATGGATCTGTAAGATGGTGTCTCCTGTAAATGCTGTTAACTGAGTTGAACATACATTAGATAAAAAGTCATTCACTTTCATAAATGTCTCGTCATTGAACCCACAAAGAAATCAATACAGGATAGAGTGTCCCAGATACAGGAGTGCGAGAGAGGGGTTTAGAGTGTCCCAGATACAGGAGCGTGAGAGAGGGGTTAGAGTGTCCCAGATACAGGGGTGTGAGAGAGGGGTTAGAGTGTCCCAGATACAGGAGTGTGAGAGATGGATTAGAATGTCCCAGATACAGGAGTGTGAGAGAGGGGTTAGAGTGTTCCAGATACAGGAGTGTGAGAGAGGGTTTAGAGTGTCCCAGATACAGGAGTGTGAGAGAGGGGTTAGAGTGTCCCAGATACAGGAGTGTGAGAGAGGGGTTAGAGTGTCCCAGATACAGGAGTGTGAGAAAGGGGTTAGAGTGTCCCAGATACAGGAGTGTGAGAGAGGGGTTAGAGTGTTCCAGATACAGGAGTGTGAGAGAGGGGTAAGAGTGTCCCAGATACAGGAGTGTGAGAGAGGGGTCAGAGTGTCCCAGATACAGGAGTGTGAGAGAGGGGTTAGAGTGTTCCAGATACAGGAGTGTGAGAGAGGGGTCAGAGTGCCCAGATACAGGAGTGTGAGAGAGGGGTTAGAGTGTCCCAGATACAGGAGTGTGAGAGAGAGGTTAGAGTGTCCCAGATACAGGAGTGTGAGAGAGGGGTTAGAGTGCCCCAGATACAGGAGTGTGAGAGAGGGGTTAGAGTCTCTCAGATACAGGAGTGTGAGAGAAGATTAGAGTGTCCCAGATACAGGAGTGTGAGAGAGGGGTTAGAGTGTCCCAGATACAGGAGTGTGAGAGAGGGGTTAGAGTGTCCCAGATGCAGGAGTGTGAGAGAGGGGTTAGAGTGTCCCAGATACAGGAGTGTGAGAGAGGGGTTAGAGTGTCCCAGATACAGGAGTGTGAGAGAGGGATTAGAGTGTCCCAGATACAGGAGTGTGAGAGATGGGTTATTGTGTCCCAGATACAGGAGTGTGAGAGAGGGGATACAGTGTCCCAGATACAGGAGTGTGAGAGAGTGGTTAGAGTGTCCTAGATAAAAGAGTGTGAGAGAGGGGTTAGAGTGTCCCAGATACAGGAGTGTGAGAGAGGGGTTAGAGTGTCCCAAATACAGGAGTGCGAGAGAGGGGTTAGAGTCTCTCAGATACAGGAGTGTGAGAGAAGATTAGAGTGTCCCAGATACAGGAGTGTGAGAGAGGGGTTAGAGTGTCCCAGATACAGGAGTGTGAGAGAGGGGTTGGAGTGTCCCAGATACAGGAGTGTGAGAGAGGGGTTAGAGTGTCCCAGATACAGGAGTGTGAGAGAGGGGTTAGAGTGTCCCAGATACAGGAGTGTGAGAGAGGGTTATGTAATGATATCAGCAAATAGTGATGTTATTTGCCTGTTTGATTATCATGTCTTACCAGCATAGTTGCCTGATTGATTACTTATGCCTGACCAGCAGAGGTCATGTGAGAGACAAGCAGTTTGGTTTAGTTTCAGTTTCGTTCTAGATGGATCACTAGCATGATGTGTCCTGTAAATGCTGTTAAAAGAGTTGAACAAGCTTTAGATTAAATGACATTCTCTTTCATAAATGTCTCGTCATTGAACCCACAACGAAATCAATACATGGTGTCAGAAGTGGGATTGAAAGAGATGAAGAGGAAAAATCTGAAGTTAAATCAGCTCTTCACAGATTAGCAAGCCAAAAGAGAACATCGCTGCTTACCATTGGAGAATAGCTAACGAAGTGAAAAAATGGAAGGATTACACCCACCGGCGAAGCTTCAGTTGACAGGTAATGTGGCTGAAAATTGGAGGAGATTCAAACAACGTGTGGGATTGTATTTAGCGGCAATCGGAGCTGACGAGAAAAGTAATAAATTGAAATCGTCACTGTTCTTACATGTCGTGGGTGATGAAGCGCTGGAGGTGTATAATAACTTCACATTCGCTGCTGATGGAGACAATATGAAGCTAGATAAAATAATGGAACAGTTTGAGGCCTACTGCATAACTAAACGTAACGTGACGTTTGAGAGGCACAGATTTTTCACATGTGTACAGAAAACGGGTGAGACTATTGATCAGTATGTGACTGAACTGAGAAACAGAAGCAAATCGTGTGAATTTGAGGGACTGACAGACTCGCTGATAAAAGACAGACTGGTGTGTGGTATTCCAGATAATGTTCTAAGCGAAAGACTGCTAAGAGAGCAAGATCTAGACCTGGGAAAAGCCATAGCACTGTGTAGGGCTGCAGAGACTGTGAAGTCGCAGGCAAAGGAGCTGTTCACTGACAATAGCTGCAACGTGGATGCAGTGAGAATGAACGGACACAAACCATTTAACATAAAGAGCGCCAATGTGAAAATAGAGGCATGGCCAGCGAATGAAAATGAAAGGGACAATCAAAAGTCATGTAGTCGATGCGGTACACAGCATACACCAAAAAAGTGTCCAGCATATGGTAAAACATGCAATAGTTGCAACAAAAACAACCATTATGCCCGTTGCTGTAAGAACCAAGCGCAACAAAGCAAGGTCCATACAGTAGATGAAAGCGAGATAGAGGAGTTCTATGTAGATGTTGTGTCTGAAAACAAAAAAGAAGAAAGAGACTGGATGTTGACACTAAAAGTGAATGACATACACATTCCATTTAAATTGGATACTGGAGCACAAGTTAATGTGATATCAGAGACTGATTTTAAGAAAATTAGACCCAGAGCAAAGATACATGGAATAAAAGTGAAAGTGACAGGATACTCAGGTACTGATATACCAGTGAAAGGAAGATGCATTGTCAAAGTAACACACAAGGACAGAGAGCACACGCTAGCATTAATCGTGGTGCCAAAGGATATGCAAGCCATACTAGGTTTAAAAGCCTGTGAGAGACTGAACCTGGTAAAGAGAGTCCTCGTTGTGGAAAGCGAAGGAGAGACAGTCTATGATGAACTGAATGTTGCGTACACACCGGGTAAGCTGATGTATACAGCAGACACGTTGTCCAGAGCTGTTGGCCCAGGAGAGCCCGCAAACACAGTGAAAAGACTGATGTACAAGGCAAAAGACAGTGGAACTGACTTCTACCAGAGCATGCTTGTATACCGCACAATGCCGCTCGAGTGTGGTATGTCACCAGCCCAACTCCTGATGGGACGTCGGCTAAGGTCAAACCTACCCATCCCAGAGAACCTCCTGAAAACAAAAGAGGGGGAGAAAGTGAGGAAGTTCAAAGAGCAACAGAAAGAAAAGCAAAAGTACTACTATGACAGATGAACACAAAACCTACCTGAACTCCACACTGGTGACCAAGTAAGGTTCAAAGACAAAACAAACATATGGACTCAGAAGCGAACTGTCCTGAGTGAAGTTCAACCAAGATCATACACCATTCAGACATATGAGGGTGCTGTTCTGAGAAGAAATCATCGAGATCCTCTCATGGGACCAGCCACAGCAAGTCAGAAGACTGATACTGTTGAACAACCTGATCACACAGCTGAGAAACCATCATCTGAGGCAACAACTCAGATTCAAGGACAATCAATCAGAAAATCCTCAAGACACGTGAAGCCTCCTGAGAGACTCATTGAACAAATTTAAGGACTATTGTTATAGAAGGAAGTAATGTTATCTTATTCTTTCTTCAAGTTCTAGTGTATTTACATATTTCATGTGAACACACAAAGCAAGGTTAAAAAACCTTGATCATGATAATGATAATGTAAGTTCATTAAGTGTTACAGTTAAAATGCAGATTAATACAAGGAAAACATGTTCTTAGTTAAAAGTAAGATACTTTTGTTTCAAGAAAGGGAGATGTAATGATATCAGCAAATAGAGATGTTATTTGCCTGTTTGATTATCATGTCTTACCAGCATAGTTGCCTGATTGATTACTTATGCCTGACCAGCAGAGGTCATGTGAGAGACAAGCAGTTTGGTTTAGTTTCAGTTTCGTTCCAGATGGATCTGTAAGATGGTGTCTCCTGTAAATGCTGTTAACTGAGTTGAACATACATTAGATAAAAAGTCATTCACTTTCATAAATGTCTCGTCATTGAACCCACAAAGAAATCAATACAGGATAGAGTGTCCCAGATACAGGAGTGCGAGAGAGGGGTTTAGAGTGTCCCAGATACAGGAGCGTGAGAGAGGGGTTAGAGTGTCCCAGATACAGGGGTGTGAGAGAGGGGTTAGAGTGTCCCAGATACAGGAGTGTGAGAGATGGATTAGAATGTCCCAGATACAGGAGTGTGAGAGAGGGGTTAGAGTGTTCCAGATACAGGAGTGTGAGAGAGGGTTTAGAGTGTCCCAGATACAGGAGTGTGAGAGAGGGGTTAGAGTGTCCCAGATACAGGAGTGTGAGAGAGGGGTTAGAGTGTCCCAGATACAGGAGTGTGAGAAAGGGGTTAGAGTGTCCCAGATACAGGAGTGTGAGAGAGGGGTTAGAGTGTTCCAGATACAGGAGTGTGAGAGAGGGGTAAGAGTGTCCCAGATACAGGAGTGTGAGAGAGGGGTCAGAGTGTCCCAGATACAGGAGTGTGAGAGAGGGGTTAGAGTGTTCCAGATACAGGAGTGTGAGAGAGGGGTCAGAGTGCCCAGATACAGGAGTGTGAGAGAGGGGTTAGAGTGTCCCAGATACAGGAGTGTGAGAGAGAGGTTAGAGTGTCCCAGATACAGGAGTGTGAGAGAGGGGTTAGAGTGCCCCAGATACAGGAGTGTGAGAGAGGGGTTAGAGTCTCTCAGATACAGGAGTGTGAGAGAAGATTAGAGTGTCCCAGATACAGGAGTGTGAGAGAGGGGTTAGAGTGTCCCAGATACAGGAGTGTGAGAGAGGGGTTAGAGTGTCCCAGATGCAGGAGTGTGAGAGAGGGGTTAGAGTGTCCCAGATACAGGAGTGTGAGAGAGGGGTTAGAGTGTCCCAGATACAGGAGTGTGAGAGAGGGATTAGAGTGTCCCAGATACAGGAGTGTGAGAGATGGGTTATTGTGTCCCAGATACAGGAGTGTGAGAGAGGGGATACAGTGTCCCAGATACAGGAGTGTGAGAGAGTGGTTAGAGTGTCCTAGATAAAAGAGTGTGAGAGAGGGGTTAGAGTGTCCCAGATACAGGAGTGTGAGAGAGGGGTTAGAGTGTCCCAAATACAGGAGTGCGAGAGAGGGGTTAGAGTCTCTCAGATACAGGAGTGTGAGAGAAGATTAGAGTGTCCCAGATACAGGAGTGTGAGAGAGGGGTTAGAGTGTCCCAGATACAGGAGTGTGAGAGAGGGGTTAGAGTGTCCCAGATAAAGGAGTGTGAGAGAGAGGTTAGAGTGTCCCAGATACAGGAGTGTGAGAGAGGGTTTAGAGTGTTCCAGATACAGGAGTGTGAGAGACGGGTTATTGTGTCCCAGATACAGGAGTGTGAGAGAGGGGTTAGGGTGTCCCAGATACAGGAGTGTGAGAGAGGGATTAGAGTGTCCCAGATACAGGAGTGTGAGAGAGGGTTTAGAGTGTTCCAGATACAGGAGTGTGAGAGACGGGTTATTGTGTCCCAGATACAGGAGTGTGAGAGAGGGGTTAGGGTGTCCCAGATACAGGAGTGTGAGAGAGGGATTAGAGTGTTCCAGATACAGGAGTGTGAGAGAGGGGTTATTGTGTCCCAGATACAGGAGTGTGAGAGAGGGGTTAGAGTGTCCCAGATACAGGAGTGTGAGAGAGGGGTTAGAGTGTTCCAGATACAGGAGTGTGAGAGAGGGATTAGAGTGTCCCAGATACAGGAGTGTGAGAGAGAGGTTAGAGTGTCCCAGATACAGGAGTGTGAGAGAGGGGTTAGAGTGTCCCAGATACAGGAGAGTGAGAGAGGGTTTAGAGTGTCCCAGATACAGTGGTGTGAGAGAGGGCTTAGAGTGTCCCAGATACAGGAGTGTGAGAGAGGGGTTAGAGTGTCCCAGATACAGGAGTGTCAGAGAGGGGTTAGAGTGTCCCAGATACAGGAGTGTGAGAGAATGTTAGAGTGTCCCAGACACAGGAGTGTGAGAGAGGGGTTTAGAGTGTCCCAGATACAGGAGTGTGAGAGAGGGGTTAGAGTGTCCCAGATACAGGAGTGTGAGAGATGGGTTAGAGTGTCCCAGATACAGGAGTGTGAGAGAGGGGTTAGAGTGTTCCAGATACAGGAGTGTGAGAGAGGGATTAGAGTGTCCCAGATACAGGAGTGTGAGAGAGAGGTTAGAGTGTCCCAGATACAGGAGTGTGAGAGAGGGGTTAGAGTGTCCCAGATACAGGAGAGTGAGAGAGGGGTTAGAGTGTCCCAGATACAGTGGTGTGAGAGAGGGGTTAGAGTGTCCCAGATACAGGTGTGTGAGAGAGGGGTTAGAGTGTCCCAGATACAGGAGTGTGAGGGAGGGGTTAGAGTGTCCCAGATACAGCCGTGTGAGAGAGGGGTTAGAGTGTCCCAGATACAGGAGTGTGAGAGAGGGGTCAGAGTGTCCCAGATACAGGAGTGTGAGAGAGGGGTTAGAGTGTCCCAGATACAGGAGTGTGAGAGAGAGGTTAGAGTGTCCCAGATACAGGAGTGTGAGAGAGGGGTTAGAGTGTCCCAGATACAGGACTGTGAGAGAGGGGTTAGAGTGTCCCAGATACAGGAGTGTGAGAGAAGGATTAGAGTGTCCCAGATACAGGAGTGTGAGAGAGGGGTTATTGTGTCCCAGATACAGGGGTGTGTGAGAGGGGACAGAGTGTCCCAGATACAGGAGTGTGAGAGAGGGGATACAGTGTCCCAGATACAGGAGTGTGAGAGAGGGGTTAGAGTGTCCCAGATAAAAGAGTGTGAGAGAGGGGTTAGAGTGTCCCAGATACAGGAGTGTGAGAGAGGGGTTAGAGTGTCCCAAATACAGGAGTGTGAGAGAGGGGTTAGAGTCTCTCAGATACAGGAGTGTGAGAGAAGATTGGAGTGTCCCAGATACAGGAGTATGAGAGATGGTTTAGAGTGTCCCAGATACAGGAGTGTGAGAGACGGGTTAGAGTGTCCCAGATACAGGAGTGTGAGAGAGGGGTTAGAGTGTCCCAGATAAAGGAGTGTGAGAGAGGGTTTCGAGTGTCCCAGATACAGGAGTCTGAGAGAGGGGTTAGAGTGTCCCAGATACAGGAGTGTGAGAGAGGGGTTAGAGTGTCCCAGATACAGGAGTGTCAGAGAGGGGTTAGAGTGTCCCAGATACAGGAGTGTGAGAGAGTGTTAGAGTGTCCCAGATACAGGAGTGTGAGAGAGGGGTTTAGAGTGTCCCAGATACAGGAGTGTGAGAGAGAGGTTAGAGTGTCCCAGATACAGGAGTGTGAGAGAGGGTTTAGAGTGTTCCAGATACAGGAGTGTGAGAGACGGGTTATTGTGTCCCAGATACAGGAGTGTGAGAGAGGGGTTAGGGTGTCCCAGATACAGGAGTGTGAGAGAGGGATTAGAGTGTCCCAGATACAGGAGTGTGAGAGAGGGTTTAGAGTGTTCCAGATACAGGAGTGTGAGAGACGGGTTATTGTGTCCCAGATACAGGAGTGTGAGAGAGGGGTTAGGGTGTCCCAGATACAGGAGTGTGAGAGAGGGATTAGAGTGTTCCAGATACAGGAGTGTGAGAGAGGGGTTATTGTGTCCCAGATACAGGAGTGTGAGAGAGGGGTTAGAGTGTCCCAGATACAGGAGTGTGAGAGAGGGGTTAGAGTGTTCCAGATACAGGAGTGTGAGAGAGGGATTAGAGTGTCCCAGATACAGGAGTGTGAGAGAGAGGTTAGAGTATCCCAGATACAGGATGTGTGAGAGAGGGGTTAGAGTGTCCCAGATACAGGAGAGTGAGAGAGGGTTTAGAGTGTCCCAGATACAGTGGTGTGAGAGAGGAGTTAGAGTGTCCCAGATACAGGAGTGTGAGAGAGGGGTTAGAGTGTCCCAGATACAGGAGTGTCAGAGAGGGGTTAGAGTGTCCCAGATACAGGAGTGTGAGAGAATGTTAGAGTGTCCCAGACACAGGAGTGTGAGAGAGGGGTTTAGAGTGTCCCAGATACAGGAGTGTGAGAGAGGGGTTAGAGTGTCCCAGATACAGGAGTGTGAGAGATGGGTTAGAGTGTCCCAGATACAGGAGTGTGAGAGAGGGGTTAGAGTGTTCCAGATACAGGAGTGTGAGAGAGGGATTAGAGTGTCCCAGATACAGGAGTGTGAGAGAGAGGTTAGAGTGTCCCAGATACAGGAGTGTGAGAGAGGGGTTAGAGTGTCCCAGATACAGGAGAGTGAGAGAGGGGTTAGAGTGTCCCAGATACAGTGGTGTGAGAGAGGGGTTAGAGTGTCCCAGATACAGGTGTGTGAGAGAGGGGTTAGAGTGTCCCAGATGCAGGAGTGTGAGGGAGGGGTTAGAGTGTCCCAGATACAGCCGTGTGAGAGAGGGGTTAGAGTGTCCCAGATACAGGAGTGTGAGAGAGGGGTCAGAGTGTCCCAGATACAGGAGTGTGAGAGAGGGGTTAGAGTGTCCCAGATACAGGAGTGTGAGAGAGAGGTTAGAGTGTCCCAGATACAGGAGTGTGAGAGAGGGGTTAGAATGTCCCAGATACAGGACTGTGAGAGAGGGGTTAGAGTGTCCCAGATACAGGAGTGTGAGAGAGGGATTAGAGTGTCCCAGATACAGGAGTGTGAGAGAGGGGTTATTGTGTCCCAGATACAGGGGTGTGTGAGAGGGGACAGAGTGTCCCAGATACAGGAGTGTGAGAGAGGGGATACAGTGTCCCAGATACAGGAGTGTGAGAGAGGGGTTAGAGTGTCCCAGATAAAAGAGTGTGAGAGAGGGGTTAGAGTGTCCCAGATACAGGAGTGTGAGAGAGGGGTTAGAGTGTCCCAAATACAGGAGTGTGAGAGAGGGGTTAGAGTCTCTCAGATACAGGAGTGTGAGAGAAGATTGGAGTGTCCCAGATACAGGAGTATGAGAGATGGTTTAGAGTGTCCCAGATACAGGAGTGTGAGAGACGGGTTAGAGTATCCCAGATACAGGAGTGTGAGAGAGGGGTTAGAGTGTCCCAGATAAAGGAGTGTGAGAGAGGGTTTAGAGTGTCCCAGATACAGGAGTCTGAGAGAGGGGTTAGAGTGTCCCAGATACAGGAGTGTGAGAGAGGGGTTAGAGTGTCCCAGATACAGGAGTGTCAGAGAGGGGTTAGAGTGTCCCAGATACAGGAGTGTGAGAGAGTGTTAGAGTGTCCCAGATACAGGAGTGTGAGAGAGGGGTTTAGAGTGTCCCAGATACAGGAGTGTGAGAGAGAGGTTAGAGTGTCCCAGATACAGGAGTGTGAGAGAGGGGTTAGAGTGTCCCAGATACAGGAGAGTGAGAGAGGGGTTAGAGTGTCCCAGATACAGTGGTGTGAGAGAGGGGTTAGAGTGTCCCAGATACAGGAGTGTGAGAGAGGGGTTAGAGTGTCCCAGAGACAGGAGTGTGAGACAGGGGTTAGAGTGTCCCAGATACAGGAGTATGAGAGAGGGGTTAGTGTCCCAGATACAGGCGTGTGAGAGAGGGCTTAGAGTGTCCCAGATACAGGAGTGTGAGACAGGGGTTAGAGTGTCCCAGATACAGGAGTATGAGAGAGGGGTTAGTGTTCCAGATACAGGAGTGTGAGAGAGGGGTTAGTGTGACCCAGATACAGGAGTGTGAGAGAGGGGTTAGAGTGTCCCAGATACAGGAGTGTGAGAGAGGGGTTAGTGTTTCCCAGATACAGGCGCGTGAGAGAGGGGATACAGTGTCCCAGATACAGGAGTGTGAGAGAGGGATTAGAGTGTTCCAGATACAGGAGTGTGAGAGAGGTGTTAGAGTGTCCCAGATACAGGTGGGAGTGAGAGGGGTTAGAGTGTCCCAGATACAGGAGTGTGAGAGAGGGATTCGAGTGTTCCAGACACAGGAGTGTGAGAGAGGGGTTAGAGTGTCCCAGATGCAGGAGTGTGAGAGAGGGGTTAGAGTGTACTAGATACAGCAGTGTGAGAGAGGGGTTAGTGTGTCCCAGATATAGAAGTGTGAGAGAGGGGTTAGCGTGTCCCAGATACAGGAGTGTGAGAGAGGGGTTAGAGTGTCCCCGATACAGGAGTGTGAGAGATGGTTTAAAGTGTCCCAGATACTGGAGTGTGAGAGAGGGGTTAGAGTGTCCCAGATACAGGAGTGTGAGAGACGGGTTAGAGTATCCCAGATACAGGAGTGTGAGAGAGGGGTTAGAGTGTCCCAGATACATGAGTGTGAGAGAGGGGTTAGATTGTCCCAGATACAGGAGTGTGAGAGGGGTTAGAGTGTCCCAGTTACAGGAGTGTGAGGGACGGGTTAGAGTGTCCCAGATACAGGAGTGTGAGAGAGGGGTAAGAGTGTCCCAGATACAGGAGTGTGAGGGAGGGGTTCGAGTGTCCCAGATACAGGCGTGTGAGAGAGGGGTTAGAGTGTCCCAGATACAGGAGTATGAGAGAGGGGTTAGTGTCCCAGATACAGGAGTGTGAGAGAGGGGTTAGTGTGTCCCAGATACAGAATTGTGAGAGAGGGGTTAGAGTTTCCCAGATACAGGAGTGTGAGAGAGGAGTTAGAGTTTCCCAGATACAGGAGCGTGAGAGAGGAATTAGAGTGTCCCAGATACAGGAGTGTGAGAGAGGGATTAGAGTATTCCAGATACAGGAGTGTGAGAGAGGTGTTAGAGTGTCCCAGATACAGGAGGGAGTGAGAGTGGTTAGAGTGTCCCAGATACAGGAGTGTGAGAGAGGGATTCGAGTGTTCCAGACACAGGAGTGTGAGAGAGGGGTTAGAGTGTCCCAGATGCAGGAGTGTGAGAGAGGGGTTAGAGTGTACTAGATACAGCAGTGTGAGAGAGGGGTTAGTGTGTCCCAGATATAGAAGTGTGAGAGAGGGGTTAGCGTGTCCCAGATACAGGAGTGTGAGAGAGGGGTGAGAGATGGTTTAAAGTGTCCCAGATACTGGAGTGTGAGAGAGGGGTTAGAGTGTCCCAGATACAGGAGTGTGAGAGACGGGTTAGAGTATCCCAGATACAGGAGTGTGAGAGAGGGGTTAGAGTGTCCCAGATACATGAGTGTGAGAGAGGGGTTAGATTGTCCCAGATACAGGAGTGTGAGAGGGGTTAGAGTGTCCCAGTTACAGGAGTGTGAGGGACGGGTTAGAGTGTCCCAGATACAGGAGTGTGAGAGAGGGGTAAGAGTGTCCCAGATACAGGAGTGTGAGGGAGGGGTTCGAGTGTCCCAGATACAGGCGTGTGAGAGAGGGGTTAGAGTGTCCCAGATACAGGAGTATGAGAGAGGGGTTAGTGTCCCAGATACAGGAGTGTGAGAGAGGGGTTAGTGTGTCCCAGATACAGAATTGTGAGAGAGGGGTTAGAGTTTCCCAGATACAGGAGTGTGAGAGAGGAGTTAGAGTTTCCCAGATACAGGAGCGTGAGAGAGGAATTAGAGTGTCCCAGATACAGGAGTGTGAGAGAGGGATTAGAGTATTCCAGATACAGGAGTGTGAGAGAGGTGTTAGAGTGTCCCAGATACAGGAGGGAGTGAGAGTGGTTAGAGTGTCCCAGATACAGGAGTGTGAGAGAGGGATTAGAGTGTTCCAGATACAGGAGTGTGAGAGAGGGGTTATTGTGTCCCAGATACAGGAGTGTGAGAGAGGGGTTAGAGTGTCCCAGATAGAGGAGTGTGAGAGAGGGGTTAGAGTGTCCCAGATACAGGGGTGTGAGAGAGGGGTTAGAGTGTCCCAGATGCAGGAGTGTGAGAGAGGGTTTAGAGTGTCCCAGATACAGGAGTGTGAGAGAGGGGTTAGTGTGTCCCAGATACAGGAGTGTGAGAGAGGGGTTAGAGTCTCCCAGATACAGGAGTGTGAGAGAGGGGTTAGAGTGTCCCAGATACAGGAGTGTGAGAGAGGCCTTAGAGTGTCCCAGATACAGGAGTGTGAGAGAGGGGTTAGTGTGTCCCAGATACAGGAGTGTGAGAGAGGGGTTCGAGTGTCCCAGATACAGGAGTGTGAGAGAGGGGTTAGAGTGTCCCAGATACAGGAGTGTGAGAGAAGGTTATGTAATGATATCAGCAAATAGTGATGTTATTTGCCTGTTTGATTATCATGTCTTACCAGCATAGTTGCCTGATTGATTACTTATGCCTGACCAGCAGAGGTCATGTGAGAGACAAGCAGTTTGGTTTAGTTTCAGTTTCGTTCTAGATGGATCACTAGCATGATGTCTTCTGCAAATGCTGTTAAATGAGTTGAACAAGCTTTAGATTAAATGACATTCTCTTTCATAAATGTCTCGTCATTGAACCCACAACAAAATCAATACATGGTGTCAGAAGTGGGATTGAAAGAGATGAAGAGGAAAAATCTGAAGTTAAGTCAGCTGTCCACAGATTAGCAAGCCAAAAGAGAACATCGTTGCTTACCATTGGAGAATAGTTAACGAAGTGAAAAAATGGAAGGATTACACCCACCGGCGAAGCTTGAGTTGACAGGTAATGTGGCTGAAAATTGGAGGAGATTCAAACAACGTGTGGGGTTGTATTTAGCGGCAATCGGAGCTGACGAGAAAAGTAATAAATTGAAATCGTCACTGTTCTTACATGTCGTGGGTGATGAAGCGCTGGAGGTGTATAATAACTTCACATTCGCTGCTGATGGAGACAATATGAAGCTAGATAAAATAATGGAACAGTTTGAGGCCTACTACATACCTAAACATAACGTGACGTTTGAGAGGCACAGATTTTTCACATGTGTACAGTTAACGGGTGAGACTATTGATCAGTATGTGACTGAACTGAGAAACAGAAGCAAATCGTGTGAATTTGGGGGACTGACAGACTCGCTGATAAAAGACAGACTGGTGTGTGGTATTCCAGATAATGGTCTAAGGGAAAGACTGCTAAGAGAGCAAGATCTAGACCTGGGAAAAGCCATAGCACTGTGTAGGGCTACAGAGACTGTGAAGTCGCAGGCAAAGGAGCTGTTCACTGACAATAGCTGCAACGTGGATGCAGTGAGAATGAACGGACACAAACCGTTTAACAAAAAGAGCGCCAATGTGAAAAAAGAGGCGTGGCCAGCGAATGAAAATGAAAGGGACAATCGAAAGTCATGTAGTCGATGCGGTACACAGCATACACCAAAAAAGTGTCCAGCATATGGTAAAACATGCAATAGTTGCAACAAAAACAACCATTATGCCCGTTGCTGTAAGAACCAAGCGCAACAAAGCAAGGTCCATACAGTAGATGAAAGCGAGATAGAGGAGTTCTATGTAGATGTTGTGTCTGAAAACAAAAAAGAAGAAAGAGACTGGATGTTGACACTAAAAGTGAATGACATACACATTCCATTTAAATTGGATACTGGAGCACAAGTTAATGTGATATCAGAGACTGATTTTAAGAAAATTAGACCCAGAGCAAAGATACATGGAATAAAAGTGAAAGTGACAGGATACTCAGGTACTGATATACCAGTGAAAGGAAGATGCATTGTCAAAGTAACACACAAGGACAGAGAGCACACGCTAGCATTAATCGTGGTGCCAAAGGATATGCAAGCCATACTAGGTTTAAAAGCCTGTGAGAGACTGAACCTGGTAAAGAGAGTCCTCGTTGTGGAAAGCGAAGGAGAGACAGTCTATGATGAACTGAATGTTGCGTACACACCGGGTAAGCTGATGTATACAGCAGACACGTTGTCCAGAGCTGTTGGCCCAGGAGAGCCCGCAAACACAGTGAAAAGACTGATGTACAAGGCAAAAGACAGTGGAACTGACTTCTACCAGAGCATGCTTGTATACCGCACAATGCCGCTCGAGTGTGGTATGTCACCAGCCCAACTCCTGATGGGACGTCGGCTAAGGTCAAACCTACCCATCCCAGAGAACCTCCTGAAAACAAAAGAGGGGGAGAAAGTGAGGAAGTTCAAAGAGCAACAGAAAGAAAAGCAAAAGTACTACTATGACAGAGGAACACAAAACCTACCTGAACTCCACACTGGTGACCAAGTAAGGTTCAAAGACAAAACAAACATATGGACTCAGAAGGGAACTGTCCTGAGTGAAGTTCAACCAAGATCATACACCATTCAGACAGATGAGGGTGCTGTTCTGAGAAGAAATCGTCGAGATCTTCTCATGGGACCAGCCACAGCAAGTCAGAAGACTGATACTGTTGAACAACCTGATCACACAGCTGAGAAACCATCATCTGAGGCAACAACTCAGATTCAAGGACAATCAATCAGAAAATCCTCAAGACACGTGAACCCTCCTGAGAGACTCATTGAGCAAATTTAAGGACTATTGTTATAGAAGGAAGTAATGTTATCTTATTCTTTCTTCAAGTTCTACTGTATTTACATATTTCATGTGAACACACAAAGCAAGGTTAAAAAACCTTGATCATGATAATGATAATGTAAGTTCATTAAGTGTTACAGTTAAAATGCAGATTAATACAAGGAAAACATGTTGTTAGTTAAAAGTAAAATAATTTTGTTTTAAGAAAGGGAGATGTAATGATATCAGCAAATAGTGATGTTATTTGCCTGTTTGATTATCATGTCTTACCAGCATAGTTGCCTGATTGATTACTTATGCCTGACCAGCAGAGGTCATGTGAGAGACAAGCAGTTTGGTTTAGTTTCAGTTTCGTTCTAGATGGATCTGTAAGATGGTGTCTCCTGTAAATGCTGTTAACTGAGTTGAACATACTTGAGATAAAAAGTCATTCTCTTTCATAAATGTCTCGTCATTGAATCCACAAAGAAATCAATACAGGTTAGAGTGTCCCAGATACAGGAGTGTGAGAGAGGGGTTTAAGAGTGTCCCAGATACAGGAGCGTGAGAGAGGGGTTAGAATGTCCCAGATACAGGAGTGTGAGAGAGGGGTTAGAGTGTCCCAGATACAGGAGTGTGAGAGAGGGGTTAGAGTGTTCCAGATACAGGAGTGTGAGAGAGGGTTTAGAGTGTCCCAGATACAGGAGTGTGAGAGAGGGGTTAGAGTATCCCAGATACAGGAGTGTGAGAGAGGGGTTAGAGTGTCCCAGCTACAGGAGTGTGAGAGAGGGGTTAGAGTATCCCAGATACAGGAGTGTGAGAGAGGGGTTAGAGTGTCCCAGATATAGGAGTGTGAGAGAAGGGTTAGAGTGTCCAGATACAGGAGTGTGAGAGAGAGGTTAGAGTGTCCCAGATACAGGAGTGTGAGAGAGGGGTTAGAGTGTCCCAGATACAGGAGTGTGAGAGAGGGGTTAGAGTGTCCCAGATACAGGAGTGTGAGAGAGGGGTTAGAGTGTCCCAGATACAGGAGTGTGAGAGAGGGGATAGAGTGTCCCAGATACAGGAGTGTGAGTGAGGGGACATAGTGTCCCAGACACAGGAGTGTGAGAGAGGGGATAGAGTGCCCCAGATACAGGAGTGTGAGAGAGGGATTAGAGTGTCCCAGATAAAGGAGTGTGAGAGAGGGGTTAGAGTGTCCCAGATACAGGAGTGTGAGAGAGGGGTTAGAGTGTTCCAGATACAGGAGTGTGAGAGAGGGGTTAGAGTGTCCCAGATAGAGGAGTGTGAGAGAGGGGTCAGAGTGTCCCAGATAGAGGAGTGTGAGAGAGGGGTTAGAGTGTCCCAGATACAGGAGTATGAGAGAGGGGTCAGAGTGTCCCAGATAGAGGAGTGTGAGAGAGGGGTTAGAGTGTCCCAGATAGAGGAGTGTGAGAGAGGGGTCAGAGTGTCCCAGATAGAGGAGTGTGAGAGAGGGGTTAGAGTGTCCCAGATACAGGAGTATGAGAGAGGGGTCAGAGTGTCCCAGATAGAGGAGTGTGAGAGAGGGGTTAGAGTGTCCCAGATACAGGAGTATGAGAGAGGGGTCAGAGTGTCCCAGATAGAGGAGTGTGAGAGAGGGGTTAGAGTGTCCCAGATATAGGAGTGTGAGAGAGGGGTCAGAGTGTCCCAGATAGAGGAGTGTGAGAGAGGGGTTAGAGTGTCCCAGATACAGGAGTGTGAGAGAGGGGTCAGAGTGTCCCAGATACAGGAGTGTGAGAGAGGGGATACAGTGTCCCAGATACAGGAGTGTGAGAGAGGGGTTATTGTGTACCAGATACAGGAGTGTGAGAGAGGGGTTACAGTGTCCCAGATACATGAGTGTGAGAGAGGGGTTAGATTGTCCCAGATACAGGAGTGTGAGGGAGGGGTTAGAGTGTCCCAGATACAGGCGTCTGAGAGAGGGGTTGGTGTCCCAGATACAGGAGTGTGAGAGAGGGGTTAGAGTGTCCCAGATACAGGAGTGTGAGAGAGGGGTTGGTGTCCCAGATACAGGAGTGTGAGAGAGGGCTTAGAGTGTCCCAGATACAGGAGAGTGAGAGAGGGGTTAGAGTTTCCCAGATACAGGAGTGTGAGAGAGGGGTTAGAGTGTCCCAGATACAGGAGTGTGAGAGAGGGGTTAGAGTGTCCCAGATAGAGGAGTTTGAGAGAGGGGATAGAGTGTCCCAGATACAGGAGTGTGAGAGATGGGTTAGAGTGTTCCAGATACAGGAGTGTGAGAGAGGGTTTAGAGTGTCCCAGATACAGGAGTGTGAGAGAGGGTTTGAGTGTCCCAGATACAGGAGTGTGAGAGAGGGGTTAGAGTGTCCCATCTACAGGAGTGTGAGAGAGGGGTTAGAGTATCCCAGATACAGGAGTGTGAGAGAGGGGTTAGAGTGTCCCAGATACAGGAGTGTGAGAGAAGGGTTAGAGTGTCCAGATACAGGAGTGTGAGAGAGAGGTTAGAGTGTCCCAGATACAGGAGTGTGAGAGAGGGGTTAGAGTGTCCCAGATACAGGAGTGTGAGAGAGGGGTTAGAGTGTCCCAGATACAGGAGTGTGAGAGAGGGGTTAGAGTGTCCCAGATACAGGAGTGTGAGAGAGGGGATAGAGTGTCCCAGATATAGGAGTGTGAGAGAGGGGACAGAGTGTCCCAGACACAGGAGTGTGAGAGAGGGGATAGAGTGTCCCAGATACAGGAGTGTGAGAGAGGGATTAGAGTGTCCCAGATACAGGAGTGTGAGAGAGGGGTTAGAGTGTCCCAGATACAGGAGTGTGAGAGAGGGGTTAGAGTGTTCCAGATACAGGAGTGTGAGAGAGGGGTTATTGTGTCCCAGATACAGGAGTGTGAGAGAGGGGTTATTGTGTCCCAGATACAGGAGTGTGAGAGAGGGGTCAGAGTGTCCCAGATAGAGGAGTGTGAGAGAGGGGTTAGAGTGTCCCAGATACAGGAGTGTGAGAGAGGGGTTAGAGTGTCCCAGATACAGGAGTGTGAGAGAGGGGTTAGAGTGTCCCAGATACAGGAGTGTGAGAGAGGGGTTAGAGTGTCCCAGATACAGGAGTGTGAGAGAGGGGTTAGAGTGTCCCAGATACAGGAGTGTGAGAGAGGGATTAGAGTGTCCCAGATACAGGAGTGTGAGAGAGGGATTAGAGTGTCCCAGATACAGGAGAGTGAGAGAGGGGTTAGAGTGTCCCAGATAGAGGAGTGTGAGAGAGGGGTCAGAGTGTCCCAGATAGAGGAGTGTGAGAGAGGGGTTAGAGTGTCCCAGATACAGGAGTATGAGAGAGGGGTCAGAGTGTCCCAGATAGAGGAGTGTGAGAGAGGGGTTAGAGTGTCCCAGATAGAGGAGTGTGAGAGAGGGGTCAGAGTGTCCCAGATAGAGGAGTGTGAGAGAGGGGTTAGAGTGTCCCAGATACAGGAGTATGAGAGAGGGGTCAGAGTGTCCCAGATAGAGGAGTGTGAGAGAGGGGTTAGAGTGTCCCAGATACAGGAGTATGAGAGAGGGGTCAGAGTGTCCCAGATAGAGGAGTGTGAGAGAGGGGTTAGAGTGTCCCAGATATAGGAGTGTGAGAGAGGGGTCAGAGTGTCCCAGATAGAGGAGTGTGAGAGAGGGGTTAGAGTGTCCCAGATACAGGAGTGTGAGAGAGGGGTCAGAGTGTCCCAGATACAGGAGTGTGAGAGAGGGGATACAGTGTCCCAGATACAGGAGTGTGAGAGAGGGGTTATTGTGTACCAGATACAGGAGTGTGAGAGAGGGGTTACAGTGTCCCAGATACATGAGTGTGAGAGAGGGGTTAGATTGTCCCAGATACAGGAGTGTGAGGGAGGGGTTAGAGTGTCCCAGATACAGGCGTCTGAGAGAGGGGTTGGTGTCCCAGATACAGGAGTGTGAGAGAGGGGTTAGAGTGTCCCAGATACAGGAGTGTGAGAGAGGGGTTGGTGTCCCAGATACAGGAGTGTGAGAGAGGGCTTAGAGTGTCCCAGATACAGGAGAGTGAGAGAGGGGTTAGAGTTTCCCAGATACAGGAGTGTGAGAGAGGGGTTAGAGTGTCCCAGATACAGGAGTGTGAGAGAGGGGTTAGAGTGTCCCAGATAGAGGAGTTTGAGAGAGGGGATAGAGTGTCCCAGATACAGGAGTGTGAGAGATGGGTTAGAGTGTTCCAGATACAGGAGTGTGAGAGAGGGTTTAGAGTGTCCCAGATACAGGAGTGTGAGAGAGGGGTTAGAGTGTCCCAGATACAGGAGTGTGAGAGAGGGGTTAGAGTGTCCCATCTACAGGAGTGTGAGAGAGGGGTTAGAGTATCCCAGATACAGGAGTGTGAGAGAGGGGTTAGAGTGTCCCAGATACAGGAGTGTGAGAGAAGGGTTAGAGTGTCCAGATACAGGAGTGTGAGAGAGAGGTTAGAGTGTCCCAGATACAGGAGTGTGAGAGAGGGGTTAGAGTGTCCCAGATACAGGAGTGTGAGAGAGGGGTTAGAGTGTCCCAGATACAGGAGTGTGAGAGAGGGGTTAGAGTGTCCCAGATACAGGAGTGTGAGAGAGGGGATAGAGTGTCCCAGATATAGGAGTGTGAGAGAGGGGACAGAGTGTCCCAGACACAGGAGTGTGAGAGAGGGGATAGAGTGTCCCAGATACAGGAGTGTGAGAGAGGGATTAGAGTGTCCCAGATACAGGAGTGTGAGAGAGGGGTTAGAGTGTCCCAGATACAGGAGTGTGAGAGAGGGGTTAGAGTGTTCCAGATACAGGAGTGTGAGAGAGGGGTTATTGTGTCCCAGATACAGGAGTGTGAGAGAGGGGTTATTGTGTCCCAGATACAGGAGTGTGAGAGAGGGGTCAGAGTGTCCCAGATAGAGGAGTGTGAGAGAGGGGTTAAAGTGTCCCAGATACAGGAGTGTGAGAGAGGGGTTAGAGTGTCCCAGATACAGGAGTGTGAGAGAGGGGTGAGAGTGTCCCAGATACAGGAGTGTGAGAGAGGGATTAGAGTGTCCCAGATACAGGAGTGTGAGAGAGGGTTAGAGTGTCACAGATACAGGAGTGTGAGAGAGGGGTTAGAGTGTCCCAGATACAGGGCTGTGTGAGAGGGGACAGAGTGTCCCAGATACAGGAGTGTGAGAGAGGGGATACAGTGTCCCAGATACAGGAGTGTGAGAGAGGGATTAGAGTGTTCCAGATACAGGAGTGTGAGAGAGGGGTTAGAGTGTCCCAGATACAGGAGGGAGAGAGAGGGGTTAGAGTGTCCCAGATACAGGAGTGTGAGAGAGGGATTAGACTTTTCCAGATACAGGATTGTGAGAGAGGGGTTATTGTGTCCCAGATACAGGAGTGTGAGAGAGGGGTTAGAGTGTCCCAGATACAGGAGTGTGAGAGAGGGGTTAGAGTGTCCCAGATACAGGAGTGTGAGAGAAGGGTTAGAGTGTCCCAGATGCAGGAGTGTGAGGGAGGGGTTAGAGTGTCCCAGATACAGGCGTCTGAGAGAGGGGTTAGAGTGTCCCAGATACAGGAGTGTGAGAGAGGGGTTGGTGTCCCAGATACAGGAGTGTGAGAGAGGGGTTAGAGTTTCCCAGATACAGGAGTGTGAGAGAGGGGTTAGAGTGTCCCAGATACAGGAGTGTGAGAGAGGGGTTAGAGTGTCCCATCTACAGGAGTGTGAGAGAGGGGTTAGAGTATCCCAGATACAGGAGTGTGAGAGAGGGGTTAGAGTGTCCCAGATACAGGAGTGTGAGAGAAGGGTTAGAGTGTCCAGATACAGGAGTGTGAGAGAGAGGTTAGAGTGTCCCAGATACAGGAGTGTGAGAGAGGGGTTAGAGTGTCCCAGATACAGGAGTGTGAGAGAGGGGTTAGAGTGTCCCAGATACAGGAGTGTGAGAGAGGGGTTAGAGTGTCCCAGATACAGGAGTGTGAGAGAGGGGATAGAGTGTCCCAGATATAGGAGTGTGAGAGAGGGGACAGAGTGTCCCAGACACAGGAGTGTGAGAGAGGGGATAGAGTGTCCCAGATACAGGAGTGTGAGAGAGGGATTAGAGTGTCCCAGATACAGGAGTGTGAGAGAGGGGTTAGAGTGTCCCAGATACAGGAGTGTGAGAGAGGGGTTAGAGTGTTCCAGATACAGGAGTGTGAGAGAGGGGTTATTGTGTCCCAGATACAGGAGTGTGAGAGAGGGGTTATTGTGTCCCAGATACAGGAGTGTGAGAGAGGGGTCAGAGTGTCCCAGATAGAGGAGTGTGAGAGAGGGGTTAAAGTGTCCCAGATACAGGAGTGTGAGAGAGGGGTTAGAGTGTCCCAGATACAGGAGTGTGAGAGAGGGGTGAGAGTGTCCCAGATACAGGAGTGTGAGAGAGGGATTAGAGTGTCCCAGATACAGGAGTGTGAGAGAGGGTTAGAGTGTCACAGATACAGGAGTGTGAGAGAGGGGTTAGAGTGTCCCAGATACAGGGCTGTGTGAGAGGGGACAGAGTGTCCCAGATACAGGAGTGTGAGAGAGGGGATACAGTGTCCCAGATACAGGAGTGTGAGAGAGGGATTAGAGTGTTCCAGATACAGGAGTGTGAGAGAGGGGTTAGAGTGTCCCAGATACAGGAGGGAGAGAGAGGGGTTAGAGTGTCCCAGATACAGGAGTGTGAGAGAGGGATTAGACTTTTCCAGATACAGGATTGTGAGAGAGGGGTTATTGTGTCCCAGATACAGGAGTGTGAGAGAGGGGTTAGAGTGTCCCAGATACAGGAGTGTGAGAGAGGGGTTAGAGTGTCCCAGATACAGGAGTGTGAGAGAAGGGTTAGAGTGTCCCAGATGCAGGAGTGTGAGGGAGGGGTTAGAGTGTCCCAGATACAGGCGTCTGAGAGAGGGGTTAGAGTGTCCCAGATACAGGAGTGTGAGAGAGGGGTTGGTGTCCCAGATACAGGAGTGTGAGAGAGGGGTTAGAGTTTCCCAGATACAGGAGTGTGAGAGAGGGGTTAGAGTGTCCCAGATACAGGAGTGTGAGAGAGGGGTTAGAGTGTCC
The DNA here is from genome assembly GCF_052327205.1 of Somniosus microcephalus. Taxonomy (NCBI): domain Eukaryota; kingdom Metazoa; phylum Chordata; class Chondrichthyes; order Squaliformes; family Somniosidae; genus Somniosus; species Somniosus microcephalus. Next base: position 201,253,803 of record NC_140989.1, read on the forward strand.
CAGATAGAGGAGTTTGAGAGAGGGGATAGAGTGATCCAGATACAGGAGTGTGAGAGAGGGGTTAGAGTGCCCAGATACAGGAGTGTGAGAGAGGGGTTAGAGTGTACCAGATAGAGTAGTGTGAGAGAGGGGATAGAGTGTTCCAGATACAGGAGTGTGAGAGAGGGGTTAGAGTGCCCAGATACAGGAGTGTGAGAGAGGGGTTCGAGTGTTCCAGATACAGGAGTGTGAGAGAGGGATTAGAGTGTCCCAGATACAGGAGTGTGAGAGAGGGGTTAGAGTGTTCCAGATACAGGAGTGTGAGAGAGGGGTTCGAGTGTCCCAGATACAGGAGTGTGAGAGAGGGGTTAGAGTGTCCCAGATACAGGGCTGTGTGAGAGAGGGATTAGAGTGTCCCAGATACAGGGCTGTGTGAGAGAGGGGTTAGAGTGTCCCAGATACAGGAGTGTGAGAGAGGGGTTAGAGTGTCCCAGATACAGGAGTGTGAGAGAGGGGTTAGAGTGTCCCAGATACAGGAGTGTGAGAGAGGGTTTAGAGTGTCCCAGATACAGGAGTGTGAGAGAGGGGTTAGAGTGTCCCAGATACAGGAGTGTGAGAGAGGGGTTAGAGTGTCCCAGATACAGGAGTGTGAGAGAGGGGACAGAGTGTCCCAGATACAGGAGTGTGAGAGAGGGATTAGAGTGTCCCAGATACAGGAGTGTGAGAGAGGGGTTAGAGTGTCCCAGATACAGGAGTGTGAGAGAGGGGTTAGAGTGTCCCAGATACAGGAGTGTGAGAGAGGGGTTAGAGTGTCCCAGATACAGGAGTGTGAGAGAGGGATTAGAGTGTCCCAGATACAGGAGTGTGAGAGAGGGATTAGAGTGTCCCAGATACAGGAGTGTGAGAGAGGGGTTAGAGGGTCCCAGATACAGGAGTGTGAGAGAGGGGTGAGAGTGTCCCAGATACAGGGGTGTGTGAGAGGGGTTAGAGTGTCCCAGATACAGGAGTGTGAGAGAGGGGTTAGAGTGTCCCAGATACAGGAGTGTGAGAGAGGGATTAGAGTGTCCCAGATACAGGAGTGTGAGAGAGGGGTTAGAGTGTCCCAGATACAGGAGTGTGAGAGAGGGGTTATTGTGTCCCAGATACAGGAGTGTGAGAGAGGGGTTAGAGGGTCCCAGATACAGGAGTGTGAGAGAGGGGTTAGAGTGTCCCAGATACAGGTGTGGGTGCGAGCCAGACAGAGTGAATACACACGCTGAAGATGGGTTGCTGAATTTTTAGTGTTTTTAGTGTTTAAAGTGGGGGAAAAAAAGGTTCATTTCAAGTTTAAAAAGGTTTTAAAGTTAAATTTAGTTCTAGTTAAGTTAGTTTAGTTTGTTTAGTTAAGTTTAAGTTCAGTTTAGTCTAGATTAAGTAAGGAAGGAAAAGACCACCAAAGAGACCACCAAAGGAAAAAAAAACCAGAGGAAATTAGAAAAAAAAAGCCAAAGAAAAAAAAGAAATAAGGGGAAAAATAAAATATACAAACCAAAGAACAGCGGCCGCACGGGCCCACAGCAGCAGCAGAAGCGAGGTGACTCGGCTGCCTAGGGAACCGAGGCGCGAAGGCCGCACGGAGACGCAGCGGCAGCTGGAGCGAGGAGACTCGGTGAGGCCGCTTCGGGAAACGAGGTGAATCGGGGAGGCCGCACGGAGACGCAGCGGCAGCCGGAACGAGGTGACTCGGGGAGCCCGAGCGGCGAACGAGACACGGCCCGATCGGCGGCCGCAGTCCAACACCCGAGCGACGACCGCAGTCCAGCACCCGAGCGACGGCCGCAGTCCAGCACCCGAGCGACGACCGCAGTCCAGCACCCGAACGGCGAACGAGGCACAGCCCGAGCGGCGGCTGGGCTAGAAAGCCCGGGAAAGGCCCGAGGAGCCAGGCCCAGAGACCTCTGAGGAGAAGGGGAGCAACCAGAAGGCTTCCAGAAGCAAACCAAGACTGTGAGTACAGGGCCCAGGGAGGGAGACTGAAGCCAGGGAAAGGCCCGAGGAGCCAGGCCGAGACAGAGGCACAGAGACCTCTGAGGGGGAGGGGAACAGCCCGAAGGCACCGGGAAACAGCGGCTCACAGACCCAGACCTGAGAAGGGTGAACCCAGAAGCCGAGGCCCAGGGACCACGGGGTCGGAGAGGGGGACCGGGAAAGTTCGCGAACAGGGAGAGGGAAACACCAAACCCGGGGCCCCAGAAAAGTTTATTCTAAGATCAACAATACTTTACCAAAAATGAGCGAATCAGAAGATCCACAACAGCCCCGCTTCCAGATTCCCCCCAACACCGCAAAAAAAGCTATAAAAGCGATCAAGCATGAGCAGATGAGAGAAAAACCAGAAACACTTTTTGCTGACTGTTACAACAATGGGACAAAAAGTAACCTCATTTTCTACTCAGATCAGCCAGTGGCTTGGATCACAGCAATAAAATCACACTATACCAATGTTAAGCTAGAAAATACCGCAAATGGGTCCATAATGAAAATTAACACACCAGGAGACAGTTCAACTACGACGGTCAACGCGTACAATACCGGAACAATATTAGTGCAAGGCAACCTTGACAAATTTGCAACGGCCTTCAGGACACTGAAAAAATTAACTAAGGGGGGAAGGAACAGCCCCAGAGTGGCCCGCACTCCCCCCAACATTGACAACTTACCAGGAGAAAATCTGCCTGGTCAGGAGGTGAACGAGCCACACAGTTCAAACCAGACACTAACCCCGGGGAACCACAGCCACACGATACAACTGACAAACCCCAGCATAACTACCAGGGAGGAAGCCACACATAGTCCCCCTACCATTCCCAGCTCACCAAGAGAAGAGCAGCATAGCCAGGAAGTGAGTGAGCCCTCCAGGGCCGACCAGCCTAGCCAGGAAGTGAGTGAGCCTTCCAGGGCCGACCAGACACATACCCCGGGATCACACAGCCAGATACAACCAAAAGATAAATTTAATCAATTAGAGATAGAGATGGTTAAACTTAGAGAGGACTTCCTCAAAATGAATGACGATCAAAATCAGGAGAGGGAGAGACACAAGAGAGAGCTGAAGCTACTTGAGAACCAGGTGAATCTACTTAGGAATCAGGTGAAAGAGCTGCAGGAAAAAGAAGAGAGCCATAGAGGAGAGATAACACCATTAGACCAGCAACCAGAGGCTAGAGATAAGACAAGACAGAGCCGGACGGAACGGCTGCACTCCCACACGGAACAAAAGCAACAGACACACAATACAAGGGGTGCCACACAGACCGACCAGCATACTGATTCGCAATCTTCCCCCACCACCGTGGAACCACAAGCGGGCCGCTCACAAGAGGTACGCACACACCAGACACCCCAGCCCAGCACACACACTATGAGTCCAAGCGAAAGCCACCAGACAGTAAACACAAACAAGGCTGACGTCGTAATACTCATAGACTCAAATGGGAAATTTCTATGGGAGAAAAAGCTATTCCCTAGAAGTAAAGTAGAAAAGATCTGGTGCCCAACAACAAACAGAGCCATGGGATGGCTGACCAAAGCCAGATTAGGCTCCCCCCAACACATAATAATACACACGGGCACAAATGACCTAAAGACCCAACAGAAAGAAGTAGCAACATCGCTCAGAGCAATGATTAGGAAAGCAAGCAGTACATTTCCAAACACTAGAATCACTGTTTCCACAATATTGCCGAGAACAGACTTCAACAACAACACAATTCATGAGATAAATGCCAGCATAGCAAGAGACTGCGAATCAAACCACAACGTACACCTGGCCCAACACCCCACCCTCGATGAGGAATGTCTTTACGACCACGTCCACATCCAAAGGCAAAGAATATCGATCTTTGCTAAAGCCCTGAAGGACGTCGCTTTTAACCGGGTCCATACCCAGACTCCAAGAGGACCCCCTCCCGACCACCAGAGATCAGCGGGGTACATATCAGGAACACTACAAGGACCACCAACACACCAACCAAGACCAGAGAGGATCCCCATGCAAAACAACAATATCAGACCTGCACCACTCCTGTCCCACAGGGGAATAGGACCGCTCCCAGCCAGACAGAGGGAGAGATGCACAGGACGTACGCAATACCTCAGACAGAAACAATCCATTAAGAGACAATAAGCAGATGTGCAGCAGCATCTACTTCCGCCTTATGGATCAAGGACTAATTAATAGAAAGAACTGTAACCAAATTGTATTAACTTTTATAGACAACTGATGTGATCTTTTTTTTCCCACACTTAGACACGACAAACACGTACCACTCTTTAACCTATCATAGTAAAAGATCAAACTTAACATGAAATCCTTATATATTTCGACCTGGAATATCCAAGGTCTACGCTCTTCACTGCGAGAAGTGAAAAGTAGGACCCCAGAGTTCATAGATGAAACTAAAGACCTAGATATTATCATTTTACAGGAAACTTGGTATAAAGGAAAAGGACACACTGGCTGTCCCCAAGGGTACACTGAGCTGGTGGTCCCCTCCAATAAATTACCACGTGTAACCCAAGGCAGAGACTCCGGAGGCATACTGATCTGGTTTAAAACAGAACTTAAGAATTACATCAAATTTATAAAAAAGGGCGAAAACCATATGTGGCTCAAACTTGAGAGGGAGATTATCTCAAACACCCAAGATGTTTACATTTGCGCACTTTATATCCCTCCAATCGATTCCCCGTACTCTAAAGAGGACACCTTCTCCAACATGGAGGGGGAAATTATCCAATACCAGGCCCAGGGGAACGTGTTGATCTGTGGGGACCTCAATTCAAGAACGGGCGAAGAACCAGACTTCACCAATAATCAGGGAAACAATTACGTTTTCGGGAATAACCACTTTGACATCCCTTCCCTTCCATACAGGCATAACTGCGACAAGCAGTCAAATACCAACGGAAAACAGCTACAACAGCTCTGTCGAAACCTGGGTCTGTACATTGTCAATGGTAGGTTCATAGGAGACCTCCTAGGAAGATCGACCTATTGCTCACCTCTTGGCTGCAGCGCAGTAGACTATATGATTACAGACTTAGACCCATCCTCTTTCAGAGCATTCACAGTCAAACCACAAACAACACTGTCAGATCACAATCAAATTACTATGTTCCTCAAAAAGACAGAAACAAACAACATAGAAACACAACCCAGTAAACTGTACAACACCAAAAAATCATACAGATGGGCCAAAAACGACACGGAAAAATACCAGAAAACAATTAGCAATGCATCAACTCAAGCTCTCTTAGACACCTTTCTGGATAACATATACACTCACAATAAAGAAGGCGTAAACCGGGCAGTTAGTAAACTAAACAATATTTTTGATAATTTGGCAACAAATGCAAACTTGAAAGCTCGCAAGAAGAAACCCAAAACAAAAAACTATGAAAAATGGTTTGACCGAGATTGCCATAACATGAGGAAAAAACTTAGAAAAATATCAAACCAAAAACACAGACATCCAGAAAACGAGGAACTATGCCTTACTTATTGTCAGACACTAACACAATACAGAAACACAATCAGAACCAAAAAAGAGCAATATATTAAGAATACACTCAGCTCCATGGAGGAATCCATTGATTCCAATTGTTTCTGGGAAAATTTGAAAACACTACACAAAAAACAACACGATGATTTGGCCATTCAAAATGGGGACACATGGGTAAACCACTTTGAAAAATTATACCAAAAAAACACACTAAGACCAGAGCAACACCAAATATGCAAAAAACTGGAAAAGCTAGAAATGGCCATAAAAGATAACCAAAACCCGCTGGACGCCATAATAACAGAAAAAGAACTTCTTGAAAAACTCAAGGACCTGCGACCAGGAAAAGCCTGCGGGACAGACGGCATACTAAACGAGATGATTAAACACACAGACAACAAAATGAAACTGGCTATCCTAAAACTCTTCAACTTGTTCTGAGTGTCGGTTATTTCCCTGATATCTGGAACAAAGGACTCATAACGCCCATGTACAAAAGTGGGGACAAAATCGACCCAAACAACTATCGAGGCATCTGTGTAAACAGTAACCTGGGGAAGGTATTCTGTAGCATCATAAACAAAAGACTTATAAACTTCCTTGAGGAGCACAATGTCTTGAGTAAAAGCCAAATTGGATTCCTGCCAAACTATAGAACATCCGATCATATCTTCACCCTACAGACCCTAATTGACAAACACGTTCACCATAACAAAAGCAAAATCTACGCATGCTTTGTAGATTTCCAGAAGGCTTTCGACTCCATCTGGCATGACGGTTTATTCCTGAAACTTATCGAAAGCGGGGTAGGAGGGAAAACATATGATGTAATTAAATCAATGTATACAAACAACAAATGTGCAGTTAAAATTGGAGACAAACAAACAAAATACTTCCCACAGGGGCGGGGGGTGACGCAGGGCTCGCCAACCTCACCGACACTCTTTAATATTTACATAAATGGATTGGCAAAACTACTTGAACAATCTACAGCACCCGGCCTCACCCTATATGAATCCAAGGTTAAATTCCTCCTCTATGCAGACGACCTGGTTCTGCTGTCACCTACTAAAGAGCGGCTACAGCAAAACCTGGACCTGCTGGAGTCGTACTGCCAGACTTGGGCCCTGACAATAAATCCCCAAAAAAGCAAAGTCCTTGTGTTCCAGCAAAGATCCAAACATCAGGGACCCAAAATAAATTTCACAGTAGGAACAACCAAAATTGAACAAACCACTAACTACACATACTTGGGCTTAAAAATCAGTTCTACGGGAAACTTCAAACTGGCTGTGAATGAACTGAAAGAGAAAGCAAGAAGGGCTTTCTATGCCATCAAAAAATCAATCCAAATAGAAATCCCAATTAGCATTTGGCTCAAAATTTTCAAATCAGTAATTGAACCAAGTGCACTCTATGGCAGTGAGGTATGGGGACCGCTAACTCAACAAGAATTTGCAAAATGGGACAAACACCCAATTGAGATCCTACATGCAGAATTCTGTAAAAGTATCCTCCGGACTCAAAGGAAAACAGTAAACAATGCATGCAGGGCGGAACTAGGCCAATATCCATTAATAATCACTATCCAAAAAAGAGCCACCAAATTTTGGAATCACCTACAAATGAGCAATCCCCAATGCTATCACTACGACGCCCTGAAATGCCAAGAACTGACCATAAAGAAGAATACCCTCAGTCAACTAGTCCTGGGACTCAGTGAAGTAACTACTAACAATACTAACAATAACCAGCCCCAGGACAGTGACAGGGTAACACAAAGAATTCGACCCAACACAATCGTCGCTAAGCAAAAGGAAAAATATCTGACATATTGGGCAGAAACAACAAAAACCCAAAGCAAACTCAATTGCTACTTGGCCCTAAACAGACAATACAACATAGCTGATTACCTGACCATGGTAAAGGATAACAAACTGAGAAGAACCTTGACAAGGTACAGACTTAGCGAACATAGCCTAGCGATCGAAAAAGGCAGACACAGGCAGACCAGGCTACCAAGAGAAGACAGGATATGCTCTCACTGCAGTCAGGGAGTAGTGGAGACAGAGATGCACTTCCTCACAGCCTGCGGAAAATATCAGGGCATCAGGGAGAATTTCTACCAAAAATTCTCACAAATATGCCCTGATTTCAGAAATCTGAATGACAACCAAAAACTCCCATTCCTACTGGGAGAGGAGAGAAGCTGTATAACACGAGCGGCACACTATGTTAGAGCTTGCCATGAACAGAGGGACAACCAGTAAACTAAGAAAAGAATATATATAAACAATGCGAATGTATATTTATACACTCAGGGATATACCTGTTTATACACTGTATGAATAGAACTGCGTTTATGTGCTAAACCATGAATGTATTTTGATGCTTTGGCAACATAAGATGTAACTTATCATGCCAATAAAGCGATTTGAATTGAATTGTGAATTGTGAGAGAGGGGTTAGAGTGTCCCAGATACAGGAGTGTGAGAGAGGGATTAGAGTGTCCCAGATACAGGAGTGTGAGAGAGGGGTTATTGTGTCCCAGGTACAGGGCTGTGTGAGAGGGGACAGAGTGTCCCAGATACAGGAGTGTAAGAGAGGGGATACAGTGTCCCAGATACAGGAGTGTGAGAGAGGGGTTAGAGTGTCCCAGATACAAGAGGGAGAGAGAGGGGTTAGAGTGTCCCAGATACAGGAGTGTGAGAGAGGGATTAGAGTGTCCCAGATACAGGAGTGTGAGAGAGGGGTTATTGTGTCCCAGGTACAGGGCTGTGTGAGAGGGGACAGAGTGTCCCAGATACAGGAGTGTAAGAGAGGGGATACAGTGTCCCAGATACAGGAGTGTGAGAGAGGGGTTAGAGTGTCCCAGATACAAGAGGGAGAGAGAGGGGTTAGAGTGTCCCAGATACAGGAGTGTGAGAGAGGGATTAGAGTGTCCCAGATACAGGAGTGTGAGAGAGGGGTTAGAGTGTCCCAGATACAGGAGTGTGAGAGAGGGGTTAGAGTGCCCCAGATACAGGAGTGTGAGGGAGGGTTTAGAGTGTCCCAGATACAGGAGTGTGAGAGAGGGGTTAGAGTGTCCCAGGTACAGGAGTGTGAGAGAGGGGTTAGAGTGTCCCAGATACAGGAGTGTGAGAGAGGGGTTAGTGTGTCCCAGATACAGGAGTGTGAGAGAGGGGTTAGAGTGTCCCAGGTACAGGAGTGTGAGAGAGGGGTTAGAGTGTCCCAAATACAGGCGTGTGAGAGAGGGGTTAGAGTGTCCCAGGTACAGGAGTGTGAGAGAGGGGTTAGAGTGTCCCAGATACAGGAGTGTGAGAGAGGGTTTAGAGTGTTCCAGATACAGGAGTGTGAGGGAGGGGTTAGAGTGTCCCAGATACAGGAGTATGAGGGAGGGGTTAGAGTGTCCCAGATACAGGAGTGTGAGAGAGGGTTTAGAGTGTTCCAGATACAGGAGGGTGAGAGAGGGGTTAGTGTGTCCCAGATACAGGAGTGTGAGAGAGGGGTTAGAGTGTCCCAAATACAGACGTGTGAGAGAGGGGTTAGAGTGTCCCAAATACAGGAGTGTGAGAGAGGGTTTAGAGTGTTCCAGATACAGGAGTGTGAGGGAGGGGTTAGAGTGTGCCAGATACAGGAGTGTGAGAGAGGGGTTAGAGTGTCCCAGTTCCAGGAGTGTGAGAGACGGGTTAGTTTGTCCGAGATACAGGAGTGTGAGAGAGGGGTTAGAGTGTCCCAGATACAGGAGTGTGAGGGAGGGGTTAGAGTGTCCCAGATACAGGAGTGTGAGAGAGGGGTTAGAGTGTCCCAGATAGAGGAGTGTGAGAGAGGGGATAGAGAGTCCCAGATACAGGAGTGTGAGAGACAAACACCCAATTGAGATCCTACATGCAGAATTCTGTAAAAGTATCCTCCGGACTCAAAGGAAAACAGTAAACAATGCATGCAGGGCAGAACTAGGCCAATATCCATTAATAATCACTATCCAAAAAAGAGCCACCAAATTTTGGAATCACCTACAAATGAGCAATCCCCAATGCTATCACTACGACGCCCTGAAATGCCAAGAGCTGACCATAAAGAAGAATACCCTCAGTCAACTAGTCCTGGGACTCAGTGAAGTAACTACTAACAATACTAACAATAACCAGTCCCAGGACAGTGACAGGGTAACACAAAGAATTCGACCCAACACAATCGTCGCTAAGCAAAAGGAAAAATATCTGACATATTGGGCAGAAACAACAAAAACCCAAAGCAAACTCAATTGCTACTTGGCCCTAAACAGACAATACAACATAGCTGATTACCTGACCATGGTAAAGGATAACAAACTGAGAAGAACCTTGACAAGGTACAGACTTAGCGAACATAGCCTAGCGATCGAAAAAGGCAGACACAGGCAGACCAGGCTGCCAAGAGAGGACAGGATATGCTCTCACTGCAGTCAGGGAGTGGTGGAGACAGAGATGCACTTCCTCACAGCCTGTGGAAAATATCAGGGTATCAGGGAGAATTTCTACCAAAAATTCACACAAATATGCCCTGATTTCAGAAATCTGAATGACAACCAAAAACTCCCATTCCTACTGGGAGAGGAGAGAAGCTGTATAACACTGGCGGCACACTATGTTACAGCTTGCCATGAACAGAGGGACAACCAGTAAACTAAGAAAATAATATATATAAACAATGCGAATGTATATTTATACACTCAGGGATATACCTGTTTATACACTGTATGAACAGAACTGCGTTTATGTGCTAAACCATAAATGTATTTTGATGCTTTGGCAACATAAGATGTAACTTATCATGCCAATAAAGCGATTTGAATTGTGAATTGTGAGAGAGGGGTTAGAGTGTCCCAGCTACAGGAGTGTGAGAGAGGGGTTAGAGTATCCCAGATACAGGAGTGTGAGAGAGGGGTTAGAGTGTCCCAGATACAGGAGTGTGAGAGAGAGGTTAGAGTGTCCCAGATACAGGAGTGTGAGAGAGGGGTAAGAGTGTCCCAGATACAGGAGTGTGAGAGAGGGGTTAGAGTGTCCCAGATACAGGAGTGTGAGAGAGGGGATAGAGTGTCCCAGATACAGGAGTGTGAGAGAGGGGACAGAGTGTCCCAGACACAGGAGTGTGAGAGAGGGGATAGAGTGTCCCAGATACAGTAGTGTGAGAGAGGGATTAGAGTGTCCCAGATACAGGAGTGTGAGAGAGGGGTTAGAGTGTCCCAGATACAGGAGTGTGAGAGAGGGGTTAGAGTGTCCCAGATACAGGAGTGTGAGAGAGGGGTTAGAGTGTCCCAGATACAGGAGTGTGAGAGAGGTGTTAGAGTGTCCCAGATACAGGAGGGAGTGAGAGTGGTTAGAGTGTCCCAGATACAGGAGTGTGAGAGAGGGATTAGAGTGTTCCAGATACAGGAGTGTGAGAGAGGGGTTATTGTGTCCCAGATACAGGAGTGTGAGGGAGGGGTTAGAGTGTCCCAGATAGAGGAGTGTGAGAGAGGGGTTAGAGTGTCCCAAATACAAGAGTGTGAGAGAGGGGTTAGAGTCTCTCAGATACAGGAGTGTGAGAGAGGGGTTAGAGTGTCCCAGATACAGGGGTGTGAGAGAGGGGTTAGAGTGTCCCAGATGCAGGAGTGTGAGAGAGGGTTTAGAGTGTCCCAGATACAGGAGTGTGAGAGAGGGGTTAGTGTGTCCCAGATACAGGAGTGTGAGAGAGGGGTTAGAGTCTCCCAGATACAGGAGTGTGAGAGAGGGGTTAGAGTGTCCCAGATACAGGAGTGTGAGAGAGGGGTTAGAGTGTCCCAGATACAGGAGTGTGAGAGAGGGGTTAGTGTGTCCCAGATACAGGAGTGTGAGAGAGGGGTTAGAGTGTCCCAGATACAGGGGTGTGAGAGAGGGGTTAGAGTGTCCCAGATACAGGAGTGTGAGAGAAGGTTATGTAATGATATCAGCAAATAGTGATGTTATTTGCCTGTTTGATTATCATGTCTTACCAGCATAGTTGCCTGATTGATTACTTATGCCTGACCAGCAGAGGTCATGTGAGAGACAAGCAGTTTGGTTTAGTTTCAGTTTCATTCTAGATGGATCACTAGCATGATGTCTTCTGTAAATGCTGTTAAAAGAGTTGAACAAGCTTTAGATTAAATGACATTCTCTTTCATAAATGTCTCGTCATTGAACCCACAACGAAATCAATACATGGTGTCAGAAGTGGGATTGAAAGAGATGAAGAGGAAAAATCTGAAGTTAAGTCAGCTGTGTACAGATTAGCAAGCCAAAAGAGAACATCGTTGCTTACCATTGGAGAATAGCTAACGAAGTGAAAAAATGGAAGGATTACACCCACCGGCGAAGCTTCAGTTGACAGGTAATGTGTCTGAAAATTGGAGGAGATTCAAACAACGTGTGGGGTTGTATTTAGCGGCAATCGGAGCTGACGAGAAAAGTAATAAAAAGAAATCGTCACTGTTCTTACATGTCGTGGGTGATGAAGCGCTGGAGGTGTATAATAACTTCACATTCGCTGCTGATGGAGACAATATGAAGCTAGATAAAATAATGGAACAGTTTGAGGCCTACTACATACCTAAACATAACGTGACGTTTGAGAGGCACAGATTTTTCACATGTGTACAGTTAACGGGTGAGACTATTGATCAGTATGTGACTGAACTGAGAAACAGAAGCAAATCGTGTGAATTTGGGGGACTGACAGACTCGCTGATAAAAGACAGACTGGTGTGTGGTATTCCAGATAATGGTCTAAGGGAAAGACTGCTAAGAGAGCAAGATCTAGACCTGGGAAAAGCCATAGCACTGTGTAGGGCTACAGAGACTGTGAAGTCGCAGGCAAAGGAGCTGTTCACTGACAATAGCTGCAACGTGGATGCAGTGAGAATGAACGGACACAAACCGTTTAACAAAAAGAGCGCCAATGTGAAAAAAGAGGCGTGGCCAGCGAATGAAAATGAAAGGGACAATCGAAAGTCATGTAGTCGATGCGGTACACAGCATACACCAAAAAAGTGTCCAGCATATGGTAAAACATGCAATAGTTGCAACAAAAACAACCATTATGCCCGTTGCTGTAAGAACCAAGCGCAACAAAGCAAGGTCCATACAGTAGATGAAAGCGAGATAGAGGAGTTCTATGTAGATGTTGTGTCTGAAAACAAAAAAGAAGAAAGAGACTGGATGTTGACACTAAAAGTGAATGACATACACATTCCATTTAAATTGGATACTGGAGCACAAGTTAATGTGATATCAGAGACTGATTTTAAGAAAATTAGACCCAGAGCAAAGATACATGGAATAAAAGTGAAAGTGACAGGATACTCAGGTACTGATATACCAGTGAAAGGAAGATGCATTGTCAAAGTAACACACAAGGACAGAGAGCACACGCTAGCATTAATCGTGGTGCCAAAGGATATGCAAGCCATACTAGGTTTAAAAGCCTGTGAGAGACTGAACCTGGTAAAGAGAGTCCTCGTTGTGGAAAGCGAAGGAGAGACAGTCTATGATGAACTGAATGTTGCGTACACACCGGGTAAGCTGATGTATACAGCAGACACGTTGTCCAGAGCTGTTGGCCCAGGAGAGCCCGCAAACACAGTGAAAAGACTGATGTACAAGGCAAAAGACAGTGGAACTGACTTCTACCAGAGCATGCTTGTATACCGCACAACGCCGCTCGAGTGTGGTATGTCACCAGCCCAACTCCTGATGGGACGTCGGCTAAGGTCAAACCTACCCATCCCGGAGAACCTCCTGAAAACAAAAGAGGGGGAGAAAGTGAGGAAGTTCAAAGAGCAACAGAAAGAAAAGCAAAAGTACTAATATGACAGAGGAACACAAAACCTACCTGAACTCCACACTGGTGACCAAGTAAGGTTCAAAGACAAAACAAACATATGGACTCAGAAGGGAACTGTCCTGAGTGAAGTTCAACCAAGATCATACACCATTCAGACAGATGAGGGTGCTGTTCTGAGAAGAAATCGTCGAGATCTTCTCATGGGACCAGCCACAGCAAGTCAGAAGACTGATACTGTTGAACAACCTGATCACACAGCTGAGAAACCATCATCTGAGGCAACAACTCAGATTCAAGGACAATCAATCAGAAAATCCTCAAGACACGTGAACCCTCCTGAGAGACTCATTGAGCAAATTTAAGGACTATTGTTATAGAAGGAAGTAATGTTATCTTATTCTTTCTTCAAGTTCTACTGTATTTACATATTTCATGTGAACACACAAAGCAAGGTTAAAAAACCTTGATCATGATAATGATAATGTAAGTTCATTAAGTGTTACAGTTAAAATGCAGATTAATACAAGGAAAACATGTTGTTAGTTAAAAGTAAAATAATTTTGTTTTAAGAAAGGGAGATGTAATGATATCAGCAAATAGTGATGTTATTTGCCTGTTTGATTATCATGTCTTACCAGCATAGTTGCCTGATTGATTACTTATGCCTGACCAGCAGAGGTCATGTGAGAGACAAGCAGTTTGGTTTAGTTTCAGTTTCGTTCTAGATGGATCTGTAAGATGGTGTCTCCTGTAAATGCTGTTAACTGAGTTGAACATACTTGAGATAAAAAGTCATTCTCTTTCATAAATGTCTCGTCATTGAATCCACAAAGAAATCAATACAGGTTAGAGTGTCCCAGATACAGGAGTGTGAGAGAGGGGTTTAGAGTGTCCCAGATACAGGAGCGTGAGTGAGGGGTTAGAATGTCCCAGATACAGGAGTGTGAGAGAGGGGTTAGAGTGTCCCAGATACAGGAGTGTGAGAGATGGGTTAGAGTGTTCCAGATACAGGAGTGTGAGAGAGGGTTTAGAGTGTCCCAGATACAGGAGTGTGAGAGAGGGGTTAGAGTGTCCCAGAGACAGGAGTGTGAGAGAGGGGTTAGAGTGTCCCAGCTACAGGAGTGTGAGAGAGGGGTTAGAGTATCCCAGATACAGGAGTGTGAGAGAGGGGTTAGAGTGTCCCAGATACAGGAGTGTGAGAGAAGGGTTAGAGTGTCCAGATACAGGAGTGTGAGAGAGAGGTTAGAGTGTCCCAGATACAGGAGTGTGAGAGAGGGGTTAGAGTGTCCCAGATACAGGAGTGTGAGAGAGGGGTTAGAGTGTCCCAGATACAGGAGTGTGAGAGAGGGGTTAGAGTGTCCCAGATACAGGAGTGTGAGAGAGGGGATAGAGTGTCCCAGATATAGGAGTGTGAGAGAGGGGACAGAGTGTCCCAGACACAGGAGTGTGAGAGAGGGGATAGAGTGTCCCAGATACAGGAGTGTGAGAGAGGGATTAGAGTGTCCCAGATACAGGAGTGTGAGAGAGGGGTTAGAGTGTCCCAGATACAGGAGTGTGAGAGAGGGGTTAGAGTGTTCCAGATACAGGAGTGTGAGAGAGGGGTTATTGTGTCCCAGATACAGGAGTGTGAGAGAGGGGTTATTGTGTCCCAGATACAGGAGTGTGAGAGAGGGGTGAGAGTGTCCCAGATAGAGGAGTGTGAGAGAGGGGTTAGAGTGTCCCAGATACAGGAGTGTGAGAGAGGGGTTAGAGTGTCCCAGATACAGGAGTGTGAGAGAGGGGTGAGAGTGTCCCAGATACAGGAGTGTGAGAGAGGGATTAGAGTGTCCCAGATACAGGGCTGTGTGAGAGGGGACAGAGTGTCCCAGATACAGGAGTGTGAGAGAGGGGATACAGTGTCCCAGATACAGGAGTGTGAGAGAGGGATTAGAGTGTTCCAGATACAGGAGTGTGAGAGAGGGGTTAGAGTGTCCCAGATACAGGAGGGAGAGAGAGGGGTTAGAGTGTCCCAGATACAGGAGTGTGAGAGAGGGATTAGACTGTTCCAGATACAGGAGTGTGAGAGAGGGGTTATTGTGTCCCAGATACAGGAGTGTGAGAGAGGGGTTAGAGTGTCCCAGATACAGGAGTGTGAGAGAAGGGTTAGAGTGTCCCAGATGCAGGAGTGTGAGGGAGGGGTTAGAGTGTCCCAGATACAGGCGTCTGAGAGAGGGGTTAGAGTGTCCCAGATACAGGAGTGTGAGAGAGGGGTTGGTGTCCCAGATACAGGAGTGTGAGAGAGGGGTTAGAGTTTCCCAGATACAGGAGTGTGAGAGAGGGGTTAGAGTGTCCCAGATAGAGGAGTTTGAGAGAGGGGATAGAGTGTTCCAGATACAGGAGTGTGAGAGAGTGGTTAGAGTGTCCCAGATACAGGGGTGTGAGAGAGGGGTTAGAGTGTACCAGATAGAGTAGTGTGAGAGAGGGGATAGAGTGTTCCAGATACAGGAGTGTGAGAGAGGGGTTAGAGTGCCCAGATACAGGAGTGTGAGAGAGGGGTTATTGTGTCCCAGATAGAGGAGTGTGAGAGAGGGGTTCGAGTGTTCCAGATACAGGAGTGTGAGAGAGGGGTTAGAGTGTTCCAGATACAGGAGTGTGAGAGAGGGGTTAGAGTGTCCCAGATACAGGAGTGTGAGAGAGGGGTTCGAGTGTTCCAGATACAGGAGTGTGAGAGAGGGATTAGAGTGTCCCAGATACAGGAGTGTGAGAGAGGGGTTAGAGTGTCCCAGATACAGGAGTGTGAGAGAGGGGTTAGAGTGTTCCAGATACAGGAGTGTGAGAGAGGGGTTAGAGTGTCCCAGATACAGGAGTGTGAGAGAGGGATTAGAGTGTCCCAGATACAGGAGTGTGAGAGAGGGGTTAGAGGGTCCCAGATACAGGAGTGTGAGAGAGGGGTTAGAGGGTCCCAGATACAGGAGTGTGAGAGAGGGGTTAGAGTGTCCCAGATACAGGTGTGGGTGCGAGCCAGACAGAGTGAATACACACGCTGAAGATGGGTTGCTGAATTTTTAGTGTTTTTAGTGTTTAAAGTGGGGGAAAAAAAGGTTCATTTCAAGTTTAAAAAGGTTTTAAAGTTAAATTTAGTTCTAGTTAAGTTAGTTTAGTTTGTTTAGTTAAGTTTAAGTTTAGTTTAGTCTAGATTAAGTAAGGAAGGAAAAGACCACCAAAGAGACCACCAAAGGAAAAAAAACCCAGAGGAAATTAGAAAAAAAAAGCCAAAGAAAAAAAAGAAATAAGGGGAAAAAAAAAATATACAAACCAAAGAACAGCAGCCGCACGGGGCCACAGCAGCAGCAGAAGCGAGGTGACTCGGCTGCATCGGGAACCGAGGCGCGAAGGCCGCACGGAGACGCAGCGGCAGCTGGAGCGAGGAGACTCGGTGAGGCCGCTTCGGGAAACGAGGCGAATCGGGGAGGCCGCACGGAGACGCAGCGGCAGCCGGAACGAGGTGACTCGGGGAGCCCGAGCGGCGAACGAGACACGGCCCGATCGGCGGCCGCAGTCCAACACCCGAGCGACGACCGCAGTCCAGCACCCGAGCGACAGCCGCAGTCCAGCACCCGAGCGACGACCGCAGTCCAGCACCCGAACGGCGAACGAGGCACAGCCCGAGCGGCGGCTGGGCTAGAAAGCCCGGGAAAGGCCCGAGGAGCCAGGCCCAGAGACCTCTGAGGAGAAGGGGAGCAACCAGAAGGCTTCCAGAAGCAAACCAAGACTGTGAGTACAGGGCCCAGGGAGGGAGACTGAAGCCGGGGAAAGGCCCGAGGAGCCAGGCCGAGACAGAGGCACAGAGACCTCTGAGGGGGAGGGGAACAGCCCGAAGGCACCGGGAAACAGCGGCTCACAGACCCAGACCTGAGAAGGGTGAACCCAGAAGCCGAGGCCCAGGGACCACGGGGTCGGAGAGGGGGACCGGGAAAGTTCGCGAACAGGGAGAGGGAAACACCAAACCCGGGGCCCCAGAAAAGTTTATTCTAAGATCAACAATACTTTACCAAAAATGAGCGAATCAGAAGATCCACAACAGCCCCGCTTCCAGATTCCCCCCAACACCGCAAAAAAAGCTATAAAAGCGATCAAGCATGAGCAGATGAGAGAAAAACCAGAAACACTTTTTGCTGACTGTTACAACAATGGGACAAAAAGTAACCTCATTTTCTACTCAGATCAGCCAGTGGCTTGGATCACAGCAATAAAATCACACTATACCAATGTTAAGCTAGAAAATACCGCAAATGGGTCCATAATGAAAATTAACACACCAGGAGACAGTTCAACTACGACGGTCAACGCGTACAATACCGGAACAATATTAGTGCAAGGCAACCTTGACAAATTTGCAACGGCCTTCAGGACACTGAAAAAATTAACTAAGGGGGGAAGGAACAGCCCCAGAGTGGCCCGCACTCCCCCCAACATTGACAACTTACCAGGAGAAAATCTGCCTGGTCAGGAGGTGAACGAGCCACACAGTTCAAACCAGACACTAACCCCGGGGAACCACAGCCACACGATACAACTGACAAACCCCAGCATAACTACCAGGGAGGAAGCCACACATAGTCCCCCTACCATTCCCAGCTCACCAAGAGAAGAGCAGCATAGCCAGGAAGTGAGTGAGCCCTCCAGGGCCGACCAGCCTAGCCAGGAAGTGAGTGAGCCTTCCAGGGCCGACCAGACACATACCCCGGGATCACACAGCCAGATACAACCAAAAGATAAATTTAATCAATTAGAGATAGAGATGGTTAAACTTAGAGAGGACTTCCTCAAAATGAATGACGATCAAAATCAGGAGAGGGAGAGACACAAGAGAGAGCTGAAGCTACTTGAGAACCAGGTGAATCTACTTAGGAATCAGGTGAAAGAGCTGCAGGAAAAAGAAGAGAGCCATAGAGGAGAGATAACACCATTAGACCAGCAACCAGAGGCTAGAGATAAGACAAGACAGAGCCGGACGGAACGGCTGCACTCCCACACGGAACAAAAGCAACAGACACACAATACAAGGGGTGCCACACAGACCGACCAGCATACTGATTCGCAATCTTCCCCCACCACCGTGGAACCACAAGCGGGCCGCTCACAAGAGGTACGCACACACCAGACACCCCAGCCCAGCACACACACTATGAGTCCAAGCGAAAGCCACCAGACAGTAAACACAAACAAGGCTGACGTCGTAATACTCATAGACTCAAATGGGAAATTTCTATGGGAGAAAAAGCTATTCCCTAGAAGTAAAGTAGAAAAGATCTGGTGCCCAACAACAAACAGAGCCATGGGATGGCTGACCAAAGCCAGATTAGGCTCCCCCCAACACATAATAATACACACGGGCACAAATGACCTAAAGACCCAACAGAAAGAAGTAGCAACATCGCTCAGAGCAATGATTAGGAAAGCAAGCAGTACATTTCCAAACACTAGAATCACTGTTTCCACAATATTGCCGAGAACAGACTTCAACAACAACACAATTCATGAGATAAATGCCAGCATAGCAAGAGACTGCGAATCAAACCACAACGTACACCTGGCCCAACACCCCACCCTCGATGAGGAATGTCTTTACGACCACGTCCACATCCAAAGGCAAAGAATATCGATCTTTGCTAAAGCCCTGAAGGACGTCGCTTTTAACCGGGTCCATACCCAGACTCCAAGAGGACCCCCTCCCGACCACCAGAGATCAGCGGGGTACATATCAGGAACACTACAAGGACCACCAACACACCAACCAAGACCAGAGAGGATCCCCATGCAAAACAACAATATCAGACCTGCACCACTCCTGTCCCACAGGGGAATAGGACCGCTCCCAGCCAGACAGAGGGAGAGATGCACAGGACGTACGCAATACCTCAGACAGAAACAATCCATTAAGAGACAATAAGCAGATGTGCAGCAGCATCTACTTCCGCCTTATGGATCAAGGACTAATTAATAGAAAGAACTGTAACCAAATTGTATTAACTTTTATAGACAACTGATGTGATCTTTTTTTTCCCACACTTAGACACGACAAACACGTACCACTCTTTAACCTATCATAGTAAAAGATCAAACTTAACATGAAATCCTTATATATTTCGACCTGGAATATCCAAGGTCTACGCTCTTCACTGCGAGAAGTGAAAAGTAGGACCCCAGAGTTCATAGATGAAACTAAAGACCTAGATATTATCATTTTACAGGAAACTTGGTATAAAGGAAAAGGACACACTGGCTGTCCCCAAGGGTACACTGAGCTGGTGGTCCCCTCCAATAAATTACCACGTGTAACCCAAGGCAGAGACTCCGGAGGCATACTGATCTGGTTTAAAACAGAACTTAAGAATTACATCAAATTTATAAAAAAGGGCGAAAACCATATGTGGCTCAAACTTGAGAGGGAGATTATCTCAAACACCCAAGATGTTTACATTTGCGCACTTTATATCCCTCCAATCGATTCCCCGTACTCTAAAGAGGACACCTTCTCCAACATGGAGGGGGAAATTATCCAATACCAGGCCCAGGGGAACGTGTTGATCTGTGGGGACCTCAATTCAAGAACGGGCGAAGAACCAGACTTCACCAATAATCAGGGAAACAATTACGTTTTCGGGAATAACCACTTTGACATCCCTTCCCTTCCATACAGGCATAACTGCGACAAGCAGTCAAATACCAACGGAAAACAGCTACAACAGCTCTGTCGAAACCTGGGTCTGTACATTGTCAATGGTAGGTTCATAGGAGACCTCCTAGGAAGATCGACCTATTGCTCACCTCTTGGCTGCAGCGCAGTAGACTATATGATTACAGACTTAGACCCATCCTCTTTCAGAGCATTCACAGTCAAACCACAAACAACACTGTCAGATCACAATCAAATTACTATGTTCCTCAAAAAGACAGAAACAAACAACATAGAAACACAACCCAGTAAACTGTACAACACCAAAAAATCATACAGATGGGCCAAAAACGACACGGAAAAATACCAGAAAACAATTAGCAATGCATCAACTCAAGCTCTCTTAGACACCTTTCTGGATAACATATACACTCACAATAAAGAAGGCGTAAACCGGGCAGTTAGTAAACTAAACAATATTTTTGATAATTTGGCAACAAATGCAAACTTGAAAGCTCGCAAGAAGAAACCCAAAACAAAAAACTATGAAAAATGGTTTGACCGAGATTGCCATAACATGAGGAAAAAACTTAGAAAAATATCAAACCAAAAACACAGACATCCAGAAAACGAGGAACTACGCCTTACTTATTGTCAGACACTAACACAATACAGAAACACACTCAGAACCAAAAAAGAGCAATATATTAAGAATACACTCAGCTCCATGGAGGAATCCATTGATTCCAATTGTTTCTGGGAAAATTTGAAAACACTACACAAAAAACAACACGACGATTTGGCCATTCAAAATGGGGACACATGGGTAAACCACTTTGAAAAATTATACCAAAAAAACACACTAAGACCAGAGCAACACCAAATATGCAAAAAACTGGAAAAGCTAGAAATGGCCATAAAAGATAACCAAAACCCGCTGGACGCCATAATAACAGAAAAAGAACTTCTTGAAAAACTCAAGGACCTGCGACCAGGAAAAGCCTGCGGGACAGACGGCATACTAAACGAGATGATTAAACACACAGACAACAAAATGAAACTGGCTATCCTAAACGTCTTCAACTTGGTTCTGAGTGTCGGTTATTTCCCTGATATCTGGAACAAAGGACTCATAACGCCCATGTACAAAAGTGGGGACAAAATCGACCCAAACAACTATCGAGGCATCTGTGTAAACAGTAACCTGGGGAAGGTATTCTGTAGCATCATAAACAAAAGACTTATAAACTTCCTTGAGGAGCACAATGTCTTGAGTAAAAGCCAAATTGGATTCCTGCCAAACTATTGAACATCCGATCATATCTTCACCCGACAGACCCTAATTGACAAACACGTTCACCATAACAAAAGCAAAATCTACGCATGCTTTGTAGATTTCCAGAAGGCTTTCGACTCCATCTGGCATGACGGTTTATTCCTGAAACTTATCGAAAGCGGGGTAGGAGGGAAAACATATGATGTAATTAAATCAATGTATACAAACAACAAATGTGCAGTTAAAATTGGAGACAAACAAACAAAATACTTCCCACAGGGGCGGGGGGTGACGCAGGGCTCGCCAACCTCACCGACACTCTTTAATATTTACATAAATGGATTGGCAAAACTACTTGAACAATCTACAGCACCCGGCCTCACCCTATATGAATCCAAGGTTAAATTCCTCCTCTATGCAGACGACCTGGTTCTGCTGTCACCTACTAAAGAGGGGCTACAGCAAAACCTGGACCTGCTGGAGTCGTACTGCCAGACTTGGGCCCTGACAATAAATCCCCAAAAAAGCAAAGTCCTTGTGTTCCAGCAAAGATCCAAACATCAGGGACCCAAAATAAATTTCACAGTAGGAACAACCAAAATTGAACAAACCACTCACTACACATACTTGGGCTTAAAAATCAGTTCTACGGGAAACTTCAAACTGGCTGTGAATGAACTGAAAGAGAAAGCAAGAAGGGCTTTCTATGCCATCAAAAAATCAATCCAAATAGAAATCCCAATTAGCATTTGGCTCAAAATTTTCAAATCAGTAATTGAACCAATTGCACTCTATGGCAGTGAGGTATGGGGACCGCTAACTCAACAAGAATTTGCAAAATGGGACAAACACCCAATTGAGATCCTACATGCAGAATTCTGTAAAAGTATCCTCCGGACTCAAAGGAAAACAGTAAACAATGCATGCAGGGCGGAACTAGGCCAATATCCATTAATAATCACTATCCAAAAAAGAGCCACCAAATTTTGGAATCACCTACAAATGAGCAATCCCCAATGCTATCACTACGACGCCCTGAAATGCCAAGAACTGACCATAAAGAAGAATACCCTCAGTCAACTAGTCCTGGGACTCAGTGAAGTAACTACTAACAATACTAACAATAACCAGCCCCAGGACAGTGACAGGGTAACACAAAGAATTCGACCCAACACAATCGTCGCTAAGCAAAAGGAAAAATATCTGACATATTGGGCAGAAACAACAAAAACCCAAAGCAAACTCAATTGCTACTTGGCCCTAAACAGACAATACAACATAGCTGATTACCTGACCATGGTAAAGGATAACAAACTGAGAAGAACCTTGACAAGGTACAGACTTAGCGAACATAGCCTAGCGATCGAAAAAGGCAGACACAGGCAGACCAGGCTACCAAGAGAAGACAGGATATGCTCTCACTGCAGTCAGGGAGTAGTGGAGACAGAGATGCACTTCCTCACAGCCTGCGGAAAATATCAGGGCATCAGGGAGAATTTCTACCAAAAATTCTCACAAATATGCCCTGATTTCAGAAATCTGAATGACAACCAAAAACTCCCATTCCTACTGGGAGAGGAGAGAAGCTGTATAACACTAGCGGCACACTATGTTAGAGCTTGCCATGAACAGAGGGACAACGAGTAAACTAAGAAAAGAATATATATAAACAATGCGAATGTATATTTATACACTCAGGGATATACCTGTTTATACACTGTATGAATAGAACTGCGTTTATGTGCTAAACCATAAATGTATTTTGATGCTTTGGCAACATAAGATGTAACTTATCATGCCAATAAAGCGATTTGAATTGAATTGTGAATTGTGAGAGAGGGGTTAGAGTGTCCCAGATACAGGAGTGTGAGAGAGGGATTAGAGTGTCCCAGATACAGGAGTGTGAGAGAGGGGTTATTGTGTCCCAGGTACAGGGCTGTGTGAGAGGGGACAGAGTGTCCCAGATACAGGAGTGTAAGAGAGGGGATACAGTGTCCCAGATACAGGAGTGTGAGAGAGGGGTTAGAGTGTCCCAGATACAAGAGGGAGAGAGAGGGGTTAGAGTGTCCCAGATACAGGAGTGTGAGAGAGGGATTAGAGTGTTCCAGATACAGGAGTGTGAGAGAGGGGTTATTGTGTCCTAGATACAGGAGTGTGAGAGAGGGGTTAGAGTGTCCCAGGTACAGGAGTGTGAGAGAGGGGTTAGAGTGTCCCAGATACAGGAGTGTGAGAGAGGGGTTAGTGTGTCCCAGGTACAGGAGTGTGAGAGAGGGGTTAGAGTGTCCCAGGTACAGGAGTGTGAGAGAGGGGTTAGAGTGTCCCAGATAAAGGAGTGTGAGAGAGGGGTTAGAGTGTCCCAGGTACAGGAGTGTGAGGGAGGGGTTAGAGTGTCCCAAATACATGCGTGTGAGAGAGGGGTTAGTGTGTCCCAGATACAGGAGTGTGAGAGAGGGGTTAGAGTGTCCCAGATACAGGAGTGTGAGAGAGGGGTTAGAGTGCCCCAGATACAGGAGTGTGAGGGAGGGTTTAGAGTGTCCCAGATACAGGAGTGTGAGAGAGGGGTTAGAGTGTCCCAGGTACAGGAGTGTGAGAGAGGGGTTAGAGTGTCCCAGATACAGGAGTGTGAGAGAGGGGTTAGTGTGTCCCAGATACAGGAGTGTGAGAGAGGGGTTAGAGTGTCCCAGGTACAGGAGTGTGAGAGAGGGGTTAGAGTGTCCCAAATACAGGCGTGTGAGAGAGGGGTTAGAGTGTCCCAGGTACAGGAGTGTGAGAGAGGGGTTAGAGTGTCCCAGATACAGGAGTGTGAGAGAGGGTTTAGAGTGTTCCAGATACAGGAGTGTGAGGGAGGGGTTAGAGTGTCCCAGATACAGGAGTGTGAGGGAGGGGTTAGAGTGTCCCAGATACAGGAGTGTGAGAGAGGGTTTAGAGTGTTCCAGATACAGGAGGGTGAGAGAGGGGTTAGTGTGTCCCAGATACAGGAGTGTGAGAGAGGGGTTAGAGTGTCCCAAATACAGACGTGTGAGAGAGGGGTTAGAGTGTCCCAAATACAGGAGTGTGAGAGAGGGTTTAGAGTGTTCCAGATACAGGAGTGTGAGGGAGGGGTTAGAGTGTCCCAGATACAGGAGTGTGAGAGAGGGGTTAGAGTGTCCCAGTTCCAGGAGTGTGAGAGACGGGTTAGTTTGTCCGAGATACAGGAGTATGAGAGAGGGGTTAGAGTGTCCCAGATACAGGAGTGTGAGGGAGGGGTTAGAGTGTCCCAGATACAGGAGTGTGAGAGAGGGGTTAGAGTGTCCCAGATAGAGGAGTGTGAGAGAGGGGATAGAGAGTCCCAGATACAGGAGTGTGAGAGACAAACACCCAATTGAGATCCTACATGCAGAATTCTGTAAAAGTATCCTCCGGACTCAAAGGAAAACAGTAAACAATGCATGCAGGGCAGAACTAGGCCAATATCCATTAATAATCACTATCCAAAAAAGAGCCACCAAATTTTGGAATCACCTACAAATGAGCAATCCCCAATGCTATCACTACGACGCCCTGAAATGCCAAGAGCTGACCATAAAGAAGAATACCCTCAGTCAACTAGTCCTGGGACTCAGTGAAGTAACTACTAACAATACTAACAATAACCAGTCCCAGGACAGTGACAGGGTAACACAAAGAATTCGACCCAACACAATCGTCGCTAAGCAAAAGGAAAAATATCTGACATATTGGGCAGAAACAACAAAAACCCAAAGCAAACTCAATTGCTACTTGGCCCTAAACAAACAATACAACATAGCTGATTACCTGACCATGGTAAAGGATAACAAACTGAGAAGAACCTTGACAAGGTACAGACTTAGCGAACATAGCCTAGCGATCGAAAAAGGCAGACACAGGCAGACCAGGCTGCCAAGAGAGGACAGGATATGCTCTCACTGCAGTCAGGGAGTGGTGGAGACAGAGATGCACTTCCTCACAGCCTGTGGAAAATATCAGGGTATCAGGGAGAATTTCTACCAAAAATTCACACAAATATGCCCTGATTTCAGAAATCTGAATGACAACCAAAAACTCCCATTCCTACTGGGAGAGGAGAGAAGCTGTATAACACTGGCGGCACACTATGTTACAGCTTGCCATGAACAGAGGGACAACCAGTAAACTAAGAAAAGAATATATACAAACAATGCGAATGTATATTTATACACTCAGGGATATACCTGGTTATACACTGTATGAACAGAACTGCGTTTATGTGCTAAACCATAAATGTATTTTGATGCTTTGGCAACATAAGATGTAACTTATCATGCCAATAAAGCGATTTGAATTGTGAATTGTGAATTGTGAGAGAGGGGTTAGAGTGTCCCAGCTACAGGAGTGTGAGAGAGGGGTTAGAGTATCCCAGATACAGGAGTGTGAGAGAGGGGTTAGAGTGTCCCAGATACAGGAGTGTGAGAGAGAGGTTAGAGTGTCCCAGATACAGGAGTGTGAGAGAGGGGTTAGAGTGTCCCAGATACAGGAGTGTGAGAGAGGGGTTAGAGTGTCCCAGATACAGGAGTGTGAGAGAGGGGATAGAGTGTCCCAGATACAGGAGTGTGAGAGAGGGGACAGAGTGTCCCAGACACAGGAGTGTGAGAGAGGGGATAGAGTGTCCCAGATACAGTAGTGTGAGAGAGGGATTAGAGTGTCCCAGATACAGGAGTGTGAGAGAGGGGTTAGAGTGTCCCAGATACAGGAGTGTGAGAGAGGGGTTAGAGTGTCCCAGATACAGGAGTGTGAGAGAGGGGTTAGAGTGTCCCAGATACAGGAGTGTGAGAGAGGGGTTAGAGTATCCCAGATACAGGAGTGTGAGAGAGGGATTAGAGTGTCCCAGATACAGGAGTGTGAGAGAGGGGTTATTGTGTCCCAGGTACAGGGCTGTGTGAGAGGGGACAGAGTGTCCCAGATACAGGAGTGTGAGAGAGGGGATACAGTGTCCCAGATACAGGAGTGTGAGAGAGGGATTAGAGTGTTCCAGATACAGGAGTGTGAGAGAGGGGTTAGAGTGTCCCAGATACAGGAGGGAGAGAGAGGGGTTAGAGTGTCCCAGATACAGGAGTGTGAGAGAGGGATTAGAGTGTTCCAGATACAGGAGTGTGAGAGAGGGGTTATTGTGTCCTAGATACAGGAGTGTGAGAGAGGGTTTAGAGTGTCCCAAATACAGGCGTGTGAGAGAGGGGTTAGAGTGTCCCAGATACAGGAGTGTGAGAGAGGGTTTAGAGTCTTCCAGATACAGGAGTGTGAGGGAGGGGTTAGAGTGTCCCAGAAACAGGAGTGTGAGAGAGGGGTTAGAGTGTCCCAGGTACAGGAGTGTGAGAGAGGGTTTAGAGTGTCCCAGGTACAGGAGTGTGAGAGAAGGGTTAGAGTGTCCCAAATACAGGCGTGTGAGAGAGGGGTTAGAGTGTCCCAGATACAGGAGTGTGAGAGAGGGTTTAGAGTGTTCCAGATACAGGAGTGTGAGGGAGGGGTTAGAGTGTCCCAGATACAGGAGTGTGAGAGAGGGGTTAGAGTGTCCCAGATACAGGAGTATGAGAGAGGGGTTAGTGTCCCAGATACAGGAGTGTGAGAGAGTGGTTAGTTTGTCCCAGATACAGGAGTGTGAGAGAGGGGTTAGAGTGTCCCAGATACAGGAGTGTGAGGGAGGGGTTAGAGTGTCCCAGATACAGGAGTGTGAGAGAGGGGTTAGAGTGTCCCAGATAGAGGAGTGTGAGAGAGGGGATAGAGAGTCCCAGATACAGGAGTGTGAGAGAGGGGTTAGAGTGTCCCAGAAACAGGAGTGTGAGAGAGGGGTTAGAGTGTCCCAGATACAGGAGTGTGAGAGAGGGGTTAGAGTGTCCCAGATACAGGAGTGTGAGAGAGGGGTTAGAGTGTCCCAGATACAGGAGCGTGAGAGAGGGATTAGAGTCTCCCAGATACAGGAGTGTGAGAGAGGGGTTATTGTGTCCTAGATACAGGAGTGTGAGAGAGGGATTAGAGTGTCCCAGATACAGGAGTGTGAGAGAGGGGTTAGAGTGTCCCAGATACAGGAGTGTGAGAGAGGGATTAGAGTGTACCAGATAGAGGAGTGTGAGAGAGGGGTTATTGTGTCCTAGATACAGGAGTGTGAGAGAGGGGTTAGAGTGTCCCAGATACAGGAGTATGAGAGAGGGGTTAGTGTCCCAGATACAGGAGTGTGAGAGAGGGATTAGAGTGTCCCAGATAGAGGAGTGTGAGAGAGGGGTTATTGTGTCCTAGATACAGGAGTGTGAGAGAGGGGTTAGAGTGTCCCAGATACAGGAGTGTGAGAGAGGGGTTAGAGTGTCCCAGATACAGGAGTGTGAGAGAGGGGTTAGAGTGACCCAGATACAGGAGTGTGAGAGAGGGGTTAGAGTTTCCCAGATACAGGAGTGTGAGAGAGGGGTTAGAGTGTCCCAGATACAGGAGTGTGAGAGAGGGATTAGAGTGTCCCAGATACATGATTGTGAGAGAGGGGTTAGATTGTCCCAGATACAGGAGTGTGAGAGAGGGGTTAGAGTGTCCCAGATACAGGAGTATGAGAGAGGGGTTAGTGTCCCAGATACAGGAGTGTGAGAGATGGGTTATTGTGTCCCAGATATAGGAGTGTGAGAGAGGGGTTAGAGTGTCCCAGATACAGGAGTGTGAGAGAGGGGTTAGAGTTTCCCAGATACAGGAGTGTGAGAGAGGGGTTAGAGTGTCCCAGATACAGGAGTGTGAGAGAGGGGTTACAGTGTCCCAGATAGAGGAGTTTGAGAGAGGGATAGAGTGTTCCAGATACAGGAGTGTGAGAGAGTGGTTGGAGTGTCCCAGATACAGGGGTGTGAGAGAGGGGTTAGAGTGTACCAGATAGAGGAGTGTGAGAGAGGGGATAGAGTGTTCCAGATACAGCAGTGTGTATGAGGGGTTAGTGTGCCCAGATACAGGAGTGTGAGAGAGGGTTTATTGTGTCCCAGATAGAGGAGTGTGAGAGAGGGGATAGAGTGTCCCAGATACAAGAGTGTGATAGAGGGGTTAGAGTGTCCCAGGTAGAGGAGTGTGAGAGAGGGGTTAGAGTGTCCCAAATACAGGAGTGTGAGAGAGGGATTAGAGTCTCTCAGATACAGGAGTGTGAGAGAGGGATTAGAGTGTCCCAGATACAGGGGTGTGAGAGATGGTTTAGAGTGTCCCAGATACAGGAGTGTGAGAGAGGGGTTAGAGTGTCCCAGATACAGGAGTGTGAGAGAGGGGTTAGAGTGTCCCAGATACAGGAGTGTGAGAGAGGGGTTAGAGTGTCCCAGATACAGGAGTGTGAGAGAGGGGTTAGAGTGTCCCAGATACAGGAGTGTGAGAGAGGGGTTAGAGTGTCCCAGATACAGGAGTGTGAGAGAGGGGTTAGCGTGTCCCAGATACATGAGTGTGAGAGATGGGTTAGATTGTCCCAGATACAGGAGTGTGAGAGAGGGGTTAGAGTGTCCCAGATACAGGAGTGTGAGAGGGGTTAGAGTTTCCCAGATACAGGAGTGTGAGAGATGGGTTAGAGTGTCCCAGATACAGGAGTGTGAGAGGTGTTAGAGTGTCCCAGATACAGGAGTGTGAGAGGGGTTAGAGTTTCCCAGATACAGGAGTGTGAGGGAGGGGTTAGAGTGTCCCAGATGCAGGCGTGTGAGAGAGGGGTTAGAGTGTCCCAGATACAGGAGTGTGAGAGAGTGGTTAGAGTGTCAGGGGTTAGAGTGTACCAGATAGAGTAGTGTGAGAGAGGGGATAGAGTGTTCCAGATACAGGAGTGTGAGAGAGGGGTTAGAGTGCACAGATACAGAAGTGTGAGAGAGGGGTTATTTTGTCCCAGATAGAGGAGTGTGAGAGAGGGTTTAGAGTGTTCCAGATACAGGAGTGTGAGAGAGGGGTTAGAGTGTCCCAGATACAGGAGTGTGAGAGAGGGTTTAGAGTGTTCCAGATACAGGAGTGTGAGAGAGGGGTTATTGTGTCCCAGATACAGGAGTGTGAGAGAGGGGTTAGGGTGTCCCAGATACAGGAGTGTGAGAGAAGGATTAGAGTGTTCCAGATACAGGAGTGTGAGAGAGGGGTTATTGTGTCCCAGATACAGGAGTGTGAGAGAGGGGTTAGAGTGTCCCAGTTACAGGAGTGTGGGAGAGGGGTTAGAATGTACTAAATACAGGAGTGTGAGAGAGGGGTTAGAGTCTCTCAGATACAGGAGTGTGAGAGAGTGGGTCGAGTGTCCCAGATACAGGAGTGTGAGAGAGGGGTTAGAGTGTCCCAGATACAGGAGTGTGAGAGAGGGGTTAGAGTGTCCCAGATACAGGAGTGTGAGAGAGGGGTTAGTGTGTCCCAGATACAGGAGTGTGAGAGAGGGGTTAGAGTGTCCCAGATGCAGGAGTGTGAGAGAGGGGTTAGAGTGTCCCAGATACAGGAGTGTGAGAGAGGGTTAGAGTGTCCCAGATACAGGAGTGTGAGAGAGGGGTTATTGTGTCCCAGATACAGGAGTGTGAGAGAGGGGTTAGAGTGTCCCAGATACAAGAGTGTGAGAGAGGGGTTAGACGGTCAACGCGTACAATAACGGAACAATATTAGTGCAAGGGAACCTCGACAAATTTGCAACGGCCTTCAGGACACTGAAAAGATTAACTAAGGGGGGAAGGAGCAGCCCCAGAGTGGCCCGCACTCCCCCCAACATTGACAACTTACCAGGAGAAAATCTGCCTGGTCAGGAGGTGAACGAGCCACACAGTTCAAACCAGACACTAACCCCGGGGAACCACAGCCACACGATACAACTGACAAATCCCAGCATAACTACCAGGGAGGAAGCCACACATAGTCCCCCTACCATTCCCAGCTCACCAAGAGAAGAGCAGCATAGCCAGGAAGTGTGTGAGCCTTCCAGGGCCGACCAGCCTAGCCAGGAAGTGAGTGAGCCTTCCAGGGCCGACCAGACACATACCCCGGGATCACACAGCCAGATACAACCAAAAGATAAATTTAATCAATTAGAGATAGAGATGGTTAAACTTAGAGAGGACTTCCTCAAAATGAATGACGAACAAAAGCAGGAGAGGGAGAGACACAAGAGAGAGCTGAATCTACTTGAGAACCAGGTGAATCTACTTAGGAATCAGGTGAAAGAGCTGCAGGAAAAAGAAGAGAGCCATAGAGGAGAGATAAGACCATTAGACCAGCAACCAGAGGCTAGAGATAAGACAAGACAGAGCCGGACGGAACGGCTGCACTCCCACACGGAACAAAAGCAACAGACACACAATACAAGGGGTGACACACAGACCGACCAGCATACTGATTCGCAATCTTCCCCCACCACCGTGGAACCACAAGCGAGCCGCTCACAAGAGGTACGCACACACCAGACACCCCAGCCCAGCACACACACTATGAGTCCAAGCGAAAGCCACCAGACAGTAAACACAAACAAGGCTGACGTCGTAATACTCATAGACTCAAATGGGAAATTTCTATGGGAGAAAAAGCTATTCCCTAGAAGTAAAGTAGAAAAGATCTGGTGCCCAACAACAAACAGAGCCATGGGATGGCTGACCAAAGCCAGATTAGGCTCCCCCCAACACATAATAATACACACGGGCACAAATGACCTAAAGGCCCAACAGAAAGAGGTAGCAACATCGCTCAGAGCAATGATTAGGAAAGCAAGCAGTACATTTCCAAACACTAGAATCACTGTTTCCACAATATTGCCGAGAACAGACTTCAACAACAACACAATTCATGAGATAAATGCCAGCATAGCAAGAGACTGCGAATCAAACCACAACGTACACCTGGCCCAACACCCCACCCTCGATGAGGAATGTCTTTACGACCACGTCCACATCCAAAGGCAAAGAATATCGATCTTTGCTAAAGCCCTGAAGGACGTCGCTTTTAACCGGGTCCATACCCAGACTCCAAGAGGACCCCCCCCCCGACCACCAGAGAACAGCGGGGTACATATCAGGAACACTACAAAGACCACCAACACACCAACCGAGACCGGAGAGGATCCCCATGCAAAACAACAATATCAGACCTGCACCACTCCTGTCCCACAGGGGAATAGGACCGCTCCCAGCCAGACAGAGGGAGAGATGCACAGGACGTACGCAATACCTCAGACAGAAACAATCCATTAAGAGACAATAAGCAGATGTGCAGCAGCATCTACTTCCGCCTTATGGATCAAGGACTAATTAATAGAAAGACCTGTAACCAAATTGTATTAACTTTTATAGACAACTGAAGTGATCTTTTTTTTCCCACACTTAGACACGACAAACACG
Organism: Somniosus microcephalus; assembly: GCF_052327205.1. Classification (NCBI taxonomy): domain Eukaryota; kingdom Metazoa; phylum Chordata; class Chondrichthyes; order Squaliformes; family Somniosidae; genus Somniosus; species Somniosus microcephalus. Next base: position 201,285,399 of record NC_140989.1, read on the forward strand.
TACCACTCTTTAACCTATCATAGTAAAAGATCAAACTTAACATGAAATCCTTATATATTTCGACCTGGAATATCCAAGGTCTACGCTCTTCAGTGCGAGAAGTGAAGAGTAGGACCCCAGAGTTCATAGATGAAACTAAAGACCTAGATATTATCATTTTACAGGAAACTTGGTATAAAGGAAAAGGACACACTGGCTGTCCCCAAGGGTACACTGAGCTGGTGGTCCCCTCCAATAAATTACCACGTGTAACCCAAGGCAGAGACTCCGGAGGCATACTGATCTGGTTTAAAACAGAACTTAAGAATTACATCAAATTTATAAAAAAGGGCGAAAACCATATGTGGCTCAAACTTGAGAGGGAGATTATCTCAAACACCCAAGATGTTTACATTTGCGCACTTTATATCCCTCCAATCGATTCCCCGTACTTTAAAGAGGACACCTTCTCCAACATGGAGGGGGAAATTATCCAATACCAGGCCCAGGGGAACGTGTTGATCTGTGGGGACCTCAATTCAAGAACGGGCGAAGAACCAGACTTCACCAATAATCAGGGAAACAATTACATTTTCGGGAATAACCACTTTGACATCCCTTCCCTTCCATACAGGCATAACTGCGACAAGCAGTCAAATACCAACGGAAAACAGCTGCTACAGCTCTGTCAAAACCTGGGTCTGTACATTGTCAATGGTAGGTTCATAGGAGACCTCCTAGGAAGATCGACCTATTGCTCACCTCTTGGCTGCAGCACAGTAGACTATATGATTACAGACTTAGACCCATCCTCTTTCAGAGCATTCACAGTCAAACCACAAACAACACTGTCAGATCACAGTCAAATTACTATGTTCCTCAAAAAGACAGAAACAAACAACACAGAAACACAACCCAGTAAACTGTACAACACCAAAAAATCGTACAGATGGGCCAAAAACGACACGGAAAAATACCAGAAAACAATTAGCAATGCATCAACTCAAGCTCTCTTAGACACCTTTCTGGATAACATATACACTCACAATAAAGAAGGCGTAAACCGGGCAGTTATTAAACTAAACAATATTTTTCATAATTTGGCAACAAATGCAAACTTGAAAGCTCGCAAGAAGAAACCCAAAACAAAAAACTATGAAAAATGGTTTGACCGAGATTGCCATAACATGAGGAAAAAACTTAGAAAAATATCAAACCAAAAACACAGACATCCAGAAAACGAGGAATTACGCCTTACTTATTGTCAGACACTAACACAATACAGAAACACACTCAGAACCAAAAAGGAGCAATATATTAAGAATACACTCAGCTCCATGGAGGAATCCATTGATTCCAATTGTTTCTGGGAAAACTTGAAAACACTACACAAAAAACAACACGACGATTTGGCCATTCAAAATGGGGACACATGGGTAAACCACTTTGAAAAATTATACCAGAAAAACACACTAAGACCAGAGCAACACCAAATATGCAAAAAACTGGAAAAGCTAGAAATGGCCATAAAGGATAACCAAAACCCGCTAGACGCCATAATAACAGAAAAAGAACTTCTTGAAAAACTCAAGGACATGCGACCAGGAAAAGCCTGCGGGACAGACGGCATACTAAACGAGATGATTAAACACACAGACAACAAAATGAAACTGGCTATCCTAAAACTCTTCAACTTGGTTCTAAGTGTCGGTTATTTCCCTGATATCTGGAACAAAGGACTCATAACGCCCATGTACAAAAGTGGGGACAAAATCGACCCAAACAACTATCGAGGCATCTGTGTAAACAGTAACCTGGGGAAGGTATTCTGTAGCATCATAAACAAAAGACTTATAAACTTCCTTGAGGAGCACAATGTCTTGAGTAAAAGCCAAATTGGATTCCTGCCAAACTATAGAACATCCGATCATATCTTCACCCTACAGACCCTAATTGACAAACACGTTCACCATAACAAAAGCAAAATCTACGCATGCTTTGTAGATTTCCAGAAGGCTTTCGACTCCATCTGGCATGACGGTTTATTCCTGAAACTTATCGAAAGCGGGGTAGGAGGGAAAACATATGATGTAATTAAATCAATGTATACAAACAACAAATGTGCAGTTAAAATTGGAGACAAACAAACAAAATACTTCCCACAGGGGCGGGGGGTGACGCAGGGCTCGCCAATCTCACCGACACTCTTTAATATTTACATAAATGGATTGGCAAAACTACTTGAACAATCTACAGCACCCGGCCTCACCCTATATGAATCCAAGGTTAATTTCCTCCTCTACGCAGACGACCTGGTTCTGCTGTCACCAACTAAAGAGCGTCTACAGCAGAACCTGGACCTGCTGGAGTCATACTGCCAGACTTGGGCCCTGACAATAAATCCCCAAAAAACCAAAGTCCTTGTGTTCCAGCAAAGATCCAAACATCAGGGACCCAAAATAAATTTCACAGTAGGAACAAGCAAAATTGAACAAACCACTAACTACACATACTTGGGCTTAAAAATCAGTTCTACGGGAAACTTCAAACTGGCTGTGAATGAACTGAAAGAGAAAGCAAGAAGGGCTTTCTATGCCATCAAAAAATCAATCCAAATAGAAATCCCAATTAGCATTTTGCTCAAAATTTTCAAATCAGTAATTGAACCAATTGCACTCTATGGCAGTGAGGTATGGGGACTGCTAACTCAACAAGAATTTGCAAAATGGGACAAACACCCAATTGAGATCCTACATGCAGAATTCTGTAAAAGTATCCTCCGGACTCAAAGGAAAACAGTAAACAATGCATGCAGGGCGGAACTAGGCCAATATCCATTAATAATCACTATCCAAAAAAGAGCCACCTAATTTTGGAATCACCTACAAATGAGCAACCCCCAATGCTATCACTACGACGCCCTGAAATGCCAAGAACTAACCATAAAGAAGAATACCCTCAGTCAACTAGTCCTGGGACTCAGTGAAGTAACTAATAACAATACTAACAATAACCAGCCCCAGGACAGTGACAGGGTAACACAAATAATTCGACCCAACACAATCGTCGCTAAGCAAAAGGAAAAATATCTGACATATGGGCAGAAACAACAAAAACCCAAAGCAAACTCAATTGCTACTTGGCCCTAAACAGACAATACAACATAGCTGATTACCTGACCATGGTAAAAGATAACAAACTGAGAAGAACCTTGACAAGGTACAGACTTAGCGAACATAGCCTAGCGATCGAAAAAGGCAGACACAGGCAGACCAGTCTGCCAAGAGAAGACAGGATATGCTCTCACTGCAGTCAGGGAGTAGTGGAGACAGAGATGCACTTCCTCACAGCCTGTGGAAAATATCAGGGCATCAGGGAGAATTTCTACCAAAAATTCTCACAAATATGCTCTGAATTCAGAAATCTGAATGACAACCAAAAACTCCCATTCCTACTGGGAGAGGAGAGAAGCTGTGTAACACTGGCGGCACACTATGTTACAGCTTGCCATGAACAGAGGGACAACCAGTAAACTAAGAAAAGAATATATATAAACAATGCGAATGTATGTTTATACACTCAGGGATATCCCTGTTTATACACTGTATGAATAGAACTGCGTTTATGTGCTCAACCATAAATGTATTTTGATGCTTTGGCAACATAAGATGTAACTTATCATGCCAATAAAGCGATTTGAATTGTGAATTGTACAGGAGTGTGAGAGAGGTGTTTAGAGTGTCCCAGATACAGAAGTGTGAGAGAGGGGTTAGAGTGTCCCAGGTACAGGAGTGTGAGAGATGGGTTAGAGTGTCCCAGATACAGGAGTGTGAGAGAGGGGTTAGAGTGTTCCAGATACAGGAGTGTGAGAGAGGGTTTAGAGTGTCCCAGATACAGGAGTGTGAGATAGGGGTTAGAGTGTCCCAGATACAGGAGTGTGAGAGAGGGGTTAGAGTGTCCCAGATACAGGAGAGTGAGAGAGGGGTTAGAGGGTCCCAGATACAGTAGTGTGAGAGAGGGGTTAGAGTGTCCCAGATACAGGAGTGTGAGAGAGGGGTTAGAGTGTCCCAGATACAGGAGTGTGAGAGAGGGGTTAGAGTGTCCCAGATACAGGAGTGTGAGAGAGGGGTTAGAGTGTCCCAGATAGAGGAGTGTGAGAAAGGGGATAGAGTGTCCCAGATACAGGAGTGTGAGAGAGGGGTTCGAGTGTATCAGATAGAGGAGTGTGAGAGAGGGGTTAGAGTGTCCCAGATACAGGGGTGTGAGAGAGGGGTTATTGTGTCCCAGATAGAGGAGTGTGAGAGAGGGGATAGAATGTTCCAGATACAGGAGTGTGAGAGAGGGGTTAGAGTGTCCCAGATACAGGAGCGTGAGAGAGGGGATAGAGTGTCCCAGATACAGCAGTGTGAGAGAAGGGACAGAGTGTCCCAGATACAGGAGTGTGAGAGAGGGGATAGAGTGTCCCAGATACAGAAGTGTGAGAGAGGGGTTAGAGTGTCCCAGATACAGGAGTGTGAGAGAGGGGACAGAGTGTCCCAGATACAGGAGTGTGAGAGAGGGATTAGAGTGTCCCAGATACAGGAGTGTGAGAGAGGGGATAGACTGTCCCAGATACAGGAGTGTGAGAGAGGGATTAGAGTGTCCCAGATACAGGAGTGTGAATGAGGGGTTAGAGGGTCCCAGATACAGGAGTGTGAGAGAGGGGTTATTGTGTCCCAGGTACAGGAGTGTGAGAGAGGGGTTATTGTGTCCCAGATACAGGAGTGTGAGAGAGGGGTTAGTGTGTCCCAGATACAGGTGTGTGAGAGAGGGGTTAGAGGGTCCCAGATACAGGAGTGTGAGAGAGGGGTTAGAGTGTCCCAGATACAGGAGTGTGAGAGAGGGGTTAGAGTGTCCCAGATACAGGAGTGTGAGAGAGGGGCTATTGTGTCCCAGATACAGGGGTGTGTGAGAGGGGACAGAGTGTCCCAGTTACAGGAGTGTGAGAGAGGGGTTAGAGTGTCCCAGATACAGGAGGGAGAGAGAGGGGTTAGAGTTTCCCAGATACATGAGTGTGAGAGAGGGATTAGAGTGTTCCAGATATAGGAGTGTGAGAGAGGGGTTATTGTGTCCCAGATACAGCAGTGTGAGAGAGGGGTTAGAGTGTCCCTGATACAAGAGTGTGAGAGAGGGGTTAGAGTGTCCCAAATGCAGGAATGAGAGAGAGGGGTTAGAGTCTCTCAGATACAGGAGTGTGAGAGAGGGGTTAGAGTGTCCCAGGTACAGGAGTGTGAGAGAGGGGTTAGCGTGTCCCAGTTACATGAGTGTGAGAGAGGGGTTAGAGTGTCCCAGGTACAGTCGCGTGAGAGAAGGGTTAGAGTGTCCCAGATGCAGGAGTGTGAGGGAGGGGTTAGTGTCCCAGATACAGGAGTGTGAGAAAGGGGTTAGCATGTCCCAGATAGAGGAGTGTGAGAGAGGGGTTAGAGTGTCCCAGATACAAGAGTGTGAGAGAGGGGTTAGTGTGTCCCAGATACAGGAGTGTGAGAGAGGTGTTAGAGTGTCCCAGATACAGGAGTGTGAGAGAGGGGTTAGAGTGTCCCAGGTACAGGAGTGTGAGAGAGGGGTTAGAGTGTCCCAAATACAGGAGTGTGAGAGAGGGGTTAGTGTGTCCCAGATACAGGAGTGTGAGAGAGGGGTTAGAGTGTCCCAGATACAGGAGTGTGAGAGAGGTGTTAGAGTGTCCCAGATATAGGAGTGTGAGAGAGGGGTTAGAGTGTCCCAGGTACAGGAGTGTGAGAGAAGGGTTAGAGTGTCCCAAATACAGGCGTGTGAGAGAGGGGTTAGAGTGTCCCAGATAGAGTAGTGTGAGAGAGGGTTTAGAGTGTTCCAGATACAGGAGTGTGAGGGAGAGGTTAGAGTGGCCCAGATACAGGAGTGTGAGAGAGGGGTTAGAGTGCCCAGGTACAGGAGTGTGAGAGAGGGGTTAGTTTGTCCGAGATACAGGAGTGTGAGAGAGGGGTGAGAGTGTCCCAGATACAGGAGTGTGAGAGAGGGGTTAGAGTGTCCCAGATACAGGAGTGTGAGGGAGGGGTTAGAGTGTCCCAGATACAGGAGTGTGAGAGAGGGGTTAGAGTGTCCCAGATACAGGAGCGTGAGAGAGGGGTTAGAGTGTCCCAGATACAGGAGTGTGAGAGAGGGGTTAGAGTGTCCCAGATACAGCAGTGTGAGAGAAGGGATAGAGTGTCCCAGATACAGGAGTGTGAGAGAGGGATTAGAGTGTCCCAGATACAGGAGCGTGAGAGAGGGGTTAGAGTGTCCCAGATACAGGAGTGTGAGAGAGGGATTAGAGTGTCGCAGATACAGGAGTGTGAGAGAGGGGTTATTGTGTCCTAGATACAGGAGTGTGAGAGAGGGGTTAGAGTGTCCCAAATACAGGAGTGTGAGAGAGGGGTTAGAGTGTCCCAGATACAGGAGTGTGAGAGAGGGGATAGAGTGTCCCAGATACAGGAGTGTGAGAGAGGGGATAGAGTGTCCCAGATACAGGAGTGTGAGAGAGGGGACAGAGTGTCCCAGATACAGGAGTGTGAGAGAGGGGTTAGAGTGTCCCAGATACAGGAGTGTGAGAGAGGGGTTAGAGTGTCCCAGATACAGAAGTGTGAGAGAGGGATTAGAGTGTCCCAGATACAGGAGTGTGAGAGAGGGGATAGACTGTCCCAGATACAGGAGTGTGAGAGAGGGATTAGAGTGTCCCAGATACAGGAGTGTGAGAGAGGGGTTAGAGTGTCCCAGATACAGGAGTGTGAGAGAAGGGTTATTGTGTCCCAGATACAGGAGTGTGAGAGAGGGGTTAGAGGGTCCCAGATACAGGAGTGTGAGAGAGGGGTTAGAGTGTCCCAGATACAGGAGTGTGAGAGAGGGGTTATGGTGTCCCAGATACAGGGGTGTGTGAGAGGGGACAGAGTGTCCCAGTTACAGGAGTGTGAGAGAGGGGTTAGAGTGTCCCAGATACAGGAGGGAGAGAGAGGGGTTAGAGTTTCCCAGATACAGGAGTGTGAGAGAGGGATTAGAGTGTTCCAGATATAGGAGTGTGAGAGAGGGGTTATTGTGTCCCAGATACAGGAGTGTGAGAGAGGGGTTAGAGTGTCCCAGGTACAGGAGTGTGAGAGAGGGGTTAGCGTGTCCCAGTTACATGAGTGTGAGAGAGGGGTTAGAGTGTCCCAGGTACAGTAGCGTGAGAGAAGGGTTAGAGTGTCCCAGATGCAGGAGTGTGAGGGAGGGGTTAGTGTCCCAGATACAGGAGTGTGAGAGAGGGGTTAGCATGTCCCAGATACAGGAGTGTGAGAGAGGGGTTAGAGTGTCCCAGATACAGGAGTGTGAGAGAGGGGTTAGAGTGTCCCAGACACAGGAATGTGAGAGAGGGGATAGAGTGTTCCAGATACAGCAGTGTGTATGAGGGGTTAGTGTGCCCAGATACAGGAGTGTGAGAGAGGGTTTATTGTGTCCCAGATAGAGGAGTGTGAGAGAGGGGTTAGAGTGTCCCAGATACAAGAGTGTGAGAGAGGGGTTAGTGTGTCCCAGATACAGGAGTGTGAGAGAGGGGTTAGAGTGTCCCAGATACAGGAGTGTGAGAGAGGGGTTAGAGTGTCCCAGGTACAGGAGTGTGAGAGAGGGGTTAGAGTGTCCCAAATACAGGAGTGTGAGAGAGGGGTTAGTGTGTCCCAGATACAGGAGTGTGAGAGAGGGGTTAGAGTGTCCCAGATACAGGAGTGTGAGAGAGGGGTTAGAGTGTCCCAGATACAGGAGTGTGAGAGAGGGGTTAGAGTGTCCCAGGTACAGGAGTGTGAGAGAGGGGTTAGAGTGTCCCAAATACAGGAGTGTGAGAGAGGGGTTAGTGTGTCCCAGATACAGGAGTGTGAGAGAGGGGTTAGAGTGTCCCAGATACAGGAGTGTGAGAGAGGGGTTAGAGTGTCCCAGATACAGGAGTGTGAGAGAGGGGTTAGAGTGTCCCAGATACAGGAGTGTGAGAGAGGGGTTAGACAATAAATCCCCAAAAAACCAAAGTCCTTGTGTTCCAGCAAAGATCCAAACAACATGGACCCACAATAAATTTCACAGTAGGAACAACCAAAATTGAACAAACCACTCACTACACATACTTGGGCTTAAAAATCAGTTCTACGGGAAACTTCAAACTGGCTGTGAATGAACTGAAAGAGAAAGCAAGAAGGGCTTTCTATGCCATCAAAAAATCAATCCAAATAGAAATCCCAATTAGCATTTGGCTCAAAATTTTCAAATCAGTAATTGAACCAATTGCACTCTATGGCAGTGAGGTCTGGGGACCACTAACACAACAAGATTTTGCAAAATGGGACAAACACCCAATTGAGATCCTACATGCGGAATTCTGTAAAAGTATCCTCCGGACTCAAAGGAAAACAGTAAACAACGCATGCAGGGTGGAACTAGGCCAATACCCATTAATAATCACTATCCAAAAAAGAGCCACCAAATTTTGGAATCACCTACAAATGAGCAACCCCCAATGCTATCACTACGACGCCCTGAAATGCCAAGAGCTGACCATAAAGAAGAATACCCTCAGTCAACTAGTCCTGGGACTCAATAAAGTAACTAATAACAATACTAACAATAACCAGCCCCAGGACAGTGACAGGGTAACACAAAGAATTCGACCCAACACAATCGTCGCTAAGCAAAAGGAAAAATATCTGTCATATTGGGCAGAAACAACAAAAACCCAAAGCAAACTCAATTGCTACTTGGCCCTAAACAGACAATACAACATAGCTGATTACCTGACCATGGTAAAGGATAACAAACTGAGAAGAACCTTGACAAGGTACAGACTTAGCGAACATAGCCTAGCGATCGAAAAAGGCAGACACAGGCAGACCAGGCTACCAAGAGAAGACAGGATATGCTCTCACTGCAGTCAGGGAGTAGTTGAGACAGAGATGCACTTCCTCACAGCCTGTGGAAAATATCAGGGCATCAGAGAGAATTTCTATCAAAAATTCTCACAAATATGCCCTGAATTCAGAAATCTGACTGACAACCAAAAACTCCCATTCCTACTGGGGGAGGAGAGAAGCTGTGTAACACTGGCGGCACACTATGTTACAGCTTGCCATGAACAGAGGGACAACCAGTAAACTAAGACAAGAGTATATATAAACAAGGCGAAAATATATTTATAAACTCAGGGATATACCTGTTTATACACTGTATGAATGGAACCGCGTTTATGTGTTCAACCATAAATGTATTTTGATGCTTTGGCAACATAAGATGTACCTTATCATGCCAATAAAGCGATTTGTATTGTATTATTGTATTGTATTGTAGTGTGTCCCAGATACAGGAGTGTGAGAGAGGGGTTAGAGTGTCCCAGATACAGGAGTGTGAGAGAGGGGTTAGAGTTTCCCAGATACAGGAGTGTGAGAGAGGGATTAGAGTGTCCCAGATACATGAGTGTGAGAGAGGGGTTAGAATGTCCCAGATACAGGAGTGTGAGAGAGGGGTTAGAGTGTCCCAGATACAGGAGTATGAGAGAGGGGTTAGTGTCCCAGATACAGGAGTGTGAGAGAGGGGTTATTGTGTCCCAGATACAGGAGTGTGAGAGAGGGGTTAGAGTGTCCCAGATACAGGAGTGTGAGAGAGGGGTTAGAGTTTCCCAGATACAGGAGTGTGAGAGAGGGGTTAGTGTGTCCCAGATACAGGAGTGTGAGAGAGGGGTTGGAGTGTCCCAGATAGAGGAGTTTGAGAGAGGGGATAGAGTGTTCCAGATACAGGAGTGTGAGAGACTGGTTAGAGTGTCCCAGATACAGGGGTGTGAGAGAGGGGTTAGAGTGTACCAGATAGAGGAGTGTGAGAGAGGGGATAGAGTGTTCCAGATACAGCAGTGTGTATGAGGGGTTAGTGTGCCCAGATACAGGAGTGTGAGAGAGGGTTTATTGTGTCCCAGATAGAGGAGTGTGAGAGAGGGGATAGAGTGTCCCAGATACAAGAGTGTGATAGAGGGGTTAGAGTGTCCCAGGTACAGGAGTGTGAGAGAGGGGTTAGAGTGTCCCAAATACAGGAGTGTGAGAGAGGGATTAGAGTCTCTCAGATACAGTAGTGTGAGAGAGGGGTTCGAGTGTCCCAGATACAGGGGTGTGAGAGATGGTTTAGAGTGTCCCAGATACAGGAGTGTGAGAGAGGGGTTAGAGTGTCCCAGATACAGGAGTGTGAGAGAGGGGTTAGAGTGTCCCAGATACAGGAGTGTGAGAGAGGGGTTAGAGTGTCCCAGATACAGGAGTGTGAGAGAGGGGTTAGAGTGTCCCAGATACAGGAGAGTGAGAGAGGGGTTAGAGTGTCCCAGATACAGGAGTGTGAGAGAGGGGTTAGAGTGTCCCACATACATGAGTGTGAGAGAGGGGTTAGATTGTCCCAGATACAGGAGTGTGAGAGAGGGGTTAGAGTGTCCCAGATACAGGAGTGTGAGAGGGGTTAGAGTTTCCCAGATACAGGAGTGTGAGAGAGGGGTTAGAGTGTCCCAGATACAGGAGTGTGAGGGAGGGGTTAGAGTGTCCCAGATACAGGCATGTGAGAGAGGGGTTAGAGTGTCCCAGATGCAGGAGTGTGAGAGAGGGGTTAGTGTCCCAGATACAGGAGTGTGAGAGAGGGGTTAGTGTGTCCCAGATACAGGAGTGTGAGAGAGGGGTTAGAGTGTCCCAGATACTGGAGTGTGAGAGAGGGGTTAGAGTTTCCCAGATACAGGAGTGTGAGAGAGGGGTTAGAGTGTCCCAGATACAGGAGTGTGAGAGAGGGGTTAGAGTGTCCCAGATAGAGGAGTTTGAGAGAGGGGATAGAGTGTTCCAGATACAGGAGTGTGAGAGAGTGGTTAGAGTGTCCCAGATACAGGGGTGTGAGAGAGGGGTTAGAGTGTACCAGATAGAGTAGTGTGAGCGAGGGGATAGAGTGTTCCAGATACAGGAGTGTGTGAGAGGGGTTAGAGTGCCCAGATACAGAAGTGTGAGAGACGGGTTATTGTGTCCCAGATACAGGAGTGTGAGAGAGGGGTTAGGGTGTCCCAGATACAGGAGTGTGAGAGAGGGATTAGAGTGTCCCAGATACAGGAGTGTGACAGAGGGGTTTGGGTGTTCCAGATACAGGAGTGTGAGAGAGGGTTAGAGTGTCCCAGATAGAGGAGGGTGAGAGAGGGGTTAGGGTGTCCCAGATACTGGAGTGTGAGAGAGGGGTTAGAGTGTCTCAGATACAGGAGTGTGAGAGAGGGGTTAGAGTGTCCCAGATACAGGAGTGTGAGAGAGGGGTTAGAGTGTCCCAGATACAGGAGTGTGAGAGAGGGGTGAGAGTGTCCCAGATACAGGAGTGTGAGAGAGGGGTTAGAGTGTCCCAGATACAGGAGTGTGAGAGAGGGGTTCGAGTGTCCCAGATACAGCAGTGTGAGAGAGGGGTTAGAGTGTCCCAAATACTGGAGTGTGAGAGAGGGGTTAGAGTGTCGCAGATACAGGAGTGCGAGAGAGAGGTTAGAGTGTCCCCGATACAGGAGTGTGAGAGAGGGTTAGAGTTTCCCAGATACAGGAGTGTGAGAGAGGGGTTAGAGTGTCCCAGATACAGGAGTGTGAGAGAGGTTTAGAGTGTCCCAGATACAGGAGTGTGAGAGAGGGGTTAGAGTGTCCCAGATACAGGAGTGTGAGAGAGGGGTTAGAGTGTCCCAGATACAGGAGTGTGAGAGAGGGGTGAGAGTGTCCCAGATACAGGAGTGTGAGAGAGGGGTTAGAGTGTCCCAGATACAGGAGTGTGAGAGAGGGGTTAGAGTGTCCCAGATACAGCAGTGTGAGAGAGGGGTTAGAGTGTCCCAGATACTGGAGTGTGAGAGAGGGGTTTGAGTGTCCCAGATACAGGAGTGTGAGAGAGGGGTTAGAGTTTCCCAGACACAGGAGTGTGAGAGAGGGGTTAGTGTGTCCCGGATACAGGAGTGTGAGAGAGGGGTTAGAGTGTCCCAGATACAGGAGTGTGAGAGAGGGGTTAGATTGCCCCAGACATAGGAGTGTGAGAGGTTGGTGTGTCCCAGATACAGGAGTGTGAGAGAGGGGTTACAGTGTCCCAGATACAGGAGTGTGAGACCGGGGTTAGAGTCTCCCAGATACAGGAGTTTGAGTGAGGGGTTATAGTGTCCCAGATACAGGAGTGTGAGAGAGGGGTTAGAGTGTCCCAGATACAGGAGTGTGAGAAGGGGTTAGAGTGTCCCAGATACAGGAGTGTGAGAGAGGGGTTAGAGTGTCCCAGTTACAGGAGTGTGAGAGAGGGGTTAGAGTGTCCCAGATACAGGAATGTGAGCGAGGGGTTAGAGTGCCCCAGATACAGGAGTGTGAGAGAGGGGTTAGAGTTTCCCAGATACAGTAATGTGAGAGAGGAGTTAGTGTGTCCCAGATACAGGAGTGTGAGAGAGTGGTTAGAGTTTCCCAGATACAGGAGTGTGAGCGAGGGGTTAGAGTGTCCCAGATACAGGAGTGTGAGAGAGGGGTTGGAGTGTCCCAGATACGGGAGTGTGAGAGAGGGGTTAGTGTCCCAGATACAATGTGTGAGAGCGGGGTTAGGGTGTCCCAGATACAGAAGTGTGAGAGAGGGGTTAGAGTGTCCCAGATACAGGAGTGTGGGAGAGGGGTTAGATTGTCCCAGATACAGGAGTGTGGGAGAGGGGTTGGAGTACCCCAGATACAGGAGTGTGAGAGAGGAATTCGAGTGTCCCAGATACAGGAGTGTGAGAGGGGTTAGATTGTCCCAGATACACGAGTGTGAGAGAGGGGTTCGAGTGTCCCAGATACAGGAGTGTGAGAGAGGGGTTAGTGTGTCCCAGATAGAGGAGTATGAGAGAGGGGTTCGAGTGTCCCAGGTACAGGAGTGTGAGAGAGGGTGGTTAGAGTGTCCCAGATGCAGGGGTGTGAGTCAGGGTTTAGAGTGTCCCAGATACAGGAGTGTGAGAGGCGGGTTAGAGTGTCCCACATACAGTAGTGTGAGAGAGGGGTTAGAGTGTCCCAGATACATGGTTCTCTTTCACTGTTGGCGCTGCTTATTACGATGTATGTATGGTGTTGGGGCCCATGTTAGCTGTTGAGATATCCCAGCACTCTTTCCCTACCTGTGGTGAAGGTCCCCACAATGGGCTCGGAGGTGATACTGCCCTGGACAGCCACCAGCGTCACGATGTATTCTGCTCCAGGCTCAAGGTCAGACAGCGTGGTGTGTGTCTGCGTACCGTTCACTGTCACCTGCAGGGTCTCCCCGTACGTCCCCGGATTGTAATTCAGGATAAACATTTCGGCGGCATGCCATGGCCAACGCCAGGACACATTGGCGATGCTCGTGGTGACATCGGAGAAGACCAGCTGGTCTATCGGGTGGAATCCTGCCGTCCGAGAGAGGAAACTGTTAGATCCGTGATTCTGAGAGTATGATGTTTTTCAATAGCCACACGGATGTTGTAACTTTACAATCAACAGGTATTTACTGGTGAAGGGTAGTATCAAGACTGGGGGTACAGAGGCATGTGCAAGGCTTATATACAGGTGTGGTCACTGCCGGTACTACAGTATACAGGAGCTGTAGAAGTAGTTCTGTCTTAAATGTACATACACTACAATTCCTCCCCTTTTAGATTAGTAGCACCCCTAATATTCAAATAACAATTAACACTTTAACATGTACATTAAACAACAATAGTCCATTTATAGATTCAGTCTTTGGGGCGGCTTCCTGATCCTTTCGGGATAGCGCCTTTCCTGAGGTTCTTGTTCTAGGTGCGGAGGCGATTCTGGCCCCTTTTCGTCGGGTAGTTCATCGGTTTCCACTGCTGCTGGTTCTGAGATAGATGCTACCGGTATGTCGGGTTCATCCCCAGGTACTCGAGACATGGGGTTGACTCGTTCCTGTGACGCTAAGATCTGATCGAAGTGGCGTCTCAAAATGTTCTCCCCGACATCCACTGTGTACTTTAATGGCCCCTGCCTTGTGCATATCGATCAGGGTTGCCATTTCTCTGTTCGGTAGTCATGCACCAAGACTGGTTGTCCTACATTGAAGATCCTTGTCAGCTTCTCATTGAGGTGCTGGAATTGTTTATCCTCAACATTTCTTCGCACATTTGGTCTGAGCAAGTCCAGACGAGATCTCAAACTTCGGTTAAAGAACATCATGGCCGGGGTCTGGTTGGTAACTGCATGTGTCGCGTTTCGGTAGGCTAATAAGAAATTGTCCACCTTATGCTGTAGTGGAATTTCATCGTCGCACATGGCCTTTATCGCCTTCTTAAAGGTTTGTACGAACCTCTCAGCCAATCCATTTGTGGCTGGATGATACGGGGCGGATGTGTAATGCCTTACCCCATTCCTTCTCATGAATTTTTGAAACTCTTCGGACACAAACTGTGGTCCATTATCAGAGCAAATCTGCTCTGGCAAACCGTTACTGGCAAATATGGTCCGTAGGACTGCAATCGTTTTCTCTGTAGTGGTTGAGGACATTTTTATCACCTCAGGCCACTTTGAATGAGCATCCACTGCTATTAAGAAACATAGAAACATAGAAGATAGGAGCAGGAGTAGGCCATTCGGCCCTTCGAGCCTGCTCCGCCATTCAACGAGATCATGGCTGATCATCCAAACGCTAGCACCCGGTCCCTACACCGACAGCCATCCCACCCAAGCACTATCCTCGTAACCCCGTAACCCCACGTATTTAATCCCCCCTAACACTAAGGGCCAATTTTTTATCATGGCCAATCAACCTAACCCGCACATCTTTGGACTGTGGGAGGAAACCGGAGCACCCGGAGGAAACCCACGCAAACACGGGGAGAATGTGCAAACTCCACACAGACAGTCACCCGAGGCCAGATTCGAACCCGGGTCCCTGGCGCTGTGAGGCAACAGTGCTAACCACTATGCCACCGTGCTGCCCTTGAACATTGAGTCCATGAATGGACCAGCGAAATCAATATGCACCCGTTGCCATGGAGAGGAGGGCCACTCCCATGGGTGTAGAGGGGCATGTGGTGGTGCATTTTGGAACTTCTGGCATCCTGAGCAGCTCTTGGTTAGGTCTTCGATTTGTTGATTGATTCCCGGCCACCACACATAAGCCTTAGCAAGGCTTTTCCTTTTTAGTCCCCCCAGATGACCTTCATGCAGCTCATTTAGCACTCTCTCCCTTAACTTGGGTGGAATCACCACTCTGGATCCACACATCACTGTCACCTGGCATACTGACAGCTGTTCTCTTCTGGATGAGAATGCTGGCAACAGTGAGTCGCCATGTGTTGGCCATCCCCTCACCGTTAAATCATATACCCGAGCCAGCATCGGATCATTGCGGGTCTCCTTCTCTATATCCGTGTTCGTTACTGGCAATCGTTCAATTATTGACGAATAAAATATCTCGATAGGGTCCACTGCTGGTGCTTCCTCCACAGTAGGCAGTGGCAGGCGCGATAGCCCATCAGCGTTTCCATGCTGTTTCATGCCCTTATACTCTATTTCATATTGGTTCGCCCCTCGAAAAAGGGACCATCTTTGTAGCCGTTGCGCAGTCATCACCGGAACGCCCTTCTTTGGATTAAAGATGGAGACAAGTGGTTGGTGGTCAGTCAGCAAGGTGAACTTCTGCCCGTGCAGATAGTGGTTGAACTTTTTTACTCCCCATACTAGGCTGAGGGCCTCCCTGTCAATCTGGGCGTAGTTGCGCTCGGCTGAGGTTAGTGACCGAGACGCAAAGGCTACTGGCCTCTCCAACCCGTCTGGGAATTTGTGCGACAGCACCGCTCCAATACCATAGGGTGATGCATCACATGCCAAACGAATTGGTAGTGCTGGGTTGAAATGGGCCAACACCTCTTTTGATGTGATCAATTCTTTACACTTCTGGAAAGCTCGTCTACATTCGTCATTCCACTTCCATGGTACCCCCGTTTGCAGTAGGGTGTTCAGTGGGTGTAATACCATGGACAAATTTGGTAAGAACTTGTGGTAGTAGTTTACCAGCCCGAGGAACGACCTCAGTTGTGACACATTTTCCGGTGCTGGAGCCTTGACTACTGCCTCAATCTTTTCAGGGGACTTATGTAACCCCTCTTCATCGATGACGTGGCCACAATACGAGATCTGTTTCTGGAAAAACTCGCACTTGTGGCGATTAGCTCGTAGCCCATACTCCTTTAATCTGGTGAGCACCTTCTCCAAGTTGGCGAGGTGATCACTGTCATTTTCGCCTGTGACCAGGATGTCGTCCAAATAACACTGGGTCCCTGGAATCCCTTGCAGGACTTGATCCATTGCCCTTTGCCAAATAGCCGGAGCCGATGCTATCCCGAACACCAGCCAATTGTATTGATAGAGACCTTTATGAGTGTTAATCGTAAGGTATTGTTTCGAAGCTTCTTCCACCTCCATTTGCAAGTACGCCTGGGCTAGATCAATTTTGGTGAAGCGTTTACCTCCAGGTAGCGAGGCAAAAATATCCTCAATTCGTGGAAGCGGATATTGTACCATGTGAAGGACTGGGTTCACTGTCACCTTAAAATCCCCACAGATGCGGACCTTCTTTGGTTCTCCAGGCGTATTACTCAACGACCTCTTCATTACAGGAACGATGGGTGTAGCCCACTCGCTCCAGTCTACTTTGGACAGAACTCCTGAACGTTCCAACCCTTCCAGCTCTGCTTCGACAGCTGGTCTGATTGCATAAGGCACTGGTCTGGCCTTAATAAACTTTGGGCTTGCATTTTCCTCTATTTTAATCGTTGCTGTTATGCCTTTTAGTGTTCCGAGTCCCTCCTGGAACACTTCTTTTGCGTCAGTTAGCATTTTTGACAGTCGTCCAGGTGTGACGTCGTCATCCTTTTTGGCCTCAACCTTCAGTGCCTGTATGGAATGCCAATCTAATTGTATCTTCCGGATCCATTCACGTCTTAACAGTGGTGGTCCTCCATCTGGCAATACATATATGTCCATTTTAGGTATTTCCTGGCCTTTATATATCACTTTCACCCTTATTTTTCCTTTGGGGTAGACTTTTTGCCCTGTGTACGTCTTCAAGACAATCTTTGTAGCTTTCAAGGGTATATGTGAAAATAGCCGCTTATAGTCCCTTTGGTTTATGACTGTTAGGGCTGATCCTGTGTCCAATTCCATTTTCACTTGGACTCCGTCTATCTTGAGTGTAACCCAGATAGTCTGGTGATCCTCCATTTTGGTTACCTTATGTAGTTTCAGACAACCCAGCTCCTTGCTTCCGGAGTCTGTGTCACTTTTCTGTTCGTCTGAACTACTTCCATCACCTTGTGTACCTTTTGTACTTCTCCTGTGGAGATTTCTTACTGTTGGTTTTCTTCCCAGACCTGCAGACTCTTGCTGTGTGTCCTGCTTTTCCACACTGTCTGCGCACTTGGTCCTTGAACCAACAATCCTTCTGGTCATGTGTTGTTCTGCCGCAGCAATAGCACTTCCCTGTTCCATAGGACATTTCATTGGTGCCATATTCTTGCGGTCTCCGTTGTATCTCTGCAGCGCCCCTTGCGGCTGCTTTGTGTGATACTGCCATACTGAAAGCCTTGTCCAGCGTAAGATCCTTTTCTGATAGAAGCCTTTTCTGGGTTCCTTCACTTTGCAGCCCACACACAAACTTGTCCCTTAACGTATCTGCTAGTCCCGCTTCAAACTGGCAGTGTTTCGATAGCTCGCGCAGTTCCGTTAGGTACTCAGCATTGCTTTCGTCTTTGTGTTGGTTCCTTTTATGGACCTTAAATCGTTCTGCTATCAGCAGTGGTGTGGGGTTTAAGTGGTACTGTAGGATTTCTACTATGCTTTCGAAATTCTTGTTCACTGGCTTCTCTGGGGTTATTAGGTTCCGCAGTAACCCATAAGTTTTTGCACCCATGGAATTTAACAAAACCAGTGCTTTCCTAGCATCTGGCACTTCATTCGCCCTGCAGTACACCTCAATACGTTCCACATATGTCGCCCAATCTTCGACTTCATTGTCGAACGTAGAGATACTGCCACTCTTCGGCATCCCTGGGTGTGATTTAACTGTCAAAAATGGCATCTCCCGCGTTTCTGCTTCTTCTCCGCTGGCACAAAATGGCGTCTCCCGCGCTTTCCTTCATTCCCGCGCTCGCCCTTCTTCTCCGCTGCGGCTTCTAAAAATGGCATCTCCCACGCTCTTCCTTCTTCTCCGTGGCTCAATGGCGTCTCCCGCGCTCTCCCTTCTTCTCCCCACGGAAACTGTTCAGCCCTTGAGCCCTGGCTGTGCTCTACCCTCTCTCCGTTTTTTTTTTCTCGACGCCGCTCGGTTTTCAACCCCCGGCTGCGCCCTGTGCGCTTCACCCTCTGTCTTACCCCATCGACGCTGCTCGGCTTTCTCTCCGCCGTCAGTCGGCTCCAGCCGCCGCTGTCCAGGAAGGGTCTGCGCTGTACCTGTCGTCAGTCTCTTGCTGATCGTCGTGGCTGGGGAACCAAGCCCGGCTCTCCACAGCCTCACCTGCGATGTTCACTCTCTGCCGGGCGACTGGGCGGTTGCTCGTGATCGATGCCCGTGTTTCTGGCCTCGACTTTCTTCCACCGCCCTCCCGGAGAGAATCCTCGAAGGGAAATGCAGAGTTGCAGGTAGATTCGATTCGACACTCATTGCCACTGTTAGATCCGTGATTCTGAGAGTATGATGTTTTTCAATAACCACACGGATGCTGTAACTTAACAATCAACAGGTATTTACTGGTGGAGGGTAGTCTCAAGACTGGGGGTACAGAGGCATGCGCAAGGCTTATATACAGGTGTGGTCACTGCCGGTACTACAGTATACAGGAGCTGTAAAAGTAGTTCTGTCTTAAAGGTACATACACTACAGAAACCATCAGCAACTCAACCCCAGCCCAGGCCCGGCTCCTCACTGACCCCCGACCCCCGACCCTCAACCCCAGCCCAGGCCCGTCTCCTCACTGACCCCCGACCCTCAACGCCAGCCCAGAGCCAGCTCCTCACTGACCCTCGACCCTCAACCCAAGCCCAGGCCCGGCACCTCATTGACTCCCGACCCTCAAATCCAGCCCAGGCCTGGCTCCTCACTGCCCCCCGACCATCAACCCCAGCCCAGGCCCGGCTCCTCACTGCCCCCGAGCCTCAACCCCAGCCCAGGCCTGGCTCCTCACTGACCCCCAACCCTCAACCCCAGCCCAGACCCGGCTCCTCACTGACCCCAGACCCTCAAACCTCAGCCCCAGCTCAGGCCCGGCTCCTCACTGACCCCCGACCCTCAACCCCAGCCCAGGACCGGATCCTCACTGAACCCCAACCCACAACCCAAGCCCAGAGCCTGCACCTCACTGACCCCCGACCCTCAACCCTGTAATGTATGTACCTTTAAGGGGAGAACTACTTTTTACAGCTCCTGTATACTGTAGTACCGGCAGTGACCACACCTGTATATAAACCCTGAGTAGTGATCTGTATAGTTAGTTCTAGAGTAACCCTCATTCAGTAAACACCTGTTGAATCGTTCCCTGCAGTCTGTTGTCTGATTATTGAAGGACACAACATTAAGATACACGGATCTAACAGTGGCGACGAGCAAGTTCGAACCTACCTGCAACTCTGCATCACCTCCCAGGGATTCGCTCCTGGAGAACAGTGGAAGAAGGTCGAGTCCAGAAGTACGGGCGTCGACCATGGGCAACCGCCCAGTCATCCAGTGGAGATTTGAGCATCGCAGGGGAGGCTGTCGAGAGCCAGGCTTGGCTTTCCAGTCACGGTGGTCCAGCGAAACGGGCTGGCAACAGGTACTGCGCAGACCCTTCCCGGACAGCGACGGGCTAGAGCCCGACCGAGCGGCACAGAAAAAGGCCGAGCAGCGTCGACGGGGGAGAGAGAGAGGGCAGAGCGCACAGGGCGCAGCCGGTGTTCAGGACTGAGCGGCATCAACGGGGGAGAGAGACGAGAGAGAGCAGAGCGCAGCCGGTGTTCAAGGGCTGAGCAGCGTCAACGGGGGAGAGAGACGAGAGAGCAGAGCGCAGCCAGTGTTCAAGGGCCGAGCAGCATCAACGGGGGAGAGAGGCGTGCAGGAAAACGCGAGGCGCTGCCATTTGCATTGAGGTCCGCCGAGAGCGGCGTTGGCAGCAGCGCAGGAGACGCCATTTTAAGCCGCAGCGGGGAAGAAAGGAAAGCGCGGGAGACGCCATTTTAAGCCAGTCTATCCACACCCAAAAATGCCGAAGAGTGGCAGTATCACAGCGTTCGACAATGAAGTCGAAGATTGGACGACATATGTCGAACGCATAGAAGTATACTGCAAGGTGAATGAAGTGCCAGATGAGAAGAAAGCACTGGTATTGTTGAATTCAATGGGTGCAAAAATGTATGGCTTACTACGAAACCTAGTAACCCCAGAGAAGCCAGTAGAAAAGGATTTTGAAAACATAGTGTCAATCCTACAGGACCACTTAAACCCCACACCGCTGCTGATAGCAGAAAGAT
This sequence comes from Somniosus microcephalus, assembly GCF_052327205.1. Classification (NCBI taxonomy): domain Eukaryota; kingdom Metazoa; phylum Chordata; class Chondrichthyes; order Squaliformes; family Somniosidae; genus Somniosus; species Somniosus microcephalus. The sequence continues at coordinate 201,305,906 of NC_140989.1, forward strand.
TTAAGTTTCACAAAAGGAACCAGCATAAAGATGAAAGTAATGTTGAGTATTTAACGGAACTGCGCAAGCTATCGAAACACTGCCAGTTTGGAATGGGACTAGCAGATACTTTAAGGGACAAGTTTGTGTGTGGGCTTCAAAGTGAAGGAACCCAGAAACGGCTTCTATCAGAAAAGGATCTTACGCTAGACAAGGCTTTCAGCATTGCAGTATCACACGAAGCAGCAGCACGGGGCGCTGCAGAGATAAAATGGAGACCGCAAGAATATGGCACAAATGAAATGTCATACGGAACAGTGAAGTGCTATCGCTGCGGCAGAACAACACACGACCATAATGATTGCTGGTTCAAGGACAAAGTGTGCAGACAGTGTGGAAAAGTAGGACACATAGCAAGAGTCTGCAGGTCGGGAAAGAAAACCAGCAGCAAGAAATCTCCACAGGAGAAGTACAAGAAGGTACATAAGGTGACGGAGAGTAGTTCAGACGAACAGAAGAGTGATACAGACTCCGGAAGCAAGGAGCTGGGTTGTCTGAAACAACATAATGGCCCAGTAATTCCGGGCACAACGCGTGAGTAAGGACGGGGTACTCACGTGTGTGCCCGGAGGAATTGCCGGTTTTCAGCATGCACAGCGCATGTGCTGAAAACCGGCATTTCCTGTCCTCTGACCCAAGGGGTTAAGAGGCAGAACGCGCGCGACTGCACAGGCAGCGCGTGCGCAGTGAAATTCCTTTTTTTTTTCAAGAGTTGCTCGAGTGTAAAGGCCTTCGGTTTTTACACGTGGAAAAACCAGACGTAAGTACTTCGTTTTACAGGTAAGTGGGCTTTTAGTACAATGTAGAAATTTTTTTTCCACAGGTTTATTATTTTTAAAGAATTTACAGTAAGATAAGTTTAGTTTTAGAACCTATTTTTTAAAAATTTATTTTTTTCAAAAAATTGATTAATTTTTTTAAACATTTTAAAAAACTTATTTATAGTTAATATAATCAGTGGGATGCTTTTTAAAATTTTATTTAAAGTTAAAGTAGTGTGTTGGCAGCCCATACTTTTCATGAGTTTGACAGCTCTTACTGTCAAACTCATGAATGAGTTTCCCCTCCCCTGATTGGCTGCACAGTGCTCACCTGCTCCCAGCCGGCACATCGCACTAACTACGCCGCTGGATCAGGTAAGCACATCGCGCCGACAGCTGAACCGGGCCAGTGACAGGAAATGCGAGCAGGCCCGGGCTTCAGATGTCGGCGTGCAGGGTGAGTGCACATCGGGGGCTTGCACGCGCGGCAAGCTCCCGATCCTAATTTCAGGGCCAATGTGATCAAAACGGAGGATCACCAAACTATCTGGGTCATGCTCAAGATAGCAGGAGTCCAAGTGAAAATGGAATTGGACACAGGATCAGCCCTAACAGTCATAAACCGAAGGGACTACAAGCGGCTATTCTCACATATACCCTTGAGAAATACAAAGATTGTCTTGAAGATGTACACGAGGCAAAAAGTCTACCCCAAAGGAAAAATAAGGGTGAACGTTATATATAACGGCAAGGAAACACCAAAAATGGACCTATATGTATTGCCAGATGGAGGACCACCACTACTAGGACGTGTATGGATCCGGAAGATACAGCTAGATTGGCATTCCATACAGGCACTGACTGTGGCTGACAAAAAGGATGACGACGTCACACCTGGGCGACTGTCAAAGATCCTAACTGACGCGAAAGAAGTGTTCCAGCAAGGACTCGGAACACTAAAAGGCATGACAGCGAAGATTAAAATTGAAGAAAACGCAAGCCCAAAATTTTTTAAGGCCAGACCGGTACCTTATGCGATCCGCCCAGCCATCGAAGCAGAGCTGGAGAGTCTGGAACGTTCAGGTGTACTGTCCAAGGTAGACTGGAGCGAGTGGGCTACACCCATCGTCCCTGTGATGAAAAAGTCGTTGAGCAGCACGCCTGGGGAACCAAGGAAGGTTCGCATCTGTGGGGACTTTAAGGTAACAGTGAACCCGGTCCTTCACACCGTACAATATCCACTTCCGCGGATTGAAGATATTTTCGCCTCGCTATCTGGAGGGAAACGCTTCACTAAGATTGATCTGGCCCAGGCGTATCTGCAAATGGAGGTAGAAGAAGCATCAAAAAAATACCTCACAATCAACACCCATAAAGGTCTCTACCAATACAACCGGCTGGTATTCGGGGTAGCATCAGCTCCGGCTATTTGGCAGAGGGCAATGGAACAAGTCCTGCAAGGGATCCCAGGGACCCAGTGTTATTTGGACGACATCCTGGTCACGGGCGAAAATGACAGTGATCACCTTGCCAACCTGGATCAGGTGCTCACTAGATTGCAGGAATATGGGCTCCGAGCTAACCGCCCCAAATGCGAGTTTTTTAGAAAACAGATCTCGTATTGTGGCCACGTTATCGATAAGGAGGGGTTACATAAGTCCCCAGAGAAGATTGAGGCAGTAGTCGAGGCTCCAGCACCGGAAAATGTGTCACAACTGAGGTCATTCCTCGGGCTGGTGAACTACTACCATAAGTTCTTGCCAAATTTGTCTACAATACTACACCCACTGAACACCCTACTGCAAACTGGGGTGCCATGGAAGTGGAGTGACGAATGTAGAGGAGCTTTCCAGAAGAACAAAACACTAATCACATCGAAAGAGGTATTGGCCCATTACAACCCAGCATTACCAATTTGGTTGGCATGTGATGCGTCACCCTACGGCATTGGAGCGGTGCTGTCGCACAAATTGTCGGACGGCTCAGAGAGGCCAATAGCCTTTGCGTCATGATCACTAACCTCAGCCGAGCGTAACTACGCCCAGATTGAAAGGGAGGCCCGCAGCCTAGTGTGGGGAGTGAAAAAGTTCAATCACTATCTGCACGGGCAGAAGTTCACCTTGCTGACTGGCCACCAACCACTTGTCTCCATCTTTAATCCAAGAAGGGCGTTCCGGTGATGACTGCGCAACGGCTACAAAGATGGTCCCTTTTTCTAGGGGCGCACCAATATGAAATTGAGTATAAGGGCACGAAACAGCATGGAAACGCTGATGGGCTATCACGCCTGCCATTGCCTACTGCGGAGGAAGCACCAGCAGTGGATCCTGTCGAAATATTTCATTCGACGATAATTGAATGCTTGCCAGTAACTTAAGCTGGTATAGAGAAGGAGACCCGAAATGACCCGACACTGTCTCGGGTATATGATTTGACGGTGAAGGGATGGCCAGCACATGGCGACTCACTGTTGCCAGCATTCTCATCCAGAAGAGAACAGCTGTCAGTATGCCAGGGGACCTTGATGTGTGGATCCCGAGTGGTAATTCCACCCAAGTTAAGGGAGAGAGTGCTCAATGAGCTTCAGGAAGGTCATCTGGGAGGGGTGAAAATGAAAAGCCTTGCTAGGGCTTATGTGTGGTGGCCGGGGATCGATCAGCAAATCGAGGACCTGACAAAGAGCTGCTCAGGATGCCAGAAGGTCCAAAATGCACTACCACATGCCCCTCTGCACCCATGGGAGTGGCCCTCATCTCCATGGCAACGGGTGCATATTGATTTTGCTGGTCCATTCATGGACTCAATGTTTTTAATAGCCGTGGATGCGCACTCGAAATGGCCTGAGGTGATCAAAATGTCCTCCACCACCACGGAGAAAACTATTGCAGTCCTACGGACCATTTTTGCCAGGAACGGCTTGCCAGAGCAGATTTGCTCTGATAACAGACCACAGTTTGTGTCCGAAGAGTTTTGAAAATTTATGAAAAGGAATGGGGTAAGGCATTACACATCCGCCCCGTATCATCCAGCCACAAATGGATTGGCTGAGAGGTTCGTACAAACCTTTAAGAAGGCAATAAAGGCTATGTACAATGACAACATTCCGCTGCAGCACAAGGTGGACAATTTCCTGTTCACCTACCGGAATGCGACACATGCAGTCACCAACCAGGCCCCAGCCATGATGTTCTTTAACTGAAGGTTAAGATCTCGCCTGGATTTGCTCAGACCAAACGTACGAAGAGATGTTGAGAGTAAGCAATTCCAGCACATCCATGAGAAGCCAACAAGGAGATTCAATGTAGGGCAACCAGTCTTGGCCCGTGACTACCGAACAGAAAAATGGCAGCCAGGAACGATATGCACACGGCAGGGCCCACCAATGTACACAGTGGATGTTGGGGAGAGCATCGTGAGACGCCATGCTATCCAGATCCTAGATTCACAGGAACAAGTCAGCCCCATGCCTCGCCCATACGTACCTGGTGATGAACCCGATGTACAGGTAGCATCTACCCCAGAAACAGTAGCATCGGAAGCTGATGAACCAACCGACGACAGGTGGCCAGAATCGCCTCCGCACCAAGAGCAAGACACTCGGGAAAGGCGCTATCCAGAAAGGATCAGCAAGCCTCCCCAAAGACTGAATTTATAAATAGACTATTTTCAGCTAATGTTGCATGTTAAAAGTGTTAATTGTAATTAGTTTGATATTTAATTGTTAAATGAGTGTTATGGTACTGTTAATCTAAAAGGGGAGGAATTGTAATGTATGTACCTTTAAGGGAAGAATTACATTTACAGCTCCTGTATACTGTAGTACCGGCAGTGACAACACCTGTATATAAACCCTGAGTAGTGATCTGTACAGTAGTTCTAGAGTAACCCTCATTCAGTAAATACCTGTTGAATCGTTCCCTGCAGTCTGTTGTCTGATTATTGAAGGACACAACATTAAGATACACGGATCTAACAAACCCCAGCCCAGAGGCGGCTCCTCACTGAACCCGACCCTCAACCCCAGCCCAGGCCCGGCGAACCCACTGACCCCCGACCCTCAACCCCAGCCCAGGCCCGAATCCTCACTGTCCCCAGACCCTCAATGCCAGCCCAGGCCCAGCTCATCACTGACCCCCGACCCTCAACCCCAGCCCAGGCCCGGCTCCTCACTGACCTACCGGCCCAAAACCCCAGCCCAGAGCTAGCAACACACTGACCCCCGACCCTCAACCCCAGCCTATGGCTGGCACCTCATTAACACCCGACCCTCAACCCCAGCCCAGAGCCAGCACCTCACTGACCCCCGACCCTCAACGCCAGCCCAGGCCTGGCTCCTCACTGACCTCTGACCCTCAACCCCAGCCCAGGCCCAGCGCATCACTGACCCCCGATCCTCAACCCCAGTCCCGGCTCCTCACTGACCCCCGACCCTGAACCCGAGCCCAGGCCCGGCACCTCACTGACCCCCGACCTAAAACCCCAGCCCAGAGCTAACAACATACTGACCCCCGACCCTCAACCCCAGCCTACAGCTGGCACTTCACTAACCCCCGACCCACAACCCCAGCCCAGAGCTGGCACCTCACTGACCCCCGACCCTCAACGCCAGCCCAGCCTTGTTCCTCACTGACCTCTGACCCTCAACCCCAGCCCAGGCCCAGCGCATCACTGACCCCCGACCCTCAACCCCAGCCTATGGCTGGCACTCCACTAACCCCCAACCCTCAACCCCAGCCGAGAGCCGGCACCTCACTGACCCACGACCCTCAACCGCAGCCCACGGCCAGCACCTCACTGACCCCCAACCTTCAACCCCAGCCCAGGACCAGCACCTCATTGACCCCCGACCCTCAACACCAGCCCTGGGTTTGCTCCTCATTGAACACCGATCCTCAACCACAGCCCACATCCCGCTCCTCACTGACCCCTGCCCCTCAACCCCAGCCCAGACCTGGCACCTCACTGACCCCTGACCCTCAATCCCAGCTTAGTGCCTGCACCCCACTGAACCCTGACCCTCAACCACAGCCCAGAGCCGGCACCTCACTGACCCCCGACCCTCAACCCCAGCCCAGAGCCTGCACCTCACTGACCCCCGACCCTCAATCCCAGCCCAGAGCCGGCTCCTCACAGAACCCCGACCCTCAACCCCAGCCCAGAGCCGGCTCCTCACTGAACCCCGACCCTCAACACCAGCCTAGATCGATTCCTCACAGACCCCCGACCCTCAACCCCAGCCCAGAGATGGCTTCTCACTGACCCCCGGCCCTCAACCTCAGCCCAGAGCCGGCTTCTCACTTACCCCCGACCCTCAACATCAGCCTAGGGCCAGCACCCCACTGACCCCCGACCCTCAACCCCTTCCCAGGGCCAGCACCCCACTGACACCCGACCCTCATCCCCAGCCCAGGGCCAGCTCCTCACTGACCCCCGACCCTCATCCCCAGCCCACGGCTGGCACATTACTGAACCCCGACCCTCAACCCCTGCCTAGGGCCAGCACCCCACTGATCACAGAACCTCAACACCAGCCCAGGGCCAGCACCCCACTGAGCCCCGACCCACAACCCCAACCCATAGCCGGCACCTCATTGACCCCCCGCCCCTCAACCCCAGCTCAGCGACGGCTTCTCTCTGACCCCCGACCCACAACCCCAGCCCAGAGCCAGCTTCTCACTGACCCCCGACACTCAACACCAGCCCAGAGCCGGCTTCTCACTGACCCCCGACCCTCAACCTCAGCCTAGGGCCAGCATCCCACTGACCCCTGAATCTCAACCCCAGACCAGGGCCAGCACCCCACTGACCCCCGACCCACAACGCCAGCCCAGAGCCGGCACCTCACTGACCCCAACCCTCAACCCCAGCCCAGAGCTGGCTCATCACTGACCCCCGCCCCTCAACCCCAGCCCAGGCCCGGTTCCTCACTGACCCACGACCCTCAAACCCAGCCCAGGCCTTGCTCCTCACTGACCCCCAACCCTCAACCCCAGCCCAGGGCCAGCACCTCATTGACCCCCGACCCTCAACTCCAGCCCCGGGTATGCTCCTCACTGAACACCGACGCTCAACCACTGCCCACATCCCGATCCTCACTGACCCCTGCCTCTCAACCCCAGCCCAGAGCTGGCACCTCACTGACCCCCGACCCTCAACGCCAGCCCAGGCCTTGTTCCTCACTGACCTCTGACCCTCAACCCCAGCCCAGGCCCAGCGCATCACTGACCCCCGACCCTCAACCACAGCCCAGGCCCGGCTCCTCACTGACCCCCGACCCTCAACCCGAGCCCAGGCCCAGCACCTCACTGATCCCCGACCCAAAACCGCAGCCCAGATCTGGCAACACACTGACCCCCGACCCTCAACCTCAGCCCAGAGCCTGCACCTCACTGACCCCTGACTCTCAACCCCAGCCCAGATCCTGCACCTCACTGACCCCTGACCCTCAACCCCAGCCCAGAGCCGGCTCCTCACTGACCCCCGACCCTCAAGCTCAGCCTAGGGCCAAACCCCACTGACCCCTGACTCTCAATCCCAGCCCAGGGCCAGCACCCCACTGACCCCTGACACTCAACTCCAGCCCAGAGCCGGCTCCTCACTGACCCCCGACCCTCATCCCCAGCCCAGAGCCGGCAACCCACTGACCCCTGACCCTCAACACCAGCCCAGAGCCGGCACCTCACTGACCCCTGACCCTCAACCCAAATGCAGGGCCAGCACCCTACTGACCCCTGACCCACAACACCAGCCCAGAGACGGCTGCTCTCTGACCCCCGACCCCAGCCCAGAGCCGGCTTCTCACTGATCCCTGACCCTCAACCTCAGCCTAGGGTCAGCACCACACTGACCCCCAACCCTCAACTGCAGCCCAGGGCCAGCACTCCAATGACATCCGACCCTCAACACCAGCCCAGAGCCGGCTCCTCACTGACCCTCGACCCTGAACCCCTGCCCACAGCCGTCTCCTCACTGACCCCCGACCCTCAACCTCAGCCCATGGCTGGCTCCTCATTGACCCCCGATCCTCAACCCCAGCCCAGGGCCAGCACCCCACTGACCCCCGACCCTCAACCCCAACACAGGCCCGGATCCTCTCTGACCTCTGATCCTCAACCCCAGCCCAGGGCCAGGTCCTCACTGACCCCCGACCCTCAACTCCTGCCCAGAGCCGTCTCCACACTGAACACCGACCCTTAGCCCCAGCCCAGATCCGGCACCTCACTGACACCCAACCCTCAACCCCAGCCCAGATCCCGCTCCTCACTGACCCCTGATCCTCAACCCCAGCCCAGAGCCGGCTCCTCCCTGAACCCCGAACCTCAACTCCAGACCATGACCGGCCCCTCACTGACCTCCGACCCTCAAACCCAGCCAAGAGCCGCTTCTCACTGACCACCGACCCTCAAACCCAGCCCAGACCCTGCACCTCACTCACCCCCAACCCTCAACCCCAGACCAGGTCAGCTCCTCACTGAACCCCAACCTTCAACTGCAGCCCATGGCCGGCCCCTCACTGACCCCCGACCCTCAACCCCAGCCCAGAGCCGGCATCTCACTGACCCCCGACCCTCAACCCCAGGCAGAGCCTGCACCTCACTGACCCCGACCCTCAACCCCAGCCTAGGTCTAGCACCCCACTGACCCCCGACCCACAACCCCAGCCCAGAGCCGGCACCTCACTGACCCCCGCCCCTCAACCCCAGCCCAGAGCCGGCAACTGACTGACCCCCGACCCTCAACCCCAGCCCACGGCTGGCACCTCACTGACCCCCGATCCTCAACTCCAGCCCAGAGCTAGCAGCCCACTAACACCCGACCCTCAACCTCAGCCCAGAGCTAGCTCCTCACTGACCCCTGACCCTCAACCTCAGCCTATGGCTGGTTCCTCTCTGACCTCCGATCCTCAACCCCAGCCCAGGGCCAGATCTTCACTGAACCCTGACCCTCAACTCCTGCCCAGAGTCGTCTCCACACTGAATACCGATCCTTAGCCCCAGCCCAGAGCCAGCTTCTCACTGACCCCCGACCCTCAACCTCAGCCTAGGGCCAGCGCCACACTGAACCCTGAACCTCAACCCCAGACCAGGGCCAGCACCCCACTGACCCCCGACCCACAACCCCAGCCCAGAGCCAGCACCTCACTGACCCCTGCCCCTCAACCCCAGCTCAGAGACGGCTTCTCTCTGACCCCCGACCCTCAACCCCAGCCCAGAGCAGGCTTCTCACTGACACCCGACCCTCAACCCCAGCCCAGAGCCTGCACCTCACTGACCCCTGACCCTCAACACCAGCCCAGAGCCGGCTCCTCACTGACTCCCGACCCTCAAGCTCAGCCTAGGGCCAAACCCCACTGACCCCTGACCCTCAATCCCAGGCCAGGGCCAGCACCCCACTGACCCCTGACCCTCAACCCCAGCCCAGAGACGGCTCCTCACTGACCCCCGACCCTCATCCCCAGCCCAGAGCCGGCAACCCACTGACCCCTGACCCTCAACACCAGCCCAGAACCGGAACCTCACTGACCCCCGACCCTCAACCCAAATCCAGGGCCAGCACCCTACTGACCCCCGACCCACAACACCAGCCCAGAGACGGCTGCTCTCTGACCCCCGACCCTCAACCCCAGCCGAGAGCCGGCTTCTCACTGATCCCCGACCCTCAACCTCAGCCTAGGGTCAGCACCCCACTGACCCCCGACCCTCAACTGCAGCCCATGGCCTGTCCCCCAATGACTCCTGACCCTCAACACCAGCCCAGAGCCGGCTCCTCACTGACCCTCGACCCTGAACCGCAGCCCACAGCCATCTCCTCACTGACACCCGACCCTCAACCTCAGCCCATGGCTGGCTCCTCATTGACCCCCGATTCTCAATCCCAGCCCAGGGCCAGCACCCCACTGACCCCCGACCCTCAACCCCAACACAGGCCCGGCTCCTCTCTGACCTCCGATCCTCAACCCCAGCCCAGGGCCAGATCCTCACTGACCCCCGACCCTCAACTCCTACCCAGAGCCGTCTCCACACTGAACCCCGACCCTCAACTACAGCCCATGGCCAGCCCCACACTGACCCCCGACCCTCAACCCCAGCCCAGAGCCGGCATCTCACTGACCCCCGACCCTCAAACCCAGGCAGAGCCTGCACCTCACTGACCCCAACCCTCAACCCCAGCCCAGAGCCAGCTCCTCACTGACCCCTGACCCTCAAACTCAGCCCATGGCTGGCTCCTCATTGACCCCCGATCCTCAACCCCAGCCCAGGCCCAGCACCCCACTGAACCCGACCCTCAACCCCAACACAGGCCCGGCTCCTCTCTGACCTCCGATCCTCAACCCCAGCCCAGGGCCAGATCCACACTGACCCCTGACCCTCAACTGCTGCCCAGAGCCGTCTCCACACTGAACACCGGCCCTTAGCCCCAGCCCAAATCCAGCACCTCACTGACACCCAACCTTCAACCCCAGCCCGGATCCCGCTCCTCACTGACCCCTGATCCTCAACCCCAGCCCAGAGCCGGCTCCTCACTGACCGCCGAACCTCAAACCCAGCCCAGAGCCTGCACCGCACGGACCCCGACCCTCAACCCCAGCCCAGGGCCAGCACCCCACTGACACTCGACCCACAACCCCAGCCCATCACCGACCCTCAACCCTAGCCCAGATCGGATCCTCACTGACCCCCCGAACCTCAACCCCAGCCCAGAGCCTGCACCTCACTGATCCCCGACCCTCAACCCCAGACCAGGCCGGCTCCTCACTGACACCCGACCCTCAACCCCAGCCCAGAGCCGTCTTCTCACTGAACTCTGACCCTCACACTCAGCCTACGGCCAAACCCCACTGACCCCCGAACCTCAACCTCAGCCCATGGCTGGCTCCTCACTGACCTCCGACCCTCAACCCCAGCCCAAAGCCGGCACCTCACTGTCCCCGACCCTCAACCCCAGCCCAGAGCCGGCTGCTCACTGACCCCTGACCCTCAACTCCAGCCCATGGCCGGCCCCGCACTGACCCCCGACCATCAACCCCGGCCGAGAGCCGGCAACTCACTGACCCCCGACCCTCAACCCCAGCCCACGGCCGGCACCTCAGTGACCCCTGAACCTCAACCAGCCCAGAGCCGGCGCCTCACTGACCCCCGACCCTCAACCCCAGCCCAGATTCGGCTCCTCACTGACCCCCGACCCTCAATCCCAGCTCAGGGCCAGCACCCCACTGACCCCCGACCCACAAACCCAGCCCAGAGTCAGCTCCTCAGTGACCCCCGACCCTCAAGCCCAGCGCAGGGCCGGCACCTCTCTCACCCCCGACCCTAAATCCCAGACAGTGCTGGCACTCCACTGACCCCCGTCGCTCAACCCCAGCCCAGGGCCAGCACCCCACTGACCCCTGATCCTCAACCCCAGCCCAGAGCTGGCAGCTCACTGACCCCGACCCTCAACCCCGGCCCAGAGCCTGCTCCTCACTGACCCTCAAACCTCAACCTCAGCCCAGACTGGCTTCTCACTGACCCCCGACCCTCAACCCCAGCCCAGAGCCGGCTTCACACTGACCCCCGACCCTCAACCTCAGCCGAGGGCCAGAACCCAACTGGCCCCTGAACCTCAACCCCAGACCAGGGCCAGCACCCTCACTGACCCCCGACCCACAACCCCAGCCCAGAGCCTGCACCTCACAGACCCCAACCCTCAATCCAAGCCCAGAGCCGGCTCATCACTGACCACCGACCCTCAACCCCAGCCCAGAGCCGGCTTCTCACTGACCCCCGACCCTCAAGCTCAGCCTAGGGCCAAACCCCACAGACCCGTGACCCTCAATCCCAGCCCATGGCCAGCACCCCACTGACCCCCGACCCTCAAGCTCAGCCTAGGGCCAAACCCCACAGACCCCTGACCCTCAATCCCAGCCCAGGGCCAAACCCCACAGACCCCTGACCCTCAATCCCAGCCCAGGGCCAGTAGCCCACTGACCCCTGACCCTCAACCCCAGCCCAGAGCCGGCTCCTCACTGACCCCCGACCCTCATCCCCAGCCCAGAGCCGGCAACTCACTGAGCCCCGACTCGCAACACCTGCCCAGAGCCGGCTCCTCACTGACACCGACCCTCATCCCCAGCCCAGAGCCGGCAACCCACTGACCCCTGACCCTCATCCCCAGCCCAGAGCCGGCTCCTCACTGATGATCGACCTTGAACCCCAGACCAGGTCGGCTCCTCACTGAACCCCGACCCTCAACTCCAGCCTATGACCGGCCTCTCACTGACGTCTGACCCTCAATCCCAGCCAAGAGCCGGCTTCTCACTGACCACCGACCCTCAACCCCAGCCCAGAGCCTGCACCTCACTGACCCCCGACCCTCAACCCCAGACCTGGTTGGCTCCTCACTGAACCCCGACCCTCAACTCCAGCCCATGGCCGGCCCCACACTGACCCCCGACCCTCAACCCCAGTCAAGAGCCGGCTTCTCACTGGCCACCGACCCTCAACCCCAGCCCAGAGCCGGCTCCTCACTGACCCCCGACCCTCATCCCCAGCCCAGAGCCGGCAACTCACTGAGCCCCGACTCACAACCCCTGCCCAGAGCCGGCTCCTCACTGACACCGACCCTCATCCCCAGCCCAGAGCCGGCAACCCACTGACCCCTGACCCTCATCCCCAGCCCAGAGCCGGCTCCTCACTGACGATCGACCTTGAACCCCAGACCAGGTCGGCTCCTCACTGAACCCCGACCCTCAACTCCAGCCTATGACCGGCCTCTCACTGACGTCCGACCCTCAATCCCAGCCAAGAGCCGGCTTCTCACTGACCACCGACCCTCAACCCCAGCCCAGAGCCTGCACCTCACTGACCCCCGACCCTCAACCCCAGACCTGGTTGGCTCCTCACTGACCCCCGACCCTCAACCCCAGTCAAGAGCCGGCTTCTCACTGGCCACCGACCCACAAACCCAGCCCAGAGCCGGCTCCTCACGTGACCCCCAACCCACAACCCCAGCCCAGAGCCGGCATCTCATTAACCCCCGGCCCTCAACCCCAGGCAGAGCCTGCACCTCACATGACCCCGACCCTCAACCCCAGGCAGAGCCTGCACCTCACTGACCCCCGACCCACAACCCCAGCCCAGAGCTGGAAACTCCCTGACCCCCGATCCTCAACTCCAGCCCAGGTCCAGCACCCCACTGACCCCCGACCCCAGCCCAGAGCCGGCAACTCACTGACCCCCGACCCTCAACCCCAGCCCACGGTTGGCACCTCACTGCCCCCCGACCCTAAACCCCAGCCCAGAGCCGGCACCTCACTGACCCCCGACCCTCAACCCCAGCCCACGGCCGGTACCTCACTGACCCCAGACCCTCAACCCCAGCCCAGGGCCAGTACCACATTGATCCTCAACTCCAGCCCAGAGCCTGCTCCTCACTGAACACCGACCCTTATGCCAGCCCAGAACCGACTCCTCACTGACCCCCGACCCTCAACTCCAGCCCATGGCCGGCACCTCACTGACCCCCGACCCTCAACACCAGCCAAGAGCCGGCTTCTCTCTGACCACCGACCCTCAACCCCAGCCCACTGCCGGTACCTCACTGACCCCCGACCCTCAACCCCAGCCCAGGGCCAGTACCACATTGACCCTCAACTCCAGCCCAGAGCCTGCTCCTCACTGAACACCGACCCTTAGGCCAGGCCAGATCCGACTCCTCACTGACCCCCGACCCTCAACTCCAGCCCAGAGCCTGCACCTCACTGACCCCCGACCCTCAAACCCAGACCAGTTCGGCTCCTCACTGACCCCTGACCCTCAACCCCAGCCCAGAGTCAGTTTCTCACTGAACCCCGACCCTCAACCTCAGCCTAGGGCCAAACCTCACTGACCCCCGACCCTCAACCCCAGCCCAGGGCCAGCACCCCACTGAACCCTGACCCTCAACCCCAGACCAGAGCCGGCACCTCACTGACCCCGACCCTCATCCCCAGCCCAGAGCCGGCAACTCACTGACCCCCGACCCTCAACCCCAGCCCACGGCCGGCACGTCAGTGACCCCCGACCCTCAACCTCAGCCCATGGCCGGCTCCTCACTGACCCCCGACTCTCAACTCAAGCCCAGGCCAGCTCCTCAGTGACCCCCGACCCTCAACCCCAGCGCAGGGCCAGCACCCCACTTAACCCTGACCCTCAACCCCAGACAGTGCTGGCACTCCACTGACCCCTGACCCTCAACCCCAGCCCAGGGCCAGCACCCCACTGACCCCCGACACTCAACCCCAGCCCAGGGCCAGCACCCCACTAACCTTCGACCCTCAACCCCAGCCCAGGGCTGGTACCTCTCTGACCCCCTGACCCTCAACCCCAGCCCAGGGCCTGCACCCCACTGACCCTCGACCCTCAACCCCAGCCCAGGGCCTGCACCCCATTGACCCTCGACTCTAACCCCCAGCCCAGTGCCGGCACCCCACTTACCTCCGACCCTCACCCCAGCCCAGTGCCATCACGTCACTGACACCCAACACTTAACTCAATACCCGGATGGGTACAGTTGCGAGAACAATCAAGAATCTCAACACCATCCAGAATAAAGTAGCCCGCTTGATCGGCAGCCCATCCACTATCTTAAACATTCACTCCCTCTACCACTGGCGCACCGTGACTACAGCGTGTACCATCTACAAGATGTACTGTCACAGCTTGCCAAGGCTTCTTTGACAGCAGCTCCCAGAGCTGCGACCTCCACCACCTAAAAGGATGCAGGCAGCAGACGCATGGGAACCCCATCACCTCCAAATTCCCCTCCAAGTCACACACCATCCCAACCTGCACATATATCGCTGTTCCTTCATCGTCGCTGGATCAATATATTTTTATTCATTCACTGGATGTGGGCGTCACTGGCAAGGCAAGCATTTATTACCCATCACTAGCTGCCCTTGAGAAGGTAATGGTGAACCGCCTTCTTGAACTGCTGCAGTCTGTGAGGTGAAGGTATTCCCACAGTGCTGTTAGGTAGGAAGATCCAAGATTTTAACATAGAAACATAGAAGATAGGAGCAGGAGTAGGCCATTCGGCCCCTCGAGCCTGCTCCGCCATTCAATGAGATCATGCCTGATCATCCAAACTCAGTACCCTTTCCCTGCCTTCTCCACATATCCCTTGATCCCTTTAGCCTTAAGAAATATATCTAACTCCTTTTGATTATATTTAATGATTTGGCCTCCACTGCCTTCTGTGGTAGAGAATTCCACAGGTTCACCACTCTCTGGGTGAAGAAATTCCTCCTCATCTCTGTCCTAAATGGCTTACCCCTTATCCTTAGACTGTGACCCCTGGTTCTGGACTCCCCCGCCATCGGGAACATCCTTCCTGCATCTAGTCTGTCTAGTCCTGTTAGAATGTTATAAGTTTCAATGAGATCCCCTCTCATTCTTCTAAACTCCAGCAAGTATAAGCCCAATCGACCCAAACTCTCCTCATACGTCATTCCTGCCATCCCAGGTATCAGTCTGGTGAATCTTCGCTGCACTCCCTCTGTTAAGTCTGTGAATTATTTAGTTAATTAAGACACAGACTAATGAGTAACAATAAAAACAGGTCTTTACTGGTTGGAGGTAGGGACTATACTGAATACAAGATTACTGCACAGTGCTTATATACCGGTGTGTTCACCCCCGGTATTACGTCTACAGCAGCCTGAGAAAGTAGTACATCTCTTAAGGTGGAACAGGCTTAAGCTCTCTTAAGGTGGAACAGGTTACATACACAACACTCCTCCCTTCTTAGCTTTATAGTCATCCCCCCCATTTAACATAACGTAATAACATATATACATATATAACTTCATGTTTAACGTAACATATCACAGATTCAGTCTCTGTGGAAAACAGTTCACAGATTCAATCTCTGTGGTGCAGTCGGTTCACGTTACTCATTCAATAGTCCTTTCATGGATTTAACAGCTTGAACTTCCGAACTGATTTGGCTCCGTTCGGAGGGACACCGTGTGTGATCTGGTAGAGGTGGTAATGGTTCAGATGGGTCATCTTCTGTTTTTACTTTTCCTTTTCTGCTTCTTGGAGACTCTCTGGGCTCCATTGTCAGCTGCCACAGCTGCCAGCTGCATGCGCAGTTCCTCCTTCTCTTCCTCCTTTTTTTGTAGTAGAGCCACCTTCTCCCGATGTTCCGTAGACTTTCGGTGCTCCTCCATGATTTCTGTATGGTGGGAGTCGAAGTTACAAGTTGGGCAGGACAGGACATAGTAATATTCGGAGTCATCCGACAGGTCAGCGAGAGGGTCGTCCATTTCCTCCATACCCAGCTGGATGTTAGCCAGCTCTTGTTCCAAATCCAGACATCTTTCCTGAAGAGACTTCTTCATGTGTACCTCTGCATCCAGCTTTTTCTGGGCTTTCAGCAAGTCGTTTACTAGTGACCTCATTTGTGATTTTAATACTTCAACTTCCTTTGGAGATTGATTGATCGGACTATGCAATCCCTCTACCGGAGCAGCTGTTTCAGCGGTCTGTTGTTCTACATTGACGTGAGTCAGCGTACTTTTGGCATCCAATGGCTGCTCTATTGCAGTCGTTTCAGTCTGTGTCGTCACATCAGCCATCTCAATGACTTTTGAGAGCTCCGAACCCTTTTCCTTTGAAGATCGCAGCTCGTGTTCAAGTTTTTCCCATTTCAGAGTCTTGTCCCTCAGCATGTGAAGGAGTTGGCTGACCGTTAACTCTTCTGACACCAGATTATGGCATGCACCTTCAGAACCTGAATCAGCTTTGATTCGTTCGGCCTCCTCGCGCAGATGGTTGGTGTGCTCCTGCTCCATTTTCTCCATCAGTTGCTTCTGTTGCCTTTCCAGATTCTCCCACTCTGTAGCAAAGAACTTTTTTATTTCATTCATCTCGTGCTCAAAACTCGAATCATTTGTTCTAATTGCTGTTGTAGTTTGAAATGGAGTTGAGTTCGAGCCCAGTGTCCCTCAAAAATGTGCATATCAGTAGACTTGACAGACTCAGAATTCTCTGTTAAACTATGTTGTTGTTGCTCAGTGGAATTCTGTGCTGAAACTTTGCCTTTTGCACATGGGTTGGTCTTACCATCATCAGTTCTGGAGTCTGGGCTGATTATCTGCACCGAGTTCTCACTCTTTATGGCTTTTAGCGAATGCCAGTCCATATTTATGTTTCTAAACCACTCCCGGCCTAGTAGTGGTGGACCTCCCTCCGGTAGCACATATAAGTCCATTATTTGACTTCCTTCGCCCTTGTTGGCCACTGCAGCCTTTATTGTCCCGATGGGGTACACTCTCTGCCCCGTGTAGGTTGTCAATATAATCTCCGTATCCTGTAGGGGAGTATGTTGGAATAACCTTCTGTAATCTTTCTTATTCATGACCGACAATGCCGATCCAGTGTCCAATTCCATTTTTACTTGGACTCCTTCTATCTGAAGAGTAACCCAAATTGTCTGGAGGTCTGCACTCTTACCAACGTTGAGTACCCTTAAGCTAGCCAGTTCAATACTGCTTAAGCCAGCCAGTTCATTACTGCTAGCGTCTGAATCGGACTCCTGTTCGGCCACCTTGTGTACTTTTGCGTATTTTCCTTGCGGTGACTTCTTGTTGCTGGTCTTCTTCCCTGACCTGCATACTCTAGCTATATGTCCAAGCCTACCACAAGTTCTACATTCTTGGTTTTTAAACCAACACTGGTTCTGATCATGCGTTGTCTTTCCACAACGATAACATTTGCCAGAACTCACACCCAATTTGTGTGCACTGAGCTCCGGTGACCGTAGCTGCATTACTGCCGTGCCTCTCGCTGCGGCTTCGTGTGCTGCTGCCATAGTGACCGCCTTCTCAAGCGTCAGCTCATTCTCCTCGAGCAGTCGCTTTTGTGTATCCTGTTTAAATAAACCACACACAAATTTGTCTCGTAGTGCATCTGTCAGTCCCGTTCCAAACTGGCAATATTTCGCTAATTTACGCAATTCCAGCAAATATTCAGCATTGCTTTCATGCTGTAGCTGCCTTCTGTCGTAAAATTTAAATCATTCCGCTAGCATCAGCGGCGTGGGGTTTAGATGATCTTTCAGGACAGTAACAATCTCATCGAACGTCTTATCCGCCGGTTCATCTGGTGATAACAGGTGTTTCAACTGCCCGTATGTCTTCGCACCCATTAAATTTAATAATGTTAGTGCTTTATCAGCCTCACAAATTTTATTGGCCTTACAATAATTTTTAACTCGTTCAACATATATGGCCCAATCTTCGATGTCACTATCAAAGTTGCTAATATTCCCGTGTTCAGGCATTGTAGTACTTTATCAGATTTGCAATTTCTCAGATTTTTTTTTTTTACTGCTATCCAAGATGGCGGCTTCCCGCTCTTGCCGTCGTCCTCCGCCCACAAAATGGCGGTTTTCCCGCGCTTGGCGGTCTTCACCCGTCCCCCGACGCCGTCTCCCTTCAGCCCCCGAGAGCGGCCCTTATCTTCGCTGCGATCGCCCGAGTGCGGCCCTTATCAGCGGATGCGATCGATGGCCCGGCTGCGCCTCGCACTTGAAAGCGGCCCGGCCCTTATCAGTGCTTGCGATCGATGGTCCGACTGCGCCCCTCACTTCAAAGCGGCCCGGCCCTTATCTGCCGATTGCTATCGCCCTGTACCTGTCTTCCCCAGCCCTGTCTTCTACTCCGGTTCACAAGCTGATGGAGGCTTCAGGGTCCTAATGCCTGTTGCTTCCAGTGGGGTGGTGTGGTTTGAAACCTCTCTTCAACCGCCATGGAATAACTGCCGCAGGGTAAGAACCTGACTCGTCGCCAGTGTTAAGTCTGTGAATTATTTAGTTAATTAAGACACAGACTAATGAGTAACAATAAAAACAGGTCTTTACTGGTTGGAGGTAGGGACTATACTGAATACAAGATTACTGCACAGTGCTTATATACCGGTGTGTTCACCCCCGGTATTACGTCTACAGCAGCCTGAGAAAGTAGTACATCTCTTAAGGTGGAACAGGCTTAAGCTCTCTTAAGGTGGAACAGGTTACATACACAACACCCTCCATGGCAAGAACGTCCTTCCTCAGATAAGGCAACCAAAACTGCACACAATACTCAAGGTGTGGTCTCAGCAAGGCCCTGTACAACTGCAGCAAGACATCCTTCTTCCTGTACTCAAACCCTCTCGATACGAAGGCCAACATTCCATTTGCCTTCTTAACCGCCTTCTGCATCTGCATACTTACCTTCAGCGACTGGTGCACAAGGACACCCAGGTCACGTTGCACTTCCCCTCCTGTCAATCTATTGCCGTTCAGATAATAATCTGCCTTCCTGTTTTTGCCACCAAAGTGGATAGCCTTGCATTTATCCACATAATACTGCATCTGCCACGCATCTGCCCAATCACCCAACCTGTCCAAATCATACTGGAGTTTCTCGGCATCCTCCTCACAGCACACACGCCCACCCAGCTTTGTGTTGTCTGCAAATTTGGAGATATTACATCTAGTTCCCTTGTCTAGATCATTAATATATATTGTGAATAGCTGAGGTCCTAGGGCCGATCCCTACGGTACCCCACTAGTCACTGCCTGCCACTCGGAAAAAGACCAGTTTATTCCAACACTTTGTTTCCTGTCTGCCAACCAGTTCTCTATCCAAGTCAGTACCTTGCCCCCAATCCCATGTGCCATAACTTTACACGCTAAACTCTTATGTGGGATCTTATCGAAAGCCTTCTGAAAGTCCAAATACACCACATCCACTGGTTCTCCCTTATCTATTCTATGAGTTACATCCTCAAAAAATTCCAGTAGATTAGTCAAGCACGATTTATCTTTTGTAAATCCATGTTGACTTTGTCCGATCCTGTCACCGTTTTCCAAATGCTCTGCTATTACATCTGTTATAATGGACTCTAGCATTTTCCCCACTACCGATGTCAGGCTTACCGGTTTATAATTCCCCGTTTTCTCTCTACCACCTATTTTGAATAGTGGGGTAACATTAGCTACCCTCCAATCCATGGGAACTGTTCCAGAGTCCATAGAATTTTGGAAGATGTCCAGCAATACATCTACTATTCCTAGGGCCACTTCCTTAAGTACCCTAGGATGTAGATTATCAGGCCCTGGGGATTTATCGGCCTTCAATCCCATCAATTTCCCTAACACCATTTCCCTACAAATACTGATTTCATTCAGTTCCTCCCTCTCATTAGACCCTATGTTCCCTGACATCTCTGGGAGGTTATTTGTGTCCTCCTTTGTGAAGACAGAACCAAAGTATGTATTTAATTGGTCTGCCATTTCTTTGTTCCCCATTATAAATCCCCCTGATTCTGACTGCAAGGGACCTACACTTGACATCACCAATCTTTTTCTCTTCACGGATCGATAGAACCTTTTACAGTCAGTTTTTATGTTCCCTGCAAGCTTACTCTCATACTCTATTTTCCCCCTCTTAATTAATCCCTTTGTCCTCCTTTGCTGAATCATAAACTGCTCCCAATCCTCAGGTTTGCTGCTATTTCTGGCCAATTTATATGTCCTCTCCTTGGATCTTATGCTATCCCTAATTTCCCTTGTTAGCCACAGTTGAGTCACCTTTCTTGTTTTATTTTTATGCCAAATAGGGATGAACAAATTCTTTTGTTCATCCATGCGATCTTTAAATGTTTGCCATTGCCTATCCACCGTCAACCCTTTGAGTAACATTCCCCAATCAATCCTACCCAACTCGCGCCTCATACCATCGTAGTTTCTTTTATTTAAATTCAGGATCCTAGTCTCCATACAGTATTATGATCGCTCCGCCCCAAGGGGTCTCGGACAACAAGATTGCTAATTATTCCTTTCTCATTACATAATACCCAATGACACTGAAGGAAGGATGGTGTGTGAC
This sequence comes from Somniosus microcephalus, assembly GCF_052327205.1. Taxonomy (NCBI): domain Eukaryota; kingdom Metazoa; phylum Chordata; class Chondrichthyes; order Squaliformes; family Somniosidae; genus Somniosus; species Somniosus microcephalus. The sequence goes on from NC_140989.1 coordinate 201,326,606, forward strand.
TTGGCGGGGAACTTGGAGTTGGTGGTGTTCCCATGCGTCTGTTGCGCTTGTCCTTCTAGGTGGTAGAGCTCGTGGCTTTGGTCAAACTCTTGGACCTTCCTATCAACAGCACTGTGGGAGTACCTTCACCGCATGGACTGCAGTGGTTCTAGAAGGTGGCTGAACACCACCTTGAGTCAAAAGGCTCTGGGTTCAAGTACCACTCCAGCAACTTGAGCACAAAATATATGTTGAAACTGCAGTGCAGTACTGAGGGAGTGTTGTCCTGCCAGAGGTGATATCTTTCAGATGAGACTTTAAAAATAGGCCCCATCTGCCTTCTCACGCATATGTAAATATTTTGAAGAAGAGCAGGGGAATTCTCCCTGGTGATTTGGCCAATATTTATCCCTCATCCAGCACCTTAAGAACAGATGATCTAGTCATTATCACATTGCTGTTTGCGGGACCTTGCTGTGCGGAAATTAGCTGCTGTGTCTCCTACATTACAATAGTGACTTCACTTCAAAAGTACTTCATTGGTTGAAAAGCACTTTGGCATGTCCTGAGGTTGTGAAAGGCACTATATAAATGTAAGTCTTTCTATTTTTCTTTTCACTCAAGGGCATCTAGGAATCATCAATAAATACCTTGCCAGCGACACCCATATCCTGAGAATGATTTTTTTTTAATTTTCACATTGCTGTGAAGTATAGAATAAATGTCCAGTAGACAGCACTGGGCTCTATTTTCTCAAGTCAAGAAAGAGCAAAATCAGATCTACAAACTATCAGGGTAACTACATGTACCAGAATCACTTGTCACAGGACTCACTCACAGCGAGCGTTTCAGTCCGTACATCCCAGACCTACACAGATACTCTGGGCTTTCCCATTTTTGAAGAGGGTGCCCTTCCCTGGCAGTGATGTTGAAAGCTTGGGAAGGGCTCCTGCCCTGAGCTACCCATCACTTACTCAATGACTGAGGGTCACTCTGCTCTGACCCACCAATCACTCACTCGATGGTCGAGGGTCAGTCTGCTCTGACCCACCCATCACACTGTAGATGATCGAGGGTCACTCTACTCTGACTTACCGATCACTCTCTCGATGATCGAGGGTCACTCTGCTCTGACCCACCCATCACTCTCTCGATGATCGAGGGTCACTCTGCTCTGACCCACCCACCACACTGTTGATGATCGATGATAACTCTACTCTGACCTACCCATCACTCTCTCGATAATCGAAGGTCACTCTGCTCTGACCCACCCATCACACTGTCGATGATCGAAGGGTCACTCTTCTCGGACCCAACCATCACTCCCTCGATGATCGAGGGTCACTCTACTCTGGCCCCCCCATCACTCTCTCAATGACCGAGGGGCAGTCTGCTCTGACCCATCAATAACTCTCTCGATGGTCGAGGGTCGCTCTGCTCTGACCCACCCATCACTCTCTCGATGATCAAGGGTCACTCTGCTCTGACCCACCCATCACTCTCTCAATGATCGAGGGTCACTCTGGTCTGACGCACTCATCACTCTCTCGATGATCAAGGGTCACTCTGCTCTGACCCACCCATCACTCTCTCGATGATCAAGGGTCACTCTGCTCTGACCCACCCATCACTCTCTCAATGATCGAGGGTCACTCTGCTCTGACCCACTCATCACTATCTCGATGATCGAGGGTCACTCTGCTCTGACCCACCGATCAGACGCTCGATGATCGAGGCTCACTCTGCTCTGACCCACCGATCACTCTCTCGATGATCAACGGGTCACTCTGCTTTGACCCATCCATCACTCTCACGATGACCGAGGGTCATTCTGCTCTGACCCACCAATCACTCTCTCAATGGTCGAGGGTCACTCTGCTCTGACCCACCGATCACTCTCTCGATGATCGAGGGTCACTCTCCTGCTCTGACCCACCGATCACTCTCTCGATGACCAAGGGTCACTCTCCTGGTCTGACCCACCCATCACTCTCTCGATGACCAAGGGTCACTCTCCTGCTCTGACCCACCCACAACTCTCTCGATGATCGAGGGTCACTCTCCTGCTCTGACCCACTCACCACGCTCTCGATGATCGAAGGGTCACTCTTCTGCTCTGACCCATCGATCACTCTCTCGATGATCGAAGGGTCACTCTCCTGCACTGACCCACTCATCAGTCTCTGGCTGATCGAGGGTCACTCTGCTCTGACCCAACCATCACTCTCTCGATGATCGAAGGGTCACTCTGCTCTGACTCACCCATCACTCTCTCGATGATCGAGGGTCACTCTCCTGCTCTGAGCCACCCATCACTCCCTCAATGATCGACGGTCACTCTCCTGCTCTGACCCACCCATCACTCTCTCGATGATCGACGGTCACTCTCCTGCTCTGACCCACCCATCACTCACTCGATGATTGAGGGTCACTCTCCTGCTCTGACCCACCCATCACTCTCTCGATGATCGAGGGTCACTCTGCTCTGACCCACCCATAACTCTCTCGATGATCGAAGGGTCACTCTCCTGCTCTGACCCACCCATCACTCTCTCGATGATCGAGTGTCACTCTCCTGCTCTGACCCACCCATCACTCTCTCGATGATCGAGGGTCACTCTGCTCTGACCCACCCATCACTCTCTCGATGATCGAGAGTCACTCTCCTGCTCTGACCCACCCATCACTCTCTCGATGATTGAGGGTCACTCTCCTGCTCTGACCCACCCATCACTCTCTCGATGATCGAGGGTCACTCTGCTCTGACCCACCCATCACTCTCTCGATGATCGAGAGTCACTCTCCTGCTCTGACCCACCCATCACTCTCTCGATGATTGAGGGTCACTCTCCTGCTCTGACCCACCCATCACTCTCTCGATGATCGACGGTCACTCTGCTCTGACTCACCCATCACTCTCTAGATGATCGAGGGTCACTCTCTTGCTCAGGCCCACACATCACTCTCTCGATGATCAAAGGGTCACTCTCCTGCTCTGACATACCCACCACTCTCTCGATGATCGAGGGTCACTCTCCTGCTCAGACCCACACATCACTCTCTCGATGATCAAAGGGTCACTCTCCTGCTCTGACCCACCCATCACTCTCTCGATGATCGAGGGTCACTCTCCTGCTCTGACCTACCCACCACTCTCTCAATGATCGAGGGTCACTCACCTGTTCGGACCCACCCATCACTCTCTCAATGATCGAGGGTCACTCTCCTTTTCGGACCCACCCATCACTCCCTCAATGAGCAAAGGGTCACTCTCCTGCTCTGTCCCACCCATCACTCTCTCGATGATCGAAGGGTCACTCTCCTGCCCTGACCCACAAATCACACTCTCGCTGATCGAGGGTCACTCTCCCGCTCTAACCCACCTATCACTCTCTCGATGATCGAGGGTGACTCTCCTGCTTTGACCCAGCCATCACTCTCTCGATGATCGAGGGTGACTCTCCTGCTCTGACCCAGCCATCACTCTCTCGTTGACCGAGGGTGGCTCTCCTGCTTTGACCCACTGTCAGGGTTCCAGCTACACGTTCATCTGTTGGCCGCCATGAGGCAGATTTGGATGCCTCAGTACACTGCTGCCATGCCTCTGGACCTCTCTCCTCACCTGTGTCTTATTAAAGTATTTCGCTCTCCTATGTCTCATTTGAATAATTGTGTAACGTGACCAATCAGGCCTGTTATTTAAGCTTAATGTTTCCTGTCCTCTGGGCTCAGTCTTGAGTTCTCATGCCTGCAAGTCTCAGCTTTCTGCTCGTCCAGTGTTTTAGGAACCTCCTGGAGAAGCTACTTTTGGGTTTTGCTCTCTCTGGGGTCTCACCCTACGTTTGTGGAGCCTTTTGAAGAAGCATCTTTTGAGTTTTACGCCATCTCAAGCCTCCGGCTGTCTGCCTGCACTTGGGTCCATCACCGTACCGTAACACCCATCCATCACTCTCTCGATGATCGACGGGCACTCTCCTGCTCTGACCCACCCATCACTCTCTCGATGATCACCGGTCACTCTCCTGCTCTGACCCACCCATCACTCTGTCGATGATCGAGGGTCACTCTCCTGCTCTGACCCACACATCACTCTCTCGATGATCGAGGGTCACACTCCTGCTCTGACCAACCCATCACTCTCTCGATGATCGAGGGTCACTCTGCTCTGACCCACCCATCACTCTCTCGATGATCGAGGGTCACTCTCCTGCTCTGACCCACCCATCACTCTCTCGAAGATCGAGGGTCACTCTCCTGCTCTGACCCACGCATCACTCTCTCAATGATCGAGGGTCACTCGGCTCTGACTCACTCATCACTCTCTCGATGATCGAGTGTCACTCTCCTGCTCTGACCCACCCATCACTCTCTCGATGATCGAGGGTCACTCTCCTGCTCTGACCCACCCATCACTCTCTCGATGATCGACGGTCACTCTCCTGCTCTGAACCACCCATCACTCTCTTGATGATCGAGAAGCACTCTCCTGCTCTGACCCACCCATCACTCCCTCGATGATCGACGGTCACTCTCCTGCTCTGACCCACCCATCACTCTCTCGATGATCGAGGGTCACTCTCCTGCTCTGACCCACCCATCACTCCCTCGATGATCGTGGGTCACTCTCCTGCTCTGACCCACCCATCACTCTCTCGATGATCGAGTGTCACTCACCTGCTCTGACCCACCCATCACTCTCTCGATGCTCGAGTGTCACTCTCCTGCACTGACACACCCATCACTCTCTCGATGATCGAGTGTCACTCTCCTGCTCTGACCCACCCACCCATTACTCTCTCGATGATCGTGGGTCACTCTCCTGCTCTGACCCACCCATCACTCTCTCGATGATCGAGGGTCACTCTCCTGCTCTGACCCACACATCACTCTCTCGCTGATCAAAGGGTCACTCTCCTGCTCTGACCCACCCATCACTCTCTCGATGTTCGAGGGTCACTCTGCTCTGACCCACCCATCACTCTCTCGATGATCAAGGGTCATTCACCTGCTCTGACCCACCCTTCACTCTCTCGATGATCGAGTGTCACTCTCCTGCTCTGACCCACCCATCACTCTCTCGATGATCGAGTGTCACTCTCCTGCTCTGACCCACCCATCACTCTCTCGATGATCGAGGGTCACTCTCCTGCTCTGACTCACCCATCACTCTCTCGATGATCAAGGGTCACTCTCCTGCTCTGACCCACCCATCACTCTTTCGATGATCGCGGGTCAATCTCCTGCTATGACCCACCCATCGCTCTCTCTATGATCGAGGGTCTCTCTCCTGCTCTGACCCATCCACCACTCTCTCGATGATCGAGGGTCACTCTCCTGCTCTGACCCACCCATCAGTCCCTCGATGATCGTGGGTCACTCTCCTGCTCTGACCCACCCATCACTCTCTTGATGATCGAGTGTCACTCTCATGCTCTGACCCACCCATCAGTCTCTCGATGATCGAGGGTCACTCTCCTGCCCTGACCCACCCACCACTCTCTCGATGATCGAGTGTCACTCTCCTGCTCTGACCCACCCATCACTCCCTCAATGATCGTGGGTCACCTCCTGCTCTGACCCACCCATCACTCTCTCGATGATCGAGGGTCACTCTCCTGCACTGACCCACCCACCACTCTCTCGATGATCGAAGGGTCACTCTCCTGCTCTGACCCACCCATCTCTCCCTCGATGATGGTGGGTCACTCTCCTGCTCTGACCCACCCGTCACTCTCTCGATGATCGAGTGTCACTCTCCTGCTCTGACCCACCCATCACTCTCTCGATGCTCGAGGGTCACCTTCCTGCACTGACCCACCCATCACTCTCTCGATGATCGAGTGTCACTCTCCTGCTCTGACCCACCCACCCACCACTCTCTCGATGATCGTGGGTCAATCTCCTGCTCTGGCCCACACATCACTCTCTCGCTGATCGAGGGTCACTCTGCTCTGACCCACACATCACTCTCTCGATGATGGAGGGTCACTCTGCTCTGTCCCACCCATCACTCTCTCGATGATCGAAGAGTCACTCCCCTGCTCTGACCCACCCATCACTCTCTCGATGATCGAGGGTCACTCTCCTGCTCTGACCCACCCACCACTCTCTCGATGATTGAGTGTCACTCTCCTGCCTTGACCCACCCATCACTCCCTCAATGATCATGGGTCACTCTCCTGCTCTGACCCACCCATCACTCTCTCGTGGATCGAGGGTCACTCTCCTGCTCTGACCCACCCACCACTCTCTCGATGATCGAGTGTCACTCAGCTGCTCTGACCCACCCATCACTCTCTAGATGCTCGAGGGTCACTCTCCTGCACTGACCCAACCATCACTCTCTCGATGATCGAGTGTCACTCTCCTGCTCTGACTCACCCACCCACCACTCTCTCGATGATCGTGGGTCACTCTCCTGCTCTGACCCACCCATCACTCTCTCGATGATCGAGGGTCACTCTCCTGCTCTGACCCACACATCACTCTCTGGATGATCAAAGGGTCACTCTCCTGCTCTGACCCACCCATCACTCTCTCGATGATCGAGGATCTCTCTGCTCTGACACACCCATCACTCTCTCGATGATCAAGGGTCACCCTCCTGCTCTGACCCACGCTTCACTCTCTCGATGATCGCGTGTCACTCTCCTGCTCTGTCCCACCCATCACTCTCTCGATGATCGAGTGTCACTCTCCTGCTCTGTCCCACCCATCACTCTCTCGATGATCGAGTGTCACTCTCCTGCTCTGACCCACCCATCACTCCCTCAATGATCGTGGGTCACCTCCTGCTCTGACCCACCCATCACTCTCTCGATGATCGAGGGTCACTCTCCTGCACTGACCCACCCACCACTCTCTCGATGATCGAAGGGTCACTCTCCTGCTCTGACCCACCCATCTCTCCCTCGATGATGGTGGGTCACTCTCCTGCTCTGACCCACCCGTCACTCTCTCGATGATCGAGTGTCACTCTCCTGCTCTGACCCACCCATCACTCTCTCGATGCTCGAGGGTCACCTTCCTGCACTGACCCACCCATCACTCTCTCGATGATCGAGTGTCACTCTCCTGCTCTGACCCACCCACCCACCACTCTCTCGATGATCGTGGGTCAATCTCCTGCTCTGGCCCACACATCACTCTCTCGCTGATCGAGGGTCACTCTGCTCTGACCCACACATCACTCTCTCGATGATGGAGGGTCACTCTGCTCTGTCCCACCCATCACTCTCTCGATGATCGAAGAGTCACTCCCCTGCTCTGACCCACCCATCACTCTCTCGATGATCGAGGGTCACTCTCCTGCTCTGACCCACCCACCACTCTCTCGATGATTGAGTGTCACTCTCCTGCCTTGACCCACCCATCACTCCCTCAATGATCATGGGTCACTCTCCTGCTCTGACCCACCCATCACTCTCTCGTGGATCGAGGGTCACTCTCCTGCTCTGACCCACCCACCACTCTCTCGATGATCGAGTGTCACTCAGCTGCTCTGACCCACCCATCACTCTCTAGATGCTCGAGGGTCACTCTCCTGCACTGACCCAACCATCACTCTCTCGATGATCGAGTGTCACTCTCCTGCTCTGACTCACCCACCCACCACTCTCTCGATGATCGTGGGTCACTCTCCTGCTCTGACCCACCCATCACTCTCTCGATGATCGAGGGTCACTCTCCTGCTCTGACCCACACATCACTCTCTGGATGATCAAAGGGTCACTCTCCTGCTCTGACCCACCCATCACTCTCTCGATGATCGAGGATCTCTCTGCTCTGACACACCCATCACTCTCTCGATGATCAAGGGTCACCCTCCTGCTCTGACCCACGCTTCACTCTCTCGATGATCGCGTGTCACTCTCCTGCTCTGTCCCACCCATCACTCTCTCGATGATCGAGTGTCACTCTCCTGCTCTGACCCACCCATCACTCTCTCGTGGATCGAGGGTCACTCTCCTGCTCTGACCCACCCACTACTCTCTCGATGATCGAAGGGTCACTCTCCTGCTCTGACCCACCCATCACTCCCTCGATGATCGTGGGTCACTCTCCTGCTCTGACCCACCCATCACTCTCTCGATGATCGAGTGTCACTCAGCTGCTCTGACCCACCCATCACTCTCTCGATGCTCGAGGGTCACTCTCCTGCACTGACCCACCCATCACCCTCTCGATGATCGAGTGTCACTCTCCTGCTCTGACCCACCCACCCACCACTCTCTCGATGATCGTGGGTCACTCTCCTGCTCTGACCCACCCATCACTCTCTCGATGATCGAGGGTCACTCTCCTGCTCTGACCCACACATCACTCTCTCGATGATCGAGGGTCTCTCTGCTCTGACCCACCCATCACTCTCTCGATGATCAAGGGTCACTCTCCTGCTCTGACCCACCATTCACTCTCTCGATGATCGCGTGTCACTCTCCTGCTCTGTCCCACCCATCACTCTCTCGATGATCGAGTGTCACTCTCCTGCTCTGACCCACCCATCACTCTCTCGATGATCGAGGGTCACTCTCCTGCTGTGACTCACCCATCACTCTCTCGATGATCAAGGGTCACTCTCCTGCTCTCACCCACCCATCACTCTTTCGATGATCGAGGGTCACTCTCCTGCTCTGACCCACCCATCACTCTCTCTATGTTCGAGGGTCTCTCTCCTGCTCTGACCCACCCACCACTCTCTCGATGATCGAGGGTCACTCTCCTGCTCTGACCCACCCATCACTCCCTCGATGATCGTGGGTCACTCTCCTGCTCTGACCCACCCATCACTCTCTTGATGATCGAGTGTCACTCTCATGCTCTGACCCACCCATCACTCTCTCGATGATCGAGGGTCACTCTCCTGCTCTGACCCACCCATCTCTCCCTCGATGATCGTGGGACACTCTCCTGCTCTGACCCACCCATCACTCACTCGAAGATCGAGTGTCACTCTCCTGCTCTGACCCACCCATCACTCTCTCGATGCTCGAGGGTCACTTTCCTGCACTGACCCACCCATCACTCTCTCGATGATCGAGTGTCACTCTCCTGCTCTGACCCACCCACCCACCACTCTCTCGATGATCGTGGGTCACTCTCCTGCTCTGAACCACCCATCACTCTATCGATGATCGAGGGTCACTCTCCTGCTCTGACCCACACATCACTCTCTCGATGATAGAAGGGTCACTCTCCTGCTCTGACCCACCCATCACTCTCTCGATTATCGAGGGTCACTCTGCTCTGACCCACCCATCACTCTCTCGATGATTGAGGGTCGCTCTCTTGCTCTGACCCAACCATCACTCTCTCGATGATCGAGGGTCACTCTGCTCTGACCCACCCATCACTCTCTCAATGATCGAGGGTCACTCTCCCGCTCAGACCCACCCATCACTCTCTCGATGATCGAGGGTCACTCTGCTCTGACCCACCCCTCACTCTCTCGCTGATTGAGGGTTACTCTCCTGCTCTGACCCGCCCATCACTCTCTCGATGATCGAAGGGTCACTCTGCTCTGACCCACCCATCACTCTCTCGATGATCGAGGGTCACTCTGCTCTGACCCACCCATCACTCTCTCGATGATCGAGGGTCACTCTGCTTTGGCCCACCCAACACTCTCTCGATGATCGTGGGTCACTCTGCTCTGACTCACCCATGACTCTCTCGATGATCGAGGGTCACTCTGCTCTGACCCACCCATCACTCTCTCGAAGACCGAAGGGTCACTCTCCTGCTCTGACCCTCCCATCACTCTCTCGATGACCGTGGGTCATTCTGCTCTGACTCACCCATCACTCTCTCGATGCTCGAGGGTCACTCTCCTGCACTGACCCACCCATCACTCTCTCGATGATCGAGTGTCACTCTCCTGCTCTGACCCACCCATCACTCTCTCGATGATCGAGTGTCACTCTCCTGCTCTGACCCACCCATCACTCTCTCGATGATCGAGGGTCACTCTCCTGCTCTGACTCACCCATCACTCTCTCGATGATCAAGGGTCACTCTCCTGCTCTGACCCATCCACCACTCTCTCGATGATCGAGGGTCACTCTCCTGCTCTGACCCACCCATCAGTCCCTCGATGATCGTGGGTCACTCTCCTGCTCTGACCCACCCATCACTCTCTTGATGATCGAGTGTCACTCTCATGCTCTGACCCACCCATCAGTCTCTCGATGATCGAGGGTCACTCTCCTGCCCTGACCCACCCACCACTCTCTCGATGATCGAGTGTCACTCTCCTGCTCTGACCCACCCATCACTCCCTCAATGATCGTGGGTCACCTCCTGCTCTGACCCACCCATCACTCTCTCGATGATCGAGGGTCACTCTCCTGCACTGACCCACCCACCACTCTCTCGATGATCGAAGGGTCACTCTCCTGCTCTGACCCACCCATCTCTCCCTCGATGATGGTGGGTCACTCTCCTGCTCTGACCCACCCGTCACTCTCTCGATGATCGAGTGTCACTCTCCTGCTCTGACCCACCCATCACTCTCTCGATGCTCGAGGGTCACCTTCCTGCACTGACCCACCCATCACTCTCTCGATGATCGAGTGTCACTCTCCTGCTCTGACCCACCCACCCACCACTCTCTCGATGATCGTGGGTCAATCTCCTGCTCTGGCCCACACATCACTCTCTCGCTGATCGAGGGTCACTCTGCTCTGACCCACACATCACTCTCTCGATGATGGAGGGTCACTCTGCTCTGTCCCACCCATCACTCTCTCGATGATCGAAGAGTCACTCCCCTGCTCTGACCCACCCATCACTCTCTCGATGATCGAGGGTCACTCTCCTGCTCAGACCCACCCATCACTCTCTCGATGATCGAGGGTGACTCTCCTGCTCTGACCCACTCATCACTCTCTCGATGATCGAAGGGTCACTCTCCGGCCCTGACCCACCCATCGCTCTCTCGATGATCGAGGGTCACTAACCTGCTCTGACCCACCCATTACTCCCTCGATGATCGTGGGTCACTCTGCTCTGACCCACCCATCACTCTCTCAATGCTCGAGGGTCACTCTCCTGCATTGACCCACCCATCACTCTCTCGATGCTCGAGGGTCACTCTCCTGCTCTGACCCACACATCAATCTCTCAATGATCGAGGGTCACTCTCCTGCTCTGACCCACCCATCACTCTCTCGATGATCGAGGGTCACTCTCCTGCTCTGACCCACACATCACTCTCTCAATGATCGAGGGTCACTCTTCTGCTCTGACCCACCCATCACTCTCTCGATGATCGAGGGTCACTCTCCTGCTCTGACCCACCCATCACTCTCTCGATGATCGAGGGTCATTCTCCCGCTCTGACCCACCCATCACTCTCTCGATCATCGAGGACCACTCTCCTGCTCTGACCCACCCATCACTCTCTCGATGATCGAGTGTCACTCTCCCGCTCTGACCCACCCATCACTCTCTCGATGATCGAGGGTCACTCTCCTGCTCTGACTCACCCATCAGTCTCTCGATGATCAAGGGTCACTCTCCTGCTCTGACCCACCCACCACAATTTCGATGATCGAGGGTCACTCTCCTGCTCTGACCCACCCATCACTCTCTCTATGATCGACGGTCTCTCTCCTGCTCTGACCCACCCACCACTCTCTTGATGATCGAGGGTCACTCTCCTGCTCTGATCCACCCATCACTCCCTCGATGATCGTTGGTCACTCTCCTGCTCTGACCCACCCATCACTCTCTTGATGATCGAGTGTCACTCTCATGCTCTGACCCACCCACCACTCTCTCGATGATTGAGTGTCACTCTCCTGCCTTGACCCACCCATCACTCCCTCAATGATCATGGGTCACTCTCCTGCTCTGACCCACCCATCACTCTCTCGTGGATCGAGGGTCACTCGCCTGCTCTGACCCACACATCACTCTCTCGATGATCAAAGGGTCACTCTCCTGCTCTGACCCACCCATCACTCTCTCGATGATCGAGGGTCTCTCTGCTCTGACACACCCATCACTCTCTCGATGATCAAGGGTCACCCTCCTGCTCTGACCCACGCTTCACTCTCTCGATGATCGCGTGTCACTCTCCTGCTCTGTCCCACCCATCACTCTCTCGATGATCGAGTGTCACTCTCCTGCTCTGACCCACCCATCACTCTCTCGTGGATCGAGGGTCACTCTCCTGCTCTGACCCACCCACTACTCTCTCGATGATCGAAGGGTCACTCTCCTGCTCTGACCCACCCATCACTCCCTCGATGATCGTGGGTCACTCTCCTGCTCTGACCCACCCATCACTCTCTCGATGATCGAGTGTCACTCAGCTGCTCTGACCCACCCATCACTCTCTCGATGCTCGAGGGTCACTCTCCTGCACTGACCCACCCATCACCCTCTCGATGATCGAGTGTCACTCTCCTGCTCTGACCCACCCACCCACCACTCTCTCGATGATCGTGGGTCACTCTCCTGCTCTGACCCACCCATCACTCTCTCGATGATCGAGGGTCACTCTCCTGCTCTGACCCACACATCACTCTCTCGATGATCGAGGGTCTCTCTGCTCTGACCCACCCATCACTCTCTCGATGATCAAGGGTCACTCTCCTGCTCTGACCCACCATTCACTCTCTCGATGATCGCGTGTCACTCTCCTGCTCTGTCCCACCCATCACTCTCTCGATGATCGAGTGTCACTCTCCTGCTCTGACCCACCCATCACTCTCTCGATGATCGAGGGTCACTCTCCTGCTGTGACTCACCCATCACTCTCTCGATGATCAAGGGTCACTCTCCTGCTCTCACCCACCCATCACTCTTTCGATGATCGAGGGTCACTCTCCTGCTCTGACCCACCCATCACTCTCTCTATGTTCGAGGGTCTCTCTCCTGCTCTGACCCACCCACCACTCTCTCGATGATCGAGGGTCACTCTCCTGCTCTGACCCACCCATCACTCCCTCGATGATCGTGGGTCACTCTCCTGCTCTGACCCACCCATCACTCTCTTGATGATCGAGTGTCACTCTCATGCTCTGACCCACCCATCACTCTCTCGATGATCGAGGGTCACTCTCCTGCTCTGACCCACCCATCTCTCCCTCGATGATCGTGGGACACTCTCCTGCTCTGACCCACCCATCACTCACTCGAAGATCGAGTGTCACTCTCCTGCTCTGACCCACCCATCACTCTCTCGATGCTCGAGGGTCACTTTCCTGCACTGACCCACCCATCACTCTCTCGATGATCGAGTGTCACTCTCCTGCTCTGACCCACCCACCCACCACTCTCTCGATGATCGTGGGTCACTCTCCTGCTCTGAACCACCCATCACTCTATCGATGATCGAGAGTCACTCTCCTGCTCTGACCCACACATCACTCTCTCGATGATAGAAGGGTCACTCTCCTGCTCTGACCCACCCATCACTCTCTCGATTATCGAGGGTCACTCTGCTCTGACCCACCCATCACTCTCTCGATGATTGAGGGTCGCTCTCTTGCTCTGACCCAACCATCACTCTCTCGATGATCGAGGGTCACTCTGCTCTGACCCACCCATCACTCTCTCAATGATCGAGGGTCACTCTCCCGCTCAGACCCACCCATCACTCTCTCGATGATCGAGGGTCACTCTGCTCTGACCCACCCCACACTCTCTCGCTGATTGAGGGTTACTCTCCTGCTCTGACCCGCCCATCACTCTCTCGATGATCGAAGGGTCACTCTGCTCTGACCCACCCATCACTCTCTCGATGATCGAGGGTCACTCTGCTCTGACCCACCCATCACTCTCTCGATGATCGAGGGTCACTCTGCTTTGGCCCACCCAAAACTCTCTCGATGATCGTGGGTCACTCTGCTCTGACTCACCCATGACTCTCTCGATGATCGAGGGTCACTCTGCTCTGACCCACCCATCACTCTCTCGAAGACCGAAGGGTCACTCTCCTGCTCTGACCCTCCCATCACTCTCTCGATGACCGTGGGTCATTCTGCTCTGACTCACCCATCACTCTCTCGATGCTCGAGGGTCACTCTCCTGCACTGACCCACCCATCACTCTCTCGATGATCGAGTGTCACTCTCCTGCTCTGACCCACCCACCCACCACTCTCTCGATGATCATGGGTCACTCTCCTGCTCTGACCCACCCATCACTCTCTCGATGATCAAGGGTCACTCTCCTGCTCTGACCCACACATCACTCTCTCGATGATCAAAGGGTCACTCTCCTGCTCTGACCCACACATCACTCTCTCGATGATCGAGGGTCTCTCTGCTCTGACCCACCCATCACTCTCTCGATGATCAAGGGTCACTCTCCTGCTCTGACCCACCCTTCGCTCTCTCGATGATCGTGTGTCACTCTCCTGCTCTGTCCCACCCATCACTCTCTCGATGATCGAGTGTCACTCTCCTGCTCTGACCCACCCATCACTCTCTCGATGATCGAGGGTCACTCTCCTGCTCTGACTCACCCATCACTCTCTCGATGATCAAGGGTCACTCTCCTGCTCTGTCCCACCCATCACTCTTTCGATGATCGAGGGTCACTCTCCTGCTCTGACCCACCCATCACTCTCTCTATGATCGAGGGTCTCTCTCCTGCTCTGACCCACACACCACTCTCTCGATGATCGAGGGTCACTCTTCTGCTCTGACCCACCCATCACTCTCTCGATGATCGAGGGTCACTCTCCTGCTCTGACCCACCCATCACTCTCTCGATGATCGAGGGTCATTCTACCGCACTGACCCACCCATCACTCTCTCGATGATCGAGGGTCACTCTCCTGCTCTGACCCACCCATCACTCTCTCGATGATCGAGTGTCACTCTCCTGCTCTGACCCACCCATCACTCTCTCGATGATCGAGGGTCACTCTCCTGCTCTGACTCACCCATCAGTCTCTCGATGATCAAGGGTCACTCTCCTGCTCTGACCCACCCACCACACTTTCGATGATCGAGGGTCACTCTCCTGCTCTGACCCACCCATCACTCTCTCTATGATCGAGGGTCTCTCTCCTGCTCTGACCCACCCACCACTCTCTCGATGATCGAGGGTCACTCTCCTGCTCTGACCCACCCATCACTCCCTCGATGATCGTTGGTCACTCTCCTGCTCTGACCCACCCATCACTCTCTTGATGATCGAGTGTCACTCTCATGCTCTGACCCACCCACCACTCTCTCGATGATTGAGTGTCACTCTCCTGCCTTGACCCACCCATCACTCCCTCAATGATCATGGTTCACTCTCCTGCTCTGACCCACCCATCACTCTCTCGTGGATCGAGGGTCACTCTCCTGCTCTGACCCACCCACCACTCTCTCGATGATCGAAGGGTCACTCTCCTGCTCTGACCCACCCTTCACTCCCTCGATGATCGTGGGTCACTCTCCTGCTCTGACCCACCCATCACTCTCTCGATGATCGAGTGTCACTCAGCTGCTCTGACCCACCCATCACTCTCTCGATGCTCGAGGGTCACTCTCCTGCACTGACCCACCCATCACTCTCTCGATGATCGAGTTTCACTCTCCTGCTCTGACCCACCCACCCACCACTCTCTCGATGATCGTGGGTCACTCTCCTGCTCTGACCCACCCATCACTCTCTCGATGATCGAGGGTCACTCTCCTGCTCTGACCCACACATCACTCTCTCGATGATCAAAAGGTCACTCTCCTGCTCTGACCCACCCATCACTCTCTCGATGATCGAGGGTCTCTCTGCTCTGACCCACCCATCAGTCTTTCGATGATCAAGGGTCACTCTCCTGCTCTGACCCACCCTTCACTCTCTCGATGATCGCGTGTCACTCTCCTGCTCTGTCCCACCCATCACTCTCTCGATGATCGGGTGTCACTCTCCTGCTCTGACCCACCCATCACTCTCTCGATGATCGAGGGTCACTCTCCTGCTCTGACTCACCCATCACTCTCTCGATGATCAAGGGTCACTCTCCTGCTCTGACCCACCCATCACTCTTTCGATGATCGAGGGTCACTCTCCTGCTCTGACCCACCCATCACTCTCTCTATGATCGAGGGTCTCTCTCCTGCTCTGACCCACTCACCACTCTCTCGATGATCGAGGGTCACTCTCCTGCTCTGACCCACCCATCACTCCCTCGATGATCGTGGGTCACTCTCCTGCTCTGACCCACCCATCACTCTCTTGATGATCGAGTGTCACTCTCATGCTCTGACCCACCCATCACTCTCTCGATGATCGAGGGTCACTCTCCTGCTCTGACCCACACATCACTCTCTCGATGATCGAGGGTCACTCTCCTGCTCTGACCCACCCACCACTCTCTCGATGATTGAAGGGTCACTCTCCTGCTCTGACCCACCCATCTCTCCCTCAATGATCGTGGGTCACTCTCCTGCTCTGACCCACCCATCACTCTCTCGATGATCGAGTGTCACTCTCCTGCTCTGAACCACCCATCACTCTATCAATGATCGAGGGTCACTCTCCTGCTCTGACCCACACATCACTCTCTCGATGATCGAAGGGCCACTCTCCTGCTCTGACCCACCCATCACTCTCTCGATGATCGAGGGTCACTCTGCTCTGACCCACCCATCACTCTCTCAATGATCGAGGGTCACTCTCCCGCTCACACCCACCCATCACTCTCTCGATGATCGAGGGTCACTCTGCTCTGACCCACCCGTCACACTCTCGCTGATCGAGGGTCACTCTCCTGCTGTGACCCACCCATCACTCTCTCGATGATCGAAGGGTCACTCTGCTCTGACCCACCCATCACTCTCTCGATGATCGAGGGTCATTCTGCTCTGACCCACCCATCACTCTCTCGATGATCGAGGGTCACTCTGCTTTGGCCCACCCATCACTCTCTCGATGATCGTGGGTCACTCTGCTCTGACTCACCCATGACTCTCTCGATGATCGAGGGTCAGTCTGCTCTGACCCACCCATCACTCTCTCGATGACCGAAGGGTCACTCTCCTGCTCTGACCCTCCCATCACTCTCTCGATGATCGTGGGTCATTCTGCTCTGACTCACCCATCACTATCTCGATGATCGAGGGTCACTCTCCTGCTCTGACCCACCCATCACTCTCAAGATGATCGATGGTCACTCCCCTGCTCTGACCCACCCATCACTCTCTCGATGATCGAGGGTCACTCTCCTGCTCTGACCCACCCATCACTCTCTCGATGATCGAGGGTCACTCTCCTGCTCTGACCCAACCATCACTTTCTGAGGATCGAGGCTCACTCTTCTGCTCTAACCCACCCGCCACTCTCTCGATGATCGAAGGGTCACTCTCCTGCTCTGACCCACCCACCACACTCTCGATGATCGAGGGTCACTCCCCTGCTCTGACCCACCCATCACTCTCTCGATGTTCGAGGGTCACCCTCCTGCTCCGACCCACCCATCATTCTCTCGATGATCGAGGGTCACTCTCCTGCTCTGACCCAC
The DNA here is from genome assembly GCF_052327205.1 of Somniosus microcephalus. Taxonomy (NCBI): domain Eukaryota; kingdom Metazoa; phylum Chordata; class Chondrichthyes; order Squaliformes; family Somniosidae; genus Somniosus; species Somniosus microcephalus. Next base: position 201,344,052 of record NC_140989.1, read on the forward strand.
CCATCACTCTCTCGATGATCGAGGGTCACTCTCCTGTTCTGACCCACCCATCACTCCCTCGATGATCGTGGGTCACTCCCCTGCTCTGACCCACCCATCACTCTCTCGATGATCGAGGGTCACTCTCCTGCTCTGACCCACCCATCACTCTCTCGATGATCGAGGGTCACTCTACTGCTCTGACCCACCCACCACTCTCTCGATGATCGAGTGTCACTCTCCTGCTCTGACCCACCCATCACTCTCTCAATAATCGAGGGTCACTCTCCTGCTCTGACCCACCCATCACTCTCTCGATGATCGAGGGTCACTCTCCTGCTCAGTCCCACCCATCACTCTCTTGATGATCAAGGGTCACTCTGCTGCTCTGACCCACCCATCAGTCTCTTGATGATCGAAGGGTCACTCTCCCGCACTGACCCACCCATCACTCTCTCGATGATCGAGGGTCACTCTCCTGCTCTGACCCACCGATCACTCCTTCGATGATCGAGGGTCACTCTCCTGCTCTGACTCACCCATCAGTCTCTCGATGATCAAGGGTCACTCTCCTGCTCTGACCCACCCATCACGCCCTCGATGATCGAAGCGTCACTCTGCTCTGACCCACCCATCACTCTCTCGATGATCGAGAATCACTCTGCTCTGACCCACCCATCACTCTCTTGATGATGGGGGATCACGCTGCTCTGACCCACACATCACTCTCTCGATGATTGAGGGTCACTCTCCTGCTCTGACCCACCCATCACTCTCTCGATGATCGAAGGGTCACTCTCCTGCACTGACCCACACATCACTCTCTCTGCTCTGACCCACCCATCACTCTCTTGATGATCGTGGGTCACTCTCCTGCTCTGACCCACCCATCACTTTCTCGATGATCGTGGGTCACTCTCCCGCTCTGACCCACCCATCACTCTCTCGATGATCGAGGGTCACTCTGCTCTGACCCACCCATCACTCCCTCGATGATCGAGGGTCACTCTCTTGCTCTGACCCACCCATCACTGTCTCGAAGATCGAGGGTCACTCTCCTGCTCTGACCCACCCACCACTCTCTCGATGATCGAGGGTCACTCTCCTGCTCTGACCTACCCACCACTCTCTCGAAGATCGAGGGTCACTCTCCTGCTCTGACCCACCCACCACTCTCTCGAAGATCGAGGGTCACTCTCCTGCAGTGACCCACCCATCATTCTCTCTATGATCGAGGGTCACTCTCCTGCTCTGACTCACCCACCACTCTCTCGATGATCGAGGGTCACTCTCCTGCTCAGACCTACACATCACTCTCTCGATGATCGAGGGTCACTCTGCTCTGACCCAACCATCACTCTCGCGATGATCGAGGGTAACTCTTCTGCACTGACCCATCCATCACTCTCTCGATGATCGAGGGTCACTCTGCTGCACTGACCAACCCATCACTCTCTCGATGATCGAGGGTCACTCTGCTCTGACCCACCCATCACTCTCTCGATGATTGAGGATCACTCTCCTGCTCTGACCCACCCATCACTCTCTCGATGATCGAGGGTCACTCTCCTGCTCTGTCCCACCCATCACTCTCTCGATGATCGAGGGTCACTGTCCTGCTCTGACCAACCCATCACTCTCTCGATGATTCAGGATCACTCTCCTGCTCTGACACACCCATCACTCTCGATAATTGAGGGTCACTCTCCTGCTCTGACCCACCCATCACTCTCTCGCTGATCGAGGGTCACTCTCCTGCTCTGACCCACCGATCACTCCCTCGATGATCGAGGGTCACTCTCCTGCTCTGACTCACCCATCAGTCTCTCGATGATCAAGGGTCACTCTCCTGCTCTGACCCACCCATCACGCCCTCGATGATCGAAGCCTCACTCTGCTCTGACCCACCCATCACTCTCTCGATGATCGAGAATCACTCTGCTCTGACCCGCCCATCACTCTCTTGATGATGGGGGATCACGCTGCTCTGACCCACACATCACTCTCGATGATTGAGGGTCACTCTCCTGCTCTGACCCACCCATCACTCTCTCGATGATCGAAGGGTCACTCTCCTGCACTGACCCACACATCACTCTCTCTGCTCTGACCCACCCATCACTCTCTTGATGATCGTGGGTCACTCTCCTGCTCTGACCCACCCATCACTCTCTCGATGATCGTGGGTCACTCTCCCGCTCTGACCCACCCATCACTCTCTCGATGATCGAGGGTCACTCTGCTCTGACCCACCCATCACTCCCTCGATGATCGAGGGTCACTCTCTTGCTCTGACCCACCCATCTCTGTCTCGAAGATCGAGGGTCACTCTCCTGCTCTGACCCACCCACCACTCTCTCGATGATCGAGGGTCACTCTCCTGCTCTGACCCACCCACCACTCTCTCGAAGATCGAGGGTCACTCTCCTGCTCTGACCCACCCACCACTCTCTCGAAGATCGAGGGTCACTCTCCTGCAGTGACCCACCCATCATTCTCTCGATGATCGAGGGTCACTCTCCTGCTCAGACCCACACATCACTCTCTCGATGATCGAGGGTCACTCTGCTCTGACCCAACCATCACTCTCACGATGATCGAGGGTAACTCTTCTGCTCTGACCCATCCATCACTCTCTCGATGATCGAGGGTCACTCTGCTGCACTGACCAACCCATCACTCTCTCGATGATCGAGGGTCACTCTGCTCTGACCCACCCATCACTCTCTCGATGATTGAGGATCACTCTCCTGCTCTGACCCACCCATCACTCTCTCGATGATCGAGGGTCACTCTCCTGCTCTGTCCCACCCATCACTCTCTCGATGATCGAGGGTCACTGTCCTGCTCTGACCAACCCATCACTCTCTCGATGATTCAGGATCACTCTCCTGCTCTGACACACCCATCAGTCTCTCGATGATCAAGGGTCACTCTCCTGCTCTGACCCACCCATCACGCCCTCGATGATCGAAGCGTCACTCTGCTCTGACCCACCCATCACTCTCTCGATGATCGTAGGTCACTCTGCTCTGACCCACCCATCATTCCCTCGATGATCGAAGGTCAGTCTCCTGCTCTGACCCACCCATCACGCTCTCGATGATCGAAGGGTCACTCTCCTGCTCTGACCCACCCATCGCTCTCTCGATGATCGAGGGTCACTCTCCTGCTCTGACTCACGCATCACTCTCTCGATGATCGAGGGTCACTCTCCTGCTCTGACTCATGCATCACTCTCTCGATGATTGAGGGTCACTCTCCTGCCCTGACCCTCCCATCACTCTCTCGATGATCGAGGGTCACTCTCCTGCTCTGACCCACACATCAGTCTCTTGATGATCGAGGGACAATCTCCTGCTCTGACCCACCCATCACTCTCTCGATGATCGAGGGTAACTCTGCTCTTACCCACCCATCACTCTCCCGATGCTCATGGGTCATTCTGCTCTGAACCACCCATCACTCTCTCGATGTTCGAGGGTCACTCTCCTGCTCTGACCCACCCATCACTCTCTCGATGATCGAGGGTCACTCTGCTCTGACTCACCCATCACTCCCTCGATGATCGAAGGTCAGTCTCCTGCTCTGACCCACCCATCACTCTCTCGATGATCGAAGGGTCACTCTCCTGCTCTGACCCACCCATCACTCTCTCGATGATCGAGGGTCACTCTCCTGCTCTGACTCACGCTTCACTCTCTCGATGATCGAGGGTCACTCTCCTGCTCTGAATCACGCATCACTCTCTCGATGATTGAGGGTCACTCTCCTGCTCTGACTCACCCATCACTCTCTCGATGATCGAGGGTCACTCCCATGCTCTGACCCACACATCACTCTCTCGATGATCGAATGTCACTCTCCTGCTCTGACCCACCCACCACTCTCTCGTTGATCGTGGGTCACTCTCCTGCTCTGACCCACCCATCACTCTCTCGATGATCGAGGGTCACTCTGCTCTGACTCACCCATCACTCTCTCCATGATCGAGGGTCACTCTGCTTTGACCCACCCATCACTCTCTCGATGATCGAGGGTCACTCTGCTCTGACCCACCCAAATCTCTCTGGATGATCGAGGGTCACTCTGCTCTGACTCACCCATCACTCTCTCTCTGATCGAGGGTCACTCTGCTGCTCTGACCCACCCATCACTCTCTCTATGATCGAGGGTCACTGTCCTGCTCTGACCCACCCATCTCTCTCTCGATGATCGAGGGGCACTCTGCTCTGACTCACCCATCACTCTCTCTATGATCGAGGGTCACTCTGCTGCTATGAACCACCCATCACTCTCTCCATGATCGAGGGTCACTCTCCTGCTCTGACTCACCCACCACTCTCTCGATGATCGAGGATCACTCTGCTCTGACCCACCCATCACTCTCTCGATGATCGAAGGGTCACTCTCCCGCTCTGACCCAACCATCACTCTCTTGATAATCGAGGGTCACTCTCCTGCTCTGACTCACCCATCACTCTCTTGATGATCGTGGGTCACTCTCCTGCTCTGACCCACACATCACTCTCTCGATGATCGAGGGTCACTCTCCTGCTTGGACCCACACATCACTCTTTCGATGATTGTGATTCACTCTGCTCTGACCCAACCATCACTCTCTCGATGCTCGAGGGTCACTCTCCTGCTCTGACCCACCCATCACTCCCTCGATGATCGAAGGTCAGTCTCCTGCTCTGACCCACCCATCACTCTCTCGATGATCGAAGGGTCACTCTCCTGCTCTGACCCACCCATCACTCTCTCGATGATCGAGGGTCACTCTCCTGCTCTGACTCACGCTTCACTCTCTCGATGATCGAGGGTCACTCTCCTGCTCTGAATCACGCATCACTCTCTCGATGATTGAGGGTCACTCTCCTGCTCTGACTCACCCATCACTCTCTCGATGATCGAGGGTCACTCCCATGCTCTGACCCACACATCACTCTCTCGATGATCGAATGTCACTCTCCTGCTCTGACCCACCCACCACTCTCTCGTTGATCGTGGGTCACTCTCCTGCTCTGACCCACACATCACTCTCTCGATGATCGAGGGTCACTCTCCTGCTCTGACCCAAACATCACTCTCTCGATGATCGAGTGTCACTCTCCTGCTCTGACCCACACATCACTCTCTCGATGATCGAGGGTGACTCTCCTGCTCTGAAGCATACATCACTCTCTCGATTATCGAGTGTCACTCTCCTGCTCTGACCCTCCTACCACTCTCTCGATGATCGTGGGTCACTCTCCTGCTCTGACCCACACATCACTCTCTCGATGATCGAGGGTCACTCTCCTGCTCTGACCCAAACATCACTCTCTTGATGATCGAGGGTCACTCTCCTGCTCTGACTCAAACATCATTCTCTCGATGATCGAAGGGTCACTCTCCTGCTCTGACCCACACATCACTCTCTCGATGATCGAGGGTCACTCTCCTGCTCTGACCCTCCCATCACTCTCTCGATGACTGAGGGTCAGTCTGTTCTGACCCACCCATCACTCTCTCGATGATCGAGGGTCAATCTCCTGCTCTGACCCACACATCACTCTCTCGATGATCGAGGGTCAATCTGCTCTTACCCACCCATCACTCTCCCGATGATCGAGGATCACTCTGCTCTGACCCACCCATCACTCTCTGGATGATCGAGGGTCACTCTGCTCTGACTCACCCATCACTCTCTCTATGATCGAGGGTCACTCTGCTGCTCTGACCCACCCATCACTCTCTCTATGATCGAGGGTCATTCTCCTGCTCTGACCCACCCATCACTCTCTCCATGATCGAGGGTCACTCTCCTGCTCTGACTCACCCACCACTCTCTCGATGATCGAGGATCACTCTGCTCTGACCCACCCATCACTCTCTGGATGATCGAGGGTCACTCTGCTCTGACTCACCCATCACTCTCTCTATGATCGAGGGTCACTCTGCTGCTCTGACCCACCCATCACTCTCTCTATGATCGAGGGTCATTCTCCTGCTCTGACCCACCCATCTCTCTCTCGATGATCGAGGGGCACTCTGCTCTGACTCGCCCATCACTCTCTCTATGATCGAGGGTCACTCTGCTGCTATGAACCACCCATCACTCTCTCTATGATCGAGGGTCACTCTCCTGCTCTGACTCACCCATCACTCTCTCGATGGTCGAGGTTCACTCTGCTCTGACCCACCCATCACTCTCTCGATGATCGAAGGGTTACTCTCCGGCTCTGACCCAACCATCACTCTCTTGATAATCGAGGGTCACTCTCCTGCTCTGACCCACCCATCACTCTCTTAATGATCGTGGGTCACTCTCCTGCTCTGACCCACACATCACTCTCTCGATGATCGAGGGTCACTCTCCTGCTCTGACCCACCCATCACTCTCTCGATGATCGTGGGTCACTCTCCTGCTCTGACCTACTCATCACTATCTCGATGATCAAGGGTCACTCTCCTGCACTGACCCACCCATCACTCTCTTGATGATCGTGGGTCACTCTCCTGCTCTGACCCACCCATCACTCTCTCGATGATCGTGGGTCACTCTCCTGCTCTGACCCACTCATCACTCTCTCGATGATCGAGGGTCACTCTCTTGCTCTGACCCACCCATCACTGTCTCGAAGATCGAGGGTCACTCTCCTGCTCTTACCCACCCACCACTCTCTCGATGATCGAGGGTCACTCTCCTGCAGTGACCCAACCATCACTGTCTCGATGATCGAAGGGTCACCCTGCTCTGACCCAACCATCACACTCTCGATGATCGAGGGTCACTCTCCTGCTCTGACCCACCCATCATTCTCTCGATGATCGAGGGTCACTCTCCTGCTCTGACCCACCCATCACTCTCTTGATGATCGAGGGTCACTCTCCTGCTCTGACCCACCCACCACTCTCTCGATGATCGAGGGTCACTCTCCTGCTAAGACCCACACATCACTCTCTCGATGATCGAGGGTCACTCTGCTCTGACCCAACCATCACTCTCGCGATGATCGAGGGTCACTCTTCTGCTCTGACCCACCCATCACTCTCTCGATGATCGAGGGTCACTCTGCTGCACTGACCAACCCATCACTCTCTCGATGATCGAGGGTCACTCTGCTCTGACCCACCCATCACTCTCTCGATGATTGAGGATCACTCTCCTGCTCTGACCCACCCATCACTCTCTCGATGATCGAGGGTCACTCTCCTGCTCTGTCCCACCCATCACTCTCTCGATGATCGAGGGTCACTGTCCTGCTCTGACCCACCCATCACTCTCTCGATGATTCAGGATCACTCTCCTGCTCTGACACACCCATCACTCTCGATGATCGAGGGTCACTCTCCTGCTCTGACCCACCCATGACTCTCTCGATGATCGAGGGTCACTCTCCTGCTCTGTCCCGCCCATCACTCTCTCGATGATCGAGGGTCACTCTGCTCAGTCCCACCCATCACTCTCTCGATGATTGAGGGGCACCCTCCTGCTCTGACCCACCCATCACTCTTTCGATGATCGAGGGTAACTCTGCTCAGTCCCACCCATCACTCTCTCGATGATTGAGGGTCACTCTCCTGCTCAGACCCACCCATCACTCTCTCGATGATCGTGGGTCACTCTCCTGCTCTGACTCATCCATCACTCTCTCGATGTTCGAGGGTCACTCTCCTGCTCGGACCCACGCATCACTCTCTCGATGATCGAGGGTCACTCTCCTGCTCTGACTCATGCATCACTCTCTCGATGATTGAGGGTCACTCTCCTGCCCTGACCCTCCCATCACTCTCTCGATGATCGAGGGTCAGTCTCCTGCTCTGACCCACACATCAGTCTCTCGATGATCGAGGGACAATCTCCTGCTCTGACCCACCCATCACTCTCTCGATGATCGAGGGTAACTCTGCTCTTACCCACCCATCACTCTCCCGATGATCATGGGTCATTCTGCTCTGAACCACCCATCACTCTCTCGATGTTCGAGGGTCACTCTCCTGCTCTGACCCACCCATCACTCTCTCGATGATCGAGGGTCACTCTGCTCTGACTCACCCATCACTCTCTCCATGATCGAGGGTCACTCTGCTTTGACCCACCCATCACTCTCTCGATGATCGAGGATCATTCTGCTCTGACCCACCCATCACTCTCTGGATGATCGAGGGTCACTCTGCTCTGACTCACCCATCACTCTCTCTATGATCGAGGGTCACTCTGCTGCTCTGACCCACCCATCACTCTCTCTATGATCGAGGGTCACTCTCCTGCTCTGACCCACCCATCTCTCTCTCGATGATCGAGGGGCACTCTGCTCTGACTCACCCATCACTCTCTCTATGATCGAGGGTCACTCTGCTGCTATGAACCACCCATCACTCTCTCCATGATCGAGGGTCACTCTCCTGCTCTGACGCACCCACCACTCTCTCGATGATCGAGGATCACTCTGCTCTGACCCACCCATCACTCTCTCGATGATCGAAGGGTCACTCTCCCGCTCTGACCCAACCATCACTCTCTTGATAATCGAGGGTCACTCTCCTGCTCTGACTCACCCATCACTCTCTTGATGATCGTGGGTCACTCTCCTGCTCTGACCCACACATCACTCTCTCGATGATCGAGGGTCACTCTCCTGCTTGGACCCACCCATCACTCTCTCGATGATCGTGGGTCACTCTCCTGCTCTGACCCACTCATCACTCTCTCGATGATCGAGGGTCACTCTCTTGCTCTGACCCACCCATCACTGTCTCGAAGATCGAGGGTCACTCTCCTGCTCTTACCCACCCACCACTCTCTCGATGATCGAGGGTCACTCTCCTGCAGTGACCCAACCATCACTGTCTCGATGATCGAAGGGTCACCCTGCTCTGACCCAACCATCACTCTCTTGATAATCGAGGGTCACTCTCCTGCTCTGACTCACCCATCACTCTCTTGATGATCGTGGGTCACTCTCCTGCTCTGACCCACACATCACTCTCTCGATGATCGAGGGTCACTCTCCTGCTTGGACCCACACATCACTCTCTCGATGATTGTGATTCACTCTGCTCTGACCGATCATCACTCTCTCGATGATCGAGAGTCACCCTCCTGCTCTGACCCACCCATCACTGTCTCGAAGATCGAGTGTCAGTATCCTGCTCTGACCCACCCATCACTTTCTCAATGATCGAGGGTCACTCTCCTGCTCTGACCCACCCATCACTCCCTCGATGATCGTGGGTCACTCTGCTCTGACCCAACCATCACTCTCTCGATGCTCGAGGGTCACTCTCCTGCTCTGACCCACCCATCACTCCCTCGATGATCGAAGGTCAGTCTCCTGCTCTGACCCACCCATCACTCTCTCGATGATCGAAGGGTCACTCTCCTGCTCTGACCCACCCATCACTCTCTCGATGATCGAGGGTCACTCTCCTGCTCTGACTCACGCTTCACTCTCTCGATGATAGAGGGTCACTCTCCTGCTCTGAATCACGCATCACTCTCTCGATGATTGAGGGTCACTCTCCTGCTCTGACTCACCCATCACTCTCTCGATGATCGAGGGTCACTCCCATGCTCTGACCCACACATCACTCTCTCGATGATCGAATGTCACTCTCCTGCTCTGACCCACCCACCACTCTCTCGTTGATCGTGGGTCACTCTCCTGCTCTGACCCACACATCACTCTCTCGATGATCGAGGGTCACTCTCCTGCTCTGACCCAAACATCACTCTCTCGATGATCGAGTGTCACTCTCCTGCTCTGACCCACACATCACTCTCTCGATGATCGAGGGTGACTCTCCTGCTCTGAAGCATACATCACTCTCTCGATTATCGAGTGTCACTCTCCTGCTCTGACCCTCCTACCACTCTCTCGATGATCGTGGGTCACTCTCCTGCTCTGACCCACACATCACTCTCTCGATGATCGAGGGTCACTCTCCTGCTCTGACCCAAACATCATTCTCTCGATGATCGAAGGGTCACTCTCCTGCTGTGACCCACCCATCACTCTCTTGATGATCGAGGGTCACTCTCCTGCTCTGACTCAAACATCATTCTCTCGATGATCGAAGGGTCACTCTCCTGCTCTGACCCACACATCACTCTCTCGATGATCGAGGGTCACTCTCCTGCTCTGACCCTCCCATCACTCTCTCGATGACCGAGGGTCAGTCTGTTCTGACCCACCCATCACTCTCTCGATGATCGAGGGTCAATCTCCTGCTCTGACCCACCCATCACTCTCTCGATGATCGAGGGTCAATCTGCTCTTACCCACCCATCACTCTCCCGATGATCAAGGGTCACTCTGCTCTGAACCACCCATCACTCTCTCGATGATCGAGGGTCACTCTCCTGCTCAGACCCACCCATCACTCTCTCGATGATCGTGGGTCACTCTCCTGCTCTGACTCATCCATCACTCTCTCGATGTTCGAGGGTCACTCTCCTGCTCTGACCCACGCATCACTCTCTCGATGATCGAGGGTCACTCTCCTGCTCTGACTCATGCATCACTCTCTCGATGATTGAGGGTCACTCTCCTGCCCTGACCCTCCCATCACTCTCTCGATGATCGAGGGTCACTCTCCTGCTCTGTCCCACACATCAGTCTCTCGATGATCGAGGGACAATCTCCTGCTCTGACCCACCCATCACTCTCTCGATGATCGAGGGTAACTCTGCTCTTACCCACCCATCACTCTCCCGATGATCATGGGTCATTCTGCTCTGAACCACCCATCACTCTCTCGATGTTCGAGGGTCACTCTCCTGCTCTGACCCACCCATCACTCTCTCGATGATCGAGGGTCACTCTGCTCTGACTCACCCATCACTCTCTCCATGATCGAGGGTCACTCTGCTTTGACCCACCCATCACTCTCTCGATGATCGAGGATCATTCTGCTCTGACCCACCCATCACTCTCTGGATGATCGAGGGTCACTCTGCTCTGACTCACCCATCACTCTCTCTATGATCGAGGGTCACTCTGCTGCTCTGACCCACCCATCACTCTCTCTATGATCGAGGGTCACTCTCCTGCTCTGACCCACCCATCTCTCTCTCGATGATCGAGGGGCACTCTGCTCTGACTCACCCATCACTCTCTCTATGATCGAGGGTCACTCTGCTGCTTTGAACCACCCATCACTCTCTCCATGATCGAGGGTCACTCTCCTGCTCTGACGCACCCACCACTCTCTCGATGATCGAGGATCACTCTGCTCTGACCCACCCATCACTCTCTCGATGATCGAAGGGTCACTCTCCCGCTCTGACCCAACCATCACTCTCTTGATAATCGAGGGTCACTCTCCTGCTCTGACTCACCCATCACTCTCTTGATGATCGTGGGTCACTCTCCTGCTCTGACCCACACATCACTCTCTCGATGATCGAGGGTCACTCTCCTGCTTGGACCCACACATCACTCTCTCGATGATTGTGATTCACTCTGCTCTGACCGATCATCACTCTCTCGATGATCGAGAGTCACCCTCCTGCTCTGACCCACCCATCACTGTCTCGAAGATCGAGTGTCAGTATCCTGCTCTGACCCACCCATCACTTTCTCAATGATCGAGGGTCACTCTCCTGCTCTGACCCACCCATCACTCCCTCGATGATCGTGGGTCACTCTGCTCTGACCCAACCATCACTCTCTCGATGCTCGAGGGTCACTCTCCTGCTCTGACCCACCCATCACTCCCTCGATGATCGAAGGTCAGTCTCCTGCTCTGACCCACCCATCACTCTCTCGATGATCGAAGGGTCACTCTCCTGCTCTGACCCACCCATCACTCTCTCGATGATCGAGGGTCACTCTCCTGCTCTGACTCACGCTTCACTCTCTCGATGATCGAGGGTCACTCTCCTGCTCTGAATCACGCATCACTCTCTCGATGATTGAGGGTCACTCTCCTGCTCTGACTCACCCATCACTCTCTCGATGATCGAGGGTCACTCCCATGCTCTGACCCACACATCACTCTCTCGATGATCGAATGTCACTCTCCTGCTCTGACCCACCCACCACTCTCTCGTTGATCGTGGGTCACTCTCCTGCTCTGACCCACACATCACTCTCTCGATGATCGAGGGTCACTCTCCTGCTCTGACCCAAACATCACTCTCTCGATGATCGAGTGTCACTCTCCTGCTCTGACCCACACATCACTCTCTCGATGATCGAGGGTGACTCTCCTGCTCTGAAGCATACATCACTCTCTCGATTATCGAGTGTCACTCTCCTGCTCTGACCCTCCTACCACTCTCTCGATGATCGTGGGTCACTCTCCTGCTCTGACCCACACATCACTCTCTCGATGATCGAGGGTCACTCTCCTGCTCTGACCCAAACATCATTCTCTCGATGATCGAAGGGTCACTCTCCTGCTGTGACCCACCCATCACTCTCTTGATGATCGAGGGTCACTCTCCTGCTCTGACTCAAACATCATTCTCTCGATGATCGAAGGGTCACTCTCCTGCTCTGACCCACACATCACTCTCTCGATGATCGAGGGTCACTCTCCTGCTCTGACCCTCCCATCACTCTCTCGATGACCGAGGGTCAGTCTGTTCTGACCCACCCATCACTCTCTCGATGATCGAGGGTCAATCTCCTGCTCTGACCCACCCATCACTCTCTCGATGATCGAGGGTCAATCTGCTCTTACCCACCCATCACTCTCCCGATGATCAAGGGTCACTCTGCTCTGAACCACCCATCACTCTCTCGATGATCGAGGGTCACTCTCCTGCTCTGAACCACCCATCACTCTCTCGATGTTCGAGGGTCACTCTCCTGCTCTGACCCACCCATCACTCTCTCGATGATCGAGGGTCACTCTGCTCTGACTCACCCATCACTCTCTCCATGATCGAGGGTCACGCTGCTTTGACCCACCCATCACTCTCTCGATGATCGAGGATCATTCTGCTCTGACCCACCCATCACTCTCTGGATGATCGAGGGTCACTCTGCTCTGACTCACCCATCACTCTCTCTATGATCGAGGGTCACTCTGCTGCTCTGACCCACCCATCACTCTCTCTATGATCGAGGGTCACTCTCCTGCTCTGACCCACCCATCTCTCTCTCGATGATCGAGGGGCACTCTGCTCTGACTCACCCATCACTCTCTCTATGATCGAGGGTCACTCTGCTGCTATGAACCACCCATCACTCTCTCCATGATCGAGGGTCACTCTCCTGCTCTGACTCACCCACCACTCTCTCGATGATCGAGGATCACTCTGCTCTGACCCACCCATCACTCTCTCGATGATCGAAGGGTCACTCTCCCGCTCTGACCCAACCATCACTCTCTTGATAATCGAGGGTCACTCTCCTGCTCTGACTCACCCATCACTCTCTTGATGATCGTGGGTCACTCTCCTGCTCTGACCCACACATCACTCTCTCGATGATCGAGGGTCACTCTCCTGCTTGGACCCACACATCACTCTCTCGATGATTGTGATTCACTCTGCTCTGACCGATCATCACTCTCTCGATGATCGAGAGTCACCCTCCTGCTCTGACCCACCCATCACTGTCTCGAAGATCGAGTGTCAGTATCCTGCTCTGACCCACCCATCACTTTCTCAATGATCGAGGGTCACTCTCCTGCTCTGACCCACCCATCACTCCCTCGATGATCGTGGGTCACTCTGCTCTGACCCAACCATCACTCTCTCGATGCTCGAGGGTCACTCTCCTGCTCTGACCCACCCATCACTCCCTCGATGATCGAAGGTCAGTCTCCTGCTCTGACCCACCCATCACTCTCTCGATGATCGAAGGGTCACTCTCCTGCTCTGACCCACCCATCACTCTCTCGATGATCGAGGGTCACTCTCCTGCTCTGACTCACGCTTCACTCTCTCGATGATCGAGGGTCACTCTCCTGCTCTGAATCACGCATCACTCTCTCGATGATTGAGGGTCACTCTCCTGCTCTGACTCACCCATCACTCTCTCGATGATCGAGGGTCACTCCCATGCTCTGACCCACACATCACTCTCTCGATGATCGAATGTCACTCTCCTGCTCTGACCCACCCACCACTCTCTCGTTGATCGTGGGTCACTCTCCTGCTCTGACCCACACATCACTCTCTCGATGATCGAGGGTCACTCTCCTGCTCTGACCCAAACATCACTCTCTCGATGATCGAGTGTCACTCTCCTGCTCTGACCCACACATCACTCTCTCGATGATCGAGGGTGACTCTCCTGCTCTGAAGCATACATCACTCTCTCGATTATCGAGTGTCACTCTCCTGCTCTGACCCTCCTACCACTCTCTCGATGATCGTGGGTCACTCTCCTGCTCTGACCCACACATCACTCTCTCGATGATCGAGGGTCACTCTCCTGCTCTGACCCAAACATCACTCTCTCGATGATCGAGTGTCACTCTCCTGCTCTGACCCAAACATCATTCTCTCGATGATCGAAGGGTCACTCTCCTGCTGTGACCCACCCATCACTCTCTTGATGATCGAGGGTCACTCTCCTGCTCTGACTCAAACATCATTCTCTCGATGATCGAAGGGTCACTCTCCTGCTCTGACCCACACATCACTCTCTCGATGATCGAGGGTCACTCTCCTGCTCTGACCCTCCCATCACTCTCTCGATGACCGAGGGTCAGTCTGTTCTGACCCACCCATCACTCTCTCGATGATCGAGGGTCAATCTCCTGCTCTGACCCACCCATCACTCTCTCGATGATCGAGGGTCAATCTGCTCTTACCAACCCATCACTCTCCCGATGATCAAGGGTCACTCTGCTCTGAACCACCCATCACTCTCTCGATGTTCGAGGGTCACTCTCCTGCTCTGACCCACCCATCACTCTCTCGATGATCGAGGGTCACTCTGCTCTGACCCACCCATCACTCTCTGGATGATCGAGGGTCACTCTGCTCTGACTCACCCATCACTCTCTCTATGATCGAGGGTCACTCTGCTGCTCTGACCCACCCATCACTCTCTCTATGATCGAGGGTCATTCTCCTGCTCTGACCCACCCATCTCTCTCTCGATGATCGAGGGGCACTCTGCTCTGACTCGCCCATCACTCTCTCTATGATCGAGGGTCACTCTGCTGCTATGAACCACCCATCACTCTCTCTATGATCGAGGGTCACTCTCCTGCTCTGACTCACCCATCACTCTCTCGATGGTCGAGGTTCACTCTGCTCTGACCCACCCATCACTCTCTCGATGATCGAAGGGTTACTCTCCGGCTCTGACCCAACCATCACTCTCTTGATAATCGAGGGTCACTCTCCTGCTCTGACCCACCCATCACTCTCTTAATGATCGTGGGTCACTCTCCTGCTCTGACCCACACATCACTCTCTCGATGATCGAGGGTCACTCTCCTGCTCTGACCCACCCATCACTCTCTCGATGATCGTGGGTCACTCTCCTGCTCTGACCTACTCATCACTATCTCGATGATCAAGGGTCACTCTCCTGCACTGACCCACCCATCACTCTCTTGATGATCGTGGGTCACTCTCCTGCTCTGACCCACCCATCACTCTCTCGATGATCGTGGGTCACTCTCCTGCTCTGACCCACTCATCACTCTCTCGATGATCGAGGGTCACTCTCTTGCTCTGACCCACCCATCACTGTCTCGAAGATCGAGGGTCACTCTCCTGCTCTTACCCACCCACCACTCTCTCGATGATCGAGGGTCACTCTCCTGCAGTGACCCAACCATCACTGTCTCGATGATCGAAGGGTCACCCTGCTCTGACCCAACCATCACACTCTCGATGATCGAGGGTCACTCTCCTGCTCTGACCCACCCATCATTCTCACAGCGCCAGGGACCCGGGTTCGAATCCGGCCTCGGGTGACTATCTGTGTGGAGTTTGCACATTCTCCCCGTGTTTGCGTGGGTTTCCTCCGGGTGCTCCGGTTTCCTCCCACAGTCCAAAGATGTGCGGGTTAGGTTGATTGGCTATGATAAATTGACCCTTAGTGTTAGGGGGATTAAATACGTGGGGTTACGGGGATAGGGTGGGATATGTGTTGGTGTAGGGGTTACGGGGATCGGGTGGGATATGTGTCGGTGCAGGCTCGATGGGCCGAAATGGCCTCTATCTGCACTGTGGGGTTTCTGTGATTTCTGTGATTTCTGTGATGATCGAGGGTCACTCTCCTGCTCTGACCCACCCATCACTCTCTTGATGATCGAGGGTCACTCTCCTGCTCTGACCCACCCACCACTCTCTCGATGATCGAGGGTCACTCTCCTGCTCAGACCCACACATCACTCTCTCGATGATCGAGGGTCACTCTGCTCTGACCCAACCATCACTCTCGCGATGATCGAGGGTCACTCTTCTGCTCTGACCCACCCATCACTCTCTCGATGATCGAGGGTCACTCTGCTGCACTGACCAACCCATCACTCTCTCGATGATCGAGGGTCACTCTGCTCTGACCCACCCATCACTCTCTCGATGATTGAGGATCACTCTCCTGCTCTGACCCACCCATCACTCTCTCGATGATCGAGGGTCACTCTCCTGCTCTGTCCCACCCATCACTCTCTCGATGATCGAGGGTCACTGTCCTGCTCTGACCCACCCATCACTCTCTCGATGATTCAGGATCACTCTCCTGCTCTGACACACGCATCACTCTCGATGATCGAGGGTCACTCTCCTGCTCTGACCCACCCATGACTCTCTCGATGATCGAGGGTCACTCTCCTGCTCTGTCCCACCCATCACTCTCTCGATGATCGAGGGTCACTCTGCTCAGTCCCACCCATCACTCTCTCGATGATTGAGGGGCACCCTCCTGCTCTGACCCACCCATCACTCTTTCGATGATCGAGGGTAACTCTGCTCAGTCCCACCCATCACTCTCTCGATGATTGAGGGTCACTCTCCTGCTCAGACCCACCCATCACTCTCTCGATGATCGTGGGTCACTCTCCTGCTCTGACTCATCCATCACTCTCTCGATGTTCGAGGGTCACTCTCCTGCTCGGACCCACACATCACTCTCTCGATGATTGTGATTCACTCTGCTCTGACTGATCAAATCTCTCTCGATGATCGAGAGTCACTCTCGTGCTCTGATCCACCCATCACTGTCTCGAAGATCGAGTGTCAGTCTCCTGCTCTGACCCACCCATCACTCCCTCGATGATCGTGGGTCACTCTGCTCTGACCAAACCATCACTCTCTCGATGCTCGAGGGTCACTCTCCTGCACTGACCCACCCATCACTCTCTCGATGATCGAGGGTCACTCTCCTGCTCTGACCCACCCATCACTCCCTCGATGATCGTAGGTCACTCTGCTCTGACCCACCCATCACTCTGTCGATGCTCGAGGACCACTCTGATCTGAACTACCCATCACTCTCTTGATGATCGAGGGTCACTCTCCTGCTCTGACCCACCCATCACTCTCTCGATGATCGAAGGGCCACTCTCCTGCTCTGACCCACCCATCACTCTCTCGATGATCAAGGGTCACTCTCCTGCTCTGACTCACGCATCACTCTCTCGATGATCGAGGGTCACTCTCCTGCTCTGACTCACGCATCACTCTCTCGATGATTGAGGGTCACTCTCCTGCTCTGACTCACCCATCACTCTCTCGATGATCGAGGGTCACTCTCCTGCTCTGACCCACACACCACTCTCTCGATGATCGTGGGTCACTCTGCTCAGACCCACCCATCACTCTCTCGATGATCGAGGGTCACTCTCCTGCTCTGACTCACGCATCACTCTCTCGATGATTGAGGGTCACTCTCCTGCTCTGACTCACCCATCACTCTCTCGATGATCGAGGGTCACTCTCCTGCTCTGACCCACACATCACTCTCTCGATGATCGAGTGTCACTCTCCTGCTCCGACCCACCCACCACTCTCTCGATGATCGTGGGTCACTCTCCTGCTCTGACCCACACATCACTCTCTCGATGATCGAGGGTCACTCTCCTGCTCTGACCCAAACATCACTCTCTCGATGATCGAGTGTCACTCTCCTGCTCTGACCCAAACATCATTCTCTCGATGATCGAAGGGTCACTCTCCTGCTGTGTCCCACCCATCACTCTCTCGATGATCGAGGGTCACTCTCCTGCTCTGCCCCAAACATCATTATCTCGATGATCGAAAGGTCACTCTCCTGCTCTGACCCACACATCACTCTCTCGATGATCGATGGTCACTCTCATGCCCTGACCCACCCAGCACTCTCTCGATGATCGTGGGTCACTCTGCTCAGACCCACCCACCACTCTCTCGTTGATCGTGGGTCACTCTCCTGCTCTGACCCACACATCACTCTCTCGATGATCGAGGGTCACTCTCCTGCTCTGACCCAAACATCACTCTCTCGATGATCGAGTGTCACTCTCCTGCTCTGACCCACACATCACTCTCTCGATGATCGAGGGTGACTCTCCTGCTCTGAAGCATACATCACTCTCTCGATTATCGAGTGTCACTCTCCTGCTCTGACCCTCCTACCACTCTCTCGATGATCGTGGGTCACTCTCCTGCTCTGACCCACACATCACTCTCTCGATGATCGAGGGTCACTCTCCTGCTCTGACCCAAACATCATTCTCTCGATGATCGAAGGGTCACTCTCCTGCTGTGACCCACCCATCACTCTCTTGATGATCGAGGGTCACTCTCCTGCTCTGACTCAAACATCATTCTCTCGATGATCGAAGGGTCACTCTCCTGCTCTGACCCACACATCACTCTCTCGATGATCGAGGGTCACTCTCCTGCTCTGACCCTCCCATCACTCTCTCGATGACCGAGGGTCAGTCTGTTCTGACCCACCCATCACTCTCTCGATGATCGAGGGTCAATCTCCTGCTCTGACCCACCCATCACTCTCTCGATGATCGAGGGTCACTCTCCTGCTCTGACCCACACATCACTCTCTCGATGATCGAGTGTCACTCTCCTGCTCCGACCCACCCACCACTCTCTCGATGATCGTGGGTCACTCTCCTGCTCTGACCCACACATCACTCTCTCGATGATCGAGGGTCACTCTCCTGCTCTGACCCAAACATCACTCTCTCGATGATCGAGTGTCACTCTCCTGCTCTGACCCAAACATCATTCTCTCGATGATCGAAGGGTCACTCTCCTGCTGTGTCCCACCCATCACTCTCTCGATGATCGAGGGTCACTCTCCTGCTCTGCCCCAAACATCATTATCTCGATGATCGAAAGGTCACTCTCCTGCTCTGACCCACACATCACTCTCTCGATGATCGATGGTCACTCTCATGCCCTGACCCACCCAGCACTCTCTCGATGATCGTGGGTCACTCTGCTCAGACCCACCCACCACTCTCTCGTTGATCGTGGGTCACTCTCCTGCTCTGACCCACACATCACTCTCTCGATGATCGAGGGTCACTCTCCTGCTCTGACCCAAACATCACTCTCTCGATGATCGAGTGTCACTCTCCTGCTCTGACCCACACATCACTCTCTCGATGATCGAGGGTGACTCTCCTGCTCTGAAGCATACATCACTCTCTCGATTATCGAGTGTCACTCTCCTGCTCTGACCCTCCTACCACTCTCTCGATGATCGTGGGTCACTCTCCTGCTCTGACCCACACATCACTCTCTCGATGATCGAGGGTC
Organism: Somniosus microcephalus; assembly: GCF_052327205.1. NCBI lineage: Eukaryota > Metazoa > Chordata > Chondrichthyes > Squaliformes > Somniosidae > Somniosus > Somniosus microcephalus. The sequence continues at coordinate 201,363,706 of NC_140989.1, forward strand.
ACTCTCCTGCTCTGACCCAAACATCATTCTCTCGATGATCGAAGGGTCACTCTCCTGCTGTGACCCACCCATCACTCTCTTGATGATCGAGGGTCACTCTCCTGCTCTGACTCAAACATCATTCTCTCGATGATCGAAGGGTCACTCTCCTGCTCTGACCCACACATCACTCTCTCGATGATCGAGGGTCACTCTCCTGCTCTGACCCTCCCATCACTCTCTCGATGACCGAGGGTCAGTCTGTTCTGACCCACCCATCACTCTCTCGATGATCGAGGGTCAATCTCCTGCTCTGACCCACCCATCACTCTCTCGATGATCGAGGGTCAATCTGCTCTTACCCACCCATCACTCTCCCGATGATCAAGGGTCACTCTGCTCTGAACCACCCATCACTCTCTCGATGATCGAGGGTCACTCTCCTGCTCAGACCCACCCATCACTCTCTCGATGATCGTGGGTCACTCTCCTGCTCTGACTCATCCATCACTCTCTCGATGTTCGAGGGTCACTCTCCTGCTCTGACCCACGCATCACTCTCTCGATGATCGAGGGTCACTCTCCTGCTCTGACTCATGCATCACTTTCTCGATGATTGAGGGTCACTCTCCTGCCCTGACCCTCCCATCACTCTCTCGATGATCGAGGGTCACTCTCCTGCTCTGTCCCACACATCAGTCTCTCGATGATCGAGGGACAGTCTCCTGCTCTGACCCACCCATCACTCTCTCGATGATCGAGGGTAACTCTGCTCTTACCCACCCATCACTCTCCCGATGATCATGGGTCATTCTGCTCTGAACCACCCATCACTCTCTCGATGTTCGAGGGTCACTCTCCTGCTCTGACCCACCCATCACTCTCTCGATGATCGAGGGTCACTCTGCTCTGACTCACCCATCACTCTCTCCATGATCGAGGGTCACTCTGCTTTGACCCACCCATCACTCTCTCGATGATCGAGGATCATTCTGCTCTGACCCACCCATCACTCTCTGGATGATCGAGGGTCACTCTGCTCTGACTCACCCATCACTCTCTCTATGATCGAGGGTCACTCTGCTGCTCTGACCCACCCATCACTCTCTCTATGATCGAGGGTCACTCTCCTGCTCTGACCCACCCATCTCTCTCTCGATGATCGAGGGGCACTCTGCTCTGACTCACCCATCACTCTCTCTATGATCGAGGGTCACTCTGCTGCTTTGAACCACCCATCACTCTCTCCATGATCGAGGGTCACTCTCCTGCTCTGACGCACCCACCACTCTCTCGATGATCGAGGATCACTCTGCTCTGACCCACCCATCACTCTCTCGATGATCGAAGGGTCACTCTCCCGCTCTGACCCAACCATCACTCTCTTGATAATCGAGGGTCACTCTCCTGCTCTGACTCACCCATCACTCTCTTGATGATCGTGGGTCACTCTCCTGCTCTGACCCACACATCACTCTCTCGATGATCGAGGGTCACTCTCCTGCTTGGACCCACACATCACTCTCTCGATGATTGTGATTCACTCTGCTCTGACCGATCATCACTCTCTCGATGATCGAGAGTCACCCTCCTGCTCTGACCCACCCATCACTGTCTCGAAGATCGAGTGTCAGTATCCTGCTCTGACCCACCCATCACTTTCTCAATGATCGAGGGTCACTCTCCTGCTCTGACCCACCCATCACTCCCTCGATGATCGTGGGTCACTCTGCTCTGACCCAACCATCACTCTCTCGATGCTCGAGGGTCACTCTCCTGCTCTGACCCACCCATCACTCCCTCGATGATCGAAGGTCAGTCTCCTGCTCTGACCCACCCATCACTCTCTCGATGATCGAAGGGTCGCTCTCCTGCTCTGACCCACCCATCACTCTCTCGATGATCGAGGGTCACTCTCCTGCTCTGACTCACGCTTCACTCTCTCGATGATCGAGGGTCACTCTCCTGCTCTGAATCACGCATCACTCTCTCGATGATTGAGGGTCACTCTCCTGCTCTGACTCACCCATCACTCTCTCGATGATCGAGGGTCACTCCCATGCTCTGACCCACACATCACTCTCTCGATGATCGAATGTCACTCTCCTGCTCTGACCCACCCACCACTCTCTCGTTGATCGTGGGTCACTCTCCTGCTCTGACCCACACATCACTCTCTCGATGATCGAGGGTCACTCTCCTGCTCTGACCCAAACATCACTCTCTCGATGATCGAGTGTCACTCTCCTGCTCTGACCCACACATCACTCTCTCGATGATCGAGGGTGACTCTCCTGCTCTGAAGCATACATCACTCTCTCGATTATCGAGTGTCACTCTCCTGCTCTGACCCTCCTACCACTCTCTCGATGATCGTGGGTCACTCTCCTGCTCTGACCCACACATCACTCTCTCGATGATCGAGGGTCACTCTCCTGCTCTGACCCAAACATCATTCTCTCGATGATCGAAGGGTCACTCTCCTGCTGTGACCCACCCATCACTCTCTTGATGATCGAGGGTCACTCTCCTGCTCTGACTCAAACATCATTCTCTCGATGATCGAAGGGTCACTCTCCTGCTCTGACCCACACATCACTCTCTCGATGATCGAGGGTCACTCTCCTGCTCTGACCCTCCCATCACTCTCTCGATGACCGAGGGTCAGTCTGTTCTGACCCACCCATCACTCTCTCGATGATCGAGGGTCAATCTCCTGCTCTGACCCACCCATCACTCTCTCGATGATCGAGGGTCAATCTGCTCTTACCCACCCATCACTCTCCCGATGATCAAGGGTCACTCTGCTCTGAACCACCCATCACTCTCTCGATGATCGAGGGTCACTCTCCTGCTCTGAACCACCCATCACTCTCTCGATGTTCGAGGGTCACTCTCCTGCTCTGACCCACCCATCACTCTCTCGATGATCGAGGGTCACTCTGCTCTGACTCACCCATCACTCTCTCCATGATCGAGGGTCACTCTGCTTTGACCCACCCATCACTCTCTCGATGATCGAGGATCATTCTGCTCTGACCCACCCATCACTCTCTGGATGATCGAGGGTCACTCTGCTCTGACTCACCCATCACTCTCTCTATGATCGAGGGTCACTCTGCTGCTCTGACCCACCCATCACTCTCTCTATGATCGAGGGTCACTCTCCTGCTCTGACCCACCCATCTCTCTCTCGATGATCGAGGGGCACTCTGCTCTGACTCACCCATCACTCTCTCTATGATCGAGGGTCACTCTGCTGCTATGAACCACCCATCACTCTCTCCATGATCGAGGGTCACTCTCCTGCTCTGACTCACCCACCACTCTCTCGATGATCGAGGATCACTCTGCTCTGACCCACCCATCACTCTCTCGATGATCGAAGGGTCACTCTCCCGCTCTGACCCAACCATCACTCTCTTGATAATCGAGGGTCACTCTCCTGCTCTGACTCACCCATCACTCTCTTGATGATCGTGGGTCACTCTCCTGCTCTGACCCACACATCACTCTCTCGATGATCGAGGGTCACTCTCCTGCTTGGACCCACACATCACTCTCTCGATGATTGTGATTCACTCTGCTCTGACCGATCATCACTCTCTCGATGATCGAGAGTCACCCTCCTGCTCTGACCCACCCATCACTGTCTCGAAGATCGAGTGTCAGTATCCTGCTCTGACCCACCCATCACTTTCTCAATGATCGAGGGTCACTCTCCTGCTCTGACCCACCCATCACTCCCTCGATGATCGTGGGTCACTCTGCTCTGACCCAACCATCACTCTCTCGATGCTCGAGGGTCACTCTCCTGCTCTGACCCACCCATCACTCCCTCGATGATCGAAGGTCAGTCTCCTGCTCTGACCCACCCATCACTCTCTCGATGATCGAAGGGTCACTCTCCTGCTCTGACCCACCCATCACTCTCTCGATGATCGAGGGTCACTCTCCTGCTCTGACTCACGCTTCACTCTCTCGATGATCGAGGGTCACTCTCCTGCTCTGAATCACGCATCACTCTCTCGATGATTGAGGGTCACTCTCCTGCTCTGACTCACCCATCACTCTCTCGATGATCGAGGGTCACTCCCATGCTCTGACCCACACATCACTCTCTCGATGATCGAATGTCACTCTCCTGCTCTGACCCACCCACCACTCTCTCGTTGATCGTGGGTCACTCTCCTGCTCTGACCCACACATCACTCTCTCGATGATCGAGGGTCACTCTCCTGCTCTGACCCAAACATCACTCTCTCGATGATCGAGTGTCACTCTCCTGCTCTGACCCACACATCACTCTCTCGATGATCGAGGGTGACTCTCCTGCTCTGAAGCATACATCACTCTCTCGATTATCGAGTGTCACTCTCCTGCTCTGACCCTCCTACCACTCTCTCGATGATCGTGGGTCACTCTCCTGCTCTGACCCACACATCACTCTCTCGATGATCGAGGGTCACTCTCCTGCTCTGACCCAAACATCACTCTCTCGATGATCGAGTGTCACTCTCCTGCTCTGACCCAAACATCATTCTCTCGATGATCGAAGGGTCACTCTCCTGCTGTGACCCACCCATCACTCTCTTGATGATCGAGGGTCACTCTCCTGCTCTGACTCAAACATCATTCTCTCGATGATCGAAGGGTCACTCTCCTGCTCTGACCCACACATCACTCTCTCGATGATCGAGGGTCACTCTCCTGCTCTGACCCTCCCATCACTCTCTCGATGACCGAGGGTCAGTCTGTTCTGACCCACCCATCACTCTCTCGATGATCGAGGGTCAATCTCCTGCTCTGACCCACCCATCACTCTCTCGATGATCGAGGGTCAATCTGCTCTTACCAACCCATCACTCTCCCGATGATCAAGGGTCACTCTGCTCTGAACCACCCATCACTCTCTCGATGTTCGAGGGTCACTCTCCTGCTCTGACCCACCCATCACTCTCTCGATGATCGAGGGTCACTCTGCTCTGACCCACCCATCACTCTCTGGATGATCGAGGGTCACTCTGCTCTGACTCACCCATCACTCTCTCTATGATCGAGGGTCACTCTGCTGCTCTGACCCACCCATCACTCTCTCTATGATCGAGGGTCATTCTCCTGCTCTGACCCACCCATCTCTCTCTCGATGATCGAGGGGCACTCTGCTCTGACTCGCCCATCACTCTCTCTATGATCGAGGGTCACTCTGCTGCTATGAACCACCCATCACTCTCTCTATGATCGAGGGTCACTCTCCTGCTCTGACTCACCCATCACTCTCTCGATGGTCGAGGTTCACTCTGCTCTGACCCACCCATCACTCTCTCGATGATCGAAGGGTTACTCTCCGGCTCTGACCCAACCATCACTCTCTTGATAATCGAGGGTCACTCTCCTGCTCTGACCCACCCATCACTCTCTTAATGATCGTGGGTCACTCTCCTGCTCTGACCCACACATCACTCTCTCGATGATCGAGGGTCACTCTCCTGCTCTGACCCACCCATCACTCTCTCGATGATCGTGGGTCACTCTCCTGCTCTGACCTACTCATCACTATCTCGATGATCAAGGGTCACTCTCCTGCACTGACCCACCCATCACTCTCTTGATGATCGTGGGTCACTCTCCTGCTCTGACCCACCCATCACTCTCTCGATGATCGTGGGTCACTCTCCTGCTCTGACCCACTCATCACTCTCTCGATGATCGAGGGTCACTCTCTTGCTCTGACCCACCCATCACTGTCTCGAAGATCGAGGGTCACTCTCCTGCTCTTACCCACCCACCACTCTCTCGATGATCGAGGGTCACTCTCCTGCAGTGACCCAACCATCACTGTCTCGATGATCGAAGGGTCACCCTGCTCTGACCCAACCATCACACTCTCGATGATCGAGGGTCACTCTCCTGCTCTGACCCACCCATCATTCTCACAGCGCCAGGGACCCGGGTTCGAATCCGGCCTCGGGTGACTATCTGTGTGGAGTTTGCACATTCTCCCCGTGTTTGCGTGGGTTTCCTCCGGGTGCTCCGGTTTCCTCCCACAGTCCAAAGATGTGCGGGTTAGGTTGATTGGCTATGATAAATTGACCCTTAGTGTTAGGGGGATTAAATACGTGGGGTTACGGGGATAGGGTGGGATATGTGTTGGTGTAGGGGTTACGGGGATCGGGTGGGATATGTGTCGGTGCAGGCTCGATGGGCCGAAATGGCCTCTATCTGCACTGTGGGGTTTCTGTGATTTCTGTGATTTCTGTGATGATCGAGGGTCACTCTCCTGCTCTGACCCACCCATCACTCTCTTGATGATCGAGGGTCACTCTCCTGCTCTGACCCACCCACCACTCTCTCGATGATCGAGGGTCACTCTCCTGCTCAGACCCACACATCACTCTCTCGATGATCGAGGGTCACTCTGCTCTGACCCAACCATCACTCTCGCGATGATCGAGGGTCACTCTTCTGCTCTGACCCACCCATCACTCTCTCGATGATCGAGGGTCACTCTGCTGCACTGACCAACCCATCACTCTCTCGATGATCGAGGGTCACTCTGCTCTGACCCACCCATCACTCTCTCGATGATTGAGGATCACTCTCCTGCTCTGACCCACCCATCACTCTCTCGATGATCGAGGGTCACTCTCCTGCTCTGTCCCACCCATCACTCTCTCGATGATCGAGGGTCACTGTCCTGCTCTGACCCACCCATCACTCTCTCGATGATTCAGGATCACTCTCCTGCTCTGACACACGCATCACTCTCGATGATCGAGGGTCACTCTCCTGCTCTGACCCACCCATGACTCTCTCGATGATCGAGGGTCACTCTCCTGCTCTGTCCCACCCATCACTCTCTCGATGATCGAGGGTCACTCTGCTCAGTCCCACCCATCACTCTCTCGATGATTGAGGGGCACCCTCCTGCTCTGACCCACCCATCACTCTTTCGATGATCGAGGGTAACTCTGCTCAGTCCCACCCATCACTCTCTCGATGATTGAGGGTCACTCTCCTGCTCAGACCCACCCATCACTCTCTCGATGATCGTGGGTCACTCTCCTGCTCTGACTCATCCATCACTCTCTCGATGTTCGAGGGTCACTCTCCTGCTCGGACCCACACATCACTCTCTCGATGATTGTGATTCACTCTGCTCTGACTGATCAAATCTCTCTCGATGATCGAGAGTCACTCTCGTGCTCTGATCCACCCATCACTGTCTCGAAGATCGAGTGTCAGTCTCCTGCTCTGACCCACCCATCACTCCCTCGATGATCGTGGGTCACTCTGCTCTGACCAAACCATCACTCTCTCGATGCTCGAGGGTCACTCTCCTGCACTGACCCACCCATCACTCTCTCGATGATCGAGGGTCACTCTCCTGCTCTGACCCACCCATCACTCCCTCGATGATCGTAGGTCACTCTGCTCTGACCCACCCATCACTCTGTCGATGCTCGAGGACCACTCTGATCTGAACTACCCATCACTCTCTTGATGATCGAGGGTCACTCTCCTGCTCTGACCCACCCATCACTCTCTCGATGATCGAAGGGCCACTCTCCTGCTCTGACCCACCCATCACTCTCTCGATGATCAAGGGTCACTCTCCTGCTCTGACTCACGCATCACTCTCTCGATGATCGAGGGTCACTCTCCTGCTCTGACTCACGCATCACTCTCTCGATGATTGAGGGTCACTCTCCTGCTCTGACTCACCCATCACTCTCTCGATGATCGAGGGTCACTCTCCTGCTCTGACCCACACACCACTCTCTCGATGATCGTGGGTCACTCTGCTCAGACCCACCCATCACTCTCTCGATGATCGAGGGTCACTCTCCTGCTCTGACTCACGCATCACTCTCTCGATGATTGAGGGTCACTCTCCTGCTCTGACTCACCCATCACTCTCTCGATGATCGAGGGTCACTCTCCTGCTCTGACCCACACATCACTCTCTCGATGATCGAGTGTCACTCTCCTGCTCCGACCCACCCACCACTCTCTCGATGATCGTGGGTCACTCTCCTGCTCTGACCCACACATCACTCTCTCGATGATCGAGGGTCACTCTCCTGCTCTGACCCAAACATCACTCTCTCGATGATCGAGTGTCACTCTCCTGCTCTGACCCAAACATCATTCTCTCGATGATCGAAGGGTCACTCTCCTGCTGTGTCCCACCCATCACTCTCTCGATGATCGAGGGTCACTCTCCTGCTCTGCCCCAAACATCATTATCTCGATGATCGAAAGGTCACTCTCCTGCTCTGACCCACACATCACTCTCTCGATGATCGATGGTCACTCTCATGCCCTGACCCACCCAGCACTCTCTCGATGATCGTGGGTCACTCTGCTCAGACCCACCCACCACTCTCTCGTTGATCGTGGGTCACTCTCCTGCTCTGACCCACACATCACTCTCTCGATGATCGAGGGTCACTCTCCTGCTCTGACCCAAACATCACTCTCTCGATGATCGAGTGTCACTCTCCTGCTCTGACCCACACATCACTCTCTCGATGATCGAGGGTGACTCTCCTGCTCTGAAGCATACATCACTCTCTCGATTATCGAGTGTCACTCTCCTGCTCTGACCCTCCTACCACTCTCTCGATGATCGTGGGTCACTCTCCTGCTCTGACCCACACATCACTCTCTCGATGATCGAGGGTCACTCTCCTGCTCTGACCCACACATCACTCTCTCGATGATCGAGGGTGACTCTCCTGCTCTGAAGCATACATCACTCTCTCGATTATCGAGTGTCACTCTCCTGCTCTGACCCTCCTACCACTCTCTCGATGATCGTGGGTCACTCTCCTGCTCTGACCCACACATCACTCTCTCGATGATCGAGGGTCACTCTCCTGCTCTGACCCAAACATCACTCTCTCGATGATCGAGTGTCACTCTCCTGCTCTGACCCAAACATCATTCTCTCGATGATCGAAGGGTCACTCTCCTGCTGTGACCCACCCATCACTCTCTTGATGATCGAGGGTCACTCTCCTGCTCTGACTCAAACATCATTCTCTCGATGATCGAAGGGTCACTCTCCTGCTCTGACCCACACATCACTCTCTCGATGATCGAGGGTCACTCTCCTGCTCTGACCCTCCCATCACTCTCTCGATGACCGAGGGTCAGTCTGTTCTGACCCACCCATCACTCTCTCGATGATCGAGGGTCAATCTCCTGCTCTGACCCACCCATCACTCTCTCGATGATCGAGGGTCAATCTGCTCTTACCAACCCATCACTCTCCCGATGATCAAGGGTCACTCTGCTCTGAACCACCCATCACTCTCTCGATGTTCGAGGGTCACTCTCCTGCTCTGACCCACCCATCACTCTCTCGATGATCGAGGGTCACTCTGCTCTGACCCACCCATCACTCTCTGGATGATCGAGGGTCACTCTGCTCTGACTCACCCATCACTCTCTCTATGATCGAGGGTCACTCTGCTGCTCTGACCCACCCATCACTCTCTCTATGATCGAGGGTCATTCTCCTGCTCTGACCCACCCATCTCTCTCTCGATGATCGAGGGGCACTCTGCTCTGACTCGCCCATCACTCTCTCTATGATCGAGGGTCACTCTGCTGCTATGAACCACCCATCACTCTCTCTATGATCGAGGGTCACTCTCCTGCTCTGACTCACCCATCACTCTCTCGATGGTCGAGGTTCACTCTGCTCTGACCCACCCATCACTCTCTCGATGATCGAAGGGTTACTCTCCGGCTCTGACCCAACCATCACTCTCTTGATAATCGAGGGTCACTCTCCTGCTCTGACCCACCCATCACTCTCTTAATGATCGTGGGTCACTCTCCTGCTCTGACCCACACATCACTCTCTCGATGATCGAGGGTCACTCTCCTGCTCTGACCCACCCATCACTCTCTCGATGATCGTGGGTCACTCTCCTGCTCTGACCTACTCATCACTATCTCGATGATCAAGGGTCACTCTCCTGCACTGACCCACCCATCACTCTCTTGATGATCGTGGGTCACTCTCCTGCTCTGACCCACCCATCACTCTCTCGATGATCGTGGGTCACTCTCCTGCTCTGACCCACTCATCACTCTCTCGATGATCGAGGGTCACTCTCTTGCTCTGACCCACCCATCACTGTCTCGAAGATCGAGGGTCACTCTCCTGCTCTTACCCACCCACCACTCTCTCGATGATCGAGGGTCACTCTCCTGCAGTGACCCAACCATCACTGTCTCGATGATCGAAGGGTCACCCTGCTCTGACCCAACCATCACACTCTCGATGATCGAGGGTCACTCTCCTGCTCTGACCCACCCATCATTCTCACAGCGCCAGGGACCCGGGTTCGAATCCGGCCTCGGGTGACTATCTGTGTGGAGTTTGCACATTCTCCCCGTGTTTGCGTGGGTTTCCTCCGGGTGCTCCGGTTTCCTCCCACAGTCCAAAGATGTGCGGGTTAGGTTGATTGGCTATGATAAATTGACCCTTAGTGTTAGGGGGATTAAATACGTGGGGTTACGGGGATAGGGTGGGATATGTGTTGGTGTAGGGGTTACGGGGATCGGGTGGGATATGTGTCGGTGCAGGCTCGATGGGCCGAAATGGCCTCTATCTGCACTGTGGGGTTTCTGTGATTTCTGTGATTTCTGTGATGATCGAGGGTCACTCTCCTGCTCTGACCCACCCATCACTCTCTTGATGATCGAGGGTCACTCTCCTGCTCTGACCCACCCACCACTCTCTCGATGATCGAGGGTCACTCTCCTGCTCAGACCCACACATCACTCTCTCGATGATCGAGGGTCACTCTGCTCTGACCCAACCATCACTCTCGCGATGATCGAGGGTCACTCTTCTGCTCTGACCCACCCATCACTCTCTCGATGATCGAGGGTCACTCTGCTGCACTGACCAACCCATCACTCTCTCGATGATCGAGGGTCACTCTGCTCTGACCCACCCATCACTCTCTCGATGATTGAGGATCACTCTCCTGCTCTGACCCACCCATCACTCTCTCGATGATCGAGGGTCACTCTCCTGCTCTGTCCCACCCATCACTCTCTCGATGATCGAGGGTCACTGTCCTGCTCTGACCCACCCATCACTCTCTCGATGATTCAGGATCACTCTCCTGCTCTGACACACGCATCACTCTCGATGATCGAGGGTCACTCTCCTGCTCTGACCCACCCATGACTCTCTCGATGATCGAGGGTCACTCTCCTGCTCTGTCCCACCCATCACTCTCTCGATGATCGAGGGTCACTCTGCTCAGTCCCACCCATCACTCTCTCGATGATTGAGGGGCACCCTCCTGCTCTGACCCACCCATCACTCTTTCGATGATCGAGGGTAACTCTGCTCAGTCCCACCCATCACTCTCTCGATGATTGAGGGTCACTCTCCTGCTCAGACCCACCCATCACTCTCTCGATGATCGTGGGTCACTCTCCTGCTCTGACTCATCCATCACTCTCTCGATGTTCGAGGGTCACTCTCCTGCTCGGACCCACACATCACTCTCTCGATGATTGTGATTCACTCTGCTCTGACTGATCAAATCTCTCTCGATGATCGAGAGTCACTCTCGTGCTCTGATCCACCCATCACTGTCTCGAAGATCGAGTGTCAGTCTCCTGCTCTGACCCACCCATCACTCCCTCGATGATCGTGGGTCACTCTGCTCTGACCAAACCAACACTCTCTCGATGCTCGAGGGTCACTCTCCTGCACTGACCCACCCATCACTCTCTCGATGATCGAGGGTCACTCTCCTGCTCTGACCCACCCATCACTCCCTCGATGATCGTAGGTCACTCTGCTCTGACCCACCCATCACTCTGTCGATGCTCGAGGACCACTCTGATCTGAACTACCCATCACTCTCTTGATGATCGAGGGTCACTCTCCTGCTCTGACCCACCCATCACTCTCTCGATGATCGAAGGGCCACTCTCCTGCTCTGACCCACCCATCACTCTCTCGATGATCAAGGGTCACTCTCCTGCTCTGACTCACGCATCACTCTCTCGATGATCGAGGGTCACTCTCCTGCTCTGACTCACGCATCACTCTCTCGATGATTGAGGGTCACTCTCCTGCTCTGACTCACCCATCACTCTCTCGATGATCGAGGGTCACTCTCCTGCTCTGACCCACACACCACTCTCTCGATGATCGTGGGTCACTCTGCTCAGACCCACCCATCACTCTCTCGATGATCGAGGGTCACTCTCCTGCTCTGACTCACGCATCACTCTCTCGATGATTGAGGGTCACTCTCCTGCTCTGACTCACCCATCACTCTCTCGATGATCGAGGGTCACTCTCCTGCTCTGACCCACACATCACTCTCTCGATGATCGAGTGTCACTCTCCTGCTCCGACCCACCCACCACTCTCTCGATGATCGTGGGTCACTCTCCTGCTCTGACCCACACATCACTCTCTCGATGATCGAGGGTCACTCTCCTGCTCTGACCCAAACATCACTCTCTCGATGATCGAGTGTCACTCTCCTGCTCTGACCCAAACATCATTCTCTCGATGATCGAAGGGTCACTCTCCTGCTGTGTCCCACCCATCACTCTCTCGATGATCGAGGGTCACTCTCCTGCTCTGCCCCAAACATCATTATCTCGATGATCGAAAGGTCACTCTCCTGCTCTGACCCACACATCACTCTCTCGATGATCGATGGTCACTCTCATGCCCTGACCCACCCAGCACTCTCTCGATGATCGTGGGTCACTCTGCTCAGACCCACCCACCACTCTCTCGTTGATCGTGGGTCACTCTCCTGCTCTGACCCACACATCACTCTCTCGATGATCGAGGGTCACTCTCCTGCTCTGACCCAAACATCACTCTCTCGATGATCGAGTGTCACTCTCCTGCTCTGACCCACACATCACTCTCTCGATGATCGAGGGTGACTCTCCTGCTCTGAAGCATACATCACTCTCTCGATTATCGAGTGTCACTCTCCTGCTCTGACCCTCCTACCACTCTCTCGATGATCGTGGGTCACTCTCCTGCTCTGACCCACACATCACTCTCTCGATGATCGAGGGTCACTCTCCTGCTCTGACCCAAACATCATTCTCTCGATGATCGAAGGGTCACTCTCCTGCTGTGACCCACCCATCACTCTCTTGATGATCGAGGGTCACTCTCCTGCTCTGACTCAAACATCATTCTCTCGATGATCGAAGGGTCACTCTCCTGCTCTGACCCACACATCACTCTCTCGATGATCGAGGGTCACTCTCCTGCTCTGACCCTCCCATCACTCTCTCGATGACCGAGGGTCAGTCTGTTCTGACCCACCCATCACTCTCTCGATGATCGAGGGTCAATCTCCTGCTCTGACCCACCCATCACTCTCTCGATGATCGAGGGTCACTCTCCTGCTCTGACCCACACATCACTCTCTCGATGATCGAGTGTCACTCTCCTGCTCCGACCCACCCACCACTCTCTCGATGATCGTGGGTCACTCTCCTGCTCTGACCCACACATCACTCTCTCGATGATCGAGGGTCACTCTCCTGCTCTGACCCAAACATCACTCTCTCGATGATCGAGTGTCACTCTCCTGCTCTGACCCAAACATCATTCTCTCGATGATCGAAGGGTCACTCTCCTGCTGTGTCCCACCCATCACTCTCTCGATGATCGAGGGTCACTCTCCTGCTCTGCCCCAAACATCATTATCTCGATGATCGAAAGGTCACTCTCCTGCTCTGACCCACACATCACTCTCTCGATGATCGATGGTCACTCTCATGCCCTGACCCACCCAGCACTCTCTCGATGATCGTGGGTCACTCTGCTCAGACCCACCCACCACTCTCTCGTTGATCGTGGGTCACTCTCCTGCTCTGACCCACACATCACTCTCTCGATGATCGAGGGTCACTCTCCTGCTCTGACCCAAACATCACTCTCTCGATGATCGAGTGTCACTCTCCTGCTCTGACCCACACATCACTCTCTCGATGATCGAGGGTGACTCTCCTGCTCTGAAGCATACATCACTCTCTCGATTATCGAGTGTCACTCTCCTGCTCTGACCCTCCTACCACTCTCTCGATGATCGTGGGTCACTCTCCTGCTCTGACCCACACATCACTCTCTCGATGATCGAGGGTCACTCTCCTGCTCTGACCCAAACATCATTCTCTCGATGATCGAAGGGTCACTCTCCTGCTGTGACCCACCCATCACTCTCTTGATGATCGAGGGTCACTCTCCTGCTCTGACTCAAACATCATTCTCTCGATGATCGAAGGGTCACTCTCCTGCTCTGACCCACACATCACTCTCTCGATGATCGAGGGTCACTCTCCTGCTCTGACCCTCCCATCACTCTCTCGATGACCGAGGGTCAGTCTGTTCTGACCCACCCATCACTCTCTCGATGATCGAGGGTCAATCTCCTGCTCTGACCCACCCATCACTCTCTCGATGATCGAGGGTCAATCTGCTCTTACCCACCCATCACTCTCCCGATGATCAAGGGTCACTCTGCTCTGAACCACCCATCACTCTCTCGATGATCGAGGGTCACTCTCCTGCTCAGACCCACCCATCACTCTCTCGATGATCGTGGGTCACTCTCCTGCTCTGACTCATCCATCACTCTCTCGATGTTCGAGGGTCACTCTCCTGCTCTGACCCACGCATCACTCTCTCGATGATCGAGGGTCACTCTCCTGCTCTGACTCATGCATCACTTTCTCGATGATTGAGGGTCACTCTCCTGCCCTGACCCTCCCATCACTCTCTCGATGATCGAGGGTCACTCTCCTGCTCTGTCCCACACATCAGTCTCTCGATGATCGAGGGACAATCTCCTGCTCTGACCCACCCATCACTCTCTCGATGATCGAGGGTAACTCTGCTCTTACCCACCCATCACTCTCCCGATGATCATGGGTCATTCTGCTCTGAACCACCCATCACTCTCTCGATGTTCGAGGGTCACTCTCCTGCTCTGACCCACCCATCACTCTCTCGATGATCGAGGGTCACTCTGCTCTGACTCACCCATCACTCTCTCCATGATCGAGGGTCACTCTGCTTTGACCCACCCATCACTCTCTCGATGATCGAGGATCATTCTGCTCTGACCCACCCATCACTCTCTGGATGATCGAGGGTCACTCTGCTCTGACTCACCCATCACTCTCTCTATGATCGAGGGTCACTCTGCTGCTCTGACCCACCCATCACTCTCTCTATGATCGAGGGTCACTCTCCTGCTCTGACCCACCCATCTCTCTCTCGATGATCGAGGGGCACTCTGCTCTGACTCACCCATCAATCTCTCTATGATCGAGGGTCACTCTGCTGCTTTGAACCACCCATCACTCTCTCCATGATCGAGGGTCACTCTCCTGCTCTGACGCACCCACCACTCTCTCGATGATCGAGGATCACTCTGCTCTGACCCACCCATCACTCTCTCGATGATCGAAGGGTCACTCTCCCGCTCTGACCCAACCATCACTCTCTTGATAATCGAGGGTCACTCTCCTGCTCTGACTCACCCATCACTCTCTTGATGATCGTGGGTCACTCTCCTGCTCTGACCCACACATCACTCTCTCGATGATCGAGGGTCACTCTCCTGCTTGGACCCACACATCACTCTCTCGATGATTGTGATTCACTCTGCTCTGACCGATCATCACTCTCTCGATGATCGAGAGTCACCCTCCTGCTCTGACCCACCCATCACTGTCTCGAAGATCGAGTGTCAGTATCCTGCTCTGACCCACCCATCACTTTCTCAATGATCGAGGGTCACTCTCCTGCTCTGACCCACCCATCACTCCCTCGATGATCGTGGGTCACTCTGCTCTGACCCAACCATCACTCTCTCGATGCTCGAGGGTCACTCTCCTGCTCTGACCCACCCATCACTCCCTCGATGATCGAAGGTCAGTCTCCTGCTCTGACCCACCCATCACTCTCTCGATGATCGAAGGGTCGCTCTCCTGCTCTGACCCACCCATCACTCTCTCGATGATCGAGGGTCACTCTCCTGCTCTGACTCACGCTTCACTCTCTCGATGATCGAGGGTCACTCTCCTGCTCTGAATCACGC
The DNA here is from genome assembly GCF_052327205.1 of Somniosus microcephalus. Lineage (NCBI taxonomy): Eukaryota > Metazoa > Chordata > Chondrichthyes > Squaliformes > Somniosidae > Somniosus > Somniosus microcephalus. The sequence goes on from NC_140989.1 coordinate 201,379,821, forward strand.
ATCACTCTCTCGATGATTGAGGGTCACTCTCCTGCTCTGACTCACCCATCACTCTCTCGATGATCGAGGGTCACTCCCATGCTCTGACCCACACATCACTCTCTCGATGATCGAATGTCACTCTCCTGCTCTGACCCACCCACCACTCTCTCGTTGATCGTGGGTCACTCTCCTGCTCTGACCCACACATCACTCTCTCGATGATCGAGGGTCACTCTCCTGCTCTGACCCAAACATCACTCTCTCGATGATCGAGTGTCACTCTCCTGCTCTGACCCACACATCACTCTCTCGATGATCGAGGGTGACTCTCCTGCTCTGAAGCATACATCACTCTCTCGATTATCGAGTGTCACTCTCCTGCTCTGACCCTCCTACCACTCTCTCGATGATCGTGGGTCACTCTCCTGCTCTGACCCACACATCACTCTCTCGATGATCGAGGGTCACTCTCCTGCTCTGACCCAAACATCATTCTCTCGATGATCGAAGGGTCACTCTCCTGCTGTGACCCACCCATCACTCTCTTGATGATCGAGGGTCACTCTCCTGCTCTGACTCAAACATCATTCTCTCGATGATCGAAGGGTCACTCTCCTGCTCTGACCCACACATCACTCTCTCGATGATCGAGGGTCACTCTCCTGCTCTGACCCTCCCATCACTCTCTCGATGACCGAGGGTCAGTCTGTTCTGACCCACCCATCACTCTCTCGATGATCGAGGGTCAATCTCCTGCTCTGACCCACCCATCACTCTCTCGATGATCGAGGGTCAATCTGCTCTTACCCACCCATCACTCTCCCGATGATCAAGGGTCACTCTGCTCTGAACCACCCATCACTCTCTCGATGATCGAGGGTCACTCTCCTGCTCTGAACCACCCATCACTCTCTCGATGTTCGAGGGTCACTCTCCTGCTCTGACCCACCCATCACTCTCTCGATGATCGAGGGTCACTCTGCTCTGACTCACCCATCACTCTCTCCATGATCGAGGGTCACTCTGCTTTGACCCACCCATCACTCTCTCGATGATCGAGGATCATTCTGCTCTGACCCACCCATCACTCTCTGGATGATCGAGGGTCACTCTGCTCTGACTCACCCATCACTCTCTCTATGATCGAGGGTCACTCTGCTGCTCTGACCCACCCATCACTCTCTCTATGATCGAGGGTCACTCTCCTGCTCTGACCCACCCATCTCTCTCTCGATGATCGAGGGGCACTCTGCTCTGACTCACCCATCACTCTCTCTATGATCGAGGGTCACTCTGCTGCTATGAACCACCCATCACTCTCTCCATGATCGAGGGTCACTCTCCTGCTCTGACTCACCCACCACTCTCTCGATGATCGAGGATCACTCTGCTCTGACCCACCCATCACTCTCTCGATGATCGAAGGGTCACTCTCCCGCTCTGACCCAACCATCACTCTCTTGATAATCGAGGGTCACTCTCCTGCTCTGACTCACCCATCACTCTCTTGATGATCGTGGGTCACTCTCCTGCTCTGACCCACACATCACTCTCTCGATGATCGAGGGTCACTCTCCTGCTTGGACCCACACATCACTCTCTCGATGATTGTGATTCACTCTGCTCTGACCGATCATCACTCTCTCGATGATCGAGAGTCACCCTCCTGCTCTGACCCACCCATCACTGTCTCGAAGATCGAGTGTCAGTATCCTGCTCTGACCCACCCATCACTTTCTCAATGATCGAGGGTCACTCTCCTGCTCTGACCCACCCATCACTCCCTCGATGATCGTGGGTCACTCTGCTCTGACCCAACCATCACTCTCTCGATGCTCGAGGGTCACTCTCCTGCTCTGACCCACCCATCACTCCCTCGATGATCGAAGGTCAGTCTCCTGCTCTGACCCACCCATCACTCTCTCGATGATCGAAGGGTCACTCTCCTGCTCTGACCCACCCATCACTCTCTCGATGATCGAGGGTCACTCTCCTGCTCTGACTCACGCTTCACTCTCTCGATGATCGAGGGTCACTCTCCTGCTCTGAATCACGCATCACTCTCTCGATGATTGAGGGTCACTCTCCTGCTCTGACTCACCCATCACTCTCTCGATGATCGAGGGTCACTCCCATGCTCTGACCCACACATCACTCTCTCGATGATCGAATGTCACTCTCCTGCTCTGACCCACCCACCACTCTCTCGTTGATCGTGGGTCACTCTCCTGCTCTGACCCACACATCACTCTCTCGATGATCGAGGGTCACTCTCCTGCTCTGACCCAAACATCACTCTCTCGATGATCGAGTGTCACTCTCCTGCTCTGACCCACACATCACTCTCTCGATGATCGAGGGTGACTCTCCTGCTCTGAAGCATACATCACTCTCTCGATTATCGAGTGTCACTCTCCTGCTCTGACCCTCCTACCACTCTCTCGATGATCGTGGGTCACTCTCCTGCTCTGACCCACACATCACTCTCTCGATGATCGAGGGTCACTCTCCTGCTCTGACCCAAACATCACTCTCTCGATGATCGAGTGTCACTCTCCTGCTCTGACCCAAACATCATTCTCTCGATGATCGAAGGGTCACTCTCCTGCTGTGACCCACCCATCACTCTCTTGATGATCGAGGGTCACTCTCCTGCTCTGACTCAAACATCATTCTCTCGATGATCGAAGGGTCACTCTCCTGCTCTGACCCACACATCACTCTCTCGATGATCGAGGGTCACTCTCCTGCTCTGACCCTCCCATCACTCTCTCGATGACCGAGGGTCAGTCTGTTCTGACCCACCCATCACTCTCTCGATGATCGAGGGTCAATCTCCTGCTCTGACCCACCCATCACTCTCTCGATGATCGAGGGTCAATCTGCTCTTACCAACCCATCACTCTCCCGATGATCAAGGGTCACTCTGCTCTGAACCACCCATCACTCTCTCGATGTTCGAGGGTCACTCTCCTGCTCTGACCCACCCATCACTCTCTCGATGATCGAGGGTCACTCTGCTCTGACCCACCCATCACTCTCTGGATGATCGAGGGTCACTCTGCTCTGACTCACCCATCACTCTCTCTATGATCGAGGGTCACTCTGCTGCTCTGACCCACCCATCACTCTCTCTATGATCGAGGGTCATTCTCCTGCTCTGACCCACCCATCTCTCTCTCGATGATCGAGGGGCACTCTGCTCTGACTCGCCCATCACTCTCTCTATGATCGAGGGTCACTCTGCTGCTATGAACCACCCATCACTCTCTCTATGATCGAGGGTCACTCTCCTGCTCTGACTCACCCATCACTCTCTCGATGGTCGAGGTTCACTCTGCTCTGACCCACCCATCACTCTCTCGATGATCGAAGGGTTACTCTCCGGCTCTGACCCAACCATCACTCTCTTGATAATCGAGGGTCACTCTCCTGCTCTGACCCACCCATCACTCTCTTAATGATCGTGGGTCACTCTCCTGCTCTGACCCACACATCACTCTCTCGATGATCGAGGGTCACTCTCCTGCTCTGACCCACCCATCACTCTCTCGATGATCGTGGGTCACTCTCCTGCTCTGACCTACTCATCACTATCTCGATGATCAAGGGTCACTCTCCTGCACTGACCCACCCATCACTCTCTTGATGATCGTGGGTCACTCTCCTGCTCTGACCCACCCATCACTCTCTCGATGATCGTGGGTCACTCTCCTGCTCTGACCCACTCATCACTCTCTCGATGATCGAGGGTCACTCTCTTGCTCTGACCCACCCATCACTGTCTCGAAGATCGAGGGTCACTCTCCTGCTCTTACCCACCCACCACTCTCTCGATGATCGAGGGTCACTCTCCTGCAGTGACCCAACCATCACTGTCTCGATGATCGAAGGGTCACCCTGCTCTGACCCAACCATCACACTCTCGATGATCGAGGGTCACTCTCCTGCTCTGACCCACCCATCATTCTCACAGCGCCAGGGACCCGGGTTCGAATCCGGCCTCGGGTGACTATCTGTGTGGAGTTTGCACATTCTCCCCGTGTTTGCGTGGGTTTCCTCCGGGTGCTCCGGTTTCCTCCCACAGTCCAAAGATGTGCGGGTTAGGTTGATTGGCTATGATAAATTGACCCTTAGTGTTAGGGGGATTAAATACGTGGGGTTACGGGGATAGGGTGGGATATGTGTTGGTGTAGGGGTTACGGGGATCGGGTGGGATATGTGTCGGTGCAGGCTCGATGGGCCGAAATGGCCTCTATCTGCACTGTGGGGTTTCTGTGATTTCTGTGATTTCTGTGATGATCGAGGGTCACTCTCCTGCTCTGACCCACCCATCACTCTCTTGATGATCGAGGGTCACTCTCCTGCTCTGACCCACCCACCACTCTCTCGATGATCGAGGGTCACTCTCCTGCTCAGACCCACACATCACTCTCTCGATGATCGAGGGTCACTCTCCTGCTCTGACCCACCCACCACTCTCTCGATGATCGAGGGTCACTCTCCTGCTCAGACCCACACATCACTCTCTCGATGATCGAGGGTCACTCTGCTCTGACCCAACCATCACTCTCGCGATGATCGAGGGTCACTCTTCTGCTCTGACCCACCCATCACTCTCTCGATGATCGAGGGTCACTCTGCTGCACTGACCAACCCATCACTCTCTCGATGATCGAGGGTCACTCTGCTCTGACCCACCCATCACTCTCTCGATGATTGAGGATCACTCTCCTGCTCTGACCCACCCATCACTCTCTCGATGATCGAGGGTCACTCTCCTGCTCTGTCCCACCCATCACTCTCTCGATGATCGAGGGTCACTGTCCTGCTCTGACCCACCCATCACTCTCTCGATGATTCAGGATCACTCTCCTGCTCTGACACACGCATCACTCTCGATGATCGAGGGTCACTCTCCTGCTCTGACCCACCCATGACTCTCTCGATGATCGAGGGTCACTCTCCTGCTCTGTCCCACCCATCACTCTCTCGATGATCGAGGGTCACTCTGCTCAGTCCCACCCATCACTCTCTCGATGATTGAGGGGCACCCTCCTGCTCTGACCCACCCATCACTCTTTCGATGATCGAGGGTAACTCTGCTCAGTCCCACCCATCACTCTCTCGATGATTGAGGGTCACTCTCCTGCTCAGACCCACCCATCACTCTCTCGATGATCGTGGGTCACTCTCCTGCTCTGACTCATCCATCACTCTCTCGATGTTCGAGGGTCACTCTCCTGCTCGGACCCACACATCACTCTCTCGATGATTGTGATTCACTCTGCTCTGACTGATCAAATCTCTCTCGATGATCGAGAGTCACTCTCGTGCTCTGATCCACCCATCACTGTCTCGAAGATCGAGTGTCAGTCTCCTGCTCTGACCCACCCATCACTCCCTCGATGATCGTGGGTCACTCTGCTCTGACCAAACCATCACTCTCTCGATGCTCGAGGGTCACTCTCCTGCACTGACCCACCCATCACTCTCTCGATGATCGAGGGTCACTCTCCTGCTCTGACCCACCCATCACTCCCTCGATGATCGTAGGTCACTCTGCTCTGACCCACCCATCACTCTGTCGATGCTCGAGGACCACTCTGATCTGAACTACCCATCACTCTCTTGATGATCGAGGGTCACTCTCCTGCTCTGACCCACCCATCACTCTCTCGATGATCGAAGGGCCACTCTCCTGCTCTGACCCACCCATCACTCTCTCGATGATCAAGGGTCACTCTCCTGCTCTGACTCACGCATCACTCTCTCGATGATCGAGGGTCACTCTCCTGCTCTGACTCACGCATCACTCTCTCGATGATTGAGGGTCACTCTCCTGCTCTGACTCACCCATCACTCTCTCGATGATCGAGGGTCACTCTCCTGCTCTGACCCACACACCACTCTCTCGATGATCGTGGGTCACTCTGCTCAGACCCACCCATCACTCTCTCGATGATCGAGGGTCACTCTCCTGCTCTGACTCACGCATCACTCTCTCGATGATTGAGGGTCACTCTCCTGCTCTGACTCACCCATCACTCTCTCGATGATCGAGGGTCACTCTCCTGCTCTGACCCACACATCACTCTCTCGATGATCGAGTGTCACTCTCCTGCTCCGACCCACCCACCACTCTCTCGATGATCGTGGGTCACTCTCCTGCTCTGACCCACACATCACTCTCTCGATGATCGAGGGTCACTCTCCTGCTCTGACCCAAACATCACTCTCTCGATGATCGAGTGTCACTCTCCTGCTCTGACCCAAACATCATTCTCTCGATGATCGAAGGGTCACTCTCCTGCTGTGTCCCACCCATCACTCTCTCGATGATCGAGGGTCACTCTCCTGCTCTGCCCCAAACATCATTATCTCGATGATCGAAAGGTCACTCTCCTGCTCTGACCCACACATCACTCTCTCGATGATCGATGGTCACTCTCATGCCCTGACCCACCCAGCACTCTCTCGATGATCGTGGGTCACTCTGCTCAGACCCACCCACCACTCTCTCGTTGATCGTGGGTCACTCTCCTGCTCTGACCCACACATCACTCTCTCGATGATCGAGGGTCACTCTCCTGCTCTGACCCAAACATCACTCTCTCGATGATCGAGTGTCACTCTCCTGCTCTGACCCACACATCACTCTCTCGATGATCGAGGGTGACTCTCCTGCTCTGAAGCATACATCACTCTCTCGATTATCGAGTGTCACTCTCCTGCTCTGACCCTCCTACCACTCTCTCGATGATCGTGGGTCACTCTCCTGCTCTGACCCACACATCACTCTCTCGATGATCGAGGGTCACTCTCCTGCTCTGACCCAAACATCATTCTCTCGATGATCGAAGGGTCACTCTCCTGCTGTGACCCACCCATCACTCTCTTGATGATCGAGGGTCACTCTCCTACTCTGACTCAAACATCATTCTCTCGATGATCGAAGGGTCACTCTCCTGCTCTGACCCACACATCACTCTCTCGATGATCGAGGGTCACTCTCCTGCTCTGACCCTCCCATCACTCTCTCGATGACCGAGGGTCAGTCTGTTCTGACCCACCCATCACTCTCTCGATGATCGAGGGTCAATCTCCTGCTCTGACCCACCCATCACTCTCTCGATGATCGAGGGTCAATCTGCTCTTACCCACCCATCACTCTCCCGATGATCAAGGGTCACTCTGCTCTGAACCACCCATCACTCTCTCGATGATCGAGGGTCACTCTCCTGCTCAGACCCACCCATCACTCTCTCGATGATCGTGGGTCACTCTCCTGCTCTGACTCATCCATCACTCTCTCGATGTTCGAGGGTCACTCTCCTGCTCTGACCCACGCATCACTCTCTCGATGATCGAGGGTCACTCTCCTGCTCTGACTCATGCATCACTTTCTCGATGATTGAGGGTCACTCTCCTGCCCTGACCCTCCCATCACTCTCTCGATGATCGAGGGTCACTCTCCTGCTCTGTCCCACACATCAGTCTCTCGATGATCGAGGGACAATCTCCTGCTCTGACCCACCCATCACTCTCTCGATGATCGAGGGTAACTCTGCTCTTACCCACCCATCACTCTCCCGATGATCATGGGTCATTCTGCTCTGAACCACCCATCACTCTCTCGATGTTCGAGGGTCACTCTCCTGCTCTGACCCACCCATCACTCTCTCGATGATCGAGGGTCACTCTGCTCTGACTCACCCATCACTCTCTCCATGATCGAGGGTCACTCTGCTTTGACCCACCCATCACTCTCTCGATGATCGAGGATCATTCTGCTCTGACCCACCCATCACTCTCTGGATGATCGAGGGTCACTCTGCTCTGACTCACCCATCACTCTCTCTATGATCGAGGGTCACTCTGCTGCTCTGACCCACCCATCACAATCTCTATGATCGAGGGTCACTCTCCTGCTCTGACCCACCCATCTCTCTCTCGATGATCGAGGGGCACTCTGCTCTGACTCACCCATCACTCTCTCTATGATCGAGGGTCACTCTGCTGCTTTGAACCACCCATCACTCTCTCCATGATCGAGGGTCACTCTCCTGCTCTGACGCACCCACCACTCTCTCGATGATCGAGGATCACTCTGCTCTGACCCACCCATCACTCTCTCGATGATCGAAGGGTCACTCTCCCGCTCTGACCCAACCATCACTCTCTTGATAATCGAGGGTCACTCTCCTGCTCTGACTCACCCATCACTCTCTTGATGATCGTGGGTCACTCTCCTGCTCTGACCCACACATCACTCTCTCGATGATCGAGGGTCACTCTCCTGCTTGGACCCACACATCACTCTCTCGATGATTGTGATTCACTCTGCTCTGACCGATCATCACTCTCTCGATGATCGAGAGTCACCCTCCTGCTCTGACCCACCCATCACTGTCTCGAAGATCGAGTGTCAGTATCCTGCTCTGACCCACCCATCACTTTCTCAATGATCGAGGGTCACTCTCCTGCTCTGACCCACCCATCACTCCCTCGATGATCGTGGGTCACTCTGCTCTGACCCAACCATCACTCTCTCGATGCTCGAGGGTCACTCTCCTGCTCTGACCCACCCATCACTCCCTCGATGATCGAAGGTCAGTCTCCTGCTCTGACCCACCCATCACTCTCTCGATGATCGAAGGGTCACTCTCCTGCTCTGACCCACCCATCACTCTCTCGATGATCGAGGGTCACTCTCCTGCTCTGACTCACGCTTCACTCTCTCGATGATCGAGGGTCACTCTCCTGCTCTGAATCACGCATCACTCTCTCGATGATTGAGGGTCACTCTCCTGCTCTGACTCACCCATCACTCTCTCGATGATCGAGGGTCACTCCCATGCTCTGACCCACACATCACTCTCTCGATGATCGAATGTCACTCTCCTGCTCTGACCCACCCACCACTCTCTCGTTGATCGTGGGTCACTCTCCTGCTCTGACCCACACATCACTCTCTCGATGATCGAGGGTCACTCTCCTGCTCTGACCCAAACATCACTCTCTCGATGATCGAGTGTCACTCTCCTGCTCTGACCCACACATCACTCTCTCGATGATCGAGGGTGACTCTCCTGCTCTGAAGCATACATCACTCTCTCGATTATCGAGTGTCACTCTCCTGCTCTGACCCTCCTACCACTCTCTCGATGATCGTGGGTCACTCTCCTGCTCTGACCCACACATCACTCTCTCGATGATCGAGGGTCACTCTCCTGCTCTGACCCAAACATCATTCTCTCGATGATCGAAGGGTCACTCTCCTGCTGTGACCCACCCATCACTCTCTTGATGATCGAGGGTCACTCTCCTGCTCTGACTCAAACATCATTCTCTCGATGATCGAAGGGTCACTCTCCTGCTCTGACCCACACATCACTCTCTCGATGATCGAGGGTCACTCTCCTGCTCTGACCCTCCCATCACTCTCTCGATGACCGAGGGTCAGTCTGTTCTGACCCACCCATCACTCTCTCGATGATCGAGGGTCAATCTCCTGCTCTGACCCACCCATCACTCTCTCGATGATCGAGGGTCAATCTGCTCTTACCCACCCATCACTCTCCCGATGATCAAGGGTCACTCTGCTCTGAACCACCCATCACTCTCTCGATGATCGAGGGTCACTCTCCTGCTCTGAACCACCCATCACTCTCTCGATGTTCGAGGGTCACTCTCCTGCTCTGACCCACCCATCACTCTCTCGATGATCGAGGGTCACTCTGCTCTGACTCACCCATCACTCTCTCCATGATCGAGGGTCACTCTGCTTTGACCCACCCATCACTCTCTCGATGATCGAGGATCATTCTGCTCTGACCCACCCATCACTCTCTGGATGATCGAGGGTCACTCTGCTCTGACTCACCCATCACTCTCTCTATGATCGAGGGTCACTCTGCTGCTCTGACCCACCCATCACTCTCTCTATGATCGAGGGTCACTCTCCTGCTCTGACCCACCCATCTCTCTCTCGATGATCGAGGGGCACTCTGCTCTGACTCACCCATCACTCTCTCTATGATCGAGGGTCACTCTGCTGCTATGAACCACCCATCACTCTCTCCATGATCGAGGGTCACTCTCCTGCTCTGACTCACCCACCACTCTCTCGATGATCGAGGATCACTCTGCTCTGACCCACCCATCACTCTCTCGATGATCGAAGGGTCACTCTCCCGCTCTGACCCAACCATCACTCTCTTGATAATCGAGGGTCACTCTCCTGCTCTGACTCACCCATCACTCTCTTGATGATCGTGGGTCACTCTCCTGCTCTGACCCACACATCACTCTCTCGATGATCGAGGGTCACTCTCCTGCTTGGACCCACACATCACTCTCTCGATGATTGTGATTCACTCTGCTCTGACCGATCATCACTCTCTCGATGATCGAGAGTCACCCTCCTGCTCTGACCCACCCATCACTGTCTCGAAGATCGAGTGTCAGTATCCTGCTCTGACCCACCCATCACTTTCTCAATGATCGAGGGTCACTCTCCTGCTCTGACCCACCCATCACTCCCTCGATGATCGTGGGTCACTCTGCTCTGACCCAACCATCACTCTCTCGATGCTCGAGGGTCACTCTCCTGCTCTGACCCACCCATCACTCCCTCGATGATCGAAGGTCAGTCTCCTGCTCTGACCCACCCATCACTCTCTCGATGATCGAAGGGTCACTCTCCTGCTCTGACCCACCCATCACTCTCTCGATGATCGAGGGTCACTCTCCTGCTCTGACTCACGCTTCACTCTCTCGATGATCGAGGGTCACTCTCCTGCTCTGAATCACGCATCACTCTCTCGATGATTGAGGGTCACTCTCCTGCTCTGACTCACCCATCACTCTCTCGATGATCGAGGGTCACTCCCATGCTCTGACCCACACATCACTCTCTCGATGATCGAATGTCACTCTCCTGCTCTGACCCACCCACCACTCTCTCGTTGATCGTGGGTCACTCTCCTGCTCTGACCCACACATCACTCTCTCGATGATCGAGGGTCACTCTCCTGCTCTGACCCAAACATCACTCTCTCGATGATCGAGTGTCACTCTCCTGCTCTGACCCACACATCACTCTCTCGATGATCGAGGGTGACTCTCCTGCTCTGAAGCATACATCACTCTCTCGATTATCGAGTGTCACTCTCCTGCTCTGACCCTCCTACCACTCTCTCGATGATCGTGGGTCACTCTCCTGCTCTGACCCACACATCACTCTCTCGATGATCGAGGGTCACTCTCCTGCTCTGACCCAAACATCACTCTCTCGATGATCGAGTGTCACTCTCCTGCTCTGACCCAAACATCATTCTCTCGATGATCGAAGGGTCACTCTCCTGCTGTGACCCACCCATCACTCTCTTGATGATCGAGGGTCACTCTCCTGCTCTGACTCAAACATCATTCTCTCGATGATCGAAGGGTCACTCTCCTGCTCTGACCCACACATCACTCTCTCGATGATCGAGGGTCACTCTCCTGCTCTGACCCTCCCATCACTCTCTCGATGACCGAGGGTCAGTCTGTTCTGACCCACCCATCACTCTCTCGATGATCGAGGGTCAATCTCCTGCTCTGACCCACCCATCACTCTCTCGATGATCGAGGGTCAATCTGCTCTTACCCACCCATCACTCTCCCGATGATCAAGGGTCACTCTGCTCTGAACCACCCATCACTCTCTCGATGTTCGAGGGTCACTCTCCTGCTCTGACCCACCCATCACTCTCTCGATGATCGAGGGTCACTCTGCTCTGACCCACCCATCACTCTCTGGATGATCGAGGGTCACTCTGCTCTGACTCACCCATCACTCTCTCTATGATCGAGGGTCACTCTGCTGCTCTGACCCACCCATCACTCTCTCTATGATCGAGGGTCATTCTCCTGCTCTGACCCACCCATCTCTCTCTCGATGATCGAGGGGCACTCTGCTCTGACTCGCCCATCACTCTCTCTATGATCGAGGGTCACTCTGCTGCTATGAACCACCCATCACTCTCTCTATGATCGAGGGTCACTCTCCTGCTCTGACTCACCCATCACTCTCTCGATGGTCGAGGTTCACTCTGCTCTGACCCACCCATCACTCTCTCGATGATCGAAGGGTTACTCTCCGGCTCTGACCCAACCATCACTCTCTTGATAATCGAGGGTCACTCTCCTGCTCTGACCCACCCATCACTCTCTTAATGATCGTGGGTCACTCTCCTGCTCTGACCCACACATCACTCTCTCGATGATCGAGGGTCACTCTCCTGCTCTGACCCACCCATCACTCTCTCGATGATCGTGGGTCACTCTCCTGCTCTGACCTACTCATCACTATCTCGATGATCAAGGGTCACTCTCCTGCACTGACCCACCCATCACTCTCTTGATGATCGTGGGTCACTCTCCTGCTCTGACCCACCCATCACTCTCTCGATGATCGTGGGTCACTCTCCTGCTCTGACCCACTCATCACTCTCTCGATGATCGAGGGTCACTCTCTTGCTCTGACCCACCCATCACTGTCTCGAAGATCGAGGGTCACTCTCCTGCTCTTACCCACCCACCACTCTCTCGATGATCGAGGGTCACTCTCCTGCAGTGACCCAACCATCACTGTCTCGATGATCGAAGGGTCACCCTGCTCTGACCCAACCATCACACTCTCGATGATCGAGGGTCACTCTCCTGCTCTGACCCACCCATCATTCTCACAGCGCCAGGGACCCGGGTTCGAATCCGGCCTCGGGTGACTATCTGTGTGGAGTTTGCACATTCTCCCCGTGTTTGCGTGGGTTTCCTCCGGGTGCTCCGGTTTCCTCCCACAGTCCAAAGATGTGCGGGTTAGGTTGATTGGCTATGATAAATTGACCCTTAGTGTTAGGGGGATTAAATACGTGGGGTTACGGGGATAGGGTGGGATATGTGTTGGTGTAGGGGTTACGGGGATCGGGTGGGATATGTGTCGGTGCAGGCTCGATGGGCCGAAATGGCCTCTATCTGCACTGTGGGGTTTCTGTGATTTCTGTGATTTCTGTGATGATCGAGGGTCACTCTCCTGCTCTGACCCACCCATCACTCTCTTGATGATCGAGGGTCACTCTCCTGCTCTGACCCACCCACCACTCTCTCGATGATCGAGGGTCACTCTCCTGCTCAGACCCACACATCACTCTCTCGATGATCGAGGGTCACTCTGCTCTGACCCAACCATCACTCTCGCGATGATCGAGGGTCACTCTTCTGCTCTGACCCACCCATCACTCTCTCGATGATCGAGGGTCACTCTGCTGCACTGACCAACCCATCACTCTCTCGATGATCGAGGGTCACTCTGCTCTGACCCACCCATCACTCTCTCGATGATTGAGGATCACTCTCCTGCTCTGACCCACCCATCACTCTCTCGATGATCGAGGGTCACTCTCCTGCTCTGTCCCACCCATCACTCTCTCGATGATCGAGGGTCACTGTCCTGCTCTGACCCACCCATCACTCTCTCGATGATTCAGGATCACTCTCCTGCTCTGACACACGCATCACTCTCGATGATCGAGGGTCACTCTCCTGCTCTGACCCACCCATGACTCTCTCGATGATCGAGGGTCACTCTCCTGCTCTGTCCCACCCATCACTCTCTCGATGATCGAGGGTCACTCTGCTCAGTCCCACCCATCACTCTCTCGATGATTGAGGGGCACCCTCCTGCTCTGACCCACCCATCACTCTTTCGATGATCGAGGGTAACTCTGCTCAGTCCCACCCATCACTCTCTCGATGATTGAGGGTCACTCTCCTGCTCAGACCCACCCATCACTCTCTCGATGTTCGAGGGTCACTCTCCTGCTCGGACCCACACATCACTCTCTCGATGATTGTGATTCACTCTGCTCTGACTGATCAAATCTCTCTCGATGATCGAGAGTCACTCTCGTGCTCTGATCCACCCATCACTGTCTCGAAGATCGAGTGTCAGTCTCCTGCTCTGACCCACCCATCACTCCCTCGATGATCGTGGGTCACTCTGCTCTGACCAAACCATCACTCTCTCGATGCTCGAGGGTCACTCTCCTGCACTGACCCACCCATCACTCTCTCGATGATCGAGGGTCACTCTCCTGCTCTGACCCACCCATCACTCCCTCGATGATCGTAGGTCACTCTGCTCTGACCCACCCATCACTCTGTCGATGCTCGAGGACCACTCTGATCTGAACTACCCATCACTCTCTTGATGATCGAGGGTCACTCTCCTGCTCTGACCCACCCATCACTCTCTCGATGATCGAAGGGCCACTCTCCTGCTCTGACCCACCCATCACTCTCTCGATGATCAAGGGTCACTCTCCTGCTCTGACTCACGCATCACTCTCTCGATGATCGAGGGTCACTCTCCTGCTCTGACTCACGCATCACTCTCTCGATGATTGAGGGTCACTCTCCTGCTCTGACTCACCCATCACTCTCTCGATGATCGAGGGTCACTCTCCTGCTCTGACCCACACACCACTCTCTCGATGATCGTGGGTCACTCTGCTCAGACCCACCCATCACTCTCTCGATGATCGAGGGTCACTCTCCTGCTCTGACTCACGCATCACTCTCTCGATGATTGAGGGTCACTCTCCTGCTCTGACTCACCCATCACTCTCTCGATGATCGAGGGTCACTCTCCTGCTCTGACCCACACATCACTCTCTCGATGATCGAGTGTCACTCTCCTGCTCCGACCCACCCACCACTCTCTCGATGATCGTGGGTCACTCTCCTGCTCTGACCCACACATCACTCTCTCGATGATCGAGGGTCACTCTCCTGCTCTGACCCAAACATCACTCTCTCGATGATCGAGTGTCACTCTCCTGCTCTGACCCAAACATCATTCTCTCGATGATCGAAGGGTCACTCTCCTGCTGTGTCCCACCCATCACTCTCTCGATGATCGAGGGTCACTCTCCTGCTCTGCCCCAAACATCATTATCTCGATGATCGAAAGGTCACTCTCCTGCTCTGACCCACACATCACTCTCTCGATGATCGATGGTCACTCTCATGCCCTGACCCACCCAGCACTCTCTCGATGATCGTGGGTCACTCTGCTCAGACCCACCCATCACTCTCTCGATGATCGAGGGTCACTCTCCTGCTCTGACCCAAACATCACTCTCTCGATGATCGAGTGTCACTCTCCTGCTCTGACCCACACATCACTCTCTCGATGATCGAGGGTGACTCTCCTGCTCTGAAGCGTACATCACTCTCTCGATTATCGAGTGTCACTCTCCTGCTCTGACCCTCCTACCACTCTCTCGATGATCGTGGGTCCCTCTCCTGCTCTGACCCACACATCACTCTCTCGATGATCGAGGGTCACTCTCCTGCTCTGACCCAAACATAATTCTCTCGATGATCGAAGGGTCACTCTCCTGCTGTGACCCACCCATCACTCTCTCGATGATCGAGGGTCACTCTCCTGCTCTGACCCAAACATCATTCTCTCGATGATCGAAGGGTCACTCTCCTGCTCTGACCCACACATCACTCTCTCGATGATCGAGGGTCACTCTCCTGCTCTGACCCTCCCATCACTCTCTCGATGATCGAGGGTCAGTCTGTTCTGACCCACCCATCACTCTCTCGATGATCGAGGGTCAATCTCCTGCTCTGACCCACCTATCACTCTCTCGATGATCGAGGGTCACTCTGCTCTTACCCACCCATCAATCTCCCGATGATCAAGGGTCACTCTGCTCTGAACCACCCATCCCTCTCTCGATGTTCGAGGGTCACTCTCCCGCTCTGACCCACCCATCACTCTCTCGATGATCGAGGGTCACTCTGCTCTGACTCACCCATCACTCTCTCCATGATCGAGGGTCACTCTGCTCTGACCCACCCATCACTCTCTCGATGATCGAGGGTCACTCTGCTCTGACCCACCCAAATCTCTCTGGATGATCGAGGGTCACTCTGCTCTGACTCACCCATCACTCTCTCTATGATCGAGGGTCACTCTGCTGCTCTGACCCACCCATCACTCTCTCTATGATCGAGGGTCATTCTCCTGCTCTGACCCACCCATCTCTCTCTCGATGATCGAGGGGCACTCTGCTCTGACTCACCCATCACTCTCTCTATGATCGAGGGTCACTCTGCTGCTATGAACCACCCATCACTCTCTCTATGATCGAGGGTCACTCTCCTGCTCTGACTCACCCATCACTCTCTCGATGATCGAGGGTCACTCTGCTCTGACCCACCCATCACTCCCTCGATGATCGAAGGGTCACTCTCCTGCTCTGACCCACCCATCACTCTCTTGATGATCGAGTGTCACTCTCATGCTCTGACCCACCCATCACTCTTTCGATGATCGAGTGTCACTCTCCTGCTCTGACCCACCCATCACTCTCTCGATGTTCGAGGGTCACTCTCCTGCTCTGACCCACCCATCTCTCCCTCAATGATCGTGGGTCACTCTCCTGCTCTGACCCACCCATCACTCTCTCGATGATCGAGTGTCACTCTCCTGCTCTGACCCACCCATCACTCTCTCGATGATCGAAGGGTCGCTCTCCTGCTCTGACCCACCCATCACTCTCTCGATGATCGAAGGGTCACTCTCCTGCTCTGACCCACCCATCACTCTGTCGATGATTGAGGGTCACTCTCCTGCTCAGACCCACCCATCACTCTCTCGATGATCGTGGGTCATTCTCCTGCTCTGACTCATCCATCACTCTCTCGATGTTCGAGGGTCACTCTCTCGCTCTGACCCACACATCACTCTCTCGATGATCGAGGGTCACTCTGCTCTGTCCCACCCATCACTCTCTCGATGATCGAAGGGTAACTCTCCTGCTCTGACCCACCCATCACTCTCTCGATGATCGAGGGTCACTCTCCTGCCCTGACCCACCCAGCACTCTCTCGATGATCGAGGGTCACTCTCCTGCTCTGCCCCACCCATCACTCTCTCGATGATCGTGGGTCACTCTGCTCTGACCGATCATCACTCTCTCGATGATCGAGTGTCAGTCTCCTGCTCTGACCCACCCATCACTGTCTCGAAGATCGAAGGTCAGTCTTCTGCTCTGACCCACCCATCACTCTCTCGATGATCGAGGGTCACTCTCCTGCTCTGACCCGCCCATCAATCCCTCGATGATCGTGGGTCACTCTGCTCTGACCCACCCATCACGCTCTCGATGCTCGAGGGTCACTCTCCTGCACTCACCCACCCATCACTCTCTCGATGATCGAGGGTCACTCTCCTGCTCTGACCCACCCATCACTCCCTCGATGATCGTAGGTCATTCTGCTCTGACCCACCCATCACTCTGTCGATGCTCGAAGGGTCACTCTCCTGCTCTGACCCACCCATCACTCTATCGATGATCGAGGGTCACTCTCCTGCTCTGACTCACGCATCACTCTCTCGATGATCGAGGGTCACTCTCCTGCTGTGACCCACCCATCACTCTCTCGATGATCGAGTGTCACTCTCCTGCTCTGACCCAAACATCATTCTCTCGATGATCGAAAGGTCACTCTCCAACTCTGACCCACACATCACTCTCTCGATGATCGAGGGTCACTCTCCTGCTCTGACCCTCCCATCACTCTCTCGATGACCGAGGGTCAGTCTGTTCTGACCCACCCATCACTCTCTCGATGATCGAGGGTCAATCTCCTGCTCTGACTCACCCATCACTCTCTCGATGATCGAGGGTCAATCTGCTGTTACCCACCCATCACTCTCCCGATGATCAAGGGTCACTCTGCTCTGAACCACCCATCACTCTCTCGATGTTCGAGGGTCACTCTCCTGCTCTGACCCACCCATCACTCTCTCGATGATCGAGGGTCACTCTGCTCTGACTCACCCATCACTCTCTCCATGATCGAGGGTCACTCTGCTCTGACCCACCCATCACTCTCTCGATGATCGAGGGTCACTCTGCTCTGACCCACCCAAATCTCTCTGGATGATCGAGGGTCACTCTGCTCTGACTCACCCATCACTCTCTCTATGATCGAGGGTCACTCTGCTGCTCTGACCCACCCATCACTCTCTCTATGATCGAGGGTCACTCTGCTCTGACCCACCCAAATCTCTCTGGATGATCGAGGGTCACTCTGCTCTGACTCACCCATCACTCTCTCTATGATCGAGGGTCACTCTGCTGCTCTGACCCACCCATCACTCTCTCTATGATCGAGGGTCATTCTCCTGCTCTGACCCACCCATCTCTCTCTCGATGATCGAGGGGCACTCTGCTCTGACTCACCCATCACTCTCTCTATGATCGAGGGTCACTCTGCTGCTATGAACCACCCATCACTCTCTCTATGATCGACGGTCACTCTCCTGCTCTGACTCACCCATCACTCTCTCGATGATCGAGGGTCACTCTGCTCTGACCCACCCATCACTCCCTCGATGATCGAAGGGTCACTCTCCTGCTCTGACCCACCCATCACTCTCTTGATGATCGAGTGTCACTCTCATGCTCTGACCCACCCATCACTCTCTCGATGATCGAGTGTCACTCTCCTGCTCTGACCCACCCATCACTCTCTCGATGTTCGAGGGTCACTCTCCTGCTCTGACCCACCCATCTCTCCCTCAATGATCGTGGGTCACTCTCCTGCTCTGACCCACCCATCACTCTCTCGATGATCGAGTGTCACTCTCCTGCTCTGACCCACCCATCACTCTCTCGATGATCGAAGGGTCACTCTCCTGCTCTGACCCACCCATCACTCTCTCGATGATCGAAGGGTCACTCTCCTGCTCTGACCCACCCATCACTCTGTCGATGATTGAGGGTCACTCTCCTGCTCAGACCCACCCATCACTCTCTCGATGATCGTGGGTCATTCTCCTGCTCTGACTCATCCATCACTCTCTCGATGTTCGAGGGTCACTCTCCCGCTCTGACCCACACATCACTCTCTCGATGATCGAGGGTCACTCTGCTCTGTCCCACCCATCACTCTCTCGATGATCGAAGGGTAACTCTCCTGCTCTGACCCACCCATCACTCTCTCGATGATCGAGGGTCACTCTCCTGCCCTGACCCACCCAGCACTCTCTCGATGATCGAGGGTCACTCTCCTGCTCTGCCCCACCCATCACTCTCTCGATGATCGTGGGTCACTCTGCTCTGACCGATCATCACTCTCTCGATGATCGAGTGTCAGTCTCCTGCTCTGACCCACCCATCACTGTCTCGAAGATCGAAGGTCAGTCTTCTGCTCTGTCCCACCCATCACTCTCTCGATGATCGAGGGTCACTCTCCTGCTCTGACCCGCCCATCAATCCCTCGATGATCGTGGGTCACTCTGCTCTGACCCACCCATCACGCTCTCGATGCTCGAGGGTCACTCTCCTGCACTCACCCACCCATCACTCTCTCGATGATCGAGGGTCACTCTCCTGCTCTGACCCACCCATCACTCCCTCGATGATCGTAGGTCATTCTGCTCTGACCCACCCATCACTCTGTCGATGCTCGAAGGGTCACTCTCCTGCTCTGACCCACCCATCACTCTCTCGATGATCGAGGGTCACTCTCCTGCTCTGACTCACGCATCACTCTCTCGATGATCGAGGGTCACTCTCCTGCTCTGACTCACGCATCACTCTCTCGATGATTGAGGGTCACTCTCCTGCTCTGCCCCACCCATCACTCTCTCGATGATCGAGGGTCACTCTGCTCTGACCCACCCAAATCTCTCTGGATGATCGAGGGTCACTCTGCTCTGACTCACCCATCACTCTCTCTATGATCGAGGGTCACTCTGCTGCGCTGACCCACCCATCACTCTCTCTATGATCGAGGGTCATTCTCCTGCTCTGACCCACCCATCTCTCTCTCGATGATCGAGGGGCACTCTGCTCTGACTCACCCATCACTCTCTCTATGATCGAGGGTCACTCTGCTGCTATGAACCACCCATCACTCTCTCTATGATCGAGGGTCACTCTCCTGCTCTGACTCACCCATCACTCTCTCGATGATCGAGGGTCACTCTGCTCTGACCCACCCATCACTCCCTCGATGATCGAAGGGTCACTCTCCTGCTCTGACCCACCCATCACTCTCTTGATGATCGAGTGTCACTCTCATGCTCTGACCCACCCATCACTCTCTCGATGATCGAGTGTCACTCTCCTGCTCTGACCCACCCATCACTCTCTCGATGTTCGAGGGTCACTCTCCTGCTCTGACCCACCCATCTCTCCCTCAATGATCGTGGGTCACTCTCCTGCTCTGACCCACCCATCACTCTCTCGATGATCGAGTGTCACTCTCCTGCTCTGACCCACCCATCACTCTCTCGATGATCGAAGGGTCACTCTCCTGCTCTGACCCACCCATCACTCTCTCGATGATCGAAGGGTCACTCTCCTGCTCTGACCCACCCATCACTCTGTCGATGATTGAGGGTCACTCTCCTGCTCAGACCCACCCATCACTCTCTCGATGATCGTGGGTCATTCTCCTGCTCTGACTCATCCATCACTCTCTCGATGTTCGAGGGTCACTCTCCCGCTCTGACCCACACATCACTCTCTCGATGATCGAGGGTCACTCTGCTCTGTCCCACCCATCACTCTCTCGATGATCGAAGGGTAACTCTCCTGCTCTGACCCACCCATCACTCTCTCGATGATCGAGGGTCACTCTCCTGCCCTGACCCACCCAGCACTCTCTCGATGATCGAGTGTCACTCCCCTGCTCTGCCCCACCCATCACTCTCTCGATGATCGTGGGTCACTCTGCTCTGACCGATCATCACTCTCTCGATGATCGAGTGTCAGTCTCCTGCTCTGACCCACCCATCACTGTCTCGAAGATCGAAGGTCAGTCTTCTGCTCTGACCCACCCATCACTCTCTCGATGATCGAGGGTCACTCTCCTGCTCTGACCCGCCCATCAATCCCTCGATGATCGTGGGTCACTCTGCTCTGACCCACCCATCACGCTCTCGATGCTCGAGGGTCACTCTCCTGCACTCACCCACCCATCACTCTCTCGATGATCGAGGGTCACTCTCCTGCTCTGACCCACCCATCACTCCCTCTATGATCGTAGGTCATTCTGCTCTGACCCACCCATCACTCTGTCGATGCTCGAAGGGTCACTCTCCTGCTCTGACCCACCCATCACTCTCTCGATGATCGAGGGTCACTCTCCTGCTCTGACTCACGCATCACTCTCTCGATGATCGAGGGTCACTCTCCTGCTCTGACTCACGCATCACTCTCTCGATGATTGAGGGTCACTCTCCTGCTCTGACTCACCCATCACTGTCTCGCTGATCGAGGGTCACTCTCCTGCTCTGACCCACACATCACTCTCTCGATGATCGAGTGTCACTCTCCTGCTCTGACCCACCCACCACTCTCTCGATGATCGTGGGTCACTCTCCTGCTCTGACCCACACATTACTCTCTCGATGATCGAGGGTCACTCTCCTGCTCTGACCCAAACATCACTCTCTCGATGATCGAGTGTCACTCTCCTGCTCTGACCCACACATCACTCTCTCGATGATCCAGGGTCACTCTCCTGCTCTGACCCACACATCACTCTCTCGATGATCGAAGGGTCACTCTCCTGCTCTGACCCACACATCACTCTCTCGATGATCGATGGTCACTCTCATGCCCTGACCCACCCAGCACTCTCTCGATGATCGTGGGTCACTCTCCTGCTCTGACACATACATCACTCTCTCGATGATCGAGGGTCACTCTCCTGCTCTGACCCAAACATCACTCTCTCGATGATCGAGTGTCACTCTCCTGCTCTGACCCAAACATCATTCTCTCGATGATCGAAGGGTCACTCTCCTGCTCTGACCCACCCATCACTCTCTCGATGTTCGAGGGTCACTCTCCCGCTCTGACCCACACATCACTCTCTCGATGATCGAGGGTCACTCTGCTCTGTCCCACCCATCACTCTCTCGATGATCGAAGGGTAACTCTCCTGCTCTGACCCACCCATCACTCTCTCGATGATCGAGGGTCACTCTCCTGCCCTGACCCACCCAGCACTCTCTCGATGATCGAGTGTCACTCCCCTGCTCTGCCCCACCCATCACTCTCTCGATGATCGTGGGTCACTCTGCTCTGACCGATCATCACTCTCTCGATGATCGAGTGTCAGTCTCCTGCTCTGACCCACCCATCACTGTCTCGAAGATCGAAGGTCAGTCTTCTGCTCTGACCCACCCATCACTCTCTCGATGATCGAGGGTCACTCTCCTGCTCTGACCCGCCCATCAATCCCTCGATGATCGTGGGTCACTCTGCTCTGACCCACCCATCACGCTCTCGATGCTCGAGGGTCACTCTCCTGCACTCACCCACCCATCACTCTCTCGATGATCGAGGGTCACTCTCCTGCTCTGACCCACCCATCACTCCCTCTATGATCGTAGGTCATTCTGCTCTGACCCACCCATCACTCTGTCGATGCTCGAAGGGTCACTCTCCTGCTCTGACCCACCCATCACTCTCTCGATGATCGAGGGTCACTCTCCTGCTCTGACTCACGCATCACTCTCTCGATGATCGAGGGTCACTCTCCTGCTCTGACTCACGCATCACTCTCTCGATGATTGAGGGTCACTCTCCTGCTCTGACTCACCCATCACTGTCTCGATGATCGAGGGTCACTCTCCTGCTCTGACCCACACATCACTCTCTCGATGATCGAGTGTCACTCTCCTGCTCTGACCCACCCACCACTCTCTCGATGATCGTGGGTCACTCTCCTGCTCTGACCCACACATTACTCTCTCGATGATCGAGGGTCACTCTCCTGCTCTGACCCAAACATCACTCTCTCGATGATCGAGTGTCACTCTCCTGCTCTGACCCACACATCACTCTCTCGATGATCCAGGGTCACTCTCCTGCTCTGACCCACACATCACTCTCTCGATGATCGAAGGGTCACTCTCCTGCTCTGACCCACACATCACTCTCTCGATGATCGATGGTCACTCTCATGCCCTGACCCACCCAGCACTCTCTCGATGATCGTGGGTCACTCTCCTGCTCTGACACATACATCACTCTCTCGATGATCGAGGGTCACTCTCCTGCTCTGACCCAAACATCACTCTCTCGATGATCGAGTGTCACTCTCCTGCTCTGACCCAAACATCATTCTCTCGATGATCGAAGGGTCACTCTCCTGCTCTGACCCACACATCACTCTCTCGATGATCGATGGTCCCTCTCATGCCCTGACCCACCCAGCACTCTCTCGATGATCGTGGGTCACTCTGCTCAGACCCACCAATCACTCTCTCGATGATCGAGGGTCACTCTCCTGCTCTGACCCAAACATCACTCTCTCGATGATCGAGTGTCACTCTCCTGCTCTGACCCACACATCACTCTCTCGATGATCGAGGGTGACTCTCCTGCTCTGAAGCACACATCACTCTCTCGATTATCGAGTGTCACTCTCCTGCTCTGACCCTCCTACCACTCTCTCGATGATCGTGGGTCACTCTCCTGCTCTGACCCACACATCACTCTCTCGATGATCGAGGGTCACCCTCCTGCTCTGACCCAAACATCACTCTCTCGATGATCGAGTGTCACTCTCCTGCTCTGACCCAAACATCATTCTCTCGATGATCGAAGGGTCACTCTCCTGCTGTGACCCACCCATCACTCTCTCGATGATCGAGGGTCACTCTCCTGCTCTGACCCAAACATCATTCTCTCGATGATCGAAGGGTCACTCTCCTGCTCTGACCCACACATCACTTTCTCGATGATCGAGGGTCACTCTCCTGCTCTGACCCTCCCATCACTCACTCGATGATCGAGGGTCAGCCTGCTCTGACCCACCCATCACTCTCTCGATGATCGAGGGTCAATCTCCTGCTCTGACCCACCCATCACTCTCTCGATGATCGAGGGTCACTCTGCTCTTACCCACCCATCACTCTCCCGATGATAAAGGGTCACTCTGCTCTGAACCACCCATCACTCTCTCGAAGTTCGAGGGTCACTCTCCTGCTCTGACCCACCCATCACTCTCTCGATGATCGAGGGTCACTCTGCTCTGACTCACCCATCACCCTCTCCATGATCGAGGGTCACTCTCCTGCTCTGACCCAGACATCATTCTCTCGATGATCGAAGGGTCGCTCTCCTGCTCTGACCCACACATCACTCTCTCGATGATCGACGGTCACTCTCCTGCTCTGACCCACCCATCACTCTCTCGATGATCGAAGGGTCACTCTCCTGCTCTGACCCACCCATCACTCTCTCGATGATTGATGGTCACTCTCCTGCTCTGACCCACCCATCACTCTCTCGATGATCGACGGTCACTCTGCTCAGTCCCACCCATCACTCTCTCGATGATTGAGGGTCACTCTCCTGCTCAGACCCACCCATCACACTCTCGATGATCGTGGGTCATTCTCCTGCTCTGACTCATCCATCACTCTCTCGATGTTCGAGGGTCACTCTCCTGCTCTGACTCATCCATCACTCTCTCGATGATTGAGGGTCACTCTCCTGCTCAGACCCACCCATCACTCTCTCGATGATCGTGGGTCATTCTCCTGCTCTGACTCATCCATCACTCTCTCGATGTTCGAGGGTCACTGTCCTGCTCTGACCCACACATCACTCTCTCGATGATCGAGGGTCACTCTGCTCTGTCCCACCCATCACTCTCTCGATGATCGAAGGGTAACTCTCCTGCTCTGACCCACCCATCACTCTCTCGAGGATCGAGGGTCACTCTCCTGCCCTGACCCACCCAGCACTCTCTCGATGATCGAGGGTCACTCTCCTGCTCTGCCCCACCCATCAGTCTCTCGATGATTGTGGGTCACTCTGCTCTGACCGATCATCACTCTCTCGATGATCGAGAGTCAGTCTCCTGCTCTGACCCACCCATCACTGTCTCGAAGATCGAGGATCAGTCTCCTGCTCTGACCCACCCATCACTCTCTCGATGATCGAGGGTCACTCAGCTCTGACCCACCCATCACGCTCTGGATGCTCGAGGGTCACTCTCCTGCACTCACCCCCCCATCACTCTCTCGATGATCGAGGGTCACTCTCCTGCTCTGACCCACCCATCACTCCCTCGATGATCGTAGGTCATTCAGCTCTGACCCACCCATCACTCTGTCGATGCTCGAGGGCCACTCTGATCTGAACTACCCATCACTCTCTTGATGGTCGAGGGTCACTCTCCTGCTTTGACCCACCCATCACTCCCTCGATGATCGAAGGTCACTCTCCTGCTCTGACCCACCCATTACTCTCTCGATGATCGAAGGGTCACTCTCCTGCTCTGACTCACGCATCACTCTCTCGATGATCGAGGGTCACTCTCCTGCTCCGACTCACGCATCACTCTATCGATGATTGAGGGTCACTCTCCTGCTCTGACTCACCCATCACTCTCTCGATGATCGAGGGTCACTCTCCTGCTCTGACCCACACATCACTCTCTCGATGATCGAGTGTCACTCTCCTGCTCTGACCCACCCACCACTCTCTCGATGATCGTGGGTCACTCTCCTGCTCTGACCCACACATCACTCTCTCGATGATCGAGGGTCACTCTCCTGCTCTGACCCAAACATCACTCTCTCGATGATCGAGTGTCACTCTCCTGCTCTGACCCACACATCACTCTCTCGATGATCGAGGGTCACTCTCCTGCTCTGACCCACACATCACTCTCTCGGTGATCGAGTGTCACTCTCCTGCTCTGAGCCTCCTACCACTCTCTCGATGATTGAGGGTCACTCTCCTGCTGAGACCCGCCCATCACTCTCTCGATGATCGTGGGTCACTCTGCTCAGACCCACCCATCACTCTCTCGATGATCGAGGATCACTCTCCTGCTCTGACCCAGACATCATTCTCTCGAGGATCGAAGGGTCGCTCTCCTGCTCTGACCCACACATCACTCTCTCGATGATCGACGGTCACTCTCCTGCCCTGACCCACCCATCACTCTCTCGATGATCGAAGGGTCACTCTCCTGCTCTGACCCACCCATCACTCTGTCGATGATTGATGGTCACTCTCCTGCTCTGACCCACCCATCACTCTCTCGATGAGCGACGGTCACTCTGCTCAGTCCCACCCATCACTCTGTCGATGATTGAGGGTCACTCTCCTGCTCAGACCCACCCATCACTCTCTCGATGATCGTGGGTCATTCTCCTGCTTTGACTCATTCATCACTCTCTCGATGTTCGAGGCTCACTCTCCTGCTCTGACCCACACATCACTCTCTCGATGATCGAGGGTCACTCTGATCTGTCCCACCCATCACTCTGTCGATGATCGAGGGTCACTCTCCTGCCCTGACCCACCCAGCACTCTCTCGATGATCGAGGGTCACTCTCCTCCTCTGCCCCACCCATCACTCTCTCGATGATCGTGGGTCACTCTGCTCTGACCGATCATCACTCTCTCGATGATCGAGAGTCAGTCTCCTGCTCTGACCCACCCATCACTGTCTCGAAGATCGAGGGTCAGTCTCCTGCTCTGACCCACCCATCACTCTCTCGATGATCGAGGGTCACTCTCCTGCTCTGACCCGCCCATCACTCCCTCGATGATCGTCGGTCACTCTGCTCTGACCCACCCATCACGCTCTCGATGCTCGAGGGTCACTCTCCTGCACTCACCCACCCATCACTCTCTCGATGATCGAGGGTCACTCTCCTGCTCTGACCCACCCATCACTCCCTCGATGATCGAGTGTCACTCTCCTGCTCTGACCCAAACATCATTCTCTCGATGATCGAAGGGTCACTCTCCTGCTGTGACCCACCCATCACTCTCTCGATGATCGAGGGTCACTCTCCTGCTCTGACCCAAACATCATTCTCTCGATGATCGAAGGGTCACTCTCCTGCTCTGACCCACACATCACTTTCTCGATGATCGAGGGTCACTCTCCTGCTCTGACCCTCCCATCACTCACTCGATGATCGAGGGTCAGCCTGCTCTGACCCACCCATCACTCTCTCGATGATCGAGGGTCAATCTCCTGCTCTGACCCACCCATCACTCTCTCGATGATCGAGGGTCACTCTGCTCTTACCCACCCATCACTCTCCCGATGATAAAGGGTCACTCTGCTCTGAACCACCCATCACTCTCTCGAAGTTCGAGGGTCACTCTCCTGCTCTGACCCACCCATCACTCTCTCGATGATCGAGGGTCACTCTGCTCTGACTCACCCATCACCCTCTCCATGATCGAGGGTCACTCTCCTGCTCTGACCCAGACATCATTCTCTCGATGATCGAAGGGTCGCTCTCCTGCTCTGACCCACACATCACTCTCTCGATGATCGACGGTCACTCTCCTGCTCTGACCCACCCATCACTCTCTCGATGATCGAAGGGTCACTCTCCTGCTCTGACCCACCCATCACTCTCTCGATGATTGATGGTCACTCTCCTGCTCTGACCCACCCATCACTCTCTCGATGATCGACGGTCACTCTGCTCAGTCCCACCCATCACTCTCTCGATGATTGAGGGTCACTCTCCTGCTCAGACCCACCCATCACACTCTCGATGATCGTGGGTCATTCTCCTGCTCTGACTCATCCATCACTCTCTCGATGTTCGAGGGTCACTCTCCTGCTCTGACTCATCCATCACTCTCTCGATGATTGAGGGTCACTCTCCTGCTCAGACCCACCCATCACTCTCTCGATGATTGATGGTCACTCTCCTGCTCTGACCCACCCATCACTCTCTCGATGATCGACGGTCACTCTGCTCAGTCCCACCCATCACTCTCTCGATGATTGAGGGTCACTCTCCTGCTCAGACCCACCCATCACACTCTCGATGATCGTGGGTCATTCTCCTGCTCTGACTCATCCATCACTCTCTCGATGTTCGAGGGTCACTCTCCTGCTCTGACTCATCCATCACTCTCTCGATGATTGAGGGTCACTCTCCTGCTCAGACCCACCCATCACTCTCTCGATGATCGTGGGTCATTCTCCTGCTCTGACTCATCCATCACTCTCTCGATGTTCGAGGGTCACTCTCCTGCTCTGACCCACACATCACTCTCTCGATGATCGAGGGTCACTCTGCTCTGTCCCACCCATCACTCTCTCGATGATCGAAGGGTAACTCTCCTGCTCTGACCCACCCATCACTCTCTCGAGGATCGAGGGTCACTCTCCTGCCCTGACCCACCCAGCACTCTCTCGATGATCGAGGGTCACTCTCCTGCTCTGCCCCACCCATCACTCTCTCGATGATTGTGGGTCACTCTGCTCTGACCGATCATCACTCTCTCGATGATCGAGAGTCAGTCTCCTGCTCTGACCCACCCATCACTGTCTCGAAGATCGAGGATCAGTCTCCTGCTCTGACCCACCCATCACTCTCTCGATGATCGAGGGTCACTCAGCTCTGACCCACCCATCACGCTCTCGATGCTCGAGGGTCACTCTCCTGCACTCACCCACCCATCACTCTCTCGATGATCGAGGGTCACTCTCCTGCTCTGACCCACCCATCACTCCCTCGATGATCGTAGGTCATTCAGCTCTGACCCACCCATCACTCTGTCGATGCTCGAGGGCCACTCTGATCTGAACTACCCATCACTCTCTTGATGATCGAGGGTCACTCTCCTGCTTTGACCCACCCATCACTCCCTCGATGATCGAAGGTCACTCTCCTGCTCTGACCCACCCATTACTCTCTCGATGATCGAAGGGTCACTCTCCTGCTCTGACTCACGCATCACTCTCTCGATGATCGAGGGTCACTCTCCTGCTCCGACTCACGCATCACTCTATCGATGATTGAGGGTCACTCTCCTGCTCTGACTCACCCATCACTCTCTCGATGATCGAGGGTCACTCTCCTGCTCTGACCCACACATCACTCTCTCGATGATCGAGTGTCACTCTCCTGCTCTGACCCACCCACCACTCTCTCGATGATCGTGGGTCACTCTCCTGCTCTGACCCACACATCACTCTCTCGATGATCGAGGGTCACTCTCCTGCTCTGACCCAAACATCACTCTCTCGATGATCGAGTGTCACTCTCCTGCTCTGACCCACACATCACTCTCTCGATGATCGAGGGTCACTCTCCTGCTCTGACCCACACATCACTCTCTCGGTGATCGAGTGTCACTCTCCTGCTCTGAGCCTCCTACCACTCTCTCGATGATTGAGGGTCACTCTCCTGCTGAGACCCGCCCATCACTCTCTCGATGATCGTGGGTCACTCTGCTCAGACCCACCCATCACTCTCTCGATGATCGAGGATCACTCTCCTGCTCTGACCCAGACATCATTCTCTCGAGGATCGAAGGGTCGCTCTCCTGCTCTGACCCACACATCACTCTCTCGATGATCGACGGTCACTCTCCTGCCCTGACCCACCCATCACTCTCTCGATGATCGAAGGGTCACTCTCCTGCTCTGACCCACCCATCACTCTGTCGATGATTGATGGTCACTCTCCTGCTCTGACCCACCCATCACTCTCTCGATGAGCGACGGTCACTCTGCTCAGTCCCACCCATCACTCTGTCGATGATTGAGGGTCACTCTCCTGCTCAGACCCACCCATCACTCTCTCGATGATCGTGGGTCATTCTCCTGCTTTGACTCATTCATCACTCTCTCGATGTTCGAGGCTCACTCTCCTGCTCTGACCCACACATCACTCTCTCGATGATCGAGGGTCACTCTGATCTGTCCCACCCATCACTCTGTCGATGATCGAGGGTCACTCTCCTGCCCTGACCCACCCAGCACTCTCTCGATGATCGAGGGTCACTCTCCTGCTCTGCCCCACCCATCACTCTCTCGATGATCGTGGGTCACTCTGCTCTGACCGATCATCACTCTCTCGATGATCGAGAGTCAGTCTCCTGCTCTGACCCACCCATCACTGTCTCGAAGATCGAGGGTCAGTCTCCTGCTCTGACCCACCCATCACTCTCTCGATGATCGAGGGTCACTCTCCTGCTCTGACCCGCCCATCACTCCCTCGATGATCGTGGGTCACTCTGCTCTGACCCACCCATCACGCTCTCGATGCTCGAGGGTCACTCTCCTGCACTCACCCACCCATCACTCTCTCGATGATCGAGGGTCACTCTCCTGCTCTGACCCACCCATCACTCCCTCGATGATCGAGTGTCACTCTCCTGCTCTGACCCAAACATCATTCTCTCGATGATCGAAGGGTCACTCTCCTGCTGTGACCCACCCATCACTCTCTCGATGATCGAGGGTCACTCTCCTGCTCTGACCCAAACATCATTCTCTCGATGATCGAAGGGTCACTCTCCTGCTCTGACCCACACATCACTTTCTCGATGATCGAGGGTCACTCTCCTGCTCTGACCCTCCCATCACTCACTCGATGATCGAGGGTCAGCCTGCTCTGACCCACCCATCACTCTCTCGATGATCGAGGGTCAATCTCCTGCTCTGACCCACCCATCACTCTCTCGATGATCGAGGGTCACTCTGCTCTTACCCACCCATCACTCTCCCGATGATAAAGGGTCACTCTGCTCTGAACCACCCATCACTCTCTCGAAGTTCGAGGGTCACTCTCCTGCTCTGACCCACCCATCACTCTCTCGATGATCGAGGGTCACTCTGCTCTGACTCACCCATCACCCTCTCCATGATCGAGGGTCACTCTCCTGCTCTGACCCAGACATCATTCTCTCGATGATCGAAGGGTCGCTCTCCTGCTCTGACCCACACATCACTCTCTCGATGATCGACGGTCACTCTCCTGCTCTGACCCACCCATCACTCTCTCGATGATCGAAGGGTCACTCTCCTGCTCTGACCCACCCATCACTCTCTCGATGATTGATGGTCACTCTCCTGCTCTGACCCACCCATCACTCTCTCGATGATCGACGGTCACTCTGCTCAGTCCCACCCATCACTCTCTCGATGATTGAGGGTCACTCTCCTGCTCAGACCCAGCCATCACACTCTCGATGATCGTGGGTCATTCTCCTGCTCTGACTCATCCATCACTCTCTCGATGTTCGAGGGTCACTCTCCTGCTCTGACTCATCCATCACTCTCTCGATGATTGAGGGTCACTCTCCTGCTCAGACCCACCCATCACTCTCTCGATGATCGTGGGTCATTCTCCTGCTCTGACTCATCCATCACTCTCTCGATGTTCGAGGGTCACTCTCCTGCTCTGACCCACACATCACTCTCTCGATGATCGAGGGTCACTCTGCTCTGTCCCACCCATCACTCTCTCGATGATCGAAGGGTAACTCTCCTGCTCTGACCCACCCATCACTCTCTCGAGGATCGAGGGTCACTCTCCTGCCCTGACCCACCCAGCACTCTCTCGATGATCGAGGGTCACTCTCCTGCTCTGCCCCACCCATCACTCTCTCGATGATTGTGGGTCACTCTGCTCTGACCGATCATCACTCTCTCGATGATCGAGAGTCAGTCTCCTGCTCTGACCCACCCATCACTGTCTCGAAGATCGAGGATCAGTCTCCTGCTCTGACCCACCCATCACTCTCTCGATGATCGAGGGTCACTCAGCTCTGACCCACCCATCACGCTCTCGATGCTCGAGGGTCACTCTCCTGCACTCACCCACCCATCACTCTCTCGATGATCGAGGGTCACTCTCCTGCTCTGACCCACCCATCACTCCCTCGATGATCGTAGGTCATTCAGCTCTGACCCACCCATCACTCTGTCGATGCTCGAGGGCCACTCTGATCTGAACTACCCATCACTCTCTTGATGATCGAGGGTCACTCTCCTGCTTTGACCCACCCATCACTCCCTCGATGATCGAAGGTCACTCTCCTGCTCTGACCCACCCATTACTCTCTCGATGATCGAAGGGTCACTCTCCTGCTCTGACTCACGCATCACTCTCTCGATGATCGAGGGTCACTCTCCTGCTCCGACTCACGCATCACTCTATCGATGATTGAGGGTCACTCTCCTGCTCTGACTCACCCATCACTCTCTCGATGATCGAGGGTCACTCTCCTGCTCTGACCCACACATCACTCTCTCGATGATCGAGTGTCACTCTCCTGCTCTGACCCACCCACCACTCTCTCGATGATCGTGGGTCACTCTCCTGCTCTGACCCACACATCACTCTCTCGATGATCGAGGGTCACTCTCCTGCTCTGACCCAAACATCACTCTCTCGATGATCGAGTGTCACTCTCCTGCTCTGACCCACACATCACTCTCTCGATGATCGAGGGTCACTCTCCTGCTCTGACCCACACATCACTCTCTCGGTGATCGAGTGTCACTCTCCTGCTCTGAGCCTCCTACCACTCTCTCGATGATTGAGGGTCACTCTCCTGCTGAGACCCGCCCATCACTCTCTCGATGATCGTGGGTCACTCTGCTCAGACCCACCCATCACTCTCTCGATGATCGAGGATCACTCTCCTGCTCTGACCCAGACATCATTCTCTCGAGGATCGAAGGGTCGCTCTCCTGCTCTGACCCACACATCACTCTCTCGATGATCGACGGTCACTCTCCTGCCCTGACCCACCCATCACTCTCTCGATGATCGAAGGGTCACTCTCCTGCTCTGACCCACCCATCACTCTGTCGATGATTGATGGTCACTCTCCTGCTCTGACCCACCCATCACTCTCTCGATGAGCGACGGTCACTCTGCTCAGTCCCACCCATCACTCTGTCGATGATTGAGGGTCACTCTCCTGCTCAGACCCACCCATCACTCTCTCGATGATCGTGGGTCATTCTCCTGCTTTGACTCATTCATCACTCTCTCGATGTTCGAGGCTCACTCTCCTGCTCTGACCCACACATCACTCTCTCGATGATCGAGGGTCACTCTGATCTGTCCCACCCATCACTCTGTCGATGATCGAGGGTCACTCTCCTGCCCTGACCCACCCAGCACTCTCTCGATGATCGAGGGTCACTCTCCTGCTCTGCCCCACCCATCACTCTCTCGATGATCGTGGGTCACTCTGCTCTGACCGATCATCACTCTCTCGATGATCGAGAGTCAGTCTCCTGCTCTGACCCACCCATCACTGTCTCGAAGATCGAGGGTCAGTCTCCTGCTCTGACCCACCCATCACTCTCTCGATGATCGAGGGTCACTCTCCTGCTCTGACCCGCCCATCACTCCCTCGATGATCGTGGGTCACTCTGCTCTGACCCACCCATCACGCTCTCGATGCTCGAGGGTCACTCTCCTGCACTCACCCACCCATCACTCTCTCGATGATCGAGGGTCACTCTCCTGCTCTGACCCACCCATCACTCCCTCGATGATCGTAGGTCATTCTGCTCTGACCCACCCATCACTCTGTCGATGCTCGAGGGCCACTCTGATCTGAACTACCCATCACTCTCTTGATGATCGAGGGTCACTCTCCTGCTCTGACCCACCCATCACACCCTCGATGATCGAAGGTCACTCTCCTGCTCTGACCCACCCATCACTCTCTCGATGATCGAAGGGTCACTCTCCTGCTCTGACCCACCCATCACTCTCTCGATGATCGAGGGTCACTCTCCTGCTCTGACTCACGCATCACTCTCTCGATGGTCGAGGGTCACTCTCCTGCTCTGACTCACGCATCACTCTCTCGATGATTGAGGGTCACTCTCCTGCTCTGACTCACCCATCACTCTCTCGATTATCGAGGGTCACTCTCCTGCTCTGACCCACACACCACTCTCTCGATGATCGAGTGTCACTCTCCTGCTCTGACCCACCCACCACTCTCTCGATGATCGTGGGTCACTCTCCTGCTCTGACCCACACATCACTCTCTCGATGATCGAGGGTCACTCTCCTGCTCTGACCCAAACATCACTCTCTCTATGATCGAGTGTCACTCTCCTGCTCTGACCCACACATCACTCTCTCGATGATCGAGGGTCACTCTCCTGCTCTGACCCACGCATCACTCTCTCGATGATCGAGTGTCACTCTCCTGCTCTGAGCCTCCTACCACTCTCTCGATGATCGTGGGTCACTCTCCTGCTCTGACACATACATCACTCTCTCGATGATCGAGGGCCACTCTCCTGCTCTGACCCAAACATCACTCTCTCGATGATCGAGTGTCACTCTCCTGCTCTGACCCAAACATCATTCTCTCGATGATCGAAGGGTCACTCTCCTGCTCTGACCCACACATCACTCTCTCGATGATCGATGGTCACTCTCATGCCCTGACCCACCCAGCACTCTCTCGATGATCGTGGGTCACTCTGCTCTGTCCCACCCATCACTCTGTCGATGATCGAGGGTCACTCTCCTGCCCTGACCCACCCAGCACTCTCTCGATGATCGAGGGTCACTCTCCTCCTCTGCCCCACCCATCACTCTCTCGATGATCGTGGGTCACTCTGCTCTGACCGATCATCACTCTCTCGATGATCGAGAGTCAGTCTCCTGCTCTGACCCACCCATCACTGTCTCGAAGATCGAGGGTCAGTCTCCTGCTCTGACCCACCCATCACTCTCTCGATGATCGAGGGTCACTCTCCTGCTCTGACCCGCCCATCACTCCCTCGATGATCGTGGGTCACTCTGCTCTGACCCACCCATCACGCTCTCGATGCTCGAGGGTCACTCTCCTGCACTCACCCACCCATCACTCTCTCGATGATCGAGGGTCACTCTCCTGCTCTGACCCACCCATCACTCCCTCGATGATCGAGTGTCACTCTCCTGCTCTGACCCAAACATCATTCTCTCGATGATCGAAGGGTCACTCTCCTGCTGTGACCCACCCATCACTCTCTCGATGATCGAGGGTCACTCTCCTGCTCTGACCCAAACATCATTCTCTCGATGATCGAAGGGTCACTCTCCTGCTCTGACCCACACATCACTTTCTCGATGATCGAGGGTCACTCTCCTGCTCTGACCCTCCCATCACTCACTCGATGATCGAGGGTCAGCCTGCTCTGACCCACCCATCACTCTCTCGATGATCGAGGGTCAAT
The DNA here is from genome assembly GCF_052327205.1 of Somniosus microcephalus. Lineage (NCBI taxonomy): Eukaryota > Metazoa > Chordata > Chondrichthyes > Squaliformes > Somniosidae > Somniosus > Somniosus microcephalus. The sequence continues at coordinate 201,414,888 of NC_140989.1, forward strand.
CTCCTGCTCTGACCCACCCATCACTCTCTCGATGATCGAGGGTCACTCTGCTCTTACCCACCCATCACTCTCCCGATGATAAAGGGTCACTCTGCTCTGAACCACCCATCACTCTCTCGAAGTTCGAGGGTCACTCTCCTGCTCTGACCCACCCATCACTCTCTCGATGATCGAGGGTCACTCTGCTCTGACTCACCCATCACCCTCTCCATGATCGAGGGTCACTCTCCTGCTCTGACCCAGACATCATTCTCTCGATGATCGAAGGGTCGCTCTCCTGCTCTGACCCACACATCACTCTCTCGATGATCGACGGTCACTCTCCTGCTCTGACCCACCCATCACTCTCTCGATGATCGAAGGGTCACTCTCCTGCTCTGACCCACCCATCACTCTCTCGATGATTGATGGTCACTCTCCTGCTCTGACCCACCCATCACTCTCTCGATGATCGACGGTCACTCTGCTCAGTCCCACCCATCACTCTCTCGATGATTGAGGGTCACTCTCCTGCTCAGACCCACCCATCACACTCTCGATGATCGTGGGTCATTCTCCTGCTCTGACTCATCCATCACTCTCTCGATGTTCGAGGGTCACTCTCCTGCTCTGACTCATCCATCACTCTCTCGATGATTGAGGGTCACTCTCCTGCTCAGACCCACCCATCACTCTCTCGATGATTGATGGTCACTCTCCTGCTCTGACCCACCCATCACTCTCTCGATGATCGACGGTCACTCTGCTCAGTCCCACCCATCACTCTCTCGATGATTGAGGGTCACTCTCCTGCTCAGACCCACCCATCACACTCTCGATGATCGTGGGTCATTCTCCTGCTCTGACTCATCCATCACTCTCTCGATGTTCGAGGGTCACTCTCCTGCTCTGACTCATCCATCACTCTCTCGATGATTGAGGGTCACTCTCCTGCTCAGACCCACCCATCACTCTCTCGATGATCGTGGGTCATTCTCCTGCTCTGACTCATCCATCACTCTCTCGATGTTCGAGGGTCACTCTCCTGCTCTGACCCACACATCACTCTCTCGATGATCGAGGGTCACTCTGCTCTGTCCCACCCATCACTCTCTCGATGATCGAAGGGTAACTCTCCTGCTCTGACCCACCCATCACTCTCTCGAGGATCGAGGGTCACTCTCCTGCCCTGACCCACCCAGCACTCTCTCGATGATCGAGGGTCACTCTCCTGCTCTGCCCCACCCATCACTCTCTCGATGATTGTGGGTCACTCTGCTCTGACCGATCATCACTCTCTCGATGATCGAGAGTCAGTCTCCTGCTCTGACCCACCCATCACTGTCTCGAAGATCGAGGATCAGTCTCCTGCTCTGACCCACCCATCACTCTCTCGATGATCGAGGGTCACTCAGCTCTGACCCACCCATCACGCTCTCGATGCTCGAGGGTCACTCTCCTGCACTCACCCACCCATCACTCTCTCGATGATCGAGGGTCACTCTCCTGCTCTGACCCACCCATCACTCCCTCGATGATCGTAGGTCATTCAGCTCTGACCCACCCATCACTCTGTCGATGCTCGAGGGCCACTCTGATCTGAACTACCCATCACTCTCTTGATGATCGAGGGTCACTCTCCTGCTTTGACCCACCCATCACTCCCTCGATGATCGAAGGTCACTCTCCTGCTCTGACCCACCCATTACTCTCTCGATGATCGAAGGGTCACTCTCCTGCTCTGACTCACGCATCACTCTCTCGATGATCGAGGGTCACTCTCCTGCTCCGACTCACGCATCACTCTATCGATGATTGAGGGTCACTCTCCTGCTCTGACTCACCCATCACTCTCTCGATGATCGAGGGTCACTCTCCTGCTCTGACCCACACATCACTCTCTCGATGATCGAGTGTCACTCTCCTGCTCTGACCCACCCACCACTCTCTCGATGATCGTGGGTCACTCTCCTGCTCTGACCCACACATCACTCTCTCGATGATCGAGGGTCACTCTCCTGCTCTGACCCAAACATCACTCTCTCGATGATCGAGTGTCACTCTCCTGCTCTGACCCACACATCACTCTCTCGATGATCGAGGGTCACTCTCCTGCTCTGACCCACACATCACTCTCTCGGTGATCGAGTGTCACTCTCCTGCTCTGAGCCTCCTACCACTCTCTCGATGATTGAGGGTCACTCTCCTGCTGAGACCCGCCCATCACTCTCTCGATGATCGTGGGTCACTCTGCTCAGACCCACCCATCACTCTCTCGATGATCGAGGATCACTCTCCTGCTCTGACCCAGACATCATTCTCTCGAGGATCGAAGGGTCGCTCTCCTGCTCTGACCCACACATCACTCTCTCGATGATCGACGGTCACTCTCCTGCCCTGACCCACCCATCACTCTCTCGATGATCGAAGGGTCACTCTCCTGCTCTGACCCACCCATCACTCTGTCGATGATTGATGGTCACTCTCCTGCTCTGACCCACCCATCACTCTCTCGATGAGCGACGGTCACTCTGCTCAGTCCCACCCATCACTCTGTCGATGATTGAGGGTCACTCTCCTGCTCAGACCCACCCATCACTCTCTCGATGATCGTGGGTCATTCTCCTGCTTTGACTCATTCATCACTCTCTCGATGTTCGAGGCTCACTCTCCTGCTCTGACCCACACATCACTCTCTCGATGATCGAGGGTAACTCTGATCTGTCCCACCCATCACTCTGTCGATGATCGAGGGTCACTCTCCTGCCCTGACCCACCCAGCACTCTCTCGATGATCGAGGGTCACTCTCCTGCTCTGCCCCACCCATCACTCTCTCGATGATCGTGGGTCACTCTGCTCTGACCGATCATCACTCTCTCGATGATCGAGAGTCAGTCTCCTGCTCTGACCCACCCATCACTGTCTCGAAGATCGAGGGTCAGTCTCCTGCTCTGACCCACCCATCACTCTCTCGATGATCGAGGGTCACTCTCCTGCTCTGACCCGCCCATCACTCCCTCGATGATCGTGGGTCACTCTGCTCTGACCCACCCATCACGCTCTCGATGCTCGAGGGTCACTCTCCTGCACTCACCCACCCATCACTCTCTCGATGATCGAGGGTCACTCTCCTGCTCTGACCCACCCATCACTCCCTCGATGATCGAGTGTCACTCTCCTGCTCTGACCCAAACATCATTCTCTCGATGATCGAAGGGTCACTCTCCTGCTGTGACCCACCCATCACTCTCTCGATGATCGAGGGTCACTCTCCTGCTCTGACCCAAACATCATTCTCTCGATGATCGAAGGGTCACTCTCCTGCTCTGACCCACACATCACTTTCTCGATGATCGAGGGTCACTCTCCTGCTCTGACCCTCCCATCACTCACTCGATGATCGAGGGTCAGCCTGCTCTGACCCACCCATCACTCTCTCGATGATCGAGGGTCAATCTCCTGCTCTGACCCACCCATCACTCTCTCGATGATCGAGGGTCACTCTGCTCTTACCCACCCATCACTCTCCCGATGATAAAGGGTCACTCTGCTCTGAACCACCCATCACTCTCTCGAAGTTCGAGGGTCACTCTCCTGCTCTGACCCACCCATCACTCTCTCGATGATCGAGGGTCACTCTGCTCTGACTCACCCATCACCCTCTCCATGATCGAGGGTCACTCTCCTGCTCTGACCCAGACATCATTCTCTCGATGATCGAAGGGTCGCTCTCCTGCTCTGACCCACACATCACTCTCTCGATGATCGACGGTCACTCTCCTGCTCTGACCCACCCATCACTCTCTCGATGATCGAAGGGTCACTCTCCTGCTCTGACCCACCCATCACTCTCTCGATGATTGATGGTCACTCTCCTGCTCTGACCCACCCATCACTCTCTCGATGATCGACGGTCACTCTGCTCAGTCCCACCCATCACTCTCTCGATGATTGAGGGTCACTCTCCTGCTCAGACCCAGCCATCACACTCTCGATGATCGTGGGTCATTCTCCTGCTCTGACTCATCCATCACTCTCTCGATGTTCGAGGGTCACTCTCCTGCTCTGACTCATCCATCACTCTCTCGATGATTGAGGGTCACTCTCCTGCTCAGACCCACCCATCACTCTCTCGATGATCGTGGGTCATTCTCCTGCTCTGACTCATCCATCACTCTCTCGATGTTCGAGGGTCACTCTCCTGCTCTGACCCACACATCACTCTCTCGATGATCGAGGGTCACTCTGCTCTGTCCCACCCATCACTCTCTCGATGATCGAAGGGTAACTCTCCTGCTCTGACCCACCCATCACTCTCTCGAGGATCGAGGGTCACTCTCCTGCCCTGACCCACCCAGCACTCTCTCGATGATCGAGGGTCACTCTCCTGCTCTGCCCCACCCATCACTCTCTCGATGATTGTGGGTCACTCTGCTCTGACCGATCATCACTCTCTCGATGATCGAGAGTCAGTCTCCTGCTCTGACCCACCCATCACTGTCTCGAAGATCGAGGATCAGTCTCCTGCTCTGACCCACCCATCACTCTCTCGATGATCGAGGGTCACTCAGCTCTGACCCACCCATCACGCTCTCGATGCTCGAGGGTCACTCTCCTGCACTCACCCACCCATCACTCTCTCGATGATCGAGGGTCACTCTCCTGCTCTGACCCACCCATCACTCCCTCGATGATCGTAGGTCATTCAGCTCTGACCCACCCATCACTCTGTCGATGCTCGAGGGCCACTCTGATCTGAACTACCCATCACTCTCTTGATGATCGAGGGTCACTCTCCTGCTTTGACCCACCCATCACTCCCTCGATGATCGAAGGTCACTCTCCTGCTCTGACCCACCCATTACTCTCTCGATGATCGAAGGGTCACTCTCCTGCTCTGACTCACGCATCACTCTCTCGATGATCGAGGGTCACTCTCCTGCTCCGACTCACGCATCACTCTATCGATGATTGAGGGTCACTCTCCTGCTCTGACTCACCCATCACTCTCTCGATGATCGAGGGTCACTCTCCTGCTCTGACCCACACATCACTCTCTCGATGATCGAGTGTCACTCTCCTGCTCTGACCCACCCACCACTCTCTCGATGATCGTGGGTCACTCTCCTGCTCTGACCCACACATCACTCTCTCGATGATCGAGGGTCACTCTCCTGCTCTGACCCAAACATCACTCTCTCGATGATCGAGTGTCACTCTCCTGCTCTGACCCACACATCACTCTCTCGATGATCGAGGGTCACTCTCCTGCTCTGACCCACACATCACTCTCTCGGTGATCGAGTGTCACTCTCCTGCTCTGAGCCTCCTACCACTCTCTCGATGATTGAGGGTCACTCTCCTGCTGAGACCCGCCCATCACTCTCTCGATGATCGTGGGTCACTCTGCTCAGACCCACCCATCACTCTCTCGATGATCGAGGATCACTCTCCTGCTCTGACCCAGACATCATTCTCTCGAGGATCGAAGGGTCGCTCTCCTGCTCTGACCCACACATCACTCTCTCGATGATCGACGGTCACTCTCCTGCCCTGACCCACCCATCACTCTCTCGATGATCGAAGGGTCACTCTCCTGCTCTGACCCACCCATCACTCTGTCGATGATTGATGGTCACTCTCCTGCTCTGACCCACCCATCACTCTCTCGATGAGCGACGGTCACTCTGCTCAGTCCCACCCATCACTCTGTCGATGATTGAGGGTCACTCTCCTGCTCAGACCCACCCATCACTCTCTCGATGATCGTGGGTCATTCTCCTGCTTTGACTCATTCATCACTCTCTCGATGTTCGAGGCTCACTCTCCTGCTCTGACCCACACATCACTCTCTCGATGATCGAGGGTCACTCTGATCTGTCCCACCCATCACTCTGTCGATGATCGAGGGTCACTCTCCTGCCCTGACCCACCCAGCACTCTCTCGATGATCGAGGGTCACTCTCCTGCTCTGCCCCACCCATCACTCTCTCGATGATCGTGGGTCACTCTGCTCTGACCGATCATCACTCTCTCGATGATCGAGAGTCAGTCTCCTGCTCTGACCCACCCATCACTGTCTCGAAGATCGAGGGTCAGTCTCCTGCTCTGACCCACCCATCACTCTCTCGATGATCGAGGGTCACTCTCCTGCTCTGACCCGCCCATCACTCCCTCGATGATCGTGGGTCACTCTGCTCTGACCCACCCATCACGCTCTCGATGCTCGAGGGTCACTCTCCTGCACTCACCCACCCATCACTCTCTCGATGATCGAGGGTCACTCTCCTGCTCTGACCCACCCATCACTCCCTCGATGATCGTAGGTCATTCTGCTCTGACCCACCCATCACTCTGTCGATGCTCGAGGGCCACTCTGATCTGAACTACCCATCACTCTCTTGATGATCGAGGGTCACTCTCCTGCTCTGACCCACCCATCACTCCCTCGATGATCGAAGGTCACTCTCCTGCTCTGACCCACCCATCACTCTCTCGATGATCGAAGGGTCACTCTCCTGCTCTGACCCACCCATCACTCTCTCGATGATCGAGGGTCACTCTCCTGCTCTGACTCACGCATCACTCTCTCGATGGTCGAGGGTCACTCTCCTGCTCTGACTCACGCATCACTCTCTCGATGATTGAGGGTCACTCTCCTGCTCTGACTCACCCATCACTCTCTCGATTATCGAGGGTCACTCTCCTGCTCTGACCCACACACCACTCTCTCGATGATCGAGTGTCACTCTCCTGCTCTGACCCACCCACCACTCTCTCGATGATCGTGGGTCACTCTCCTGCTCTGACCCACACATCACTCTCTCGATGATCGAGGGTCACTCTCCTGCTCTGACCCAAACATCACTCTCTCTATGATCGAGTGTCACTCTCCTGCTCTGACCCACACATCACTCTCTCGATGATCGAGGGTCACTCTCCTGCTCTGACCCACGCATCACTCTCTCGATGATCGAGTGTCACTCTCCTGCTCTGAGCCTCCTACCACTCTCTCGATGATCGTGGGTCACTCTCCTGCTCTGACACATACATCACTCTCTCGATGATCGAGGGCCACTCTCCTGCTCTGACCCAAACATCACTCTCTCGATGATCGAGTGTCACTCTCCTGCTCTGACCCAAACATCATTCTCTCGATGATCGAAGGGTCACTCTCCTGCTCTGACCCACACATCACTCTCTCGATGATCGATGGTCACTCTCATGCCCTGACCCACCCAGCACTCTCTCGATGATCGTGGGTCACTCTGCTCAGACCCACCCATCACTCTCTCGATGATCGAGGGTCACTCTCCTGCTCTGACCCAAACATCACTCTCTCGATGATCGAGGGTGACTCTCCTGCTCTGAAGCACACATCACTCTCTCGATTATCGAGTGTCACTCTCCTGCTCTGACCCTCCTACCACTCTCTCGATGATCGTGGGTCACTCTCCTGCTCTGACCCACACATCACTCTCTCGATGATCGAGGGTCACTCTCCTGCTCTGACCCAAACATCACTCTCTCGATGATCGAGTGTCACTTTCCTGCTCTGACCCAAACATCATTCTCTCGATGATCGAAGGGTCACTCTCCTGCTGTGACCCACCCATCACTCTCTCGATGATCGAGGGTCACTCTCCTGCTCTGACCCAAACATCATTCTCTCGATGCTCGAAGGGTCACTCTCCTTCTCTGACCCACACATCACTTTCTCGATGATCGAGGGTCACTCTCCTGCTCTGACCCTCCCATCACTCTCTCGATGATCGAGGGTCAGTCTGTTCTGACCCACCCATCACTCTCTCGATGATCGAGGGTGAATCTCCTGCTCTGACGCACCCATCACTCTCTCGATGATCGAGGGTCACTCTGCTCTTACCCACCCATCACTCTCCCGATGATTCAGGGTCACTCTGCTCTGAACCACCCATCACTCTCTCGAAGTTCGAGGGTCACTCTCCTGCTCTGACCCACCCATCACTCTCTCGATGATCGAGGGTCACTCTGCCCTGACTCACCCATCACTCTCTCCATGATCGAGGGTCACTCTGCTCTCACCCACCCATCGCTCTCTGGATGATCGAGGGTCACTCTGCTCTGACTCACCCATCACTCTCTCTATGATCGAGGGTCACTCTGCTGGTCTGACCCACCCATCTCTCTCTCGATGATCGAGGGGCACTCTGCTCTGACTCACCCATCACTCTCTCTATGATCGAGGGTCACTCTGCTGCTATGAACCATCCATCACTCTCTCTATGATCGAGGGTCACACTCCTGCTCTGACTCACCCATCACTCTCTCGATGATCGAGGGTCATTCTCCTGCTCTGACTCATCCATCACTCTCTCGATGTTCGAGGGTCACTCTCCCGCTCTGACCCACACATCACTCTCTCGATGATCGAGTGTCACTCTCCTGCTCTGACCCACCCATCACTCTCTCTATGATCGAGGGTCACTCTCCTGCTCTGACCCACCCATCACTCTCTCGATGATCGAAGGGTCACTCTCCTGCTCTGACCCACCCATCACTCTGTCGATGATTGAGGGTCACTCTCCTGCTCAGACCCACCCATCACTCTCTCGATGATCGTGGGTCATTCTCCTGCTCTGACTCATCCATCACTCTCTCGATGTTCGAGGGTCACTCTCCCGCTCTGACCCACACATCACTCTCTCGATGATCGAGGGTCACTCTGCTCTGTCCCACCCATCACTCTCTCGATGATCGAAGGGTAACTCTCCTGCTCTGACCCACCCATCACTCTCTCGATGATCGAGGGTCACTCTCCTGCCCTGACCCACCCAGCACTCTCTCGATGATCGAGGGTCACTCTCCTGCTCTGCCCCACCCATCACTCTCTCGATGATCGTGGGTCACTCTGCTCTGACCGATCATCACTCTCTCGATGATCGAGTGTCAGTCTCCTGCTCTGACCCACCCATCACTGTCTCGAAGATCGAAGGTCAGTCTTCTGCTCTGACCCACCCATCACTCTCTCGATGATCGAGGGTCACTCTCCTGCTCTGACCCGCCCATCAATCCCTCGATGATCGTGGGTCACTCTGCTCTGACCCACCCATCACGCTTTCGATGCTCGAGGGTCACTCTCCTGCACTCACCCACCCATCACTCTCTCGATGATCGAGGGTCACTCTCCTGCTCTGACCCACCCATCACTCCCTCGATGATCGTAGGTCATTCTGCTCTGACCCACCCATCACTCTGTCGATGCTCGAAGGGTCACTCTCCTGCTCTGACCCACCCATCACTCTCTCGATGATCGAGGGTCACTCTCCTGCTCTGACTCACGCATCACTCTCTCGATGATCGAGGGTCACTCTCCTGCTCTGACTCACGCATCACTCTCTCGATGATTGAGGGTCACTCTCCTGCTCTGACTCACCCATCACTGTCTCGATGATCGAGGGTCACTCTGCTCTGACCCACCCAAATCTCTCTGGATGATCGAGGGTCACTCTGCTCTGACTCACCCATCACTCTCTCTATGATCGAGGGTCACTCTGCTGCTCTGACCCACCCATCTCTCTCTCGATGATCGAGGGCACTCTGCTCTGACTCACCCATCACTCCCTCGATGATCGAAGGGTCACTCTCCTGCTCTGACCCACCCATCACTCTCTTGATGATCGAGTGTCACTCTCATGCTCTGACCCACCCATCACTCTCTCGATGATCGAGTGTCACTCTCCTGCTCTGACCCACCCATCACTGTCTCGATGATCGAGGGTCACTCTGCTCTGACCCACCCAAATCTCTCTGGATGATCGAGGGTCACTCTGCTGCTATGAACCACCCATCACTCTCTCTATGATCGAGGGTCACTCTCCTGCTCTGACTCACCCATCACTCTCTCGATGATCGAGGGTCACTCTGCTCTGACCCACCCATCACTCCCTCGATGATCGAAGGGTCACTCTCCTGCTCTGACCCACCCATCACTCTCTTGATGATCGAGTGTCACTCTCATGCTCTGACCCACCCATCACTCTCTCGATGATCGAGTGTCACTCTCCTGCTCTGACCCACCCATCACTCTCTCGATGTTCGAGGGTCACTCTCCTGCTCTGACCCACCCATCTCTCCCTCAATGATCGTGGGTCACTCTCCTGCTCTGACCCACCCATCACTCTCTCGATGATCGAGTGTCACTCTCCTGCTCTGACCCACCCATCACTCTCTCGATGATCGAAGGGTCACTCTCCTGCTCTGACCCACCCATCACTCTCTCGATGATCGAAGGGTCACTCTCCTGCTCTGACCCACCCATCACTCTGTCGATGATTGAGGGTCACTCTCCTGCTCAGACCCACCCATCACTCTCTCGATGATCGTGGGTCATTCTCCTGCTCTGACTCATCCATCACTCTCTCGATGTTCGAGGGTCACTCTCCCACTCTGACCCACACATCACTCTCTCGATGATCGAGGGTCACTCTGCTCTGTCCCACCCATCACTCTCTCGATGATCGAAGGGTAACTCTCCTGCTCTGACCCACCCATCACTCTCTCGATGATCGAGGGTCACTCTCCTGCCCTGACCCACCCAGCACTCTCTCGATGATCGAGGGTCACTCTCCTGCTCTGCCCCACCCATCACTCTCTCGATGATCGTGGGTCACTCTGCTCTGACCGATCATCACTCTCTCGATGATCGAGTGTCAGTCTCCTGCTCTGACCCACCCATCACTGTCTCGAAGATCGAAGGTCAGTCTTCTGCTCTGACCCACCCATCACTCTCTCGATGATCGAGGGTCACTCTCCTGCTCTGACCCGCCCATCAATCCCTCGATGATCGTGGGTCACTCTGCTCTGACCCACCCATCACGCTCTCGATGCTCGAGGGTCACTCTCCTGCACTCACCCACCCATCACTCTCTCGATGATCGAGGGTCACTCTCCTGCTCTGACCCACCCATCACTCCCTCGATGATCGTAGGTCATTCTGCTCTGACCCACCCATCACTCTGTCGATGCTCGAAGGGTCACTCTCCTGCTCTGACCCACCCATCACTCTCTCGATGATCGAGGGTCACTCTCCTGCTCTGACTCACGCATCACTCTCTCGATGATCGAGGGTCACTCTCCTGCTCTGACTCACGCATCACTCTCTCGATGATTGAGGGTCACTCTCCTGCTCTGACTCACCCATCACTGTCTCGATGATCGAGGGTCACTCTCCTGCTCTGACCCACACATCACTCTCTCGATGATCGAGTGTCACTCTCCTGCTCTGACCCACCCACCACTCTCTCGATGATCGTGGGTCACTCTCCTGCTCTGACCCACACATTACTCTCTCGATGATCGAGGGTCACTCTCCTGCTCTGACCCAAACATCACTCTCTCGATGATCGAGTGTCACTCTCCTGCTCTGACCCACACATCACTCTCTCGAAGATTCAGGGTCACTCTCCTGCTCTGACCCACACATCACTCTCTCGATGATCGAGTGTCACTCTCCTGCTCTGAGCCTCCTACCACTCTCTCGATGATCGTGGGTCACTCTCCTGCTCTGACACATACATCACTCTCTCGATGATCGAGGGTCACTCTCCTGCTCTGACCCAAACATCACTCTCTCGATGATCGAGTGTCACTCTCCTGCTCTGACCCACACATCACTCTCTCGATGATCGAGGGTGACTCTCCTGCTCTGAAGCACACATCACTCTCTCGATTATCGAGTGTCACTCTCCTGCTCTGACCCTCCTACCACTCTCTCGATGATCGTGGGTCACTCTCCTGCTCTGACCCACACATCACTCTCTCGATGATCGAGGGTCACTCTCCTGCTCTGACCCAAACATCACTCTCTCGATGATCGAGTGTCACTTTCCTGCTCTGACCCAAACATCATTCTCTCGATGATCGAAGGGTCACTCTCCTGCTGTGACCCACCCATCACTCTCTCGATGATCGAGGGTCACTCTCCTGCTCTGACCCAAACATCATTCTCTCGATGCTCGAAGGGTCACTCTCCTTCTCTGACCCACACATCACTTTCTCGATGATCGAGGGTCACTCTCCTGCTCTGACCCTCCCATCACTCTCTCGATGATCGAGGGTCAGTCTGTTCTGACCCACCCATCACTCTCTCGATGATCGAGGGTGAATCTCCTGCTCTGACGCACCCATCACTCTCTCGATGATCGAGGGTCACTCTGCTCTTACCCACCCATCACTCTCCCGATGATTCAGGGTCACTCTGCTCTGAACCACCCATCACTCTCTCGAAGTTCGAGGGTCACTCTCCTGCTCTGACCCACCCATCACTCTCTCGATGATCGAGGGTCACTCTGCCCTGACTCACCCATCACTCTCTCCATGATCGAGGGTCACTCTGCTCTCACCCACCCATCGCTCTCTGGATGATCGAGGGTCACTCTGCTCTGACTCACCCATCACTCTCTCTATGATCGAGGGTCACTCTGCTGGTCTGACCCACCCATCACTCTCTCTATGATCGAGTGTCACTCTCCTGCTCTGACCCACCCATCTCTCTCTCGATGATCGAGGGGCACTCTGCTCTGACTCACCCATCACTCTCTCTATGATCGAGGGTCACTCTGCTGCTATGAACCATCCATCACTCTCTCTATGATCGAGGGTCACACTCCTGCTCTGACTCACCCATCACTCTCTCGATGATCGAGGGTCATTCTCCTGCTCTGACTCATCCATCACTCTCTCGATGTTAGAGGGTCACTCTCCCGCTCTGACCCACACATCACTCTCTCGATGATCGAGTGTCACTCTCCTGCTCTGACCCACCCATCACTCTCTCTATGATCGAGGGTCACTCTCCTGCTCTGACCCACCCATCACTCTCTCGATGATCGAAGGGTCACTCTCCTGCTCTGACCCACCCATCACTCTGTCGATGATTGAGGGTCACTCTCCTGCTCAGACCCACCCATCACTCTCTCGATGATCGTGGGTCATTCTCCTGCTCTGACTCATCCATCACTCTCTCGATGTTCGAGGGTCACTCTCCCGCTCTGACCCACACATCACTCTCTCGATGATCGAGGGTCACTCTGCTCTGTCCCACCCATCACTCTCTCGATGATCGAAGGGTAACTCTCCTGCTCTGACCCACCCATCACTCTCTCGATGATCGAGGGTCACTCTCCTGCCCTGACCCACCCAGCACTCTCTCGATGATCGAGGGTCACTCTCCTGCTCTGCCCCACCCATCACTCTCTCGATGATCGTGGGTCACTCTGCTCTGACCGATCATCACTCTCTCGATGATCGAGTGTCAGTCTCCTGCTCTGACCCACCCATCACTGTCTCGAAGATCGAAGGTCAGTCTTCTGCTCTGACCCACCCATCACTCTCTCGATGATCGAGGGTCACTCTCCTGCTCTGACCCGCCCATCAATCCCTCGATGATCGTGGGTCACTCTGCTCTGACCCACCCATCACGCTCTCGATGCTCGAGGGTCACTCTCCTGCACTCACCCACCCATCACTCTCTCGATGATCGAGGGTCACTCTCCTGCTCTGACCCACCCATCACTCCCTCGATGATCGTAGGTCATTCTGCTCTGACCCACCCATCACTCTGTCGATGCTCGAAGGGTCACTCTCCTGCTCTGACCCACCCATCACTCTCTCGATGATCGAGGGTCACTCTCCTGCTCTGACTCACGCATCACTCTCTCGATGATCGAGGGTCACTCTCCTGCTCTGACTCACGCATCACTCTCTCGATGATTGAGGGTCACTCTCCTGCTCTGACTCACCCATCACTGTCTCGATGATCGAGGGTCACTCTGCTCTGACCCACCCAAATCTCTCTGGATGATCGAGGGTCACTCTGCTCTGACTCACCCATCACTCTCTCTATGATCGAGGGTCACTCTGCTGCTCTGACCCACCCATCTCTCTCTCTATGATCGAGGGTCACTCTCCTGCTCTGACTCACCCATCACTCTCTCGATGATCGAGGGTCACTCTGCTCTGACCCACCCATCACTCCCTCGATGATCGAAGGGTCACTCTCCTGCTCTGACCCACCCATCACTCTCTTGATGATCGAGTGTCACTCTCATGCTCTGACCCACCCATCACTCTCTCGATGATCGAGTGTCACTCTCCTGCTCTGACCCACCCATCACTCTCTCGATGTTCGAGGGTCACTCTCCTGCTCTGACCCACCCATCTCTCCCTCAATGATTGTGGGTCACTCTCCTGCTCTGACCCACCCATCACTCTCTCGATGATCGAGTGTCACTCTCCTGCTCTGACCCACCCATCACTCTCTCGATGATCGAAGGGTCACTCTCCTGCTCTGACCCACCCATCACTCTCTCGATGATCGAAGGGTCACTCTCCTGCTCTGACCCACCCATCACTCTGTCGATGATTGAGGGTCACTCTCCTGCTCAGACCCACCCATCACTCTCTCGATGATCGTGGGTCATTCTCCTGCTCTGACTCATCCATCACTCTCTCGATGTTCGAGGGTCACTCTCCCGCTCTGACCCACACATCACTCTCTCGATGATCGAGGGTCACTCTGCTCTGTCCCACCCATCACTCTCTCGATGATCGAAGGGTAACTCTCCTGCTCTGACCCACCCATCACTCTCTCGATGATCGAGGGTCACTCTCCTGCCCTGACCCACCCAGCACTCTCTCGATGATCGAGGGTCACTCTCCTGCTCTGCCCCACCCATCACTCTCTCGATGATCGTGGGTCACTCTGCTCTGACCGATCATCACTCTCTCGATGATCGAGTGTCAGTCTCCTGCTCTGACCCACCCATCACTGTCTCGAAGATCGAAGGTCAGTCTTCTGCTCTGACCCACCCATCACTCTCTCGATGATCGAGGGTCACTCTCCTGCTCTGACCCGCCCATCAATCCCTCGATGATCGTGGGTCACTCTGCTCTGACCCACCCATCACGCTCTCGATGCTCGAGGGTCACTCTCCTGCACTCACCCACCCATCACTCTCTCGATGATCGAGGGTCACTCTCCTGCTCTGACCCACCCATCACTCCCTCGATGATCGTAGGTCATTCTGCTCTGACCCACCCATCACTCTGTCGATGCTCGAAGGGTCACTCTCCTGCTCTGACCCACCCATCACTCTCTCGATGATCGAGGGTCACTCTCCTGCTCTGACTCACGCATCACTCTCTCGATGATCGAGGGTCACTCTCCTGCTCTGACTCACGCATCACTCTCTCGATGATTGAGGGTCACTCTCCTGCTCTGACTCACCCATCACTGTCTCGATGATCGAGGGTCACTCTCCTGCTCTGACCCACACATCACTCTCTCGATGATCGAGTGTCACTCTCCTGCTCTGACCCACCCACCACTCTCTCGATGATCGTGGGTCACTCTCCTGCTCTGACCCACACATTACTCTCTCGATGATCGAGGGTCACTCTCCTGCTCTGACCCAAACATCACTCTCTCGATGATCGAGTGTCACTCTCCTGCTCTGACCCACACATCACTCTCTCGAAGATCCAGGGTCACTCTCCTGCTCTGACCCACACATCACTCTCTCGATGATCGAGTGTCACTCTCCTGCTCTGAGCCTCCTACCACTCTCTCGATGATCGTGGGTCACTCTCCTGCTCTGACACATACATCACTCTCTCGATGATCGAGGGTCACTCTCCTGCTCTGACCCAAACATCACTCTCTCGATGATCGAGTGTCACTCTCCTGCTCTGACCCAAACATCATTCTCTCGATGATCGAAGGGTCACTCTCCTGCTCTGACCCACACATCACTCTCTCGATGATCGATGGTCACTCTCATGCCCTGACCCACCCAGCACTCTCTCGATGATCGTGGGTCACTCTGCTCAGACCCACCAATCACTCTCTCGATGATCGAGGGTCACTCTCCTGCTCTGACCCAAACATCACTCTCTCGATGATCGAGTGTCACTCTCCTGCTCTGACCCACACATCACTCTCTCGATGATCGAGGGTGACTCTCCTGCTCTGAAGCACACATCACTCTCTCGATTATCGAGTGTCACTCTCCTGCTCTGACCCTCCTACCACTCTCTCGATGATCGTGGGTCACTCTCCTGCTCTGACCCACACATCACTCTCTCGATGATCGAGGGTCACTCTCCTGCTCTGACCCAAACATCACTCTCTCGATGATCGAGTGTCACTCTCCTGCTCTGACCCAAACATCATTCTCTCGATGATCGAAGGGTCACTCTCCTGCTGTGACCCACCCATCACTCTCTCGATGATCGAGGGTCACTCTCCTGCTCTGACCCAAACATCATTCTCTTGATGATCGAAGGGTCACTCTCCTGCTCTGACCCACACATCACTTTCTCGATGATCGAGGGTCACTCTCCTGCTCTGACCCTCCCATCACTCTCTCGATGATCGAGGGTCAGCCTGCTCTGACCCACCCATCACTCTCTCGGTGATCGAGGGTCAATCTCCTGCTCTGACCCACCCATCACTCTCTCGATGATCGAGGGTCACTCTGCTCTTACCCACCCATCACTCTCCCGATGATTAAGGGTCACTCTGCTCTGAACCACCCATCACTCTCTCGAAGTTCGAGGGTCACTCTCCTGCTCTGACCCACCCATCACTCTCTCGATGATCGAGGGTCACTCTGCTCTGACTCACCCATCACCCTCTCCATGATCGAGGGTCACTCTCCTGCTCTGACCTAGACATCATTCTCTCGATGATCGAAGGGTCGCTCTCCTGCTCTGACCCACACATCACTCTCTCGATGATCGACTGTCACTCTCCTGCTTTGACCCACCCATCACTCTCTCGATGATCGAAGGGTCACTCTCCTGCTCTGACCCACCCATCACTCTCTCGATGATTGATGGTCACTCTCCTGCTCTGACCCACCCATCACTCTCTCGATGATCGACGGTCACTCTGCTCAGTCCCACCCATCACTCTCTCGATGATTGAGGGTCACTCTCCTGCTCAGACCCACCCATCACTCTCTCGATGATCGTGGGTCATTCTCCTGCTCTGACTCATCCATCACTCTCTCGATGTTCGAGGGTCACTCTCCTGCTCTGACTCATCCATCACTCTCTCGATGATTGAGGGTCACTCTCCTGCTCAGACCCACCCATCACTCTCTCGATGATCGTGGGTCATTCTCCTGCTCTGACTCATCCATCACTCTCTCGATGTTCGAGGGTCACTCTCCTGCTCTGACCCACACATCACTCTCTCGATGATCGAGGGTCACTCTGCTCTGTCCCACCCATCACTCTCTCGATGATCGAAGGGTAACACTCCTGCTCTGTCCCACCCATCACTCTCTCGAGGATCGAGGGTCACTCTCCTGCCCTGACCCACCCAGCACTCTCTCGATGATCGAGGGTCACTCTCCTGCTCTGCCCCACCCATCACTCTCTCGATGATCGTGGGTCACTCTGCTCTGACCGATCATCACTCTCTCGATGATCGAGAGTCAGTCTCCTGCTCTGACCCACCCATCACTGTCTCGAAGATCGAGGATCAGTCTCCTGCTCTGACCCACCCATCACTCTCTCGATGATCGAGGGTCACTCTGCTCTGACCCACCCATCACGCTCTCGATGCTCGAGGGTCACTCTCCTGCACTCACCCACCCATCACTCTCTCGATGATCGAGGGTCACTCTCCTGCTCTGACCCACCCATCACTCCCTCGATGATCGTAGGTCATTCAGCTCTGACCCACCCATCACTCTGTCGATGCTCGAGGGCCACTCTGATCTGAACTACCCATCACTCTCTTGATGATCGAGGGTCACTCTCCTGCTCTGACCCACCCATCACTCCCTCGATGATCGAAGGTCACTCTCCTGCTCTGACCCACCCGTTACTCTCTCGATGATCGAAGGGTCACTCTCCTGCTCTGACTCACGCATCACTCTCTCGATGATCGAGGGTCACTCTCCTGCTCTGACTCACGCATCACTCTATCGATGATTGAGGGTCACTCTCCTGCTCTGACTCACCCATCACTCTCTCGATGATCGAGGGTCACTCTCCTGCTCTGACCCACACATCACTCTCTCGATGATCGAGTGTCACTCTCCTGCTCTGACCCACCCACCACTCTCTCGATGATCGTGGGTCACTCTCCTGCTCTGACCCACACATCACTCTCTCGATGATCGAGGGTCACTCTCCTGCTCTGACCCAAACATCACTCTCTCGATGATCGAGTGTCACTCTCCTGCTCTGACCCACACATCACTCTCTCGATGATCGAGGGTCACTCTCCTGCTCTGACCCACACATCACTCTCTCGGTGATCGAGTGTCACTCTCCTGCTCTGAGCCTCCTACCACTCTCTCGATGATTGAGGGTCACTCTCCTGCTGAGACCCGCCCATCACTCTCTCGATGATCGTGGGTCACTCTGCTCAGACCCACTCTTCACTCTCTCGATGATCGAGGATCACTCTCCTGCTCTGACCCAGACATCATTCTCTCGATGATCGAAGGGTCGCTCTCCTGCTCTGACCCACACATCACTCTCTCGATGATCGACGGTCACTCTCCTGCCCTGACCCACCCATCACTCTCTCGATGATCGAAGGGTCACTCTCCTGCTCTGACCCACCCATCACTCTGTCGATGATTGATGGTCACTCTCCTGCTCTGACCCACCCATCACTCTCTCGATGAGCGACGGTCACTCTGCTCAGTCCCACCCATCACTCTGTCGATGATTGAGGGTCACTCTCCTGCTCAGACCCACCCATCACTCTCTCGATGATCGTGGGTCATTCTCCTGCTCTGACTCATTCATCACTCTCTCGATGTTCGAGGCTCACTCTCCTGCTCTGACCCACACATCACTCTCTCGATGATCGAGGGTCACTCTGATCTGTCCCACCCATCACTCTCTCGATGATCGAAGGGTAACTCTCCTGCTCTGACCCACCCATCACTCTCTCGATGATCGAGGGTCACTCTCCTGCCCTGACCCACCCAGCACTCTCTCGATGATCGAGGGTCACTCTCCTGCTCTGCCCCACCCATCACTCTCTCGATGATCGTGGGTCACTCTGCTCTGACCGATCATCACTCTCTCGATGATCGAGAGTCAGTCTCCTGCTCTGACCCACCCATCACTGTCTCGAAGATCGAGGGTAGGTCTCCTGCTCTGACCCACCCATCACTCTCTCGATGATCGAGGGTCACTCTCCTGCTCTGACCCGCCCATCACTCCCTCGATGATCGTGGGTCACTCTGCTCTGACCCACCCATCACGCTCTCGATGCTCGAGGGTCACTCTCCTGCACTCACCCACCCATCACTCTCTCGATGATCGCGGGTCACTCTCCTGCTCTGACCCACCCATCACTCCCTCGATGATCGTAGGTCATTCTGCTCTGACCCACCCATCACTCTGTCGATGCTCGAGGGCCACTCTGATCTGAACTACCCATCACTCTCTTGATGATCGAGGGTCACCCTCCTGCTCTGACCCACCCATCACTCCCTCGATGATCGAAGGTCACTCTCCTGCTCTGACCCACCCATCACTCTCTCGATGATCGAAGGGTCACTCTCCTGCTCTGACCCACCCATCACTCTCTCGATGATCGAGGGTCACTCTCCTGCTCTGACTCACGCATCACTCTCTCGATGGTCGAGGGTCACTCTCCTGCTCTGACTCACGCATCACTCTCTCGATGATTGAGGGTCACTCTCCTGCTCTGACTCACCCATCACTCTCTCGATTATCGAGGGTCACTCTCCTGCTCTGACCCACACACCACTCTCTCGATGATCGAGTGTCACTCTCCTGCTCTGACCCACCCACCACTCTCTCGATGATCGTGGGTCACTCTCCTGCTCTGACCCACACATCACTCTCTCGATGATCGAGGGTCACTCTCCTGCTCTGACCCAAACATCACTCTCTCGATGATCGAGTGTCACTCTCCTGCTCTGACCCACACATCACTCTCTCGATGATCGAGGGTCACTCTCCTGCTCTGACCCACGCATCACTCTCTCGATGATCGAGTGTCACTCTCCTGCTCTGAGCCTCCTACCACTCTCTCGATGATCGTGGGTCACTCTCCTGCTCTGACACATACATCACTCTCTCGATGATCGAGGGCCACTCTCCTGCTCTGACCCAAACATCACTCTCTCGATGATCGAGTGTCACTCTCCTGCTCTGACCCAAACATCATTCTCTCGATGATCGAAGGGTCACTCTCCTGCTCTGACCCACACATCACTCTCTCGATGATCGATGGTCACTCTCATGCCCTGACCCACCCAGCACTCTCTCGATGATCGTAGGTCACTCTGCTCAGACCCACCCATCACTCTCTCGATGATCGAGGGTCACTCTCCTGCTCTGACCCAAACATCACTCTCTCGATGATCGAGTGTCACTCTCCTGCTCTGACCCACACATCACTCTCTCGATGATCGAGGGTGACTCTCCTGCTCTGAAGCACACATCACTCTCTCGATTATCGAGTGTCACTCTCCTGCTCTGACCCTCCTACCACTCTCTCGATGATCGTGGGTCACTCTCCTGCTCTGACCCACACATCACTCTCTCGATGATCGAGGGTCACTCTCCTGCTCTGACCCACCCGTTACTCTCTCGATGATCGAAGGGTCACTCTCCTGCTCTGACTCACGCATCACTCTCTCGATGATCGAGGGTCACTCTCCTGCTCTGACTCACGCATCACTCTATCGATGATTGAGGGTCACTCTCCTGCTCTGACTCACCCATCACTCTCTCGATGATCGAGGGTCACTCTCCTGCTCTGACCCACACATCACTCTCTCGATGATCGAGTGTCACTCTCCTGCTCTGACCCACCCACCACTCTCTCGATGATCGTGGGTCACTCTCCTGCTCTGACCCACACATCACTCTCTCGATGATCGAGGGTCACTCTCCTGCTCTGACCCAAACATCACTCTCTCGATGATCGAGTGTCACTCTCCTGCTCTGACCCACACATCACTCTCTCGATGATCGAGGGTCACTCTCCTGCTCTGACCCACACATCACTCTCTCGGTGATCGAGTGTCACTCTCCTGCTCTGAGCCTCCTACCACTCTCTCGATGATTGAGGGTCACTCTCCTGCTGAGACCCGCCCATCACTCTCTCGATGATCGTGGGTCACTCTGCTCAGACCCACTCTTCACTCTCTCGATGATCGAGGATCACTCTCCTGCTCTGACCCAGACATCATTCTCTCGATGATCGAAGGGTCGCTCTCCTGCTCTGACCCACACATCACTCTCTCGATGATCGACGGTCACTCTCCTGCCCTGACCCACCCATCACTCTCTCGATGATCGAAGGGTCACTCTCCTGCTCTGACCCACCCATCACTCTGTCGATGATTGATGGTCACTCTCCTGCTCTGACCCACCCATCACTCTCTCGATGAGCGACGGTCACTCTGCTCAGTCCCACCCATCACTCTGTCGATGATTGAGGGTCACTCTCCTGCTCAGACCCACCCATCACTCTCTCGATGATCGTGGGTCATTCTCCTGCTCTGACTCATTCATCACTCTCTCGATGTTCGAGGCTCACTCTCCTGCTCTGACCCACACATCACTCTCTCGATGATCGAGGGTCACTCTGATCTGTCCCACCCATCACTCTCTCGATGATCGAAGGGTAACTCTCCTGCTCTGACCCACCCATCACTCTCTCGATGATCGAGGGTCACTCTCCTGCCCTGACCCACCCAGCACTCTCTCGATGATCGAGGGTCACTCTCCTGCTCTGCCCCACCCATCACTCTCTCGATGATCGTGGGTCACTCTGCTCTGACCGATCATCACTCTCTCGATGATCGAGAGTCAGTCTCCTGCTCTGACCCACCCATCACTGTCTCGAAGATCGAGGGTAGGTCTCCTGCTCTGACCCACCCATCACTCTCTCGATGATCGAGGGTCACTCTCCTGCTCTGACCCGCCCATCACTCCCTCGATGATCGTGGGTCACTCTGCTCTGACCCACCCATCACGCTCTCGATGCTCGAGGGTCACTCTCCTGCACTCACCCACCCATCACTCTCTCGATGATCGCGGGTCACTCTCCTGCTCTGACCCACCCATCACTCCCTCGATGATCGTAGGTCATTCTGCTCTGACCCACCCATCACTCTGTCGATGCTCGAGGGCCACTCTGATCTGAACTACCCATCACTCTCTTGATGATCGAGGGTCACCCTCCTGCTCTGACCCACCCATCACTCCCTCGATGATCGAAGGTCACTCTCCTGCTCTGACCCACCCATCACTCTCTCGATGATCGAAGGGTCACTCTCCTGCTCTGACCCACCCATCACTCTCTCGATGATCGAGGGTCACTCTCCTGCTCTGACTCACGCATCACTCTCTCGATGGTCGAGGGTCACTCTCCTGCTCTGACTCACGCATCACTCTCTCGATGATTGAGGGTCACTCTCCTGCTCTGACTCACCCATCACTCTCTCGATTATCGAGGGTCACTCTCCTGCTCTGACCCACACACCACTCTCTCGATGATCGAGTGTCACTCTCCTGCTCTGACCCACCCACCACTCTCTCGATGATCGTGGGTCACTCTCCTGCTCTGACCCACACATCACTCTCTCGATGATCGAGGGTCACTCTCCTGCTCTGACCCAAACATCACTCTCTCGATGATCGAGTGTCACTCTCCTGCTCTGACCCACACATCACTCTCTCGATGATCGAGGGTCACTCTCCTGCTCTGACCCACGCATCACTCTCTCGATGATCGAGTGTCACTCTCCTGCTCTGAGCCTCCTACCACTCTCTCGATGATCGTGGGTCACTCTCCTGCTCTGACACATACATCACTCTCTCGATGATCGAGGGCCACTCTCCTGCTCTGACCCAAACATCACTCTCTCGATGATCGAGTGTCACTCTCCTGCTCTGACCCAAACATCATTCTCTCGATGATCGAAGGGTCACTCTCCTGCTCTGACCCACACATCACTCTCTCGATGATCGATGGTCACTCTCATGCCCTGACCCACCCAGCACTCTCTCGATGATCGTAGGTCACTCTGCTCAGACCCACCCATCACTCTCTCGATGATCGAGGGTCACTCTCCTGCTCTGACCCAAACATCACTCTCTCGATGATCGAGTGTCACTCTCCTGCTCTGACCCACACATCACTCTCTCGATGATCGAGGGTGACTCTCCTGCTCTGAAGCACACATCACTCTCTCGATTATCGAGTGTCACTCTCCTGCTCTGACCCTCCTACCACTCTCTCGATGATCGTGGGTCACTCTCCTGCTCTGACCCACACATCACTCTCTCGATGATCGAGGGTCACTCTCCTGCTCTGACCCAAACATCACTCTCTCGATGATCGAGTGTCACTTTCCTGCTCTGACCCAAACATCATTCTCTCGATGATCGAAGGGTCACTCTCCTGCTGTGACCCACCCATCACTCTCTCGATGATCGAGGGTCACTCTCCTGCTCTGACCCAAACATCATTCTCTCGATGCTCGAAGGGTCACTCTCCTTCTCTGACCCACACATCACTTTCTCGATGATCGAGGGTCACTCTCCTGCTCTGACCCTCCCATCACTCTCTCGATGATCGAGGGTCAGTCTGTTCTGACCCACCCATCACTCTCTCGATGATCGAGGGTCAATCTCCTGCTCTGACGCACCCATCACTCTCTCGATGATCGAGGGTCACTCTGCTCTTACCCACCCATCACTCTCCCGATGATTCAGGGTCACTCTGCTCTGAACCACCCATCACTCTCTCGAAGTTCGAGGGTCACTCTCCTGCTCTGACCCACCCATCACTCTCTCGATGATCGAGGGTCACTCTGCCCTGACTCACCCATCACTCTCTCCATGATCGAGGGTCACTCTGCTCTCACCCACCCATCGCTCTCTGGATGATCGAGGGTCACTCTGCTCTGACTCACCCATCACTCTCTCTATGATCGAGGGTCACTCTGCTGGTCTGACCCACCCATCACTCTCTCTATGATCGAGTGTCACTCTCCTGCTCTGACCCACCCATCTCTCTCTCGATGATCGAGGGGCACTCTGCTCTGACTCACCCATCACTCTCTCTATGATCGAGGGTCACTCTGCTGCTATGAACCATCCATCACTCTCTCTATGATCGAGGGTCACACTCCTGCTCTGACTCACCCATCACTCTCTCGATGATCGAGGGTCACTCTGCTCTGACCCACCCATCACTCTCTCGATGATCGTGGGTCACTCTCCTGCTCTGACCGACTCATCACTCTCTCGATGATCAAGGGTCACTCTCCTGCTCTGACCCACCCATCACTCTCTTGATGATCGTGGGTCACTCTCCTGCTCTGACCCACCCATCACTCTCTCGATGATCGTGGGTCACTCTCCTGCTCTGACCCACTCATCACTCTCTCGATTATCGAGGGTCACTCTCCTGCTCTGACCCACCCATCACTCTCTTGATGATCGTGGGTCACTCTCCTGCTCTGACCCACCCATCACTCTCTCGATGATCGTGGGTCACTCTGCCGCTCTGACCCACCCATCACTCTCTCGATGATCGAGGGTCACTCTGCTCTGACCCACCCATGACTCCCTCGATGATCGAGGGTCACTCTCTTGCTCTGACCCACCCATCACTGTCTCGAAGATCGAGGGTCTCTCTCCTGCTCTGACCCACCCACCACTCTCTCGATGATCGAGGGTCACTCTCCTGCTCCGACCCACCCACCACTCTCTCGAAGACCGAGGGTCACTCTCCTGCTCTGACCCACCCACCATTCTCTCGAAGATCGAGGGTCAGTCTCCTGCAGTGACCCACCCATCACTCTCTCGATGATCGAAGGGTCACCCAGCTCTGACCCAACCATCACACTCTCGATGATCGAGGGTCACTCTCCTTCTCTGACCCACCCATCATTCTCTCGATGATCGAGGCTCACTCTCCTGCTCTGACCCACCCATCACTCTCTAGATGATCGAGGGTCACTCTCCTGCTCTGACCCAACCACCACTCTCTCGATGATCGAGGGTCACTCTCCTGCTCAGACCCACACATCACTCTCTCGATGATCGAGGGTCACTCTGCTCTGACACAACCATCACTCTCGCGATGATCGAGGGTCACTCTTCTGCTCTGACCCACCCATCACTCTCTCGATGATCGAGGGTCACTCTGCTGCACTGACCAACCCATCACTCTCTCGATGATCGAGGGTCACTCTGCTCTGACCCACCCATCACTCTCTCGATGATTGAGGATCACTCTCCTGCTCTGACCCACCCATCACTCTCTCGATGATCGAGGGTCACTCTCCTGCTCTGTCCCACCCATCACTCTCTCGATGATCGAGGGTCACTCTCCTGCTCTGACCCACCCATCACTCTCTCGATGATTGAGGATCACTCTCCTGCTCTGACACACCCATCACTCTCGATGATCGAGGGTCACTCTCCTGCTCTGACCCACCCATGACTCTCTCGATGATCGAAGGTCACTCTCCTGCTCTGTCCCACCCATCACTCTCTCGATGATCGCGGGTCACTCTGCTCAGTCCCACCCATCAGTCTCTGGATGATTGAGGGGCACCCTCCTGCTCTGACCCACCCATCACTCTTTCGATGATCGAGGGTCACTCTGCTCAGTCCCACCCATCACTCTCTCGATGATTGAGGGTCACTCTCCTGCTCAGACCCACCCATCACTCTCTCGACGATCGTGGGTCACTCTCCTGCTCTGACTCATCCATCACTCTCTCGATGTTCGAGGGTCACTCTCCTGCTCGGACCCACACATCACTCTCTCAATGATTGTGATTCACTCAGCTCTGACCGATCATCAATCTCTCGAAGATCGAGTGTCAGTCTCCTGCTCTGACCCACCCATCACTCTCTCAATGATCGAGGGTCACTCTCCTGCTCTGACCCACCCATCACTCCCTCGATTATCGTGGGTCACTCTGCTCTGACCCAACCATCACTCTCTCGATGCTCGAGGGTCACTCTCCTGCACTGACCCACCCATCACTCTCTCGATGATCGAGGGTCACTCTCCTGCTCTGACCCACCCATCACTCCCTCGATGATCGTAGGTCACTCTGCTCTGACCCACCGATCACTCTGTCGATGCTCGAGGGCCACTCTGATCTGAACTACCCATCACTCTCTTGATGATCGAAGGTCGCTCTCCTGCCCTGACCCACCCAGCACTCTCTCGATGATCGAGGGTCACTCTCCTGCTCTGCCCCACCCATCACTCTCTCGATGATCGTGGGTCACTCTGCTCTGACCGATCATCACTCTCTCGATGATCGAGAGTCAGTCTCCTGCTCTGACCCACCCATCACTGTCTCGAAGATCGAGGGTCAGTCTCCTGCTCTGACCCACCCATCACTCTCTCGATGATCGAGGGTCACTCTCCTGCTCTGACCCGCCCATCACTCCCTCGATGATCGTGGGTCACTCTGCTCTGACCCACCCATCACGCTCTCGATGCTCGAGGGTCACTCTCCTGCACTCACCCACCCATCACTCTCTCGATGATCGAGGGTCACTCTCCTGCTCTGACCCACCCATGACTCCCTCGATGATCGTAGGTCATTCTGCTCTGACCCACCCTTCACTCTGTCGATGCTCGAGGGCCACTCTGATCTGAACTACCCATCACTCTCTTGATGATCGAGGGTCACTCTCCTGCTCTGACCCACCCATCACTCCCTCGATGATCGAAGGTCACTCTCCTGCTCTGACCCACCCATCACTCTCTCGATGATCGAAGGGTCACTCTCCTGCTCTGACCCACCCATCACTCTCTCGATGATCGAGGGTCACTCTCCTGCTCTGACTCACGCATCACTCTCTCGATGGTTGAGGGTCACTCTCCTGCTCTGACTCACGCATCACTCTCTCGATGATTGAGGGTCACTCTCCTGCTCTGACTCACCCATCACTCTCTCGATTATCGACGGTCACTCTCCTGCTCTGACCCACACACCACTCTCTCGATGATCGAGTGTCACTCTCCTGCTCTGACCCACCCACCACTCTCTCGATGATCGTGGGTCACTCTCCTGCTCTGACCCACACATCACTCTCTCGATGATCGAGGGTCACTCTCCTGCTCTGACCCAAACATCACTCTCTCGATGATCGAGTGTCACTCTCCTGCTCTGACCCACACATCACTCTCTCGATGATCGAGGGTCACTCTCCTGCTCTGACCCACACATCACTCTCTCGATGATCGAGTGTCACTCTCCTGCTCTGAGCCTCCTACCACTCTCTCGATGATCGTGGGTCACTCTCCTGCTCTGACACATACATCACTCTCTCGATGATCGAGGGCCACTCTCCTGCTCTGACCCAAACATCACTCTCTCGATGATCGAGTGTCACTCTCCTGCTCTGACCCAAACATCATTCTCTCGATGATCGAAGGGTCACTCTCCTGCTCTGACCCACACATCACTCTCTCGATGATCGATGGTCACTCTCATGCCCTGACCCACCCAGCACTCTCTCGATGATCGTGGGTCAATCTGCTCAGACCCACCCATCACTCTCTCGATGATCGAGTGTCACTCTCCTGCTCTGACCCACACATCACTCTCTCGATGATCGAGGGTGACTCTCCTGCTCTGAAGCACACATCACTCTCTCGATTATCGAGTGTCACTCTCCTGCTCTGACCCTCCTACCACTCTCTCGATGATCGTGGGTCACTCTCCTGCTCTGACCCACACATCACTCTCTCGATGATCGAGGGTCACTCTCCTGCTCTGACCCAAACATCACTCTCTCGATGATCGAGTGTCACTTTCCTGCTCTGACCCAAACATCATTCTCTCGATGATCGAAGGGTCACTCTCCTGCTGTGACCCACCCATCACTCTCTCGATGATCGAGGGTCACTCTCCTGCTCTGACCCAAACATCATTCTCTCGATGCTCGAAGGGTCACTCTCCTTCTCTGACCCACACATCACTTTCTCGATGATCGAGGGTCACTCTCCTGCTCTGACCCTCCCATTACTCTCTCGATGATCGAGGGTCAGTCTGTTCTGACCCACCCATCACTCTCTCGATGATCGAGGGTCAATCTCCTGCTCTGACGCACCCATCACTCTCTCGATGATCGAGGGTCACTCTGCTCTTACCCACCCATCACTCTCCCGATGATTCAGGGTCACTCTGCTCTGAACCACCCATCACTCTCACGAAGTTCGAGGGTCACTCTCCTGCTCTGACCCACCCATCACTCTCTCGATGATCGAGGGTCACTCTGCCCTGACTCACCCATCACTCTCTCCATGATCGAGGGTCACTCTGCTCTCACCCACCCATCGCTCTCTGGATGATCGAGGGTCACTCTGCTCTGACTCACCCATCACTCTCTCTATGATCGAGAGTCACTCTGCTGGTCTGACATACCCATCACTCTCTCTATGATCGAGTGTCACTCTCCTGCTCTGACCCACCCATCTCTCTCTCGATGATCGAGGGGCACTCTGCTCTGACTCACCCATCACTCTCTCTATGATCGAGGGTCACTCTGCTGCTATGAACCATCCATCACTCTCTCTATGATCGAAGGTCACACTCCTGCTCTGACTCACCCATCACTCTCTCGATGATCGAGGGTCACTCTGCTCTGACCCACCCATCACTCTCTCGATGATCGTGGGTCACTCTCCTGCTCTGACCTACTCATCACTCTCTCGATGATCAAGGGTCACTCTCCTGCTCTGACCCACCCATCACTCTCTTGATGATCGTGGGTCACTCTCCTGCTCTGACCCACCCATCACTCTCTCGATGATCGTGGGTCACTCTCCTGCTCTGACCCACTCATCACTCTCTCGATTATCGAGGGT
The DNA here is from genome assembly GCF_052327205.1 of Somniosus microcephalus. Lineage (NCBI taxonomy): Eukaryota > Metazoa > Chordata > Chondrichthyes > Squaliformes > Somniosidae > Somniosus > Somniosus microcephalus. The sequence continues at coordinate 201,443,777 of NC_140989.1, forward strand.
CACTCTCCTGCTCAGACCCACCCATCACTCTCTCGATGATTGAGGATCACTCTCCTGCTCTGACACACCCATCACTCTCGATGATCGAGGGTCACTCTCCTGCTCTGACCCACCCATGACTCTCTCGATGATCGAAGGTCACTCTCCTGCTCTGTCCCACCCATCACTCTCTCGATGATCGCGGGTCACTCTGCTCAGTCCCACCCATCAGTCTCTGGATGATTGAGGGGCACCCTCCTGCTCTGACCCACCCATCACTCTTTCGATGATCGAGGGTCACTCTGCTCAGTCCCACCCATCACTCTCTCGATGATTGAGGGTCACTCTCCTGCTCAGACCCACCCATCACTCTCTCGACGATCGTGGGTCACTCTCCTGCTCTGACTCATCCATCACTCTCTCGATGTTCGAGGGTCACTCTCCTGCTCGGACCCACACATCACTCTCTCAATGATTGTGATTCACTCAGCTCTGACCGATCATCAATCTCTCGAAGATCGAGTGTCAGTCTCCTGCTCTGACCCACCCATCACTCTCTCAATGATCGAGGGTCACTCTCCTGCTCTGACCCACCCATCACTCCCTCGATTATCGTGGGTCACTCTGCTCTGACCCTACCATCACTCTCTCGATGCTCGAGGGTCACTCTCCTGCACTGACCCACCCATCACTCTCTCGATGATCGAGGGTCACTCTCCTGCTCTGACCCACCCATCACTCCCTCGATGATCGTAGGTCACTCTGCTCTGACCCACCGATCACACTGTCGATGCTCGAGGGCCACTCTGATCTGAACTACCCATCACTCTCTTGATGATCGAAGGTCGCTCTCCTGCTCTGACCCACCCATCACTCCCTCGATGATCGAAGGTCACTCTCCTGCTCTGACCCACCCGTCACTCTCTCGATGATCGAAGGGTCACTCTCCTGCTCTGACCCACCCATCACTCTCTCGATGATCGAGGGTCACTCTCCTGCTCTGACTCACGCATCACTCTCTCGATGATCGAGGGTCACTCTCCTGCTCTGACTCACGCATCACTCTCTCGATGATTGAGGGTCACTCTCCTGCTCTGTCTCACCCGTCACTCTCTCGATGATCGATTGTCACTCTCCTGCTCTGACCCACCCGCCACTCTCTCGTTGATCGTGGGTCACTCTCCCGCTCTGACCCACACATCACTCTCTCTATGATCGATGGTCACTCTCCTGCTCTGACCCACACATCACTGTCTCAATGATCGAGGGTCGCTCTCCTGCTCTGACCCACCCATCACTCTCTCGCTGATCGAAGGGTCACTCTCCTGCTCTGACCCACCATCAATCTCTCGATGATCGAGGGTCACTCTCCTGCTCTGACCCTCACAACACTCTCTCGCTGATTGAAGGGTCACTTTCTTGCTCTGACCCACCCATCACTCTCTCGATGATCGAGGGTCACTCTCCTGCTCTGACCCACCCATCACTCTCTCGATGATCGATGGCCAATCTCCTGCTCTGACCCACCCATCACTCTCTCGATGATCGAGGGTCACTCTCCTGCTCTGACCCACCCATCACTCTCTCGATGATCGAGGGTCACTCTCCTGCTCTGACCCACCCATCACTCTCTCGATGATCGACGGTCACTCTCCTGCTCTGACCCACCCAACACTCCCTCGATTTTCGAGGATCACTCTCCTGCTCTGACTCACCCATCACTCCCTCGATTTTCGAGCGTCAGTCTCCTGCTCTGACTCACCCATCACTCCCTCGATTTTCGAGGGTCACTCTCCTGCTTTGACCCACCCATCACTCCCTCGATTTTCGATGGTCACTCTGCTGCTCTGGCCCAACCGTCACTCTCTCGATGATCGAGGGTCACTCTGCTCTGACCCAACCATCACTCACTCGATGATCGAGGGTCACTCTCCTGCTCTGACCCAACCATCACTCTCTCGATGATCGAGGGTCACTCTCCTGCTCTGACCCAAACATCACTCTCTCGATGATCGAAGGGTCACTCTCCTGCTCTGACCCACCCATCACTCTCTTGATGATCGAAGGGTCACTCTCCTGCTCTGACCCACCCTTCACTCTCTCGATGATCGAGGATCACTCTCCTGCTCTGACCCACCCATCACTCTCTCGATGATCGAAGGGTCACTCTCCTGCTCCGACCCACCCCTCACTCTCTCGATGATCGATGGTCACTCTCCTGCTGTGGCCCAACCGTCACTCTCTCAATGATCGAGGGTCACTCTGCTCTGTCCCAACCATCATTCACTCGATGATCGAGGGTCACTCTCCTGCTCTGACCCACCCATCACTCTCTCAATGATCGAGGGTCACTCACCTTCTCTGACCCACCCATCACTCTCTCGATGATCGATGGTCACTCTGCTCTGACCCACCCATCACTCTCTCGATGATCGAGGGTCACTCTCCTGCTCTGACCCACCCATCACTCTCTCGATGATCGAGGGTCACTCTCCTGTTCTGACCCACCCATCACTCTCTCGATGATCGAGAGTCACTCTCCTGCTCTGACCCACCCATCACTCTCTCGATGATCGAGGGTCACTCTCCTGCTCTGACCCACCCATCACTCTCTCGATTATTGAGGGTCACTCTGCTCTGACCCGCCCATCACTCTCTCGATGATCGAGGGTCACTCTCCTGCTCTGACCCACCCATCACTCTCTCGATGATCGAGGGTCACTCTTCTGCTCTGACCCACCCATCACTCTCTCGATGATCGTGGGTCACTCTCCTGCTCTGACCCACCCACCACTCTCTCGATGATCGAGGGTCACTCTCCTGCTCTGGCCCAACTGTCACTCTCTCGATGATCGAGGGTCACTCTCCTGCTCTGACCCACCCATCACTCTCTCGATGATCGAAGGGTCACTCTCCTGCTCTGACCCACCCATCACTCTCTCGATGGTCGAAGGGTCACTCTCCTGCTCTGACCCACCCATCACTCTCTCGATGATCGAGGGTCACTCTCCTGCTCTGACCCACCCCTCACTCTCTCAATGATCGAGTGTCACTCTCCTGCTCTGACCCACCCATCACTCTCTCGATGATCGAGGGTCACTCTGCTCTGACCCCCCCATCACTCTCTCGATGATCGAGGGTCACTCTGCTCTGACCCACCCATGACTCCCTCGATGATCGAGGGTCACTCTCTTGCTCTGACCCACCCATCACTGTCTCGAAGATCAAGGGTCTCTCTCCTGCTCTGACCCACCCACCACTCTCTCGATGATCGAGGGTCACTCTCCTGCTCTGACCCACCCACCACTCTCTCGAAGATCGAGGGTCACTCTCCTGCTCTGACCCACCCACCATTCTCTCGAAGATCGAGGGTCACTCTCCTGCTCTGACCCAACCACCACTCTCTCGATGATCGAGGGTCACTCTCCTGCTCAGACCCACACATCACTCTCTCGATGATCGAGGGTCACTCTGCTCTGACACAACCATCACTCTCGCGATGATCGAGGGTCACTCTTCTGCTCTGACCCAGCCATCACTCTCTCGATGATCGAGGGTCACTCTGCTGCACTGACCAACCCATCACTCTCTCGATGATCGAGGGTCACTCTGCTCTGACCCACCCATCACTCTCTCGATGATTGAGGATCACTCTCCTGCTCTGACCCACCCATCACTCTCTCGATGATCGAGGGTCACTCTCCTGCTCTGTCCCACCCATCACTCTCTCGATGATCGAGGGTCACTCTCCTGCTCTGATCCACCCATCACTCTCTCGATGATTGAGGATCACTCTCCTGCTCTGACACCCCCATCACTCTCGATGATCGAGGGTCACTCTCCTGCTCTGACCCACCCATGACTCTCTCGATGATCGAAGGTCACTCTCCTGCTCTGTCCCACCCATCACTCTCTCGATGATCGCGGGTCACTCTGCTCAGTCCCACCCATCAGTCTCTAGATGATTGAGGGGCACCCTCCTGCTCTGACCCACCCATCACTGTTTCGATGATCGAGGGTCACTCTGCTGAGTCCCACCCATCACTCTCTCGATGATTGAGGGTCACTCTCCTGCTCAGACCCACCCATCACTCTCTCGACGATCGTGGGTCACTCTCCTGCTCTGACTCATCCATCACTCTCTCGATGTTCGAGGGTCACTCTCCTGCTCGGACCCACACATCACTCTCTCAATGATTGTGATTCACTCAGCTCTGACCGATCATCAATCTCTCGAAGATCGAGTGTCAGTCTCCTGCTCTGACCCACCCATCACTCTCTCAATGATCGAGGGTCACTCTCCTGCTCTGACCCACCCATCACTCCCTCGATTATCGTGGGTCACTCTGCTCTGACCCAACCATCACTCTCTCGATGCTCGAGGGTCACTCTCCTGCACTGACCCACCCATCACTCTCTCGATGATCGAGGGTCACTCTCCTGCTCTGACCCACCCATCACTCCCTCGATGATCGTAGGTCACTCTGCTCTGACCCACCGATCACTCTGTCGATGCTCGAGGGCCACTCTGATCTGAACTACCCATCACTCTCTTGATGATCGAAGGTCGCTCTCCTGCCCTGACCCACCCAGCACTCTCTCGATGATCGAGGGTCACTCTCCTGCTCTGCCCCACCCATCACTCTCTCGATGATCGTGGGTCACTCTGCTCTGACCGATCATCACTCTCTCGATCATCGAGAGTCAGTCTCCTGCTCTGACCCACCCATCACTGTCTCGAAGATCGAGGGTCAGTCTCCTGCTCTGACCCACCCATCACTCTCTCGATGATCGAGGGTCACTCTCCTGCTCTGACCCGCCCATCACTCCCTCGATGATCGTGGGTCACTCTGCTCTGACCCACCCATCACGCTCTCGATGCTCGAGGGTCACTCTCCTGCACTCACCCACCCATCACTCTCTCGATGATCGAGGGTCACTCTCCTGCTCCGACCCACCCATGACTCCCTCGATGATCGTAGGTCATTCTGCTCTGACCCACCCATCACTCTGTCGATGCTCGAGGGCCACTCTGATCTGAACTACCCATCACTCTCTTGATGATCGAGGGTCACTCTCCTGCTCTGACCCACCCATCACTCCCTCGATGATCGAAGGTCACTCTCCTGCTCTGACCCACCCATCACTCTCTCGATGATCGAAGGGTCACTCTCCTGCTCTGACCCACCCATCACTCTCTCGATGATCGAGGGTCACTCTCCTGCTCTGACTCACGCATCACTCTCTCGATGGTCGAGGGTCACTCTCCTGCTCTGACTCACACATCACTCTCTCGATGATTGAGGGTCACTCTCCTGCTCTGACTCACCCATCACTCTCTCGATTATCGAGGGTCACTCTCCTGCTCTGACCCACCCACCACTCTCTCGATGATCGTGGGTCACTCTCCTGCTCTGACCCACACATCACTCTCTCGATGATTGAGGGTCACTCTCCTGCTCTGACCCAAACATCACTCTCTCGATGATCGAGTGTCACTCTCCTGCTCTGACCCACACATCACTCTCTCGATGATCGAGGGTCACTCTCCTGCTCTGCCCCACACATCACTCTCTCGATGATCGAGTGTCACTCTCCTGCTCTGAGCCTCCTACCACTCTCTCGATGATCGTGGGTCACTCTCCTGCTCTGACACATACATCACTCTCTCGATGATCGAGGGCCACTCTCCTGCTCTGACCCAAACATCACTCTCTCGATGATCGAGTGTCACTCTCCTGCTCTGACCCAAACATCATTCTCTCGATGATCGAAGGGTCACTCTCCTGCTCTGACCCACACATCACTCTCTCGATGATCGATGGTCACTCTCATGCCCTGACCCACCCAGCACTCTCTCGATGATCGTGGGTCACTCTGCTCAGACCCACCCATCACTCTCTCGATGATCGAGGGTCACTCTCCTGCTCTGACCCAAACATCACTCTCTCGATGATCGAGTGTCACTCTCCTGCTCTGACCCACACATCACTCTCTCGATGATCGAGGGTGACTCTCCTGCTCTGAAGCACACATCACTCTCTCGATTATCGAGTGTCACTCTCCTGCTCTGACCCTCCTACCACTCTCTCGATGATCGTGGGTCACTCTCCTGCTCTGACCCACACATCACTCTCTCGATGATCGAGGGTCACTCTCCTGCTCTGACCCAAACATCACTCTATCGATGATCGAGTGTCACTCTCCTGCTCTGACCCAAACATCATTCTCTCGATGATCGAAGGGTCACGCTCCTGCTGTGACCCACCCATCACTCTCTCGATGATCGAGGGTCACTCTCCTGCTCTGACCCAAACATCATTCTCTCGATGCTCGAAGGGTCACTCTCCTTCTCTGACCCACACATCACTTTCTCGATGATCGAGGGTCACTCTCCTACTCTGACCCTCCCATCACTCTCTCGATGATCGAGGGTCAGTCTGTTCTGACCCACCCATCACTCTCTCGATGATCGAGGGTCAATCTCCTGCTCTGACGCACCCATCACTCTCTCGATGATCGAGGGTCACTCTGCTCTTACCCACCCATCACTCTCCCGATGATTCAGGGTCACTCTGCTCTGAACCACCCATCACTCTCTCGGAGTTCGAGGGTCACTCTCCTGCTCTGACCCACCCATCACTCTCTCGATGATCGAGGGTCACTCTGCCCTGACTCACCCATCACTCTCTCCATGATCGAGGGTCACTCTGCTCTCACCCACCCATCGCTCTCTGGATGATCGAGGGTCACTCTGCTCTGACTCACCCATCACTCTCTCTATGATCGAGGGTCACTCTGCTGGTCTGACCCACCCATCACTCTCTCTATGATCGAGTGTCACTCTCCTGCTCTGACCCACCCATCTCTCTCTCGATGATCGAGGGGCACTCTGCTCTGACTCACCCATCACTTTCTCTATGATCGAGGGTCACTCTGCTGCTATGAACCATCCATCACTCTCTCTATGATCGAAGGTCACACTCCTGCTCTGACTCACCCATCACTCTCTCGATGATCGAGGGTCACTCTGCTCTGACCCACCCATCACTCTCTCGATGATCGAGGGTCACTCTCCTGCTCTGACCCAAACATCACTCTCTCGATGATCGAGTGTCACTCTCCTGCTCTGACCCAAACATCATTCTCTCGATGATCGAAGGGTCACTCTCCTGCTGTGACCCACCCATCACTCTCTCGATGATCGAGGGTCACTCTCCTGCTCTGACCCAAACATCATTCTCTCGATGATCGAAGGGTCACTCTCCTGCTCTGACCCACAGATCACTCTCTCGATGATCGATGGTCACTCTCCTGCACTGACCCACCCACCACTCTCTCGATGATCGTGGGTCACTCTGCTCAGACCCACCCATCACTCTCTCGATGATCGAGGGTCACTCTCCTGCTCTGACTCATGCATCACTCTCTCGGTGATCGAGGGTCACTCTCCTGCTCTGACTCACGCATCACTCTCTCGATGATTGAGGGTCACTCTCCTGCTCTGACTTACCCATCACTCTCTCGATGATCGAGGGTCACTCTCCTGCTCTGACCCACACATCACTCTCTCGATGATCGAGTGTCACTCTCCTGCTCTGACCCACCCACCACTCTCTCGTTGATCGTGGGTCACTCTCCTGCTCTGACCCACAAATCACTCTCTCGATGATCGAGGGTCACTCTCCTGCTCTGACCCAAACATCACTCTCTCGATGATCGAGTGTCACTCTCCTGCTGTGACACACACATCACTCTCTCGATGATCGAGGGTCACTCTCCTGCTCTGGCCCACACATCACTCTCTCGATGATCGATTGTCACTCTCCTGCTCTGACTCTCCTACCACTCTCTCGATGATCATGGGTCACTCTCCTGCTCTGACCCACACATCACTCTCTCGATGATCGAGGGTCAGTCTCCTGCTCTGACCCAAACATCATTCTCTCGATGAGCGAAGGGTCACTCTCCTGCTGTGACCCACCCATCACTCTCTCGATGATCGAGGGTCACTCTCCTGCTCTGACCCAAACATCATTCTCTCGATGATCGAAGGGTCCCTCTCCTGCTCTGACCCACACATCACTCTCTCGATGATCGATGGTCACGCTCCTGCTCTGACCCACACACCACTCTCTCGATGATCGTATGTCACTCTGCTCAGACCCACCCATCACTCTCTCGATGATCGAGGGTCACTCTCCTGCCCTGACCCAGACATCATTCTCTCGATGATCGAAGGGTCACTCTCCTGCTCTGACCCACACATCACTCTCTCGATGATCGAGGGTCACTCTCCTGCTCTGTCCCACCCATCACGCTCTCGATGATCGAGGGTCACTCTCCTGCTCTGACCCACCCATCACTCTCTCGCTGGTCGAAGGGTCACTCTCCTGCTCTGCCCCACCCTTCACTCTCTCGATGATCGAGGGTCACTCTCCTGCTCTGACGCACCCATCACTCTCTCGATGATCGAGGGTCACTCTCCTGCTCTGACCCACCCATCACTCTCTCGATGATCGAGGGTCACTCTGCTCTGACTCACCCATCATTCTCTCGATGATCGAGGGTCACTCTCCTGCTCGGACCCACCCATCACTCTCTCGATGATCGAAGGGTCACTCTCCCGCTCTGACCCACACATCACTCTCTAAATGATCGAGGGTCACTCTCCTGCTCTGACCCACCCATCACTCTCTCGATGATCGAGGTCACTCTCCTGCTCTGACCCACACATCACTCTCTCTATGATCGATGGTCAGTCTCCCGCTCTGACCCACACATCACTCTCTCTATGATCGATGGTCACTCTCCTGCTCTGACCCACACATCACTGTCTCAATGATCGAGGGTCGCTCTCCTGCTCTGACCCACCCATCACTCTCTCGCTGATCGAAGGGTCACTCTCCTGCTCTGACCCACCATCAATCTCTCGATGATCGAGGGTCACTCTCCTGCTCTGACCCTCACATCACTCTCTCGCTGATTGAAGGGTCACTTTCTTGCTCTGACCCACCAATCACTCTCTCGATGATCGAGGGTCACTCTCCTGCTCTGACCCACCCATCACTCTCTCGATGATCGATGGCCAATCTCCTGCTCTGACCCACCCATCACTCTCTCGATGATCGAGGGTCACTCTCCTGCTCTGACCCACCCATCACTCTCTCGATGATCGAGGGTCACTCTCCTGCTCTGACCCACCCATCACTCTCTCGATGATCGACGGTCACTCTCCTGCTCTGACCCACCCAACACTCCCTCGATTTTCGAGGATCACTCTCCTGCTCTGACTCACCCATCACTCCCTCGATTTTCGAGGGTCACTCTCCTGCTCTGACCCACCCATCACTCCCTCGATTTTCGATGGTCACTCTGCTGCTCTGGCCCAACCGTCACTCTCTCGATGATCGAGGGTCACTCTGCTCTGACCCAACCATCACTCACTCGATGATCGAGGGTCACTCTCCTGCTCTGACCCAACCATCACTCTCTCGATGATCGAGGGTCACTCTCCTGCTCTGACCCAAACATCACTCTCTCGATGATCGAAGGGTCACTCTCCTGCTCTGACCCACCCATCACTCTCTTGATGATCGAAGGGTCACTCTCCTGCTCTGACCCACCCTTCACTCTCTCGATGATCGAGGATCACTCTCCTGCTCTGACCCACCCATCACTCTCTCGATGATCGAAGGGTCACTCTCCTGCTCCGACCCACCCCTCACTCTCTCGATGATCGATGGTCACTCTCCTGCTGTGGCCCAACCGTCACTCTCTCAATGATCGAGGGTCACTCTGCTCTGTCCCAACCATCACTCACTCGATGATCGAGGGTCACTCTCCTGCTCTGACCCACCCATCACTCTCTCAATGATCGAGGGTCACTCACCTTCTCTGACCCACCCATCACTCTCTCGATGATCGATGGTCACTCTGCTCTGACCCACCCATCACTCTCTCGATGATCGAGGGTCACTCTCCTGCTCCGACCCACCCATCACTCTCTCGATGATCGAGGGTCACTCTCCTGTTCTGACCCACCCATCACTCTCTCGATGATCGAGAGTCACTCTCCTGCTCTGACCCACCCATCACTCTCTCGATGATCGAGGGTCACTCTCCTGCTCTGACCCACCCATCACTCTCTCGATTATTGAGGGTCACTCTGCTCTGACCCGCCCATCACTCTCTCGATGATCGAGGGTCACTCTCCTGCTCTGACCCACCCATCACTCTCTCGATGATCGAGGGTCACTCTTCTGCTCTGACCCACCCATCACTCTCTCGATGATCGTGGGTCACTCTCCTGCTCTGACCCACCCACCACTCTCTCGATGATCGAGGGTCACTCTCCTGCTCTGGCCCAACTGTCACTCTCTCGATGATCGAGGGTCACTCTCCTGCTCTGACCCACCCATCACTCTCTCGATGATCGAAGGGTCACTCTCCTGCTCTGACCCACCCATCACTCTCTCGATGAGCGAAGGGTCACTCTCCTGCTCTGACCCACCCATCACTCTCTCGATGATCGAGGGTCACTCTCCTGCTCTGACCCACCCCTCACTCTCTCAATGATCGAGTGTCACTCTCCTGCTCTGCCCCACCCATCACTCTCTCGATGATCGAGGGTCACTCTGCTCTGACCCCCCCATCACTCTCTCGATGATCGAGGGTCAATCTGCTCTGACCCACCCATCACTCACTCGATGATCGAGGGTCACTCTCCTGCTCTGACCCAACCATCACTCTCTCGATGATCGAGGGTCACTCTCCTGCTCTGACCCAAACATCACTCTCTCGATGATCGAAGGGTCACTCTCCTGCTCTGACCCACCCATCACTCTCTTGATGATCGAAGGGTCACTCTCCTGCTCTGACCCACCCTTCACTCTCTCGATGATCGAGGATCACTCTCCTGCTCTGACCCACCCATCACTCTCTCGATGATCGAAGGGTCACTCTCCTGCTCCGACCCACCCCTCACTCTCTCGATGATCGATGGTCACTCTCCTGCTGTGGCCCAACCGTCACTCTCTCAATGATCGAGGGTCACTCTGCTCTGTCCCAACCATCACTCACTCGATGATCGAGGGTCACTCTCCTGCTCTGACCCACCCATCACTCTCTCAATGATCGAGGGTCACTCACCTTCTCTGACCCACCCATCACTCTCTCGATGATCGATGGTCACTCTGCTCTGACCCACCCATCACTCTCTCGATGATCGAGGGTCACTCTCCTGCTCTGACCCACCCATCACTCTCTCGATGATCGAGGGTCACTCTCCTGTTCTGACCCACCCATCACTCTCTCGATGATCGAGAGTCACTCTCCTGCTCTGACCCACCCATCACTCTCTCGATGATCGAGGGTCACTCTCCTGCTCTGACCCACCCATCACTCTCTCGATTATTGAGGGTCACTCTGCTCTGACCCGCCCATCACTCTCTCGATGATCGAGGGTCACTCTCCTGCTCTGACCCACCCATCACTCTCTCGATGATCGAGGGTCACTCTTCTGCTCTGACCCACCCATCACTCTCTCGATGATCGTGGGTCACTCTCCTGCTCTGACCCACCCACCACTCTCTCGATGATCGAGGGTCACTCTCCTGCTCTGGCCCAACTGTCACTCTCTCGATGATCGAGGGTCACTCTCCTGCTCTGACCCACCCATCACTCTCTCGATGATCGAAGGGTCACTCTCCTGCTCTGACCCACCCATCACTCTCTCGATGATCGAAGGGTCACTCTCCTGCTCTGACCCACCCATCACTCTCTCGATGATCGAGGGTCACTCTCCTGCTCTGACCCACCCCTCACTCTCTCAATGATCGAGTGTCACTCTCCTGCTCTGACCCACCCATCACTCTCTCGATGATCGAGGGTCACTCTGCTCTGACCCCCCCATCACTCTCTCGATGATCGAGGGTCAATCTGCTCTGACCCACCCATCACTCTCCCGATGATCGAGGGTCACTCTGCTCTGACCCACCCATTACTCTCTCGATGATCGAGAGTCACTCTCCTGCTCTTACCCACCATCACTCTCTCGATGATCGAGGGTCACTCTCCTGCTCTGTCCCACCCATCACTCTCTCGATGATCGAGGGTCACTCTCCTGCTCTGACCCACCATCACTCTCTCGATGATCGAGGGTCACTCTCCTGCTCTGTCCCACCCATCACTCTCTCGATGATCGAGGGTCACTCTCCTGCTCTGACCCACCCATCACTCTCTCGCTGGTCGAAGGGTCACTCTCCTGCTCTGACCCACCCATCACTCTCTCGATGATCGAGGGTCACTCTCCTGCTCTGACGCACCCATCACTCTCTCGATGATCGAGGGTCACTCTCCTGCTCTGACCCACCCATCACTCTCTCGATGATCGAGGGTCGCTCTGCTCTGACTTACCCATCACTCTCTCGATGATCGAGGGTCACTCTCCTGCTCTGACCCACCCACCACACTCTCAATGATCGAGGGTCACTCACCTTCTCTGACCCACCCATCACTCTCTCGATGATCGATGGTCACTCTGCTCTGACCCACCCATCACTCTCTCGATGATCGAGGGTCACTCTCCTGCTCTGACCCACCCATCACTCTCTCGATGATCGAGGGTCACTCTCCTGTTCTGACCCACCCATCACTCTCTCGATGATCGAGAGTCACTCTCCTGCTCTGACCCACCCATCACTCTCTCGATGATCGAGGGTCACTCTCCTGCTCTGACCCACCCATCACTCTCTCGATTATTGAGGGTCACTCTGCTCTGACCCGCCCATCACTCTCTCGATGATCGAGGGTCACTCTCCTGCTCTGACCCACCCATCACTCTCTCGATGATCGAGGGTCACTCTTCTGCTCTGACCCACCCATCACTCTCTCGATGATCGTGGCTCACTCTCCTTCTCTGACCCACCCACCACTCTCTCGATGATCGAGGGTCACTCTCCTGCTCTGGCCCAACTGTCACTCTCTCGATGATCGAGGGTCACTCTCCTGCTCTGACCCACCCATCACTCTCTCGATGATCGAAGGGTCACTCTCCTGCTCTGACCCACCCATCACTCTCTCGATGATCGAAGGGTCACTCTCCTGCTCTGACCCACCCATCACTCTCTCGATGATCGAGGGTCACTCTCCTGCTCTGACCCACCCCTCACTCTCTCAATGATCGAGGGTCACTCTCCTGCTCTGACCCACCCCTCACTCTCTCAATGATCGAGTGTCACTCTCCTGCTCTGACCCACCCATCACTCTCTCGATGATCGAGGGTCACTCTGCTCTGACCCCCCCATCACTCTCTCGATGATCGAGGGTCAATCTGCTCTGACCCACCCATCACTCTCCCGATGATCGAGGGTCACTCTGCTCTGACCCACCCATTACTCTCTCGATGATCGAGAGTCACTCTCCTGCTCTTACCCACCATCACTCTCTCGATGATCGAGGGTCACTCTCCTGCTCTGTCCCACCCATCACTCTCTCGATGATCGAGGGTCACTCTCCTGCTCTGACCCACCATCACTCTCTCGATGATCGAGGGTCACTCTCCTGCTCTGTCCCACCCATCACTCTCTCGATGATCGAGGGTCACTCTCCTGCTCTGACCCACCCATCACTCTCTCGCTGGTCGAAGGGTCACTCTCCTGCTCTGACCCACCCATCACTCTCTCGATGATCGAGGGTCACTCTCCTGCTCTGACGCACCCATCACTCTCTCGATGATCGAGGGTCACTCTCCTGCTCTGACCCACCCATCACTCTCTCGATGATCGAGGGTCACTCTGCTCTGACTTACCCATCACTCTCTCGATGATCGAGGGTCACTCTCCTGCTCTGACCCACCCACCACACTCTCAATGATCGAGGGTCACTCACCTTCTCTGACCCACCCATCACTCTCTCGATGTTCGATGGTCACTCTGCTCTGACCCACCCATCACTCTCTCGATGATCGAGGGTCACTCTCCTGCTCTGACCCACCCATCACTCTCTCGATGATCGAGGGTCACTCTCCTGTTCTGACCCACCCATCACTCTCTCGATGATCGAGAGTCACTCTCCTGCTCTGACCCACCCATCACTCTCTCGATGATCGAGGGTCACTCTCCTGCTCTGACCCACCCATCACTCTCTCGATTATTGAGGGTCACTCTGCTCTGACCCGCCCATCACTCTCTCGATGATCGAGGGTCACTCTCCTGCTCTGACCCACCCATCACTCTCTCGATGATCGAGGGTCACTCTTCTGCTCTGACCCACCCATCACTCTCTCGATGATCGTGGGTCACTCTCCTGCTCTGACCCACCCACCACTCTCTCGATGATCGAGGGTCACTCTCCTGCTCTGGCCCAACTGTCACTCTCTCGATGATCGAGGGTCACTCTCCTGCTCTGACCCACCCATCACTCTCTCGATGATCGAAGGGTCACTGTCCTGCTCTGACCCACCCATCACTCTCTCGATGATCGAAGGGTCACTCTCCTGCTCTGACCCACCCATCACTCTCTCGATGATCGAGGGTCACTCTCCTGCTCTGACCCACCCCTCACTCTCTCAATGATCGAGTGTCACTCTCCTGCTCTGACCCACCCATCACTCTCCCGATGATCGAGGGTCACTCTGCTCTGACTTACCCATCACTCTCTCGATGATCGAGGGTCACTCTCCTGCTCTGACCCACCCACCACACTCTCAATGATCGAGGGTCACTCACCTTCTCTGACCCACCCATCACTCTCTCGATGTTCGATGGTCACTCTGCTCTGACCCACCCATCACTCTCTCGATGATCGAGGGTCACTCTCCTGCTCTGACCCACCCATCACTCTCTCGATGATCGAGGGTCACTCTCCTGTTCTGACCCACCCATCACTCTCTCGATGATCGAGAGTCACTCTCCTGCTCTGACCCACCCATCACTCTCTCGATGATCGAGGGTCACTCTCCTGCTCTGACCCACCCATCACTCTCTCGATTATTGAGGGTCACTCTGCTCTGACCCGCCCATCACTCTCTCGATGATCGAGGGTCACTCTCCTGCTCTGACCCACCCATCACTCTCTCGATGATCGAGGGTCACTCTTCTGCTCTGACCCACCCATCACTCTCTCGATGATCGTGGGTCACTCTCCTGCTCTGACCCACCCACCACTCTCTCGATGATCGAGGGTCACTCTCCTGCTCTGGCCCAACTGTCACTCTCTCGATGATCGAGGGTCACTCTCCTGCTCTGACCCACCCATCACTCTCTCGATGATCGAAGGGTCACTGTCCTGCTCTGACCCACCCATCACTCTCTCGATGATCGAAGGGTCACTCTCCTGCTCTGACCCACCCATCACTCTCTCGATGATCGAGGGTCACTCTCCTGCTCTGACCCACCCCTCACTCTCTCAATGATCGAGTGTCACTCTCCTGCTCTGACCCACCCATCACTCTCTCGATGATCGAGGGTCACTCTGCTCTGACCCCCCCATCACTCTCTCGATGATCGAGGGTCAATCTGCTCTGACCCACCCATCACTCTCCCGATGATCGAGGGTCACTCTGCTCTGACCCACCCATTACTCTCTCGATGATCGAGAGTCACTCTCCTGCTCTTACCCACCATCACTCTCTCGATGATCGAGGGTCACTCTCCTGCTCTGTCCCACCCATCACTCTCTCGATGATCGAGGGTCACTCTCCTGCTCTGACCCACCATCACTCTCTCGATGATCGAGGGTCACTCTCCTGCTCTGTCCCACCCATCACTCTCTCGATGATCGAGGGTCACTCTCCTGCTCTGACCCACCCATCACTCTCTCGCTGGTCGAAGGGTCACTCTCCTGCTCTGACCCACCCATCACTCTCTCGATGATCGAGGGTCACTCTCCTGCTCTGACGCACCCATCACTCTCTCGATGATCGAGGGTCACTCTCCTGCTCTGACCCACCCATCACTCTCTCGATGATCGAGTGTCACTCTGCTCTGACTTACCCATCACTCTCTCGATGATCGAGGGTCACTCTCCTGCTCTGACCCACCCACCACACTCTCAATGATCGAGGGTCGCTCTCCTGCTCTGACCCACCCATCACTCTCTCGATGATCGAGGGTCACTCTCCTGCTCTGACCCATCCATCACTCTCTCGATGATCGAAGGGTCACTCTCCTGCTCTGACCCACTCATCTCTCTCTTGATGATCGAGGGTCTCTCTCCTGCTCTGACCCATCCATCACTCTCTCGATGATCAAAGGGTCACTCTCCTGCTCTGACCTACCTGTCATGCCCTCGATGATTGATGGTAAGCTCTGCTGCCAGCCTCGCTCTGCCACGACGGAAATGTTGTACTTTGTGCCTGGCTCCAGATCATTGAGGGTCACTGAGTGACTACCCCTCGGAATCGTCACCTCCGAACTCACGCCTGTAGCTGTGGTGTAGGTGACCCGGTAGTGATCAATGGGCCCTTGGATTTCTGTCCACACGACGGAGATGCTTATGTCAGAAGAGGATGTCACAGTGAGGCCCAGGGGGCTGTCCAAATCTACAGAGAGGAGGGAAAACAAAAGGCAGCTGATAAACTACGGCCCTCAACCCCATGGATCATATTTCAGCCCCCAGACCCAACCACCGGACCCAACGCCACCAACTCAACCCCAGGATCCAACCCCAGGACTCAACCCCAGGACTAAACCCCAGGACCCAACCCCAGGACACAACCCCAGGACTCAACCCCACCAACTCAACCCCAGGACCCAACCCCACCAACCAAACCCGAGGAACTCAACCCCAGGACCCGACCACACCAACAAAACCCCCAGACCCAACCCCACCAACTCAACCCCAGGACCCAACCCCACCAACTCAACCTCAGGTCCAACCCCAGGACTCAACCCCAGGACTAAACCCCAGGACCCAACCCCAGGACCCAACCCCAGGACTCAACCCCACCAACTCAACCCCAGGACCCAACCCCACCAACCCAAACCTAGGAACTAAACCCCAGGACCCACCCCCTGGAGCCAACCCCGGGACCAAACCCCGGGACCAAAAACGAGGACCCAACCTCAGGAGCCAACCTCAACAACACCACCCCAGGACGCAAACCCAGGACCCAACCACGGGACCCAACCCCAGAACCCAACCCCACCAACCCCAGGATCCAACCCCACCAACTCAAACCAGGACCCAACCCTAGGATCCAACCCCACCAACTCAACCCCAGGAACTCAACCCCAGAACCAAACCCCAGGATCCAACCCCAGGACCCAACCCCAACAACTCAACCCCAGGAATTGAACCCCGGGAACCAACCGCAGGATCCAACCCCACCAACCCAACCTCAGGAACTCAACACCAGGACCCAACCCCAGGACCCAACCCCAATAACTCAACCCCAGGACACAACCCCAGGATCCAGCCCCACCAACTCAACCTCAGGAACTCAACCCCAGGGCCCAACCCCAGGACCCAACCCAACCAACTCAACCCCAGAACCCAACCTCAGGACCCAACCCAACCAACTAAACCCCAGGACCCAACCCCAGGATCCAACCACACCAACTCAACCCCAGGACACAACCGCGGGACCCAACACAAACAACTCAACCCCATGACCCAACCCCAGGACCCAACCCCAGGATCCAACCCCACCAACTCAACCCCAGGACCCAACCCCAGGACCCAACCCAACCAACTCAACCCCAGGACACAACCCCAGGACCCAACTGTTGTGTATGTACCTTTAAGGGAATAACTGGTCTTAGACTGCAGTACCGGCAGTGACCACCCCTGTATAAAAGTCCCTAGCAGGCTTCTGTAGTTTCAGTTTCAAGCTGCCTCTTGTTCAGTAAAGTACCTGTTAAACTGTTCTCCCGAAGTCCGTGTATTATTGAGGCGCGGACTTTACAGTGGCGACGAGTAAGTTCGAACTCACCTGCAGTGTGGCATCATCGCACGGGGATCTCGGCTGAAAGGAAGGTCCTGGAAGGTCGTAGTCTGAGCAACGGGCGTCGACCGAGGGCAACCGCCCAAAGAATCCATCGGTGTTTGGAGAATTACGGGAAAGACTGTGGTTCCAGCGAATCGTGCTGGTAGCAGGTAGCGCGCTGACCCTTCCGGACTGCGGCGGGCTCAAGCTCGATCGAGCGGCTCTACAAATCGGGCCGCGCAGCATCGCCAGGAAAAGAAAACAAGAGAGAGAGGGTGGAGCGCACAGGGTGCGGTCGGTGCTCGAGAACAGGACAGCAGAGAGAAACTAAACGGGGGGGAAGGAAAGCGAGACGCGCCGAAGCTGCGAGTCGCCGCCATTACCCCATAGAACACTAGGAGCAGCGTGGCTGTAAGGGGACGAAGCAAAAGTGCGGGAGGCGCCATTTTATCCCGTTGGGGAAGAAGCAAAAGCGCGGGAGGCGCCATTTTATTCCATTGGGGAAGAAGCAAAAGCGCGGGAGGCGCCATTTTAAATCGCCCAAGATGCCGAAAAGTGGCAGTATCACTGCTTTCGACAACGAGGTAGAAGACTGGACCACGTATGTGGAAAGAATTGAAGTGTACTGCAAGGCAAATGAGGTGGCTGATGGAAAGAGGGCGTCGGTATTATTAAATCTGATGGCTGCAAGTACATACGGCCTATTGCGGAATTTAATTACCCCAGCTAAACCAATGGAGAAAAGTTTTGAGGAGATTGTTCATATCTTACAGGAACATGTAAGCCCTACACCACTGCTGATAGCAGAAAGGTTCAAGTTCCATAAAAGAAACCAGCACAAAGATGAGAGCAATGCTGACTATCTTACGGAACTACGCAAGTTATCGAAGCACTGCCAGTTCGGAGCAGGACTGGCAGACACCTTACGGGATAAGTTTGTCTGCGGGCTCCAGAGTGAAGGAACCCAGAAACGACTACTTTCAAAAAAGGACCTGACGCTAGAACAGGCTTTCAGCGTGGCAGTATCCTACGAAGCAGCAGTACGGGGAGCTGCGGAAATACAACAGAAACCACAAGAATACAGCGCTAACGAAATGGCGTATGGAGCCGAAAAGTGCTATCGCTGCGGCAGAACAACCCATGAGCAGAAGGACTGCTGGTTTAAAGACAAAATATGCAGGCAATGCGGGAAAATGGGACACATAGCAAGAGTCTGCAGGTCGGGAAAGAAGACCAACACGACAAGAACTACTAAGGAACAGTACAGGAAAGTAAAGAAACTGACAGATAGTAGTTCAGAAGATCAGGAGAGTGATAAGGACTCCGGGAGCAGGCGACTAAGTTGTTTAAAGTTACACAACGTGATCGCAAAAGAAGATCACCGAACCATTTGGGTCACCCTCATGATAGCAGGGTCCCCAGTGAAGATGTAAGAAGTCACACAACACCAGGTTATAGTCCAACAGCTTTATTTGAAATCACAAGCTTTCGGAGCGCTGCTCCTTCTTCAGGTGAAGTGGAGAAATGCATAAAGACACAGCTTATATAGTCAGAGAATCATGTCAGATGTTTACAGGTAACCTTTCCAACTGCCATTTATCGCACCTCGGCAGAGAGATAATCACAGCAGTCAAAGGTGTGAATGGTGTCCAAACAGGTCAGTCAGGGAAACATTACATCAAAGAACAATGAGGTGGGGTCACAAGGGGTCAAATATTGCAGATGCTGGGGTCTGTATGAAAAACAAAAAAACAGACAAAAAACATTTTTTTTGGCTGGAAATCACAGCAGGTCCGGCCGCATCTGTGTAGAGAGAACAAGCCAATGTCGACTCAAGTCTGGATGACCCTGCATCAGGTGGGGTTACATGTAGCATGATATGAACCCAAGATCTCGGTTGAGGCCGTCCTCATGAGTGCGGAACTTGGCTATCAGTTTCTGCTCGACGATTTTGCGTTGTCGTGTGTCTCGAAGGCCACCTTGGAGAATGCTTACCCGAAGATCGGAGGCTGAATGTCCTTGACTGCTGAAGTGTTCCCCGACTGGGAGGGAACACTCCTGCCTGGTGATTGTTGCGTGGTGTCCGTTCATCCGTTGTCGCAGTGTCTGCATGGTCTCGCCGATGTACCATGCTCCGGGGCATCCTTTCCTGCAACGTATGAGGTAGACAACGTTGGCCGAGTCACATGAGTATGTACCATGTACCTGGTGGGTGGTGTTTCAACACAGATACCATCATCACACGTGAGGACACCACCCACCAGGTACATGGTACATACTCATGTGACTCGGCCAACGTTGTCTACCTCATACGTTGCAGGAAAGGATGCCCCGGAGCATGGTACATCGGCGAGACCATGCAGACACTGCGACAACGGATGAACGGACACCGCGCAACAATCACCAGGCAGGAGTGTTCCCTCCCAGTCGGGGAACACTTCAGCAGTCAAGGACATTCAGCCTCCGATCTTCGGGTAAGCATTCTCCAAGGTGGCCTTCGAGACACACGACAACGCAAAATCGTCGAGCAGAAACTGATAGCCAAGTTCCGCACTCATGAGGACGGCCTCAACCGAGATCTTGGGTTCATATCACGCTACATGTAACCCCACCTGATGCAGGGTCATCCAGACTTGAGTCGACATTGGCTTGTTCTCTCTACACAGATGCGGCCGGACCTGCTGTGATTTCCAGCCAAAAAAAATGTTTTTTGTCTGTTTTTTTGTTTTTCATACAGACCCCAGCATCTGCAATATTTGACCCCTTGTGACCCCACCTCATTGTTCTTTGATGTAATGTTTCCCTGACTGACCTGTTTGGACACCATTCACACCTTTGACTGCTGTGATTATCTCTCTGCCGAGGTGCGATAAATGGCAGTTGGAAAGGTTACCTGTAAACATCTGACATGATTCTCTGACTATATAAGCTGTGTCTTTATGCATTTCTCCACTTCACCTGAAGAAGGAGCAGCGCTCCGAAAGCTTGTGATTTCAAATAAAGCTGTTGGACTATAACCTGGTGTTGTGTGACTTCTTACATTTGTCCACCCCAGTCCAACTCCGGCATCTCCACACCCAGTGAAGATGGAATTGGACACAGGATCAGCCCTAACTGTCATGAATCGACGAGACTATGAGCGGCTATTCTCACACATACGCTTAAAGGACACGTCCATTGTATTGAAGACATACACGGGGCAAAAGGTCTACCCCAGAGGAAAAATAAGGGTACCAGTTGAATATAACGGAAAGGAAACACAGAAACTATACATGTATATACTATGAGATGGAGGACCACCATTATTGGGACGTGAATGGATCCGAAGACTACAATTGGATTGGCATTCCATTCTGGCACTAACTGTGACTGACAAAAAAGATGATGACGTCGCACCTGGACGTCTGTCACAAATTCTATCTGACGCGGAAGAGGTGTTCCAACAAGGACTTGGGACACTAAAAGGAGTAAAGGCAACCATAAAGATTGAGGATAATGCAACCCCAAAATTTTTCAAGGCCAGACCGGTGCCATACGCGATACACCCAGCTGTGGAAGCTGAACTGCAGAGTCTGGAGCATTCGGGGGTGCTGTCTAAGGTGGACTGGAGCGAGTGGGCCACACCCATCGTTCCTGTAATGAAGAAAGCATTGAGCAGCACGCCTGGGGAGCCAAGGAAGGTTCGCATCTGTGGGGACTTCAACGTGACTGTGAACCCAGTCCTGCACACAGTACAGTATCCGCTTCCGCGGATAGAAGATATTTTCACCTCACTATCTGGAGGGAAACGTTTTACAAAGATTGACCTGGCTCAAGCGTATCTACAAATGGAGGTGGAAGAAGCATCTAGGAAATACCTCACGATAAACACTCACAAAGGCCTTTACCAGTACAATCGACTGGTACTTGGGGTAGCATCGGCCCCGGCTATGTGGCAGAGGGCAATGGAACAAGTCCTGCAAGGGATTCCGGGGACCCAGTGTTATTTGGACGACATCCTGGTCACAGGCGAAAATGACAATGAACACCTTGCCAACCTGGAACAGGTGCTCACGAGATTGCAGGAATATGGGCTACGAGCCAACCGTCCCAAATGCGAGTTCTTCAGGAGACAAATCTCGTATTGTGGCCACATGATTGATGAGGAAGGATTGCATAAGTCGCCGGACAAGATTGAGGCTGTAGTCAAGGCTCCAGCACCAGAAAATGTGTCACAACTGAGGTCGTTCCTCGGGTTGGTGAACTACTACCATAAGTTCTTGCCGAATTTATCTACAATTCTGCACCCACTGAAAGCCCTCCTTCAAACTGGTGTAACATGGAAATGGAGTGATGAGTGTAAGCGTGCCTTTCAGGAATGTAAATGCCAAATCACTTCATAGATACATAGATACATAGAAGATAGGAGCAGGAGTAGGCCATTCGGCCCTTCGAGCCTGCTCCGCCATTCAATGAGATCATGGCTGATCATCCAAATTCAGTACCCGGTCCCTGCCTTCTCCCCATATCCCTTGATCCCTTTAGCCTTAAGAAATATATCCAACTCTTTCTTGAATATACTTAATGAACTGGCCTCCACCGCCCTCTGTGGCAGAGAATTCCACAGGTTCACCACTCTCTGGATGAAGAAATTCCTCCTCATTTCAGTCCTAAATGGCTTACCCCTTATCCTTAGACTATGACCCCTGGTTCTGGACTCCCCGGCCATCAGAAACATCCTTCCTGCATCTAGTCTGTCCAGGCCTGACAGAATTTTATAGGTTTCGATGAGATCCCCTCTCAATCTTCTAAATTCCAGTGAGTATAACCCCAATCGACCCAATCTCTCCTCATACCTCATTCCTGCCATCCCACGTATCAGCCTGGTGAATCTTCGCTGCACTCCTTCCATGGCAAGAACGTCCTTCCTCAGGTAAGGCGACCAAAACTGCACACAATACTCAAGGTGTGGCCTCACCAAGGCCCTGTACAACTGTAGCAAGGCATCCTTGTTCTTGTACTCGAACCCTCTTGCTACGAAGGCCAACATACCATTTGCCTTCTTAACCGCCTGCTGCACCTGCATGCTTACCTTCAGCGACTGGTGTACAAGAACACCCAGGTCTCTTTGCACTTCCCCTTCTCCCAAACTATTACCATTCAAATAATAATCTGCCTTCCTGTTTTTGCCACCAAAGTGGATAACCTCACATTTATCCACATTATAGTGCATTTGCCATGTTTCTGCCCAATCACCCAACCTGTCCAAATCGTGCTGGAGTTTCACGACATCCTCCTCACAGCATACCTTCCCCCCAGCTTTGTGTCGTCTGCAAATTTGGAGATATTACATCCAATTCCCTCGTCCAGATCATTAATATATACTGTGAACTGCTGGGGTCCTAGGACCGATCCTTGCGGTACCCCACTAGTCACTGCCTGCCACTCGGAAAACGACCTGTTTATTCCAACTCTTTGCTTTCTGTACATCAACCAGTTCTCTATCCAAGTCAATACCTTGCCCCCAATCCCATGTGCCTTAATTTCGCACGCTAATCTCTTGTGCGGGACCTTATCGAAAGCCTTCTGAAAGTCCAAATACACCACATCCACAGTCCAAAGATGTGCGGGTTAGGTTGATTGGCTATGATAAATTGACCCTTAGTGTTAGGGGGATTAAATACATGGGGTTATGGGGATAGGGTGGGATATGTGTTGGTGTAGGGGTTACGGGGATCGGGTGGGATATGTGTCGGTGCAGGCTCGATGGGCCGAAATGGCCTCTATCTGCACTGTGGGGTTTCTGTGATTCTGTGATTCTCCCTTATCTATTTTACCAGTTACATCCTCAAAAAATTCCAGTAGATTAGTCAAGCATGATTTACCTTTTGTAAATCCATGTTGACGTTGTCCGATCCAGTCACTGCTTTCCAAGTGCTCTGCTATTACATCTTTTATAATGGACTCTAGCATTTTCCCCACTACCGATGTCAAGCTTACCGGTCTATAATTCCCCGCCTTTTCTCTACCACCTTTTTTGAATAGTGGGGTAACATTAGCTACCCGCCAATCCATGGGTACCGTTCCAGAGTCTATCAAGTTCTGGAAGATGACCAGCAACGCATCTACTATTTCTAGGGCCACTTCCTTAAGTACCCTGGGATGTAGATTATCAGGCCCTGGGGATTTATCGGCCTTCAGTCCCATCAATTTTCCTAACACTATTTCCCTACAAATACTGATTTCTTTCAGTTCCACCCTTTCATCAGACCCTATGTTCCCCGGCATCTCTGGGAGGTTATTTGTGTCCTCCTTTGTGAAGACAGAAACAAAATATGTATTTAGTTGGTCTGCCATTTCTTTGTTCCCCATGATAAATTCCCCCGATTCTGACTGCAAGGCACCTACGCTTGACTTCACCAATCTTTTGCTCTTCACATATCTATAAAAGCTTTTACAGTCAGTTTTTATGTTTGCTGCAAGCTTACTCTCATATTCTATTTTCCCTTTCTTAATTAATCCCTTTGTTCTCCTTTGTTGAATCCTAAACTGCTCCCAATCCTCAGGGTTATTGCTTTTTCTGGCCAATTTATATGCCCTCTCCTTGGACCTTATGCTATCCCTAATTTCCCTTGTTAGCCACGGTTGGGTCACCTTTTTTGTTTTATTTTTATGCCAAATTGGGATGAACAAATTCTGTAGCTCATCCATTCGGTCTTTGAATGTTTGCCATTGCCTATCCACCGTCAACCCTTTGAGTGCCATTCCCCAATCAATCCTACCCAACTCGCTCCTCAGACCATCATAATTTCCTTTATTTAAATTGAGGACCCTAGTCTCCGAGTCAACTACTTCATTCTCCATCTTAATGAAGAATTCGATCATATTATGATTGCTCCGACCCAAGGGGCCTCTTACAACAAGATTGCTAATTAATCCTTTCTCGTTGCAGTCTAAGATGGCCTGATCTCTGGTTGGTTCCTCGACATATTGGTCCAGGAAACCATCCCGTAAACACTCCAGGAATTCCTCCTCCACAGTATTGTTACTCATTTGGTTGGCCCAATCTATATGTAGATTAAAGTCACCCATGATGACTGCTGTGCCCTTATTGCACGCTTCTTTAATT
The DNA here is from genome assembly GCF_052327205.1 of Somniosus microcephalus. Classification (NCBI taxonomy): domain Eukaryota; kingdom Metazoa; phylum Chordata; class Chondrichthyes; order Squaliformes; family Somniosidae; genus Somniosus; species Somniosus microcephalus. The sequence continues at coordinate 201,468,793 of NC_140989.1, forward strand.
TCTCTTTGAATGCCATCCCCAACCTCCGCCTTACTGTTTGGAGGTCTATAAACCACTCCCACTAACGTTTTTTTCCCCTTAGTATTTCTCAATTCTACCCATACAGATTCCACCTCATCAGAGCTAATATCCTTCATTACAATTGTGTTAATCCCTTCTTTAACCAGTAATGCTACCCCACCTCCCTTTCCTTTTTGCCTATCTTTCCTGAATATCGAATACCCCTGGATGTTGAGTTCCCAGTCCTGGCCTTCCTTGAGCCACGTTTCCGTAATCCCAACCAAATCGTATTTGTTTACTTCTATTTGCGCAGCCAATTCATCCACCTTATTACAAATGCTCCTTGCATTAAGACACAAAGCCTTCAGGCTTGTTTTGTTAACGCTCTTAGACCTATTCGAATTATTATTTACTGTGGCCATGTTTGATTTAAACCGTTGATTTCTCTGACTGCCACTTTTGTTTTTCTCCTTCCTATCTTTTGCTTTTATCCTTGTTTCCCTTTCCTCTGTCTCCCTGCTCAGGTTCCCAACCCCCTGCCATTTTAGTTTAAACCCTCCGCCACAGCACTAGCAAACACTCCCCCTAGGACATTGGTTCCAGCCCTGCCCAGGTGCAGACTGTCCGGTTTGAACTGGTCCCATCTCCCCCAGAACCGGTTCCAATGTCCCAGGAACTTGAATCCCTCCCCCTGGCACCATTCCTCTAGCCACGTATTCATCTGAAGTATCCTTCTATTTCTACTCTGACTAGCACGTGGCACTGGTAGCAATCCTGAGATTACTACCTTTGAGGTCCTGTTTTTTAATTTATCTCCTAACTCCCTATACTCCGCTTTTAGGACCTCATCCCGCTTTTTACCTATATCGTTGGTGCCTATATGCACCACGACAACTGGCTCTTCACCCTCCCCTTCCAAGATGTTCTGGAGTCGCTCGGAGACACCCTTAACCCTTGCACCAGGGAGGCAACACACCATCCTGGAGTCTCATTTGCGGCCGCAGAAACGCCTATCTATTCCCCTTACAATTGAATCCCCTATTACTATAGCTCTACCCCTCTTTTTCCTCCCATTCTGTGCAGCAGAGCCACCCCTGGTGCCAGAAAGTTGGCTGCTGCTGCCTTCCTCTGATAAGCCTCTGATAAGTACTCAAAGTGGTGTATCTATTGGAGAGGGGGATGGCCACAGGGGACCCCTGCACTACCTGCCTGCGCCTGGTACTCTGCCTGTTGGTCACCCGTTCCCTTTCTTCCTGTCCAACCTCTACCTGCGGTGTGTCCAACTCTGTAAATGTGCTATTCACGTTGTCCTGAGCATCGTGAATGCTCCAGTATGTGTCCAATCGCAGCTCCAGTGCCACAATGCGGTCTTTCAGTAGCTGCAGCTGGATGCACTTCCTGCACATGTAGTTGTCAGGGACACCGGAAGTGTCCCTGAGTTCCCACATATTGCAGGAGGAGCAGATCACGGGGCCCGGCTGTCCTGCCATGACTTACCCTTTAATTAATTGAATTTAAATTAAATCAATCAATCCCACTAATTACACTACAGTTAACTGGTTTACCAACAGTCCCTGCTACACCGGAGAGACCTTAGAAACTATAAACCAGAGTTAAAGTTTAAAAAAAAGAGATATACTCACCAACCAAATACTCACCAACCAATCACTTACCTGCTTCCTGGCGACGTCACACTTTGATTACTTTTTACCTCTCTCCCCTGCTGTTGAATTGGTATGCTGCTCCTGACTCACTGCCGCCGGTTTGAACTGCCGCCGATGCTGTGTTCCCACAAGGCCCGCTCTAGTCGGGCTGCTCCTGACTCACTGCCGCCGGTTTGAACTGCCACCGATGCTGTGTTCCCACAAGGCCCGCTCTAGTCGGGCTGCTCCTGACTCACTGCCGTCGGTTTGAACTGCCGCCGATGCTGTGTTCCCACAAGGCCCGCTCTAGTCGGGCTGCTCCTGACTCACTGCCACCGGTTTGAACTGCCACCGATGCTGTGTTCCCACAAGGCCCGCTCTAGTCGGGCTGCTCCTGACTCACTGCCACCGGTTTGAGCTGCCGCCGATGCTGTGTTCCCACAAGGCCCGCTCCAGTCGGGCTGCTCCTGACTTCAAAAGAAGTACTGGCCCACTACAAGCCAACACTACTGATTCGGTTGGCATGTGATGCGTCACCTTACGGCATCGGAGCGGTGCTGTCACACAAATTCCGTGACAGTTCAGAGAGGCCAATAGCCTTTGCATCGCGCTCGCTAACCTCAGCCGAGCGTAACTACGCCCAGATTGACAGGTAGGCCCTCAGCCTGGTGTGGGGGTGAAGAAGTTCAATCACTATCTGCACGGGCAAAAATTCACCCTACTGACTGATCATCAACCCCTGGTCTCAATTTTTAACCCAAAGAAGGGCGTTCCGGTGATGACGGCGCAACGGCTGCAAAGATGGTCACTTTTTCTAGGGGCACATCAGTATGACATAGAGTACAAAGGTACGAAACAACATGGAAACACTGATGGGCTGTCGCACCTACCGTTGCCTACGGCGGAAGAAGCACCTGCAGTGGACCCGGTGGAGATATTCCATGCAACCATAGTCGAATGTTTGCCTGTTACAAATGCAAGTATTGAGAAGGGAACCCGAAATGACCCGACACTCTCTCGGGTCTATGATTTGACGGTGAAGCGATGGCCAGAATATGGCGACTCACTGTTGCCAGCATTCTCGCCAAGGAGGGAACAGCTGTCAGTGTGCCGGGGAACCTTGATGTGTGGATCCCGAGTGGTAATTCCACCCAAGTTGAGAGATAGAGCACTCAATGAGCTTCATGAGGGTCATCTGGGAGGGGTAAAAATGAAGAGCCTAGCCAGGGCGTTTGTGTGGTGGCCGGGAATTGAGAAAGAAATCGAGGATATGACCAAGAGATGCACAGGATGCCAGAAGGTCCAAAACGCTCCACCACAGGCCCCGCTACATCCATGGGAGTGGCCCTCATCTCCATGGCAATGGGTACACATTGATTTCGCTGGTCCATTTATGGACTCAATGTTTCTAATCGCTGTGGACGCCCATTCGAAATGGCCAGAGGTCATTAAAATGTCCTCCACCACCACGGAGAAAACTATTGCAGTTCTAAGGACCATCTTCGCCAGGAATGGGTTGCCAGAACAGATCTGTTCCGACAATGGCCCACAGTTTGTGTCTGAGGATTTCCGGAGGTTCCTGAAGAATAATGGGGTGAAACATTACACATCTGCCCCATATCATCCAGCCACAAATGGATTGGCTGAGATGTTTGTTCAGACCTTTAAAAAGGCCATAAAGGCAATGTATAATGATGACACACAAGGTGGATAACTTCCTGTTTGCTTACCGGAATGCGACACATGCAGTAACCAACCAAACTCCAGCTGTACTGTTTTTCAACCGGAGACTAAGATGTCGCTTGGATTTGCTCAAACCAAACATAAGACGAGATGTTGAGGATAAGCAGTTCCAGCACATAAATGAGAAGCCAACCAGAAGCTTCAAGATAGGGCAACCAGTCTTGGCCCGCGACTACTGAACAGAAAAATGGCAGCCAGGCACGATATGCACACAGCAGGGACCACTAATGTACACAGTGGACGTTGGAGAGAGCATCGTGAGACGCCATGCTGACCAGATTCTAGAGTCACAGGAACAAACCAAACCTGTACCACAAGCATGTGCACCTGGTAATGAGCCCGAAGTACAGATTGCATCTACCTCAGAAGCAGGGGTATTGGATGCTGACGAACCAACCAATGACAATGAGCCAGAATTGACTCCACTGCCAGAACAGGATACTCGAGAAAGGCGCGATCCAGTCCGGATCAGGAAGCCTCCTCAAAGACTGAACTGATAAATGACTATTTCAGTTGATGTATATATTACTGCGAAAATTGTAATTGTAATTAGTTATTAATTAGTTGTTAAATGAATGTTATGTACTGTTTATCTAAAAGGGGAGGAATTGTTGTGTATGTACCTTTAAGGGAATAACTGGTCTTAGACTGCAGTACCGGCAGTGACCACCTATGTAAAAAAGGCCCTAGCAGGCTTCTGTAGTTTCAGTTTCAAGCTGCCTCTTGTTCAGGAAAGTACCTGTTAAACTGTTCTCCCGAAGTCCGTGTATTATTGAGGCGCGGACTTTACACCAACACCAGGATACAACCCCACCAACTCAAACCCAGGACCCAATCCCAGGACCCAACCCCACCAACTCAACCATAGGAGCCAACCCAACCAACTCCACCCCATGACCCAACCCCAGGACCCAACCCAGGACCCAAACCCAGGACCCAACCCAACCAACTCAACCCCAGGACCCAATCCCAGGAACCAACCCCATCAACTCAACCCCAGGACCCAACCCCACCGACTCAACCCCAGGACCCAACCCCACCAACTCAACCCCAGGACCCAACCCCACCAAGTCAACCCCAGGACACAACCCCAGGACACAACCCTAGGACCCAACTCCACCAAATCAACCCCATGACACAACCACAGGATCCAACCCCACCAACTCAACCCCAGGACTCAACCCCACCAACTCAACCCCAGGACCCAACCCCAGGACCCAACCACACCAACTCAAACCCAGGACCCAACCCTAGGACCCAAGCCGACCAACCCAACCCCAGGATCCAACCCCACCAACTGAACCCCAGGACCCAACCCCAGGACCCAACCCCAGGACCCAACCCCACCAACCCAGCCCCAGGATCCAACCCCACCAACTGATCCCCGGGTCCCAACCCTGGGTCCCAACCCCTGAACCCAACCCCCGGACCCAACACCAGGATCCAACTCCACAAACTCAACCCCAGGACCCAATCCCACCAACTCAACCCCAGGACCCAACCCAACCAACTCAACCCCAGGACCCAACCCAACCAACTCAACCCCAGGACCCAACCCCAGGACCCTACCCCAGGACCCAACCCCAGGATCCAACCCCACCCAGTGAACCCCAGGACCCAAATCCAGGACCCAACCCAACCAACTCAACACCAGGACCCAATCCCAGGACCCAACCCCATCAACTCAACCCCAGGACCCAACCCCACCAACCCAACCCCAGGACCCAACCCCACCAACTCAACCCCAGGACACAACCCCAGGACCCAACCCCAGGATCCAACTCCACCAACTCAACCCCATGACACAACTCCAGGATCCAACCCCACCAACTCAACCCCAGGACCCAACCCCACAAGCTCAACCCCAGGACCCAACCCCAGGACCCAAACCCAGGACCCAACCCCAGGATCCAACCCCACCAACTGAACCCCAGGACCCAAACCCAGGACCCAACCCAACCAACTCAACCCCAGGACCCAATCAAAGGAACCAACACCATCAACTCAACCCCAGGACCCAACCCCACCAACTCAACCCCAGGACCCAACCCCACCAACCCAACCCCAGGACCCAACCCCACCAACTCAACCCCAGGACCCAACCACACCAACCCAACCCCAGGACCCAACCCCACCAACTCAACCCCAGGACACAACCCCAGGACCCAACCCCAGGATCCAACTCCACCAACTCAACCCCATGACACAAGCCCAGAATTCAACCCCACCAACTCAACCCCAGGACCCAACCCCACAAGCTCAACCCCAGGACCCAACCCCAGGACCCAACCACACCAACTCAAACCCAGGACCCAACCCCACCAACTCAACCCCAGGACCCAACCCCACCAACCCAACCCCAGGACCCAATCCCGCCAACTCAACCCCAGGACCCAACCCCAGGACCCTACCCCAGGACCCAACCCCAGGCTCCAACCCCACCCACTGAACCCCAGGACCAAAACCCAGGACCCAACCCAACCAACTCAACACCAGGACCCAATCCCAGGACACAACCCCATCAACTCAACCCCAGGACCCAACCCCACCAACTCAACCCCAGGACCCAACCCCACCAGCTCAACCCCAGGACCCAACCCCACAAGCTCAACCCCAGGACCCAACCCCAGGACCCAACCACACCAACTCAAACCCAGGACCCAACACCACCAACTAATCCCCGGGACCCAACCATGGGTCCCAACCCCTGAACCCAACCCCCGGACCCAACCCCAGGGTCCAACCCCACAAACTCAACCCCAGGATCCAACCCCTGGACCCAACCCCAGGATTCAACCCCACAAACTCAAACCCAGGACCCAACCCCCGGACCCAACCCCAGGACCCAACCCCACAAACTCAACCCCAGGACCAACCCCACCAACTGAACCCCGGGACCCAATCCCACCAACTCAACCCCATGACCCAAACCCATGACCCAAACACAGGACGCAGTCCCAGGACCCAACCACACCAACTCAACCCCAGGACCAACCCAAGCAACTCAACCCCAGGACCCAACCCAACAAACTCAACCCCAGGACCCAACCCCAGGACCCAACCCAACAAACTCAACCCCAGGACCCAACCCCAGGACCCAACCCAACAAACTCAACCCCAGGACCCAACCCCAGGACCCAACCCCAGGACCCAACCCAAGCAACTCAACCCCAGGACCCAACCCCAGGACCCAACCCAACAAACTCAACCCCAGGACCCAACCCCAGGACCCAACCCCAGGACCCAACCCCACCAACTCAACCCCATGACTCAACCCCAGGACCGTACCCCAGGACCCAACTCAAAAAACTCAACCCCAGGATCCAACCACAACAACTCAACACCAGGACCCAACCCCAGGACCCAACCCACCAACTCAACCCCAGGACATAACCACAGGACCCAACCCCACCAACTCAACTCCAGGATCCAACCCCACCAACTCAACCCCAGGACCCAACCCCAGGACCAAACCCCACCAACCCAACCCCAGGACCCAACCCCACCAACTCAACCCCAGGACACAACCACAGGACCCAACCCCAGGGCCCAACCCCACCAACTCAACCCCATGACCCAACCCCAGCATCCAACCCCACCAACTCAACCACAGGACCCAACCCCAGGACCCAACCCCAGTACCCACCCCCAGGACCCAACCCCAGGATCCAACCCCAGCAACTCAACCCCAGGATCCAACCCCAGGACCCAACCCCAGGACCCAACCCAAGGATCCAACCCCACCAACTTAACCCCAGGACCCAACCCCCGGACCCAACCCCAGGATCCAACCCCACAAACTCAACCCCAGGACCCAATCCCACCAACTCAACCCCAGGACTCAACCCCAGGAGCCAACCCCCGGACCCAACCCCAGGATCCAACCCCACAAACTCAACTCCAGGACCCAACCCCCGGACCCAACCCCAGGATCCAACCCCACAAACTCTAACCCAGGACCCAACCCCAGGATTCAACCCCACCAACTCAACCCCAGGACCCAACCCCACCAACCCAACCCCAGGACCCAACCCCACCAACTCAACCCCAGGACACAACCCCAGGACCCAACCCCAGGATCCAACTCCACCAACTCAACCCCATGACACAAGCCCAGGATTCAACCCCACCAACTCAACCCCAGGACCCAACCCCACAAGCTCAACCCCAGGACCCAACCCCAGGACCCAACCACACCAACTCAAACCCAGGACCCAACCCCACCAACTCAACCCCAGGACCCAACCCCACCAACCCAACCCCAGGACCCAACCCCGCCAACTCAACCCCAGGACCCAACCCCAGGACCCTACCCCAGGACCCAACCCCAGGATCCAACACCACCCACTGAACCCCAGGACCAAAACCCAGGACCCAACCCAACCAACTCAACACCAGGACCCAATCCCAGGACCCAACCCCATCAACTCAACCCCAGGACCCAACCCCACCAACTCAACCCCAGGACCCAACCCCACCAACCCAACCCCAGGACCCAACCCCACCAACTGAACCCCAGGACACAACCCCAGGACCCAACCCCAGGATCCAACTCCACCAACTCAACCCCATGACACAAGCCCAGGATCCAACCCCACCAGCTCAACCCCAGGACCCAACCCCACAAGCTCAACCCCAGGACCCAACCACACCAACTTAAACCCAGGACCCAACCCCACCAACTGATCCCCGGGACCCAACCCTGGGTCCCAGCCCCTGAACCCAACCCCCGGACCCAACACCAGGATCCAACCCCACGAACTCAACCCCAGGACCCAATCCCACCAACTCAACCCCAGGACTCAACCCCAGGACACAAACCCTGGACCCAACCCCAGGGTCCAACCCCACAAACTCAACCCCAGGATCCAACCCCTGGACCCAACCCCAGGATTCAACCCCACAAACTCAAACCCAGGACCCAACCCCCGGACCCAACCCCAGGACCCAACCCCACAAACTCAACGCCAGGACCAACCCCACCAACTGAACCCCGGGACCCAATCCCACCAACTCAACCCCATGACCCAAACCCATGACCCAAACACAGGACGCAGCCCCAGGACCCAACCACACCAACTCAACCCCAGGACCCAACCCCAGGACCCAACCCCAGGACCCAACCCAAGCAACTCAACCCCAGGACCCAACCCCAGGACCCAACCCAACAAACTCAACCCCAGGACCCAACCCCAGGACCCAACCCCACCAACTCAACCCCATGGCTCAACCCCAGGACCGTAACCCAGGACCCAACTCAAACAACTCAACCCCAGGATCCAACCACAACAACTCAACACCAGGACCCAACCCCAGGACCCAACCCACCAACTCAACCCCAGGACACAACCACAGGACCCAACCCCACCAACTCAACTCCAGGATCCAACCCCACCAACTCAACACCAGGACCCAACCCCAGGACCCAACCCCACCAACTCAACCCCAGGACCCAACCCCATCAACTCAACCCCAGGACCCAACCCCAGGACCCAAACCCACCAACCCAACCCCAGGACCCAACCCCACCAACTCAACCCCAGGACACAACCCCAGGGCCCAACCCCACCAACTCAACCCCATGACCCAACCCCAGCATCCAACCCCACCAACTCAACCACAGGACCCAACCCCAGGACCCAACCCCAGGATCCAACCCCAGCAACTCAACCCCAGGATCCAACCCCAGGACCCAACCCCAGGACCCAACCCAAGGATCCAACCCCACCAACTTAACCCCAGGACCCAACCCCCGGACCCAACCCCAGGATCCAACCCCACAAACTCAACCCCAGGATCCAACCCCACAAACTCAAACCCAGGACCCAACCCCAGGACCCAACCGCAGGACCCAACCCCACCAACAGAACCCCAGGACCCAACCCAGGACCCAACCCCACCAACTCAACCCCAGGACCCAACCCCACCAACCCAACCCCAGGACCCAACCCCACCAACTCAACCCCAGGACACAACCCCAGGACCCAACCCCAGGATCCAACTCCACCAACTCAACCCCATGACACAAGCCCAGGATTCAACCCCACCAACTCAACCCCAGGACCCAACCCCACAAGCTCAACCCCAGGACCCAACCCCAGGACCCAACCACACCAACTCAAACCCAGGACCCAACCCCACCAACTCAACCCCAGGACCCAACCCCACCAACCCAACCCCAGGACCCAACCCCGCCAACTCAACCCCAGGACCCAACCCCAGGACCCTACCCCAGGACCCAACCCCAGGATCCAACCCCACCCACTGAACCCCAGGACCAAAACCCAGGACCCAACCCAACCAACTCAACACCAGGACCCAATCCCAGGACCCAACCCCATCAACTCAACCCCAGGACCCAACCCCACCAACTCAACCCCAGGACCCAACCCCACCAACCCAACCCCAGGACACAACCCCACCAACTCAACCCCAGGACACAACCCCAGGACCCAACCCCAGGATCCAACTCCACCAACTCAACCCCATGACACAAGCCCAGGATCCAACCCCACCTACTCAACCCCAGGACCCAACCCCACAAGCTCAACCCCAGGCCCCAACCCCAGGACCCAACCACACCAACTCAAACCCAGGACCCAACCCCACCAACTGATCCCCGGGACCCAACCCTGGGTACCAACCCCTGAACCCAACCCCCGGACGCAACACATTCTCCCCGTGTTTGCGTGGGTTTTCTCCGGGTGCTCCGGTTTCCTCCCACAGTCCAAAGATGGGCAGGTTAGGTTGATTGGCTATGATAAATTGACCCTAAGTGTTAGTGGGATTAAATACGTGGGGTTACGGGGATAGGGTGGGATATGTGTTGGTGTAGGGGTTACGGGGATCGGGTGGGATATGTGTCGGTGCAGGCTCGATTGGCCGAAATGGCCTCTATCTGCATTGTGGGGTTTCTGTGATTTCTGTGAACACCAGGATCCAACCCTACGAACTCAACCCCAGGACCCAATCCCACCAACTCAACCCCAGGAGTCAACCCCAGGACACAAACCCCGGACCCAACCCCAGGGTCCAACCCCACAACTCAACCCCAGGATCCAACCCCCGGACCCAACCCCAGGATCCAACCCCACAAACTCAACCCCAGGATCCAACCCCACAAACTCAAACCCAGGACCCAACCCCAGGACCCAACCGCAGGACCCAACCCCACCAACAGAACCCCAGGACCCAACCCAGGACCCAACCCCACCAACTCAACCCCAGGACCCAACCCCACCAACCCAACCCCAGGACCCAACCCCACCAACTCAACCCCAGGACACAACCCCAGGACCCAACCCCAGGATCCAACTCCACCAACTCAACCCCATGACACAAGCCCAGGATTCAACCCCACCAACTCAACCCCAGGACCCAACCCCACAAGCTCAACCCCAGGACCCAACCCCAGGACCCAACCACACCAACTCAAACCCAGGACCCAACCCCACCAACTCAACCCCAGGACCCAACCCCACCAACCCAACCCCAGGACCCAACCCCGCCAACTCAACCCCAGGACCCAACCCCAGGACCCTACCCCAGGACCCAACCCCAGGATCCAACCCCACCCACTGAACCCCAGGACCAAAACCCAGGACCCAACCCAACCAACTCAACACCAGGACCCAATCCCAGGACCCAACCCCATCAACTCAACCCCAGGACCCAACCCCACCAACTCAACCCCAGGACCCAACCCCACCAACCCAACCCCAGGACACAACCCCACCAACTCAACCCCAGGACACAACCCCAGGACCCAACCCCAGGATCCAACTCCACCAACTCAACCCCATGACACAAGCCCAGGATCCAACCCCACCTACTCAACCCCAGGACCCAACCCCACAAGCTCAACCCCAGGCCCCAACCCCAGGACCCAACCACACCAACTCAAACCCAGGACCCAACCCCACCAACTGATCCCCGGGACCCAACCCTGGGTACCAACCCCTGAACCCAACCCCCGGACGCAACACATTCTCCCCGTGTTTGCGTGGGTTTTCTCCGGGTGCTCCGGTTTCCTCCCACAGTCCAAAGATGGGCAGGTTAGGTTGATTGGCTATGATAAATTGACCCTAAGTGTTAGTGGGATTAAATACGTGGGGTTACGGGGATAGGGTGGGATATGTGTTGGTGTAGGGGTTACGGGGATCGGGTGGGATATGTGTCGGTGCAGGCTCGATTGGCCGAAATGGCCTCTATCTGCATTGTGGGGTTTCTGTGATTTCTGTGAACACCAGGATCCAACCCTACGAACTCAACCCCAGGACCCAATCCCACCAACTCAACCCCAGGAGTCAACCCCAGGACACAAACCCCGGACCCAACCCCAGGGTCCAACCCCACAACTCAACCCCAGGATCCAACCCCTGGACCCAACCCCAGGATTCAACCCCACAAACTCAAACCCAGGACCCAACCCCTGGACCCAACCCCAGGAGCCAACCCCACAAACTCAACCCCAGGACCAACCCCATCAACTGAACCCCGGGACCCAATCCCACCAACTCAACCCCATGACCCAAACCCATGACCCAAACACAGGACGCAACCCCAGGACCCAACCACACCAACTCAACCCCAGGACCCAACCCAAGCAACTCAACCCCAGGACCCAACCCCAGGACCCAACCCAACAAACTCAACCCCAGGACCCAACCCCAGGACCCAACCCAACAAACTCAACCCCAGGACCCAACCCCAGGACCCAACCCAACAAACTCAACCCCAGGACCCAACCCCAGGACCCAACCCCAGGACCCAACCCAAGCAACTCAACCCCAGGACCCAACCCCAGGACCCAACCCAACAAACTCAACCCCAGGACCCAACCCCAGGACCCAACCCCACCAACTCAACCCCATGACTCAACCCCAGGACCGTACCCCAGGACCCAACTCAAACAACTCAACCCCAGGACCCAACCCCAGGATCCAACCCCAACAACTCAACACCAGGACCCAACCCCAGGACCCAACCCACCAACTCAACCCCAGGACACAACCACAGGACCCAACCCCACCAACTCAACTCCAGGATCCAACCCCACCAACTCAACACCAGGACCCAACCCCAGGACCCAACCCCACCAACTCAACCCCAGGACCCAACCCCATCAACTCAACCCCAGGACCCAACCCCAGGACCCAACCCCACCAACCCAACCCCAGGACCCAACCCCACAAACTCAACCCCAGGAGACAACCCCAGGACCCAACCCCAGGACCCAACCCCACCAAATCAACCCCATGACCCAACCCCAGGAGCCAACCCCAGGACCCAACCCCAGCATCCAACCCCACCAACGCAACCCCAGGACCCAACCCCAGGACCCAACCCCAGGATCCAACCCCACCAACTTAACCCCAGGACCCAACCCCCGGACCCAACCCCAGGATCCAACCCCACAAACTCAACCCCAGGACCCAATCCCACCAACTCAACCCCAGGACTCAACCCCAGGACCCAACCCCTGGACCCAACCCCAGGATCCAACCCCACAAACTCAACTCCAGGACCCAACCCCCGGACCCAACCCCAGGATCCAACCCCACAAACTCAACCCCAGGACCCAACCCCAGGACCCAACCCCACCAACACAAACACAGGATCCAACCCCACCAACCCAACCCCAGGACCCAACCCCGCCAACTCAACCCCAGGACCCAACCCCAGGACCGTACCCCAGGACCCAACCCCAGGCTCCAACCCCACCCACTGAACCCCAGGACCAAAACCCAGGACCCAACCCAACCAACTCAACACTAGGACCCAATCCCAGGACACAACCCCATCAACTCAACCCGAGGACCCAACCCCACCAACTCAACCCCAGGACCCAACTCCACCAACCCAACCCCAGGACCCAACCCCACCAATTCAACCCCAGGACACAACCCCAGGACCCAACCCCAGGATCCAACTCCACCAACTCAACCCCATGACACAAGCCCAGGATCCAACCCCACCAGCTCAACCCCAGGACCCAACCCCACAAGCTCAAGCCCAGGACCCAACCACACCAAATTAAACCCAGGACCCAACCCCACCAACTGATCCCCGGGACCCAACCCTGGGTCCCAGCCCCTGAACCCAACCCCCGGACCCAACACCAGGATCCAACCCCACGAACTCAACCCCAGGACCCAATCCCACCAACTCAATCCCAGGACTCAACCCCAGGACACAAACCCCGGACCCAACCCCAGGGTCCAACCCCACAAACTCAACCCCAGGATCCAACCCCTGGACCCAACCCCAGGATTCAACCCCACAAACTCAAACCCAGGACCCAACCCCCGGACCCAACCCCAGGACCCAACCCCACAAACTCAACCCCAGGACCAACCCCATCAACTGAACCCCGGGACCCAATCCCACCAACTCAACCCCATGACCCAAACCCATGACCCAAACACAGGACGCAACCCCAGGACCCAACCACACCAACTCAACCCCAGGACCCAACCCAAGCAACTCAACCCCAGGACCCAACCCCAGGACCCAACCCAACAAACTCAACCCCAGGACCCAACCCCAGGACCCAACCCAACAAACTCAACCCCAGGACCCAACCCCAGGACCCAACCCAACAAACTCAACCCCAGGACCCAACCCCAGGACCCAACCCCAGGACCCAACCCAAGCAACTCAACCCCAGGACCCAACCCCAGGACCCAACCCAACAAACTCAACCCCAGGACCCAACCCCAGGACCCAACCCCAGGACCCAACCCCACCAACTCAACCCCATGACTCAACCCCAGGACCGTACCCCAGGACCCAACTCAAACAACTCAACCCCAGGAACCAACCCCAGGATCCAACCCCAACAACTCAACACCAGGACACAACCCCAGGACCCAACCCACCAACTCAACCCCAGGACACAACCACAGGACCCAACCCCACCAACTCAACTCCAGGATCCAACCCCACCAACTCAACACCAGGACCCAACCCCAGGACCCAACCCCACCAACTCAACCCCAGGACCCAACCCCATCAACTCAACCCCAGGACCCAACCCCAGGACCCAACCCCACCAACCCAACCCCAGGACCCAACCCCACCAACTCAACCCCAGGAGACAACCCCAGGACCCAACCCCAGGACCCAACCCCACCAAATCAACCCCATGACCCAACCCCAGGAGCCAACCCCAGGACCCAACCCCAGCATCCAACCCCACCAACGCAACCCCAGGACCCAACCCCAGGACCCAACCCCAGGATCCAACCCCACCAACTTAACCCCAGGACCCAACCCCCGGACCCAACCCCAGGATCCAACCCCACAAACTCAACCCCAGGACCCAATCCCACCAACTCAACCCCAGGACTCAACCCTAGGACCCAACCCCTGGACCCAACCCCAGGATCCAACCCCACAAACTCAACTCCAGGAACCAACCCCCGGACCCAACCCCAGGATCCAACCCCACAAACTCAACCCCAGGACCCAACCCCAGGACCCAACCCCACCAGCACAAACACAGGATCCAACCCCACCAACCCAACCCCAGGACCCAACCCCGCCAACTCAACCCCAGGACCCAACCCCAGGACCGTACCCCAGGACCCAACCCCAGGCTCCAACCCCACCCACTGAACCCCAGGACAAAAACCCAGGACCCAACCCAACCAACTCAACACCAGGACCCAATCCCAGGACACAACCCCATCAACTCAACCCGAGGACCCAACCCCACCAACTCAACCCCAGGACCCAACCCCACCAACCCAACCCCAGGACCCAACCCCACCAACTCAACCCCAGGACACAACCCCAGGACCCAACCCCAGGATCCAACTCCACCAACTCAACCCCATGACACAAGCCCAGGATCCAACCCCACCAGCTCAACCCCAGGACCCAACCCCACAAGCTCAACCCCAGGACCCAACCACACCAACTTAAACCCAGGACCCAACCCCACCAACTGATCCCCGGGACCCAACCCTGGGTCCCAGCCCCTGAACCCAACCCCCGGACCCAACACCAGGATCCAACCCCACGAACTCAACCCCAGGACCCAATCCCACCAACTCAACCCCAGGACTCAACCCCAGGACACAAACCCCGGACCCAACCCCAGGGTCCAACCCCACAAACTCAACCCCAGGATCCAACCCCTGGACCCAACCCCAGGATTCAACCCCACAAACTCAAACCCAGGACCCAACCCCCGGACCCAACCCCAGGACCCAACCCCACAAACTCAACCCCAGGACCAACCCCACCAACTGAACCCCGGGACCCAATCCCACCAACTCAACCCCATGACCCAAACCCATGACCCAAACACAGGACGCAGCCCCAGGACCCAACCACACCAACTCAACCCCAGGACCCAACCCAAGCAACTCAACCCCAGGACCCAACTCCAGGACCCAACCCAACAAACTCAACCCCAGGACCCAACCCCAGGACCCAACCCAACAAACTCAACCCCAGGACCCAACCCCAGGACCCAACCCAACAAACTCAACCCCAGGACTCAACCCCAGGACCCAACCCCAGGACCCAACCCAAGCAACTCAACCCCAGGACCCAACCCCAGGACCCAACCCAACAAACTCAACCCCAGGACCCAACCCCAGGACCCAACCCCAGGACCCAACCCCACCAACTCAACCCCATGGCTCAACCCCAGGACCGTACCCCAGGACCCAACTCAAACAACTCAACCCCAGGATCCAACCACAACAACTCAACACCAGGACCCAACCCCAGGACCCAACCCACCAACTCAACCCCAGGACACAACCACAGGACCCAACCCCACCAACTCAACTCCAGGATCCAACCCCACCAACTCAACACCAGGACCCAACCCCAGGACCCAACCCCACCAACTCAACCCCAGGACCCAACCCCATCAACTCAACCCCAGGACCCAACCCCAGGACCCAACCCCACCAACCCAACCCCAGGACCCAACCCCACCAACTCAACCCCAGGAGACAACCCCAAGACCCAACCCCAGGACCCAACCCCACCAAATCAACCCGATGACCCAACCCCAGGAGCCAACCCCAGGACCCAACCCCAGCATCCAACCCCACCAACGCAACCCCAGGACCCAACCCCAGGACCCAACCCCAGGATCCAACCCCACCAACTTAACCCCAGGACCCAACCCCCGGACCCAACCCCAGGATCCAACCCCACAAACTCAACCCCAGGACCCAATCCCACCAACTCAACCCCAGGACTCAACCCCAGGACCCAACCCCTGGACCCAACCCCAGGATCCAACCCCACAAACTCAACTCCAGGACCCAACCCCCGGACCCAACCCCAGGATCCAACCCCACAAACTCAACCCCAGGACCCAACCCCAGGACCCAACCCCACCAACACAAACACAGGATCCAACCCCACCAACCCAACCCCAGGACCCAACCCCGCCAACTCAACCCCAGGACCCAACCCCAGGACCGTACCCCAGGACCCAACCCCAGGCTCCAACCCCACCCACTGAACCCCAGGACCAAAACCCAGGACCCAACCCAACCAACTCAACACCAGGACCCAATCCCAGGACCCAACCCCATCAACTCAACCCGAGGACCCAACCCCACCAACTCAACCCCAGGACCCAACCCCACCAACCCAACCCCAGGACCCAACCCCACCAACTCAACCCCAGGACACAACCCCAGGACCCAACCCCAGGATCCAACTCCACCAACTCAACCCCATGACACAAGCCCAGGATCCAACCCCACCAGCTCAACCCCAGGACCCAACCCCACAAGCTCAACCCCAGGACCCAACCACACCAACTTAAACCCAGGACCCAACCCCACCAACTGATCCCCGTGACCCAACCCTGGGTCCCAGCCCCTGAACCCAACCCCCGGACCCAACACCAGGATCCAACCCCACGAACTCAACCCCAGGACCCAATCCCACCAACTCAACCCCAGGACTCAACCCCAGGACACAAACCCCAGACCCAACCCCAGGCTCCAACCCCACAAACTCAACCCCAGGATCCAACCCCTGGACCCAACCCCAGGATTCAACCCCACAAACTCAAACCCAGGACCCAACCCCCGGACCCAACCCCAGGACCCAACCCCACAAACTCAACCCCAGGACCAACCCCACCAACTGAACCCCGGGACCCAATCCCACCAACTCAACCCCATGACCCAAACCCATGACCCAAACACAGGACGCAGCCCCAGGACCCAACCACACCAACTCAACCCCAAGACCCAACCCAAGCAACTCAACCCCAGGACCCAACCCAACAAACTCAACCCCAGGACCCAACCCCAGGACCCAACCCAACAAACTCAACCCCAGGACCCAACCCCAGGACCCAACCCAACAAACTCAACCCCAGGACCCAACCCCAGGACCCAACCCCAGGACCCAACCCAAGCAACTCAACCCCAGGACCCAACCCCAGGACCCAACCCAACAAACTCAACCCCAGGACCCAACCCCAGGACCCAACCCCAGGACCCAACCCCACCAACTCAACCCCATGGCTCAACCCCAGGACCGTACCCCAGGACCCAACTCAAACAACTCAACCCCAGGATCCAACCACAACAACTCAACACCAGGACCCAACCCCAGGACCCAACCCACCAACTCAACCCCAGGACACAACCACAGGACCCAACCCCACCAACTCAACTCCAGGATCCAACCCCACCAACTCAACACCAGGACTCAACCCCACCAACTCAACACCAGGACCCAACCCCATCAACTCAACCCCAGGACCCAACCACAGGACCCAAACCCACCAACCCAACCCCAGGACCCAACCCCACCAACTCAACCCCAGGACACAACCCCAGGACCCAACCCCAGGGCCCAACCCCACCAACTCAACCCCATGACCCAACCCCAGCATCCAAACCCACCAACTCAACCACAGGACCCAACCCCAGGACCCAACCCCAGTGCCCACCCCCAGGACCCAAGCCCAGGATCCAACCCCAGCAACTCAACCCCAGGATCCAACCCCAGGACCCAACCCCAGGACCCAACCCAAGGATCCAACCCCACCAACTTAACCCCAGGACCCAACCCCCGGACCCAACCCCAGGATCCAACCCCACAAACTCAACCCCAGGACCCAATCCCACCAACTCAACCCCAGGACTCAACCCCAGGACCCAACCCCCGGACCCAACCCCAGGATCCAACCCCACAAACTCAACTCCAGGACCCAACCCCCGGACCCAACCCCAGGATCCAACCCCACAAACTCAAACCCAGGACCCAACCCCAGGACCCAACCGCAGGACCCAACCCCACCAACAGAACCCCAGGACCCAACCCAGGACCCAACCCCACCAACTCAACCCCAGGACCCAACCCCACCAACCCAATCCCAGGACCCAACACCACCAACTCAACCCCAGGACACAACCCCAGGACCCAACCCCAGGATCCAACTCCACCAACTCAACCCCATGACACAAGCCCAGGATTCAACCCCACCAACTCAACCCCAGGACCCAACCCCACAAGCTCAACCCCAGGACCCAACCCCAGGACCCAACCACACCAACTCAAACCCAGGACCCAACCCCACCAACTCAACCCCAGGGCCCAACCCCACCAACCCAACCCCAGGACCCAACCCCGCCAACTCAACCCCAGGACCCAACCCCAGGACCCTACCCCAGGACCCAACCCCAGGATCCAACCCCACCCACTGAACCCCAGGACACAACCACAGGACCCAACCCCACCAACTCAACTCCAGGATCCAACCCCACCAACTCAACCCCAGGACCCAACCCACCAACTCAACCCCAGGACACAACCACAGGACCCAACCCCACCAACTCAACTCCAGGATCCAACCCCACCAACTCAACACCAGGACCCAACCCCACCAACTCAACACCAGGACCCAACCCCATCAACTCAACCCCAGGACCCAACCCCAGGACCCAAACCCACCAACCCAACCCCAGGACCCAACCCCACCAACTCAACCCCAGGACACAACCCCAGGACCCAACCCCAGGGCCCAACCCCACCAACTCAACCCCATGACCCAACCCCAGCATCCAAACCCACCAACTCAACCACAGGACCCAACCCCAGGACCCAACCCCAGTGCCCACCCCCAGGACCCAACCCCAGGATCCAACCCCAGCAACTCAACCCCAGGATCCAACCCCAGGACCCAACCCCAGGACCCAACCCAAGGATCCAACCCCACCAACTTAACCCCAGGACCCAACCCCCGGACCCAACCCCAGGATCCAACCCCACAAACTCAACCCCAGGACCCAATCCCACCAACTCAACCCCAGGACTCAACCCCAGGACCCAACCCCCGGACCCAACCCCAGGATCCAACCCCACAAACTCAACTCCAGGACCCAACCCCCGGACCCAACCCCAGGATCCAACCCCACAAACTCAAACCCAGGACCCAACCCCAGGACCCAACCGCAGGACCCAACCCCACCAACAGAACCCCAGGACCCAACCCAGGACCCAACCCCACCAACTCAACCCCAGGACCCAACCCCACCAACCCAATCCCAGGACCCAACACCACCAACTCAACCCCAGGACACAACCCCAGGACCCAACCCCAGGATCCAACTCCACCAACTCAACCCCATGACACAAGCCCAGGATTCAACCCCACCAACTCAACCCCAGGACCCAACCCCACAAGCTCAACCCCAGGACCCAACCCCAGGACCCAACCACACCAACTCAAACCCAGGACCCAACCCCACCAACTCAACCCCAGGGCCCAACCCCACCAACCCAACCCCAGGACCCAACCCCGCCAACTCAACCCCAGGACCCAACCCCAGGACCCTACCCCAGGACCCAACCCCAGGATCCAACCCCACCCACTGAACCCCAGGACACAACCACAGGACCCAACCCCACCAACTCAACTCCAGGATCCAACCCCACCAACTCAACACCAGGACCCAACCCCACCAACTCAACACCAGGACCCAACCCCATCAACTCAACCCCAGGACCCAACCCCAGGACCCAAACCCACCAACCCAACCCCAGGACCCAACCCCACCAACTCAACCCCAGGACACAACCCCAGGACCCAACCCCAAGGCCCAACCCCACTAACTCAACCCCATGACCCAACCCCAGCATCCAAACCCACCAACTCAACCACAGGACCCAACCCCAGGACCCAACCCCAGTGCCCACCCCCAGGACCCAACCCCAGGATCCAACCCCAGCAACTCAACCCCAGGATCCAACTCCACCAACTCAACCCCATGACACAAGCCCAGGATTCAACCCCACCAACTCAACCCCAGGACCCAACCCCACAAGCTCAACCCCAGGACCCAACCCCAGGACCCAACCACACCAACTCAAACCCAGGACCCAACCCCACCAACTCAACCCCAGGGCCCAACCCCACCAACCCAACCCCAGGACCCAACCCCGCAAACTCAACCCCAGGACCCAACCCCAGGACCCTACCCCAGGACCCAACCCCAGGATCCAACCCCACCCACTGAACCCCAGGACCAAAACCCAGGACCCAACCCAACCAACTCAACACCAGGACCCAATCCCAGGACCCAACCCCATCAACTCAACCCCAGGACCCAACCCCACCAACTCAACCCCAGGACCCAACCCCACCAACCCAACCCCAGGACCCAACCCCACCAACTCAACCCCAGGACACAACCCTAGGACCCAACCCCAGGATCCAACTCCACCAACTCAACCCCATGACACAAGCCCAGGATCCAACCCCACCGACTCAACCCCAGGACCCAACCCCACAAGCTCAACCCCAGGACCCAACCACACCAACTCAAACCCAGGACCCAACCCCACCAACTGATCCCCGGGACCCAACCCTGGGTCCCAACCCCTGAACCCAACCCCCGGACCCAACACATTCTCCCCGTGTTTGCGTGGGTTTTCTCCGGGTGCTCCGGTTTCCTCCCACAGTTCAAAGATGGGCAGGTTAGGTTGATTGGCTATGATAAATTGACCCTTAATGTTAGTGGGATTAAATACGTGGGGTTACGGGGATAGGGTGGGATATGTGTTGGTGTAGGGGTTACGGGGATCGGGTGGGATATGTGTCGGTGCAGGCTCGATTGGCCGAAATGGCCTCTATCTGCATTGTGGGGTTTCTGTGATTTCTGTGAACACCAGGATCCAACCCCACGAACTCAACCCCAGGACCCAATCCCACCAACTCAACCCCAGGAGTCAACCCCAGGACACAAACCCCGGACCCAACCCCAGGGTCCAACCCCACAACTCAACCCCAGGATCCAACCCCTGGACCCAACCCCAGGATTCAACCCCACAAACTCAAACCCAGGACCTAACCCCCGGACCCAACCCCAGGACCCAACCCCACAAACTCAACCCCAGGACCAACCCCATCAACTGAACCCCGGGACCCAATCCCACCAACTCAACCCCATGACCCAAACCCATGACCCAAACACAGGACGCAACCCCAGGACCCAACCACACCAACTCAACCCCAGGACCCAACCCAAGCAACTCAACCCCAGGACCCAACCCCAGGACCCAACCCAACAAACTCAACCCCAGGACCCAACCCCAGGACCCAACCCAACAAACTCAACCCCAGGACCCAACCCCAGGACCCAACCCAACAAACTCAACCCCAGGACCCAACCCCAGGACCAAACCCCAGGACCCAACCCAAGCAGCTCAACCCCAGGACCCAACCCCAGGACCCAACCCAACAAACTCAACCCCAGGACCCAACCCCAGGACCCAACCCCAGGACCCAACCCCACCAACTCAACCCCATGACTCAACCCCAGGACCGTACCCCAGGACCCAACTCAAACAACTCAACCCCAGGACCCAACCCCAGGATCCAACCCCAACAACTCAACACCAGGACCCAACCCCAGGACCCAACCCACCAACTCAACCCCAGGAGACAACCACAGGACCCAACCCACCAACTCAACTCCAGGATCCAACCCCACCAACTCAACACCAGGACCCAACCCCAGGACCCAACCCCACCAACTCAACCCCAGTACCCAACCCCATCAACTCAACCCTAGGACCCAACCACAGGACCCAACCCCACCAACCCAACCCCAGGACCCAACCCCACCAACTCAACCCCAGGAGACAACCCCAGGACCCAACCCCAGGACCCAACCCCACCAACTCAACCCCATGACCCAACCCCAGGAGCCAACCCCAGGACCCAACCCCAGCATCCAACCCCACCAACGCAACCCCAGGACCCAACCCCAGGACCCAACCCCAGGATCCAACCCCACCAACTTAACCCCAGGACCCAACCCCCGGACCCAACCCCAGGATCCAACCCCACAAACTCAACTCCAGGACCCAAACCCCGGACCCAACCCCAGGATCCAACCCCACAAACTCAACCCCAGGACCCAACCCCAGGACCCAACCCCACCAACACAAACACAGGATCCAACGCCACCAACTGAACCCCGGGACCCAACCCCAGGACGCAAACCCACCAACTCAACCACAGGTCGCAACCCCAGGACCCAACCCCACCAACCCAACCCCAGGACCCAACCCCACCAACCCAACCCCAGGACCCAACCCCACCAAATCAACCCCAGGACCCAACCCCAGGACCCAACCCCACCAACCCAACCCCAGGACCCAACCCGACCAACTCAACCCCAGGACACAACCCCAGGACCCAACCCCAGGGCCCAACCCCACCAACTCAACCCCATGACCCAACCCCAGCACCCAGCCCCATGACCCAACCCCAGGACCCACCCCCAGGACCCAACCCCAGGATCCAACCCCAGCAACTCAACCCCAGGATCCAACCCCAGGACCCAACCCCAGGACCCAACCCCAGGACCCAACCCCAGGATCCAACCCCACCAACTTAACCCCAGGACCCAACCCCCGGACCCAACCCCAGGATCCAACCCCACAAACTCAACCCCAGGACCCAATCCCACCAACTCAAACCCAGGACTCAACCCCAGGACCCAACCCCCGGACCCAACCCCAGGATCCAACCCCACAAACTCAACTCCAGGACCCAACCCCAGGACCCAACCGCAGGACCCAACCCCACCAACAGAACCCCAGGACCCAACCCAGGACCCAACCCCACCAACTCAACCCGAGGACCCAACCCCAGGACCCAACCCCACCAACTCAACCCCAGCACCTAACCCCAGGACCCAACCGTAGGACCCAACCCCACCAACCCAAACACAGGATCGAACCCCACCAACTGAACCCCGGGA
Organism: Somniosus microcephalus; assembly: GCF_052327205.1. Lineage (NCBI taxonomy): Eukaryota > Metazoa > Chordata > Chondrichthyes > Squaliformes > Somniosidae > Somniosus > Somniosus microcephalus. The sequence continues at coordinate 201,492,449 of NC_140989.1, forward strand.
CCCAACCCCCGTACCCAACCCCAGGATCCAACCCCACAAACTCAACCCCAGGACCCAACCCCACCAACTGAACCCCGGGACCCAATCCCACCAACTCAAACCCAGGAGACAACCCCAAGACCCAGCCCCACCAACTCAACCCCAGGATCCAACCCCACCAACTCAACCCCAGGACCCAACCCCAGGACCCAACCCCACCAACCCAAACACAGGATCCAACCCCACCAACTGAACCCCGGGACCCAACCCCCGGACCCAACCCCAGGATCCAACCCCACAAACTCAACCGCAGGACCCAACCCCACCAACTGAACCCCGGGACCCAATCCCACCAACTCAACCCCAGGATCCAACCCCACCAACTCAACCCCAGGACCCAACCCCACCAACTCAACCCCAGGGCCCAACCCCAGGACCCAACCCCACCAACCCAACCCCAGGACCAAACCCCACGAAATCAACCCCAGGACACAAACCCAGGATCCAACCCCAACAACTCAACCCTAGGACCCAACCCCAGGACCCACCTGCAGGACCCAAACCCAGGAGCCAACCCCACCAACTGAACCCCAGGACCCAACCCCATGACCCAATCCCACCAACTCAACCCCAGGACCCAACCCCATGACCCAATCCCACCAACTCAACCCCAGGACCCAACCCCATGACCCAACCCCAGGACCCAACCCCACCAGCTCAACCCCAGCACCCAATCCCATGACCCAACACCGCCAACTCAATCCCAGGACCCAACCCCACAAATTCAACCCCAGGACCCAATCCCACCAACTCAACCCCAGGACTCAACCCCAGGACCCAACCACAGGACCCAACCCCAGGACCCAACCCCACCAACTCAACCCCAGCACCCAACCCCAGGACCCAACCACAGGGCCCAACCCCACCAACTCAACCCCAGGACCCAACCCCAGGTCCCAACCCAAGGACCCAACCCCACCAACTCAACCCCAGCACCCAACCCCATGACCCAACCCCACCAACTCAATCCCAGGACCCAACCCCACAAATTCAACCCCAGGACCCAATCCCACCAACTCAACCCCAACACTCAACCCCAGGACACAACCCCCCGGACCTAACCCAGGATCCAACCCCACAAACTCAACTCCAGGACCCAACAACAGGGCCCAACCCCAGGACCCAACCCCACCAACTCAATCCCAGGACCCAACCCCAAGACCCAACCCCAGGACCCAACCCCACCAACTCAACCCCAGGACCCAACCCCACCAACTGAACCCCAGGACCCAACCCCAGGACCCAACCCCACCAACCCAACCCCAGGATCCAACCCCACCAACTGAACCCCAGGACCCAATCCCACCAACTCAACCCCAGGACTCAACCCCAGGACCCAACCCCCAGACCCAACCACAGGATCCAACCCCAGGATCCAACCCCACAAACTCAACCCCAGGACCCAAGCCCCAGACCCAACACCAGGATCCAACCCCACAAACTCAACCCCAGGACCCAACCCCCGGACACAACCCCAGGATCCAACGCCACAAACTCAACCCCGGGACACAATCTCACCAACTCAACCCCAGGACCCAATCCCACCAACTCAACCCCAGGACCCAACCCCAGAAACTCAACCCCAACACTCAACCCCAGGACACAACCCCCCGGACCCAACCCAGGATCCAACCCCACAAACTCAACTCCAGGACCCAACAACAGGGCCCAACCCCAGGACCCAACCCCACCAACTCAATCCCAGGACCCAACCCCAAGACCCAACCCCAGGACCCAACCCCACCAACTCAACCCCAGGACCCAACCCCACCAACTGAACCCCAGGACCCAACCCCAGGACCCAACCCCACCAACCCAACCCCAGGATCCAACCCCACCAACTGAACCCCAGGACCCAATCCCACCAACTCAACCCCAGGACTCAACCCCAGGACCCAACCCCCAGACCCAACCACAGGATCCAACCCCAGGATCCAACCCCACAAACTCAACCCCAGGACCCAAGCCCCAGACCCAACACCAGGATCCAACCCCACAAACTCAACCCCAGGACCCAACCCCCGGACACAACCCCAGGATCCAACCCCACAAACTCAACCCCGGGACACAATCCCACCAACTCAACCCCAGGACCCAATCCCACCAACTCAACCCCAGGACCCAACCCCAAAAACTAAACCCCAGGACCCAACCCCACCAACTCAACCCCAGGACCCAACCCCACCAACTCAACCCCAGGATCCAACCCCACAAATTCAACCCCAGAACCCAACCCCACCAACTCAACCCCAGGACCCAACCCCACCAACCCAACCCCCGGACCCAACCCCAGGAACCAACCCCACAAATTCAACCCCAGAACCCAAACCCACCAACTCAACCCCAGGACCCAACCCCACCAACCCAACCCCAGGACCCAACCCCACCAACTCAACCCCAGGACACAACCCCAGGACCCAACCCCAGGATCCAACTCCACCAACTCAACCCCATGACACAACCCCAGGATCCAACCCCACCAACTCAACCCCAGGACACAACCCCACAAGCTCAACCCCAGGACACAACCCCAGGACCCAACCACACCAACTCAAACCCAGGACCCAACCCCAGGACCCATGCCGACCAACCCAACCCCAGGATCCAACCCCACCAACTGAACCCCAGGACACAACCCCAGGACCCAACCCCACCAACCCAACCCCAGAATCCAACCCCACCAACTGATCCCCGGGACCCAACCCTGGGTTCCAACCCCTGAACCCAACCCCCAGACACAACACCAGGATCCAAACCCCACGAACTCAACCCCAGGACCCAATCCCACCAACTCAACCCCAGGACTCAACCCCAGGACACAAACCCCGGACCCAACCCCAGGGTCCAACCCCACAAACTCAACCCCAGGACCCAACCCCTGGACCCAACCCCAGGATTCAACCCCACAAACTCAAACCCAGGACCCAACCCCCGGACCAAACCCCAGGACCCAACCCCACAAACTCAACCCCAGGAACAACCCCACCAACTGAACCCCGGGACCCAATCCCAGCAACTCAACCCCATGACCCAAACCCATGACCCAAACCCAGGACGCAACCCCAGGGCCCAACCACACCAACTCAACCCCAGGACCCAAACCCAGGACCCAACCCAACCAACTCAACCCCAGGACCCAGCGCCAGGACCCAACCCAACAAACTCAACCCCAGGACCCAACCCCAGGACCCAACCCAACAAACTCAACCCCAGGACCCAACCCCAGGACCCAACCCCACCAACTCAACCCCAGGACCCAACCCCAGGACCCAACCCCGCCAACTCAACCCCAGGACCCAACCCCAGGACCCTACCCCAGGACCCAACCCCAGGATCCAACCCCACCCACTGAACCCCAGGACCAAAACCCAGGACCCAACCCAACCAACTCAACACCAGGACCCAATCCCAGGACCCAACCCCATCAACTCAACCCCAGGACCCAACCCCACCAACTCAACCCCAGGACCCAACCCCACCAACCCAACCCCAGGACCAAACCCCACCAACTCAACCCCAGGACACAACCCCAGGACCCAACCCCAGGATCCAACTCCACCAACTCAACCCCATGAAACAAGCCCAGGATCCAACCCCACCAACTCAACCCCAGGACCCAACCCCACAAGCTCAACCCCAGGACCCAACCCCAGGACCCAACCCCACCAACTGATCCCCGGGACCCAACCCTGGGTCCCAACCCCTGAACCCAACCCCCGGACCCAACACATTCTCCCCGTGTTTGCGTGGGTTTTCTCCGGGTGCTCCGGTTGCCTCCCACAGTCCAAAGATGGGCAGGTTAGGTTGATTGGCTATGATAAATTGACCCTTAGTGTTAGTGGGATTAAATACGTGGGGTTACGGGAATAGGGTGGGATATGTGTTGGTGTAGGGGTTACGGGGATCGGGTGGGATATGTGTCGGTGCAGGCTCGATTGGCAGAAATGGCCTCTATCTGCATTGTGGGGTTTCTGTGATTTCTGTGAACACCAGGAACCAACCCCACGAACTCAACCCCAGGACCCAATCCCACCAACTCAACCCCAGGAGTCAACCCCAGGACACAAACCCCGGACCCAACCCCAGGGTCCAACCCCACAACTCAACCCCAGGATCCAACCCCTGGACCCAACCCCAGGATTCAACCCCACAAACTCAAACCCAGGACCCAACCCCCGTACCCAACCCCACAAACTCAGCCCCAGGACCAACCCCACCAACTGAACCCTGGGACCCAATCCCACCAACTCAACCCCATGACCCAAACCCATGACCCAAACACAGGACGCAACCCCAGGACCCAACCACACCAACTCAACCCCAGGACCCAACCCAAGCAACTCAACCCCAGGACCCAACCCCAGGACCCAATCCAACAAACTCAACCCCAGGACCCAACCCCAGGACCCAACCCAACAAACTCAACCCCAGGACCCAACCCCAGGACCCAACCCAACAAACTCAACCCCAGGACCCAACCCCAGGACCCAACCCCAGGACCCAACCCAAGCAACTCAACCCCAGGACCCAACCCCAGGACCCAACCCAACAAACTCAACCCCAGGACCCAACCCCAGGACCCAACCCCAGGACCCAACCCCACCAACTCAACCCCATGACTCAACCCCAGGACCGTACCCCAGGACCCAACTCAAACAACTCAACCCCAGGAGCCAACCCCAGGACCCAACCCCAACAACTCAACACCAGGACCCAACCCCAGGACCCAACCCACCAACTCAACCCCAGGACACAACCACAGGACCCAACCCCACCAACTCAACTCCAGGATCCAACCCCACCAACTCAACACCAGGACCCAACCCCAGAACCCAACCCCACCAACTCAACCCCAGGACCCAACCCCATCAACTCAACCCCAGGACCCAATCCCAGGACCCAACCCCACCAACCCAACCCCAGGACCCAACCCCACCAACTCAACCCCAGGAGACAACCCCAGGACCCAACCCCAGGACCCAACCCCACCAACTCAACCCCATGACCCAACCCCAGGAGCCAACCCCAGGACCCAACCCCAGCATCCAACCCCACCAACGCAACCCCAGGACCCAACCCCAGGACCCAACCCCAGGATCCAACCCCACCAACTTAACCCCAGGACCCAATCCCCAGACCCAACCCCAGGATCCAACCCCACAAACTCAACCCCAGGACCCAATCCCACCAACTCAACCCCAGGACTCAACCCCAGGACCCAACCCCTGGACCCAACCCCAGGATCCAACCCCTCAAACTCAACTCCAGGACCCAACCCCCGGACCCAACCCCACCAACACAAACACAGGATCCAACCCCACCAACTGAACCCCGGGAACCAACCCCAGGACACAATCCCACCAACTCAACCCCAGGTCGCAACCCCAGGACCCAACCACACCAACCCAACCCCAGGACCCAACCCCACCAACCCAACCCCAGGACCCAACCCCACAAAATCAACCCCAGGACCCAACCCCAGGACCCAACCCCACCAACCCAACCCCAGGACCCAACCCCACCAACTCAACCCCAGGACACAACCCCAGGACCCAACCCCAGGGCCCAACCCCAGGACCCAACCCCAGGACCCACCCCCAGGACCCAACCCCAAGATCCAACCCCAGCAACTCAACCCCAGGATCCAACCCCAGGACCCAACCCCAGGACCCAACCCAAGGATCCAACCCCACCAACTTAACCCCAGGACCCAACCCCCGGACCCAACCCCAGGATCCAACCCCACAAACTCCACCCCAGGACCCAATCCCACCAACTCAACCCCAGGACTCAACCCCAGGACCCAACCCCTGGACCCAACCCCAGGATTCAACCCCACAAACTCAAACCCAGGACCCAACCCCCGGACCAAACCCCAGGACCCAACCCCACAAACTCAACCCCAGGAACAACCCCACCAACTGAACCCCGGGACCCAATCCCAGCAACTCAACCCCATGACCCAAACCCATGACCCAAACCCAGGACGCAACCGCAGGGCCCAACCACACCAACTCAACCCCAGGACCCAACCCCAGGACCCAACCCAACCAACTCAACCCCAGGACCCAGCCCCAGGACCCAACCCAACAAACTCAACCCCAGGACCCAACCCCAGGACCCAACCCAACAAACTCAACCCCAGGACCCAACCCCAGGACCCAACCCCACCAACTCAACCCCAGGACCCAACCCCACCAACCCAACCCCAGGACCCAACCCCGCCAACTCAACCCCAGGACCCAACCCCAGGACCCTACCCCAGGACCCAACCCCAGGATCCAACCCCACCCACTGAACCCCAGGACCAAAACCCAGGACCCAACCCAACCAACTCAACACCAGGACCCAATCCCAGGACCCAACCCCATCAACTCAACCCCAGGACCCAACCCCACCAACTCAACCCCAGGACCCAACCCCACCAACCCAACCCCAGGACCCAACCCCACCAACTCAACCCCAGGACACAACCCCAGGACCCAACCCCAGGATCCAACTCCACCAACTCAACCCCATGACACAAGCCCAGGATCCAACCCCACCAACTCAACCCCAGGACCCAACCCCACAAGCTCAACCCCAGGACCCAACTCCAGGACCCAACCACACCAACTCAAACCCAGGACCCAACCCCACCAACTGATCCCCGGGACCCAACCCTGGGTCCCAACCCCTGAACCCAGCCCCCGGACCCAACACATTCTCCCCGTGTTTGCGTGGGTTTTGTCCGGGTGCTCCGGTTTCCTCCCACAGTCCAAAGATGGGCAGGTTAGGTTGATTGGCTATGATAAATTGACCCTTAGTGTTAGTGGGATTAAATACGTGGGGTTACGGGGATAGGGTGGGATATGTGTTGGTGTAGGGGTTACGGGGATCGGGTGGGATATGTGTCGGTGCAGGCTCGATTGGCCGAAATGGCCTCTATCTGCATTGTGGGGTTTCTGTGATTTCTGTGAACACCAGGATCCAACCCCACGAACTCAACCCCAGGACCCAATCCCACCAACTCAACCCCAGGAGTCAACCCCAGGACACAAACCCCGGACCCAACCCCAGGGTCCAACCCCACAACTCAACCCCAGGATCCAACCCCTGGACCCAACCCCAGGATTCAACCCCACAAACCCAAACCCAGGACCCAACCCCTGGACCCAACCCCAGGACCCAACCCCACAAACTCAACCCCAGGACCAACCCCACCAACTGAACCCCGGGACCCAATCCCACCAACTCAACCCCATGACCCAAACCCATGATCCAAACACAGGACGCAACCCCAGGACCCAACCACACCAACTCAACCCCAGGACCCAACCCAAGCAACTCAACCCCAGGACCCAACCCCAGGACCCAACCCAACAAACTCAACCCCAGGACCCAACCCCAGGACCCAACCCAACGAACTCAACCCCAGGACCCAACCACAGGACCCAACCCAACAAACTCAACCCCAGGACCCAACCCCAGGACCCAACCCCAGGACCCAACCCAAGCAACTCAACCCCAGGACCCAACCCCAGGACCCAACCCAACAAACTCAACCCCAGGACCCAACCCCAGGACCCAACCCCAGGACCCAACCCCACCAACTCAACCCCAGGACCGTACCCCAGGACCCAACTCAAACAACTCAACCCCAGGACCCAACCCCAGGATCCAACCCCAACAACTCAACACCAGGACCCAACCCCAGGACCCAACCCACCAACTCAACCCCAGGACACAACCACAGGACCCAACCCCACCAACTCAACTCCAGGATCCAACCCCACCAACTCAACACCAGGACCAAACCCCAGGACCCAACCCCACCAGCTCAACCCCAGGACCCAACCCCATCAACTCAACCCCAGGACCCAACCCCAGGACCCAAGCCCACCAACCCAACCCCAGGACTCAACCCCACCAACTCAACCCCAGGAGACAACCCCAGGACCCAACCCCAGGACCCAACCCCACCAACTCAACCCCATGACCCAACCCCAGGAGCCAACCCCAGGACCCAACCCCAGCATCCAACCCCACCAACGCAACCCCAGGACCCAACCCCAGGACCCAACCCCAGGATCCAACACCACTAACTTAACCCCAGGACCCAACCCCCGGACCCAACCCCAGGATCCAACCCCACAAACTCAACCCCAGGACCCAATCCCACCAACTCAACCCCAGGACTCAACCCCAGGACCCAACCCCTGCACCCAACCCCAGGATCCAACCCCACAAACTCAACTCCAGGACCCAACCCCCGGACCCAACCCCACCAACACAAACACAGGATCCAACCCCACCAACTGAACCCCGGGACCCAACCCCAGGACCCAACCCCACCAACTCAACCCCAGGTCGCAACCCCAGGACCCAACCCCACCAACCCAACCCCAGGACCCAACCCCACCAACCCAACCCCAGGACCCAACCCCACCAAATCAACCCCAGGACCCAACCCCAGGACCCAACCCCACCAACCCAACCCCAGGACCCAACCCCACCAACTCAACCCCAGGACACAACCCCAGGACCCAACCCCAGGGCCCAACCCCACCAACTCAACCCCATGACCCAACCCCAGCACCCAACCCCAGGACCCAACCCCAGGACCCACCCCCAGGACCCAACCCCAGGATCCAACCCCAGCAACTCAAACCCAGGATCCAACCCCAGGACCCAACCCCAGGACCCAACCCCAGGATCCAACCCCACCAACTTAACCCCAGGACCCAACCCCCGGACCCAACCCCAGGATCCAACCCCACAAACGCAACCCCAGGACCCAATCCCACCAACTCAAACCCAGGACTCAACCCCAGGACCCAACCCCCGGACCCAACCCCAGGATCCAACCCCACAAACTCAACTCCAGGACCCAACCCCCGGACCCAACCCCAGGATCCAACCCCACAAACTCAAACCCAGGACCCAACCCCAGGACCCAACCGCAGGACCAACACCACCAACAGAACCCCAGGACCCAACCCAGGACCCAAACCCACCAACTCAACCCGAGGACCCAACCCCAGGACCCAACCCCACCAACTCAACCCCAGCACCTAACCCCAGGACCCAACCGTAGGACCCAACCCCACCAACCCAAACACAGGATCGAACCCCACCAACTGAACCCCGGGACCCAACCCCCGTACCCAACCCCAGGGTCCAACCCCACAAACTCAACCCCAGGACCCAACCCCACCAACTGAACCCCGGGACCCAATCCCACCAACTCAAACCCAGGAGACAACCCCAAGACCCAGCCCCACCAACTCAACCCCAGGATCCAACCCCACCAACTCAACCCCAGGACCCAACCCCAGGACCCAACCCCACCAACCCAAACACAGGATCCAACCCCACCAACTGAACCCCGGGACCCAACCCCCGGACCCAAACCCAGGATCCAACCCCACAAACTCAACCCCAGGACCCAACCACACCAACTGAACCCCGGAACCCAATCCCACCAACTCAACCCCAGGATCCAACCCCACCAACTCCACCCCAGGACCCAACCCCACCAACTCAACCCCATGGCCCAACCCCAGGACCCAACCCCACCAACCCAACCCCAGGACCCAACCCCACCAAATCAACCCCAGGACACAAACCCAGGACCCAACCCCACCAACTCCATCCCATGACCCAACCCCAGGATCCAACCCCAACAACTCAACCCTAGGACCCAACCCCAGGACCCACCTGCAGGACCCAAACCCAGGAGCCAACCCCACCAACTGAACCCCAGGACCCAACCCCATGACCCAATCCCACCAACTCAACCCCAGGACCCAACCCCATGACCCAACCCCAGGACCCAACCCCACCAGCTCAACCCCAGCACCCAATCCCATGACCCAACACCGCCAACTCAATCCCAGGACCCAACCCCACAAATTCAACCCCAGGACCCAATCCCACCAACTCAACCCCAGGACTCAACCCCAGGACACAACCCCCGGACCCAACCCAGGATCCAAACCCACAAACTCAACTCCAGGACCCAACCACAGGACCCAACCCCACCAACTCAACCCCAGCACCCAACCCCAGGACCCAACCCCAGGGCCCAACCCCACCAACTCAACCCCAGGACCCAACCCCAGGTCCCAACCCAAGGACCCAACCCCACCAACTCAACCCCAGCACCCAACCCCATGACCCAACCCCACCAACTCAATCCCAGGACCCAACCCCACAAATTCAACCCCAGGACCCAATCCCACCAACTCAACCCCAACACTCAACCCCAGGACACAACCCCCCGGACCCAACCCAGGATCCAACCCCACAAACTCAACTCCAGGACCCAACAACAGGGCCCAACCCCAGGACCCAACCCCACCAACTCAATCCCAGGACCCAACCCCAAGACCCAACCCCAGGACCCAACCCCACCAACTCAACCCCAGGACCCAACCCCACCAACTGAACCCCAGGACCCAACCCCAGGACCCAACCCCACCAACCCAACCCCAGGATCCAACCCCACCAACTGAACCTCAGGACCCAATCCCACCAACTCAACCCCAGGACTCAACCCCAGGACCCAACCCCCAGACCCAACCACAGGATCCAACCCCAGGATCCAACCCCACACACTCAACCCCAGGACCCAAGCCCCAGACCCAACACCAGGATCCAACCCCACAAACTCAACCCCAGGACCCAACCCCCGGACACAACCCCAGGATCCAACCCCACAAACTCAACCCCGGGACACAATCCCACCAACTCAACCCCAGGACCCAATCCCACCAACTCAACCCCAGGACCCAACCCCAGAAACTCAACCCCAGGACCCAACCCCACCAACTCAACCCCAGGATCCAACCCCACAAATTCAACCCCAGAACCCAACCCCACCAACTCAACCCCAGGACCCAACCCCACCAACCCAACCCCCGGACCCAACCCCAGGAACCAACCCCACAAATTCAACCCCAGAACCCAAACCCACCAACTCAACCCCAGGACCCAACCCCACCAACCCAACCCCAGGACCCAACCCCACCAACTCAACCCCAGGACACAACCCCAGGACCCAACCCCAGGATCCAACTCCACCAACTCAACCCCATGACACAACCCCAGGATCCAACACCACCAACTCAACCCCAGGACACAACCCCACAAGCTCAACCCCAGGACACAACCCCAGGACCCAACCACACCAACTCAAACCCAGGACACAACCCCAGGGCTCATGCCGACCAACCCAACCCCAGGATCCAACCCCACCAACTGAACCCCAGGACCCAACCCCAGGACCCAACCCCACCAACCCAACCCCAGAATCCAACCCCACCAACTGATCCCCGGGACCCAACCCTGGGTTCCAACCCCTGAACCCAACCCCCGGACACAACACCAGGATCCAAACCCCACGAATGCAACCCCAGGACCCAATCCCACCAACTCAACCCCAGGACTCAACCCCAGGACACAAACCCCGGACCCAACCCCAGGGTCCAACCCCACAAACTCAACCCCAGGACCCAACCCCTGGACCCAACCCCAGGATTCAACCCCACAAACTCAAACCCAGGACCCAACCCCCGGACCAAAGCCCAGGACCCAACCCCACAAACTCAACCCCAGGAACAACCCCACCAACTGAACCCCGGGACCCAATCCCAGCAACTCAACCCCATGACCCAAACCCATGACCCAAACCCAGGATGCAACCCCAGGGCCCAACCACACCAACTCAACCCCAGGACCCAACCCCAGGACCCAACCCAACCAACTCAACCCCAGGACCCAGCCCCAGGACCCAACCCAACAAACTCAACCCCAGGACCCAACCCCAGGACCCAACCACAGGGCCCAACCCCACCAACTCAACCCCATGACTCAACCCCAGGACCGAACCCCAGGATCCAACCCCAACAACTCAACACCAGGACCCAACCACAGGACCCAACCCCATCAACTCAACTCCAGGACCCAACCCCAGGACCCAACCCCACCAACCCAACCCCAGGACGCAACCCCACCAACTCAACCCCAGGAGACAACCCCAGGACCCAACCCCAGGACCCAACCCCACCAACTCAACCCCATGACCCAACCCCAGGACCCAACCCCAGGACCCACCCCCAGGACCCAACCCCAGGATCCAACCCCAGCAACTCAAACCCAGGATCCAACCCCAGGACCCAACCCCAGGACCCAACCCCAGGATCCAACCCCACCAACTTAACCCCAGGACCCAACCCCCGGACCCAACCCCAGGATCCAACCCCACAAACGCAACCCCAGGACCCAATCCCACCAACTCAAACCCAGGACTCAACCCCAGGACCCAACCCCCGGACCCAACCCCAGGATCCAACCCCACAAACTCAACTCCAGGACCCAACCCCCGGACCCAACCCCAGGATCCAATCCCACAAACTCAAACCCAGGACCCAACCCCAGGACCCAACCGCAGGACCCAACCCCACCAACAGAACCCCAGGACCCAACCCAGGACCCAAACCCACCAACTCAACCCGAGGACCCAACCCCAGGACCCAACCCCACCAACTCAACCCCAGCACCTAACCCCAGGACCCAACCGTAGGACCCAACCCCACCAACCCAAACACAGGATCGAACCCCACCAACTGAACCCCGGGACCCAACCCGCGTACCCAACCCCAGGGTCCAACCCCACAAACTCAACCCCAGGACCCAACCCCACCAACTGAACCCCGGGACCCAATCCCACCAACTCAAACCCAGGAGACAACCCCAAGACCCAGCCCCACCAACTCAACCCCAGGATCCAACCCCACCAACTCAACCCCAGGACCCAACACCAGGACCCAACCCCACCAATCCAAACACAGGATCCAACCCCACCAACTGAACCCCGGGACGCAACCCCCGGACCCAACCCCAGGATCCAACCCCACAAACTCAACCCCAGGACCCAACCACACCAACTGAACCCCGGAACCCAATCCCACCAACTCAACCCCAGGATCCAACCCCACCAACTCAACCCCAGGACCCAACCCCACCAACTCAACCCCATGGCCCAACCCCAGGACCCAACCCCACCAACCCAACCCCAGGACCCAACCCCACCAAATCAACCCCAGGACACAAACCCAGGACCCAACCCCACCAACTCCATCCCATGACCCAACCCCAGGATCCAACCCCAACAACTCAACCCTAGGACCCAACCCCAGGACCCAACTGCAGGACCCAAACCCAGGAGCCAACCCCACCAACTGAACCCCAGGACCCAACCCCATGACCCAATCCCACCAACTCAACCCCAGGACCCAACCCCATGACCCAACCCCAGGACCCAACCCCACCAGCTCAACCCCAGCACCCAATCCCATGACCCAACACCGCCAACTCAATCCCAGGACCCAACCCCACAAATTCAACCCCAGGACCCAATCCCACCAACTCAACCCCAGGACTCAACCCCAGGACACAACCCCCGGACCCAACCCAGGATCCAACCCCACAAAGTCAACTCCAGGACCCAACCACAGGACCCAACCCCAACAACTCAACCCCAGCACCCAACCCCAGGACCCAACCCCAGGGCCCAACCCCACCAACTCAACCCCAGGACCCAACCCCAGGTCCCAACCCAAGGACCCAACCCCACCAACTCAACCCCAGCACCCAACCCCATGACCCAACCCCACCAACTCAATCCCAGGACCCAACCCCACAAATTCAACCCCAGGACCCAATCCCACCAACTCAACCCCAACACTCAACCCCAGGACACAACCCCCCGGACCCAACCCAGGATCCAACCCCACAAACTCAACTCCAGGACCCAACAACAGGGCCCAACCCCAGGACCCAACCCCACCAACTCAATCCCAGGACCCAACCCCAAGACCCAACCCCAGGACCCAACCCCACCAACTCAACCCCAGGACCCAACCCCACCAACTGAACCCCAGGACCCAACCCCAGGACCCAACCCCACCAACCCAACCCCAGGATCCAACCCCACCAACTGAACCTCAGGACCCAATCCCACCAACTCAACCCCAGGACTCAACCCCAGGACCCAACCCCCAGACCCAACCACAGGATCCAACCCCAGGATCCAACCCCACAAACTCAACCCCAGGACCCAAGCCCCAGACCCAACACCAGGATCCAACCCCACAAACTCAACCCCAGGACCCAACCCCCGGACACAACCCCAGGATCCAACCCCACAAACTCAACCCCGGGACACAATCCCACCAACTCAACCCCAGGACCCAATCCCACCAACTCAACCCCAGGACCCAACCCCAGAAACTCAACCCCAGGACCCAACCCCACCAACTCAACCCCAGGACCCAACCCCACCAACTCAACCCCAGGATCCAACCCCACAAATTCAACCCCAGAACCCAACCCCACCAACTCAACCCCAGGACCCAACCCCACCAACCCAACCCCCGGACCCAACCCCAGGAACCAACCCCACAAATTCAACCCCAGAACCCAAACCCACCAACTCAACCCCAGGACCCAACCCCACCAACCCAACCCCAGGACCCAACCCCACCAACTCAACCCCAGGACACAACCCCAGGACCCAACGCCAGGATCCAACTCCACCAACTCAACCCCATGACACAACCCCAGGATCCAACACCACCAACTCAACCCCAGGACACAACCCCACAAGCTCAACCCCAGGACACAACCCCAGGACCCAACCACACCAACTCAAACCCAGGACACAACCCCAGGGCCCATGCCGACCAACCCAACCCCAGGATCCAACCCCACCAACTGAACCCCAGGACCCAACCCCAGGACCCAACCCCACCAACCCAACCCCAGAATCCAACCCCACCAACTGATCCCCGGGACCCAACCCTGGGTTCCAACCCCTGAACCCAACCCCCGGACACAACACCAGGATCCAAACCCCACGAATGCAACCCCAGGACCCAATCCCACCAACTCAACCCCAGGACTCAACCCCAGGACACAAACCCCGGACCCAACCCCAGGGTCCAACCCCACAAACTCAACCCCAGGACCCAACCCCTGGACCCAACCCCAGGATTCAACCCCACAAACGCAAACCCAGGACCCAACCCCCGGACCAAAGCCCAGGACCCAACCCCACAAACTCAACCCCAGGAACAACCCCACCAACTGAACCCCGGGACCCAATCCCAGCAACTCAACCCCATGACCCAAACCCATGACCCAAACCCAGGATGCAACCCCAGGGCCCAACCACACCAACTCAACCCCAGGACCCAACCCCAGGACCCAACCCAACCAACTCAACCCCAGGACCCAGCCCCAGGACCCAACCCAACAAACTCAACCCCAGGACCCAACCCCAGGACCCAACCACAGGGCCCAACCCCACCAACTCAACCCCATGACTCAACCCCAGGACCGAACCCCAGGATCCAACCCCAACAACTCAACACCAGGACCCAACCACAGGACCCAACCCCATCAACTCAACCCCAGGACCCAACCCCAGGACCCAACCCCACCAACCCAACCCCAGGACGCAACCCCACCAACTCAACCCCAGGAGACAACCCCAGGACCCAACCCCAGGACCCAACCCCACCAACTCAACCCCATGACCCAACCCCAGGACCCAACCCCAGGACCCAGCCCCAGCATCCAACCCCACCAACGCAACCCCAGGACCCAACCCCAGGATCCAACCCCACCAACTTAACCCCAGGACCCAACCCCCGGACCCAACCCCAGGATCCAACCCCACAAACTCAACCCCAGGACTCAACCCCAGGAGCCAACCCCTGGACCCAACCCCAGGATCCAACCCCACAAACTCAACTCCAGGACCCAACCCCCGGACCCAACCCCAGGATCCAACCCCACAAACTCAACCCCAGGACCCAACCCCAGGACCCAACCCCACCAACACAAACACAGGATCCAACCCCACCAACTGAACCCCGGGACCCAACCCCAGGACCCAACCCCACCAACTCAACCCCAGGTCCCAACCCCAGGACCCAACCCCACCAACTCAACCCCAGGACCCAACCCCAGGACCCAACCCCACCAACCCAACCCCAGGACCCAACCCCACCAAATCAACCCCAGGACACAAACCCAGGACCCAACCCCAGGACCCAACCCCACCAACTCAACCCCATGACCCAACCCCAGGACCCAACCCCAACAACTCAACCCTAGGACCCAACCCCAGGACCCACCTCCAGGGCCCAAACCCAGGATCCAACCCCACCAACTGAACCCCAGGACCCAGCCCCATGACCCAACCCCAGGACCCAACCCCATGACCCAACCCCACCGACTCAATCCCAGGACCCAACCCCACCAACTCAACCCCAGGACCCAACCCCAGGACCCAAACCCAGGACCCAACCCCACCAACACAATCCCAGGACCCAACACCACAAATTCAATCCCAGGACCCAATCCCACCAACTCAACCCCAGGACTCAACCCCAGGACACAACCCCCGGACCCAACCCAGGATCCAACCCCACAAACTCAACTGCAGGACCCAACCCCAGGACCCAACCCCACCAACTCAATCCCAGCACCCAACCCCAGGACCCAACCCCAGGACCCAACCCCACCAACTCAACCCCAGGACCCAACCCCAGGACCCAACCCAAGGACCCAACCCCACCAACTGAACCCCAGCACCCAACCCGATGACCCAACCCCACCAACTCAATCCCAGGACCCAACCCCACAAATTCAACCCCAGGACCCAATCCCACCAACTCAACCCCAGGACTCAACCCCAGGACACAACCCCCGGACCCAACCCAGGATCGAACCCCACAAGCTCAACTCCAGGACCCAACCACAGGACCCAACCCCAGGACCCAACCCCACCAACTCAACCCCAGCACCCAACCCCAGGATCCAACCCCAGGACCCAACCCCACCAACTCAACTCCAGGACCCAACCACAGGGCCCAACCCCAGGACTCAACCCCACCAACTCAATCCCAGGACCCAAACCCAAGACCCAACACCAGGACCCAACCCCACCAACTCAACCCCAGGACCCAACCCCAACAACTGAACCCCAGGACCCAACCCCAGGACCCAACCCCACCAACCCAACACCAGGATCCAACCCCACCAACTCAACCCCAGGACTCAACCCCAGGTCCCAACCCCCAGCCCCAACCACAGGATCCAAACCCAGGATCCAACCCCACAAACTCAACCCCAGGACCCAAGCCCCAGACCCAACACCAGGATCCAACCCCACAAACTCAACCCCAGGACCCAACCCCCAGACACAACCCCAGGATCCAACCCCACAAACTCAACCCCAGGACCCAACCCCACCAACTGAACCCCGGGACCCAATCCCACCAACTCAACCCCAGGACCCAATCCCACCAACTCAACCCTAGGACCCAACCCCACCAACTCAACCCCGGGACACACTCCCACCAACTCAACCCCAGGACCCAATCCCACCAACTCAACCCCAGGACCCAACCCCAGAAACTCAACCCCAGGACCTAACCCCACCAACTCAACCCCAGAACCCAATCCCACCAACTCAACCCCAGGACCCAACCCTACCAACCCAACCCCCGGACCCAACTCCAGGAACCAACCCCACAAATTCAACCCTAGAACCCAATCCCACCAACTCAACCCCAGGACCCAACCCTACCAATTCATACCCGGGACACAATCCCACCAACTCAACCCCAGGACCCAACCCCACCAACTCAACCCCAGGACCCAACCCCACCAACCCAACCCCAGGACCCAACCCCACCAACTGAACCCCAGGACACAACCCCAGGACCCAACCCCAGGATCCAACTCCACCAACTCAACCCCATGACACAACTTCAGGATCCAACCCCACCAACTCAACCCCAGGACCCAACCCCACAAGCTCAACCCCAGGACCCAACCCCAGGACCCAACCACACCAACTCAAACCCAGGACCCAACCCCAGGACACAAGCCGACCAACCCAACCCCAGGATCCAACCCCACCAACTGAACCCCAGGACCCAACCCCAGGACCCAACCCCACCAACCCAACCCCAGAATCCAACCCCACCAACTGATCCCCGGGACCCAACCCTGGGTCCCAACCCCTGAACCCAACCCCCGGAAACAACACGAGGATCCAACCCCACGAACTCAACACCAGGACCCAATACCACCAACTCAACCCCAGGACACAACCCCAGGACACAAACCCCGGACCCAACCCCAGGGTCCAACCCCACAAACTCAACCCCAGGACCCAAACCCTGGATTCAACCCCACAAACTCAAACCCAGGACCCAACCCCCGGACCCAACCCCAGGACCCAACCCCACAAACTCAACCCCAGGACCAACCCCTCCAACTGAACCCCGGGACCCAATCCCACCAACTCAACCCCATGACCCGAACCCATGACCCAAACCCAGGACGCAACCCCAGGACCCAACCACACCAACTCAACCCCAGGACCCAACCCCAGGACCCAACCCAACCAACTCAACCACAGGACCCAACCCCAGGACCCAACCCAACAAACTCAACCCCAGGACCCAACCCCAGGACCCAACCCCAGGACCCAACCCCACCAACTCAACCCCATGACTCAATCCCAGGAACGAACCCCAGGATCCAACCCACCAACTCAACCCCAGGACACAACCACAGGACCCAACCCCACCAACTCAACTCCAGGATCCAACCCCACCAAATCAACACCAGGACCCAACCCCAGGACCAACCCCATCAACTCAACCCCAGGACCCAACCCCAGGGCCCAACCCCACCAACCCAACCCCGGGACCCAACCCCACCAACTCAACCCCAGGAGACAACCCCAGGACCCAACCCCACCAACTCAAGCCCATGACCCAACCCCAGGACCCAACCCCAGGACCCAACCCCAGGACCCAACCCCAGGATCCAACCCCACCAACTTAACCCCAGGACCCAACCCCCGGACCAACCCCAGGATCCAACCCCACAAACTCAACCCCAGGACCCAATCCCACCAACTCAACCCCAGCACTCAACCCCAGGACCCAACCCCTGGACCCAACCCCAGGATCCAAACCCACAAACTCAACTCCAGGACCCAACCCCCGGACCCAACCCCAGGATCCAACCCCACAAACTCAACCCCAGGGCCCAACCCCAGGACCCAACCCCACCAACCCAAACACAGGATGCAACCCCACCAACTGAGCCCCGGGACCCAACCCCAGGACCCAACCCCACCAACTCAACCCCAGGTCCCAACCCCAGGACCCAACCCCACCAACCCAACCCCAGGACCCAACCCCAGGACCCAACCCCACCAACCCAACCCCAGGACCCAACCCCACCAAATCAACCCCAGGACACAAACCCAGGACCCAACCCCAGGACCCAACCCCACCAACTCAACCCCATGACCCAACCCCAGGATCCAACCCCAACAACTCAACACTAGGACCCAACCCCAGGACCCACCTCCAGGACCCAAACCCAGGATCCAACCCCACCAACTGAACCCCAGGACCCAACCCCATGACCCAACCCCAGGACCCAATCCCATGACCCAACCCCACCAACTCAATCCCAGGACCCAACCCCACCAACTCAACCCCAGGACCCAACCCCAGGACACAAATTCAGGACCCAACCCCACCAACTCAACCCCAGGACCCAACCCCAGCACCCAACCCCTTGATCCAACCCCACCAACACAATCCCAGGACCCAACACCACAAATTCAATCCCAGGACCCAATCCCACCAACTCAACCCCAGGACTCAACCCCAGGACGCAATCCCCGGACCCAACCCAGGATCCAACCCCACAAACTCAACTCCAGGACCCAACCCCAGGACCCAACCCCACCAACTCAACCCCAGCACCCAACCCCAGGACCCAACCCAAGGACCCAACCCCACCAACTCAACCCCAGCACCCAACCCCATGACCCAACCCCACCAACTCAATCCCAGGACCCAACCCCACAAATTCAACCCCAGGACCCAATCCCACCAACTCAACCCCAACACTCAACCCCAGGACACAACCCCCGCAACCAACCCAGGATCCAACCCCACAAACTCAACTCCAGGACCCAACCACAGGGCCCAACCCCAGGACCCAAACCCACCAACTCAATCCCAGGACCCAACCCCAGGACCCAACCCCAGGATCCAACCCCACCAACTCAACCCCAGGACACAACCCCACCAACTGAACCCCAGGACCCAATCCCACCAACTCAACCCCAGGACTCAACCCCAGGACCCAACCCCCAGACCCAACCCCAGGACCCAACCCCACCAACTCAATCCCAGGACCCAACCCCAGGACCCAACCCCAGGATCCAACCCCACCAACTCAACCCCAGGACCCAACCGCACCAACTGAACCCCAGGACCCAATCCCACCAACTCAACCCCAGGACTCAACCCCAGGACCCAACCCCCAGACCCAACCCCAGGATCCAACCCCACAAACTCAACCCCAGGACCCAAGCCCCGGACCCAACACCAGGATCCAACCCCACAAACTCAACCCCAGGATCCAACCCCCGGACACAACCCCAGGATCCAACCCCACAAACTCAACCCCAGGACCCAACCCCACCAACCCAACCCCAGGACCCAACCCCAACAATCAACCCCAGGACACAACCCCAGGATCCAACCCCACCAACTCAACCCCAGGACACAACCCCACAAGCTCAACCCCAGGACCCAACCCCAGGACCCAACCCCAGGATCCAACCCCACCAACTGAACCCCAGGACCCAAACCCAGGACCCAACCCAACCAACTCAAGCCCAGGACCCAATCCCAGGAACCAACCCCATCAACTCAACCCCAGGATCCAACCCCACCAACTCAACCCCAGGACCCAACCCCACCAACACAACCCCAGGACCCAACCCCACCAACTCAACCTCAGGACACAACCCCAGGACACAACCCCAGGACCCAACTCCACCAAATCAACCCCATGACACAACCACAGGTTCCAACCCCACCAACTCAACCGCAGGACCCAACCCCACCAACTCAACCCCAGGATCCAACCCCAGGACCCAACCCCAGGACCCAACCCCAGGATCCAACCCCACCAACTTAACCCCAGGACCCAACCCCAGGACCCAACCCCACCAACCCAACCCCAGGATCCAACCCCACCAACTGATCCCCGGGATCCAGCCCTGGGTCCCAACCCCTGAACCCAACCCCCGGACCCAACACCAGGATCCAACCCCACAAACTCAACCCCAGGACCCAATCCCACCAACTCAACCCCAGGACGCAACCCCAGGACCCAACGCCAGGACACAACCCAACCAACTCAACCCCAGGACCCAACACAACCCCAGGACCCAACCCCAGGACACTACCCCAGGACCCAACCCAACCAACTCAAGCCCAGGACCCAATCCCAGGAACCAACCCCATCAACTTAACCCCAGGATCCAACCCCACCAACTCAACCCCAGGACCCAACCCCACAAACACAACCCCAGGACACAACCCAACCAACTCAACCCCAGGACCCAACCCAACCAACACAACCCCAGGACCCAACCCCAGGACACAACCCAACCAACTCAACCCCAGGACCCAACCCCACCCACTGAACCTCAGGACCAAAACCCGGGACCCAACCCAACCAACTCAACACCAGGACGCAATCCCAGGACCCAACCCCATCAACTCAACCCCAGGACCCAACCCCACCAACTCAACCCCAGGACCCAACCCCACCAACGCAACCCCAGGACCCAACCCCAGGACCCAACCCCAGGACCCAACCCCAGGATCCAACCCCACCAACTTAACCCCAGGACCCAACCCCCAGACCCAACCCCAGCTTCCAACCCCACAAACTCAACCCCAGGACCCAATCCCACCAACTCAACCCTAGGACTCAACCCCAGGACCCAACCCCAGGATCCAAACCCACAAACTCAACTCCAGGACCCAACCCCCGGACCCAACCCCAGGATCCAACCCCACCAACTCAACCCCAGGACCCAACCCCACCAACTCAACCCCAGGACCCAACCCCAGGACCCAACCACACCAACTCAAACCCAGGACCCAACCCCAGGACCCAAGCTGACCAACCCAACCCCAGGATGCAACCCCACCAACTGAACCCCAGGACCCAACCCCAGGACCCAACCCCACCAACCCAACCCCAGGATCCAACCCCACCAACTGATCCCCGGGACCCAGCCCTGGGTCCCAACCCCTGAACCCAACCCCCGGACCCAACACCAGGATCCAACCCCACAAACTCAAACCCAGGACCCAATCCCACCAACTCAACCCCAGGACGCAACCCCAGGACCCAAGCCCAGGACACAACCCAACCAACTCAACCCCAGGACCCAGCCCAACCAACACAACCCCAGGACCCAGCCCCAGGACCCTACCCCAGGACCCAACCCCAGGATCCAACCCCACCCACTGAACCCCAGGACCAAAACCCGGGACCCAACCCAACCAACTCAACACCAGGACGCAATCGCAGGACCCAACCCCATCAACTCAACCCCAGGACCCAACCCCACCAACTCAACCCCAGGACCCAACCCCACCAACGCAACCCCAGGACCCAACCCCAGGACCCAACCCCAGGACCCAACCGCAGGATCCAACCCCACCAAATTAACCCCAGGACCCAACCCCCGGACCCAACCCCAGGATCCAACCCCACAACCTCAACCCCAGGACCCAATCCCACCAACTCAACCCCAGGACTCAACCCCAGGACCCAACCCCTGGACCCAACCCCAGGATCCAAACCCACAAACTCAACTCCAGGACCCAACCACCGGACCAAACCCCAGGATCCAGCCCGACAAACTCAACCCCAGGGCCCAACCCCAGGACCCAACCCCACCAACCCAACCCCAGGACCCAACCCCAGGACCCAACCCCACCAACCCAACCCCAGGACCCAACCCCACCAAATCAACTCCAGGACACAAACCCAGGAACCAACCCCAGGACCCAACCCCACCAACTCAACCCCATGACCCAACCCCAGGATCCAACCCCAACAACTCAACACTAGGACCCAACCCCAGGACCCACCTCCAGGACCCAAACCCAGGATCCAACCCCACCAGCTGAACCCCAGGACCCAACCCCATGACCCAACCCCAGGACCCAATCCCATGACCCAACCCCATCAACTCAATCCCAGGACCCAACCCCACCAACTCAACCCCAGTACCCAACCCCAGGACCCAACCCCACCAACTCAACCCCAGGACCCAACCCCAGCACCCAACCCCTTGATCCAACCCCACCAACACAATCCCAGGACCCAACACCACAAATTCAATCCCAGGACCCAATCCCACCAACTCAACCCCAGGACTCAACCCCAGGACACAATCCCCGGACCCAACCCAGGATCCAACCCCACAAATTCAACTCCAGGACCCAACCCCAGGACCCAACCCCACCAACTCAACCCCAGCACCCAACCCCAAGACCCAACCCCAGGACCCAACCCCACCAACTCAACCCCAGGACCCAACCCCAGGACCCAACCCAAGGACCCAACCCCAGCAACTCAACCCCAGCACCCAACCCCATGACCCAACCCCACCAACTCAATCCCAGGACCCAACCCCACAAATTCAACCCCAGGACCCAATCCCACCAACTCAACCCCAACACTCAACCCCAGGACACAACCCTCGGACCCAACCAAGGATCCAACCCCACAAACTCAACTCCAGGACCCAACCACAGGGCCCAACCCCAGGACCCAACCCCACCAACTCAATCCCAGGACCCAACCCCAGGACCCAACCCCAGGACCCAACCCCACCAACTCAACCCCAGGACCCAACCCCACCAACTCAACCCCAGGACTCAACCCCAGGACCCAACCCCCACACCCAAACCCAGGATCCAACCCCACAAACTCAACCCCAGGACCCAAGCCCCGGACCCAACACCAGGATCCAACCCCACAAACTCAACCCCAGGATCCAACCCCCGGACACAACCCCAGGATCCAACCCCACAAACTCAACCCCAGGACCCAACTCCACCAACCCAACCCCAGGACCCAACCCCAACAATCAACCCCAGGACACAACCCCAGGACCCAACCCCAGGATCCAACTCCACCAACTCAACCCCATGATACAACCCCAGGATCCAACCCCACCAACTCAACCCCAGGACCCAACCCCACAAGCTCAACCCCAGGACCCAACCCCAGGACCCAACCCCAGGATCCAACCCCACCAACTGAACCCCAGGACTCAAACCCAGGACCCAACCCAACCAACTCAAGCCCAGGACCCAATCCCAGGAACCAACCCCATCAACTCAACCCCAGGATCCAACGCCACCAACTCAACCCCAGGACCCAACCCCACCAACACAACCCCAGGACCCAACCACACCAACTCAACCCCAGAACACAACCCCAGGACACAACCCCAGGACCCAACTCCACCAAATCAACCCCATGACACAACCACAGGATCCAACCCCACGAACTTAACCCCAGGACCCAACCCCACCAACTCAACCCCAGGACCCAACCCCAGGACCCAACCACACCAACTCAAACCCAGGACCCAACCCCAGGACCCAAGCCGACCAACCCAACCCCAGGATCCAACCCCACCAACTGAACCCCAGGACCCAACCCCAGGACCCAACCCCAGGACACAACCCCACCAACCCAACCCCAGGATCCAACCCCACCAACTGATCCCCGGGACCCAGCCCTGGGTCCCAACCCCTGAACCCAACCCCCGGACCCAGCACCAGGATCCAACCCCACAAGCTCAACCCCAGGACCCAATCCCACCAACTCAACCCCAGGACGCAACCCCAGGACCCAACCCCAGGACACAACCCAACCAACTCAACCCCAGGACCCAACCCAACCAACACAACCCCAGGAGCCAACCCCAAGACCATTCCCCAGGACCCAACCCCAGGATCCAACCCCACCCACTGAACCCCAGGACCAAAACCCGGGACCCAACCCAACCAACTCAACCCCAGGACGCAATCCCAGGACCCAACCCCATCAACTCAACCCCAGGACCCAACCCCACCAACTCAACCCCAGGACCCAACCCCACCAACCCAACGCCAGGACCCAACCCCACCAACTCAACCCCAGGACACAATCCCAGGACCCAACCCCAAGATCCAACTCCACCAACTCAAACCCATGACACAACCCCAGGATCCAACCCCACCAACTCAACCCCAGGACCCAACCCCACAAGCTCAACCCCAGGACCCAACCCCAGGACCCAACCGCACCAACTCAAACCCAGGACCCAACCCCAGGACCCAAGCCGACCAACCCAACCCCAGGATCCAACCCCACCAACTGAACCCCAGTACCCAACCCCAGGACCCAACCCCACCAAACCAACCCCAGAATCCAACCCCACCAACTGATCCCCGGGACCCAACCCTGGGTCCCAACCCCTGAACCCAACCCCCGGACCCAGCACCAGGATCCAACCCCACCAACACAACCCCAGGATCCAACCCCACAAATTCAACCCCAGAACCCAACCCCATCAACTCAACCCCAGGACCCAACCCCACCAACCCAACCCCCGGACCCAACTCCAGGAACCAACCCCACAAATTCAACCCCAGAACCCAATCCCACCAACTCAACCCCAGGACCCAACCCTACCAATTCATACCCGGGACACAATCCCACCAACTCAACCCCAGGACCCAACCCCACCAACTCAACCCCAGGACCCAACCCCACCAACCCAACCCCAGGACCCAACCCCACCAACTGAACCCCAGGACACAACCCCAGGACCCAACCCCAGGATCCAACTCCACCAACTCAACCCCATGACACAACTTCAGGATCCAACCCCACCAACTCAACCCCAGGACCCAACCCCACAAGCTCAACCCCAGGACCCAACCCCAGGACCCAACCACACCAACCCAAACCCAGGACCCAACCCCAGGACACAAGCCGACCAACCCAACCCCAGGATCCAACCCCACCAACTGAACCCCAGGACCCAACCCCAGGACCCAACCCCACCAACCCAACCCCAGAATCCAACCCCACCAACTGATCCCCGGGACCCAACCCTGGGTCCCAACCCCTGAACCCAACCCCCGGACACAACACGAGGATCCAACCCCACGAACTCAACCCCAGGACCCAATACCACCAACTCAACCCCAGGACACAACCCCAGGACACAAACCCCGGACCCAACCCCAGGGTCCAACCCCACAAACTCAACCCCAGGACCCAACCCCTGGATTCAACCCCACAAACTCAAACCCAGGACCCAACCCCCGGACCCAACCCCACAAACTCAACCCCAGGACCAACCCCTCCAACTGAACCCCGGGACCCAATCCCACCAACTCAACCCCATGACCCAAACCCATGACCCAAACCCAGGACGCAACCCCAGGACCCAACCACACCAACTCAACCCCAGGACCCAACCCCAGGACCCAACCCAACCAACTCAACCCCAGGACCCAACCCCAGGACCCAACCCAACAAACTCAACCCCAGGACCCAACCCCAGGACCCAACCCCAGGACCCAACCCCACCAACTCAACCCCATGACTCAATCCCAGGACCGAACCCCAGGATCCAACCCAAAAACTCAACACCAGGACCCAACCCCAGGACCCAACCCACCAACTCAACCCCAGGACACAACCACAGGACCCAACCCCACCAACTCAACTCCAGGATCCAACCCCACCAAATCAACACCAGGACCCAACCCCAGGACCAACCCCATCAACTCAACCCCAGGACCCAACCCCAGGGCCCAACCCCACCAACCCAACCCCGGGACCCAACCCCACCAACTCAACCCCAGGAGACAACCCCAGGACCCAACCCCACCAACTCAAGCCCATGACCCAACCCCAGGACCCAACCCCAGGACCCAACCCCAGCACCCAAACCCACCAACGCAACCCCAGGACCCAACCCCAGGACCCAACCCCAGGATCCAACCCCACCAACTTAACCCCAGGACCCAACCCCCGGACCCAACCCCAGGATCCAACCCCACAAACTCAACCCCAGGACCCAATCCCACCAACTCAACCCCAGCACTCAACCCCAGGACCCAACCCCTGGACCCAACCCCAGGATCCAAACCCACAAACTCAACTCCAGGACCCAACCCCCGGACCCAACCCCAGGATCCAACCCCACAAACTCAACCCCAGGGCCCAACCCCAGAACCCAACCCCACCAACCCAAACACAGGATCCAACCCCACCAACTGAGCCCCGGGACCCAACCCCAGGACCCAACCCCACCAACTCAACCCCAGGTCCCAACCCCAGGACCCAACCCCACCAACCCAACCCCAGGACCCAACCCCAGGACCCAACCCCACCAACCCAACCCCAGGACCCAACCCCACCAAATCAACCCCAGGACACAAACCCAGGACCCAACCCCAGGACCCAACCCCACCAACTCAACCCCATGACCCAACCCCAGGATCCAACCCCAACAACTCAACACTAGGACCCAACCCCAGGACCCACCTCCAGGACCCAAACCCAGGATCCAACCCCACCAACTGAACCCCAGGACCCAACCCCATGACCCAACCCCAGGACCCAATCCCATGACCCAACCCCACCAACTCAATCCCAGGACCCAACCCCACCAACTCAACCCCAGGACCCAACCACAGGACCCAAATTCAGGACCCAAGCCCACCAACTCAACCCCAGGACCCAACCCCAGCACCCAACCCCTTGATCCAACCCCACCAACACAATCCCAGGACCCAACACCACAAATTCAATCCCAGGACCCAATCCCACCAACTCAACCCCAGGACTCAACCCCAGGACGCAATCCCCGGACCCAACCCAGGATCCAACCCCACAAACTCAACTCCAGGACCCAACCCCAGGACCCAACCCCACCAACTCAACCCCAGCACCCAACCCCAAGACCCAACCCCAGGACCCAACCCCACCAACTCAACCCCAGGACCCAACCTCAGGACCCAACCCAAGGACCCAACCCCACCAACTCAACCCCAGCACCCAACCCCATGACCCAACCCCACCAACTCAATCCCAGGACCCAACCCCACAAATTCAACCCCAGGACCCAATCCCACCAACTCAACCCCAACACTCAACCCCAGGACACAACCCCCGGACCCAACCCAGGATCCAACCCCACAAACTCAACTCCAGGACCCAACCACAGGGCCCAAGCCCAGGACCCAACCCCACCAACTCAATCCCAGGACCCAACCCCAGGACCCAACCCCAGGATCCAACCCCACCAACTCAACCCCAGGACACAACCCCACCAACTGAACCCCAGGACCCAATCCCACCAACTCAACCCCAGGACTCAACCCCAGGACCCAACCCCCAGACCCAACCCCAGGACCCAACCCCACCAACTCAATCCCAGGACCCAACCCCAGGACCCAACCCCCAGACCCAACCCCAGGATCCAACCCCACAAACTCAACCCCAGGACCCAAGCCCCGGACCCAACACCAGGATCCAACCCCACAAACTCAACCCCAGGATCCAACCCCCGGACACAACCCCAGGATCCAACCCCACAAACTCAACCCCAGGACCCAACCCCACCAACCCAACCCCAGGACCCAACCCCAACAATCAACCCCAGGACACAACCCCAGGATCCAACCCCACCAACTCAACCCCAGGACCCAACCCCACAAGCTCAACCCCAGGACCCAACCCCAGGACCCAACCCCAGGATCCAACCCCACCAACTGAACCCCAGGACCCAAACCCAGGACCCAACCCAACCAACTCAAGCCCAGGACCCAATCCCAGGAACCAACCCCATCAACTCAACCCCAGGATCCAACCCCACCAACTCAACCCCAGGACCCAACCCCACCAACACAACCCCAGGACCCAACCCCACCAACTCAACCTCAGGACACAACCCCAGGACACAACCCCAGGACCCAACTCCACCAAATCAACCCCATGACACAACCACAGGTTCCAACCCCACCAACTCAACCGCAGGACCGAACCCCACCAACTCAACCCCAGGATCCAACCCCAGGACCCAACCCCAGGACCCAACCCCAGGATCCAACCCCACCAACTTAACCCCAGGACCCAACCCCAGGACCCAACCCCACCAACCCAACCCCAGGATCCAACCCCACCAACTGATCCCCAGGATCCAGCCCTGGGTCCCAACCCCTGAACCCAACCCCCGGACCCAACACCAGGATCCAACCCCACAAACTCAACCCCAGGACCCAATCCCACCAACTCAATCCCAGGACGCAACCCCAGGACCCAACCCCAGGACCCAATCCCATGACCCAACCCCACCAACTCAATCCCAGGACCCAACCCCACCAACTCAACCCCAGGACCCAACCCCAGGACCCAACCCCACCAACTCAACCCCAGGACCCAACCCCAGCACCCAACCCCTTGATCCAACCCCACCAACACAATCCCAGGACCCAACACCACAAATTCAATCCCAGGACCCAATCCCACCAACTCAACCCCAGGACTCAACCCCAGGACACAATCCCCGGACCCAACCCAGGATCCAACCCCACAAACTCAACTCCAGGACCCAACCCCAGGACCCAACCCCACCAACTCAACCCCAGCACCCAACCCCAAGACCCAACCCCAGGACCCAACCCCACCAACTCAACCCCAGGACCCAACCCCAGGACCCAACCCAAGGACCCAACCCCACCAACTCAACCCCAGCACCCAACCCCATGACCCAACCCCACCAACTCAATCCCAGGACCCAACCCCACAAATTCAACCCCAGGACCCAATCCCACCAACTCAACCCCAACACTCAACCCCAGGACACAACCCCCGGACCCAACCAGGGATCCAACCCCACAAACTCAACTCCAGGACCCAACCACAGGGCCCAACCCCAGGACCCAACCCCACCAACTCAATCCCAGGACCCAACCCCAGGACCCAACCCCAGGACCCAACCCCACCAACTCAACCCCAGGACCCAACCCCACCAACTCAACCCCAGGACTCAACCCCAGGACCCAACCCCCACATCCAACCCCAGGATCCAACCCCACAAACTCAACCCCAGGACCCAAGCCCCGGACCCAACACCAGGATCCAACCCCACAAACTCAACCCCAGGATCCAACCCCCGGACACAACCCCAGGATCCAACCCCACAAACTCAACCCCAGGACCCAACTCCACCAACCCAACCCCAGGACCCAACCCCAACAATCAACCCCAGGACACAACCCCAGGACCCAACCCCAGGATCCAACTCCACCAACTCAACCCCATGATACAACCCCAGGATCCAACCCCACCAACTCAACCCCAGGACCCAACCCCACAAGCTCAACCCCAGGACCCAACCCCAGGACCCAACCCCAGGACCCAACCCCAGGATCCAACCCCACCAACTGAACGCCAGGACTCAAACCCAGGACCCAACCCAACCAACTCAAGCCCAGGACCCAATCCCAGGAACCAACCCCATCAACTCAACCCCAGGATCCAACGCCACCAACTCAACCCCAGGACCCAACCCCACCAACACAACCCCAGGACCCAACCACACCAACTCAACCCCAGAACACAACCCCAGGACACAACCCCAGGACCCAACTCCACCAAATCAACCCCATGACACAACCACAGGATCCAACCCCACCAACTCAACCCCAGGACCCAACCCCACCAACTCAACCCCAGGACCCAACCCCAGGACCCAACCACACCAACTCAAACCCAGGACCCAACCCCAGGACCCAAGCCGACCAACCCAACCCCAGGATCCAACCCCACCAACTGAACCCCAGGACCCAACCCCAGGACCCAACCCCAGGACACAACCCCACCAACCCAACCCCAGGATCCCACCCCACCAACTGATCCCCGGGACCCAGCCCTGGGTCCCAACCCCTGAACCCAACCCCCGGACCCAACACCAGGATCCAACCCCACAAGCTCAACCCCAGGACCCAATCCCACCAACTCAACCCCAGGACGCAACCCCAGGACCCAACCCCAGGACACAACCCAACCAACTCAACCCCAGGACCCAACCCAACCAACACAACCCCAGGACCCAACCCCAGGACCCTACCCCAGGACCCAACCCCAGGATCCAACCCCACCCACTGAACCCCAGGACCAAAACCCGGGACCCAACCCAACCAACTCAACCCCAGGACGCAATCCCAGGACCCAACCCCATCAACTCAACCCCAGGACCCAACCCCACCAACTCAACCCCAGGACCCAACCCCACCAACCCAACGCCAGGACCCAACCCCACCAACTCAACCCCAGGACACAATCCCAGGACCCAACCCCAAGATCCAACTCCACCAACTCAAACCCATGACACAACCCCAGGATCCAACCCCACCAGCTCAACCCCAGGACCCAACCCCACAAGCTCAACCCCAGGACCCAACCCCAGGACCCAACCGCACCAACTCAAACCCAGGACCCAACCCCAGGACCCAAGCCGACCAACCCAACCCCAGGATCCAACCCCACCAACTGAACCCCAGTACCCAACCCCAGGACCCAACCCCACCAAACCAACCCCAGAATCCAACCCCACCAACTGATCCCCGGGACCCAACCCTGGGTCCCAACCCCTGAACCCAACCCCCGGACCCAGCACCAGGATCCATCCCCACGAACTCAACCCCAGGACCCAATCCCACCAACTCAACCCCAGGACTCAACCCCAGGACACAAACCCCGGACCCAACCCCAGGGACAACCCCAAAAACTCAACCCCAGGACCCAACCCCTGGACCCAACCCCAGGTTTCAACCCCACAATCTCAACCCAGGACCCAACACCTGGACCCAACCCCAGGACCCAACCCCACAAACTCAACCCCAGGACCAACCCTACCAACTGAACCCCGGGACCCAATCCCACCAACTCAACCCCATGACCCAAACCCATGACCCAAACCCAGGACGCAACCCCAGGACCCAACCACACCAACACAAACCCAGGACCCAACCCCAGGACCCAACCCAACCAACTCAACCCCAGGATCCAACCCCAGGACCCAACCCAACAAACTCAACCCCAGGACCCAACCCCAGGACCCAACCCCAGGACCCAACCCCACCAACTCAACCCCATGACTCAACCCCAGGACCGAACCCCAGGACCCAACTCAAACAACTCAACCCCAGGACCCAACCCCAGGATCCAACCCCAACAACTCAACACCAGGACCCAACCCCAGGACCCAACCCACCAACTCAACCCCAGGACACAACCACAGGACCCAACCCCACCAACTCAACTCCAGGATCCAACCCCACCAACTCAACACCAGGACCCAACCCCAGGACCCAACTCCACCAACTCAACCCCAGGACCCAACCCCATCAACTCAACCCCAGGACACATGCCCAGGACCCAACCCCAGGACCCAACCCCACCAACTCAACCCCATGACCCAACCCCAGCATCCAACCCCACCAACTCAACCACAGGACCCAACCCCAGGACCCAACCCCAGTACCCACCCCCAGGATCCAACTCCACCAAATTAACCGCAGGACCCAACCCCCGGACCCAACCCCAGGATCCAACCCCACAAACTCAACCCCAGGACCCAACCCCAGGACCCAACCCCAGGATCCAACTCCACCAACTTAACCCCAGGACCCAACCCCCGGACCCAACCCCAGGATCCAACCCCACAAACTCAACCCCAGGACCCAATCCCACCAACTCAACCCCAGGACTCAACCCAAGAACCCACCCCCGGAACCAACCCCAGGATCCAACCCCACAAACTCAACTCCAGGACCCAACCCCCGGACCCAACCATAGGGTCCAACCCCACAAACTCAACCCCAGGACCCAACCCCAGGACCCAACCGCAGGACCCAACCCCACCAACTGAACACAGGACCCAACCCCAGGACCCAACCCCACCAAATCAACCCGAGGACCCAACCCCAGGACCCAACCCCACCAACTCAACCCCAGCACCTAACCCCAGGACCCAACCGTAGGACCCAACCCCACCAACCCAAACACAGGATCCAACCCCACCAACTCAACCCCAGGACCCAACCCCACCAACTGAACCCCGGGACCCAATCCCACCAACTCAACCCCAGGAGACAACCCCAAGACCCAGACCCACCAACTCAACCCCAGGATCCAACCCCACCAACTCAACCCCAGGACCCAACCCCACCAACTCAACCCCAGGGCCCAACCCCAGGACCCAACCCCAGGACCCAACCCCACCAACTCAACCCCATGACACAACCCCAGGATCCAACCCCAACAACTCAACCCTTGGACCCAACCCAGGACCCACCTCCAGGACCCAAACCCAGGATCAAACCCCACCAACTGAACCCCAGGACACAACCCCATGACCCAACCCCACCAACTCAACCCCAGGACCCAACCCCATGACCCAACCCCAGGACCCAACCCCACCAACTCAACCCCAGCACCCAACCCCATGACCCAACCCCACCAACTCAATCCCAGGACCCAAACCCACAAATTCAACCCCAGGACCCAATCCCACCAACTCAACCCCAGGACTCAACCCCAGGACACAACCCCCAGACCCAACCCAGGATCCAACCCCACAAACTCAACTCCAGGACCCAACCACAGGACCCATCCCCAGGACCCAACCCCACCAACTCAACCCCAGCACCCAACCCCAGGACCCAACCCCAGGACCCACCCGCAGGACCCAACCCCAGGATCCAACCCCAGCAACTCAACCCCAGGACCCAACCCCAGGACCCAACCCCAGGACCCAACCGCAGGACCCAACCCCAGGATTCAACCCCACCAACTTAACCCCAGGACCCAACCCCTGGACCCAACCCCAGGATCCAAACCCACAAACTCAACCCCAGGACCCAATCCCACCAACTCAACCCCAGGACTCAACCACAGGATCCAACCCCCGGACCCAACCCCAGGATCCAACCCCACAAACTCAACTCCAGGACCCAACCCCCGGACGCAACCCCAGGATCCAACCCCACAAACTCAAACCCAGGACCCAACCCCAGGACCCAACCGCAGGACCCAACCCCACCAACTGAACCCCAGGACCCAACCCCACCAACTCAACCCGAGGACCCAACCCCAGGACCCAACCCCACCAACTCAACCCCAGCACCTCACCCCAGGACCCAACCGTAGGACCCAACCCCACCAACTCAACCCCAGGACCCAACCCCAGGACCCAACCCCACCAACCCAAACACAGGATCCAACCCCACCAACTGAACCCCGGGACCCAACCCCCGGACCCAACCCCAGGATCCAACCCCACAAACTCAACCCCAGGACCCAACCCCACCAACTGAACCCCGGGACCCAATCCCACCAACTCAAACCCAGGAGACAACCCCAAGACCCAGCCCCACCAACTCAACCCCAGGATCCAACCCCACCAACTCAACCCCAGGACCCAACCCCACCAACTCAACCCCAGGACCCAACCCCAGGACCCAACCCCACCAACCCAACCCCAGGACCCAACCCCACCAAATCAACCCCAGGACACAAACCCAGGACCCAACCCCACCAACTCAACCCCATGACCCAACCCCAGGAACCAACCCCAACAACTCAACCCTAGGACCCAACCCCAGGACCCACCTCCAGGATCCAAACCCAGGATCCAACCCCACCAACAGAACCCCAGGACCCAACCCCATGACCCAATCCCACCAACTAAACCCCAGGACCCAACCCCATGACCCAACCCCAGGACCCAACCCCACCAACTCAACCCCAGCACCCAACCCCTTGACCCAACACCACCAACTCAATCCCAGGACCCAACCCCACAAATTCAACCCCAGGACCCAATCCCACCAACTCAACCCCAGGACTCAACCCCACGACACAGCCCCCAGACCCAACCCAGGATCCAACCCCACAAACTCAACTCCAGGAGCCAACCACAGGACCCAACCCCAGGACACAACCCGACCAACTCAACCCCAGCACCCAACCCCAGGACCCAACCCCACCAACTCAACCCCAGGACCCAACCCCAGGTCCCAACCCAAGGACCCAACCCCACCAACTCAACCCCATGACCCAACCCCACCAACTCAATCCCAGGACCCAACCCCACAAATTCAACCCCAGGACCCAATCCCACTAACTCAACCCCAACACTCAACCCCAGGACACAACCCCCCGGACCCAACCCAGGATCCAACCCCACAAACTCAACTCCAGGACCCAACCACAGGGCCCAACCCCAGGACCCAACCCCACCAACTCAATCCCAGGACCCAACCCCAAGACCCAACCCCAGGACACAACCCCACCAACTCAACCCCAGGACCCAACCCCACCAACTCAACCCCAGGACACAACCCCAGGACCCAACCCCACCAACCCAACCCCAGGATCCAACCCCACCAGCTGAACCCCAGGACCCAATCCCACCAACTCAACCCCAGGACTCAACCCCAGGACCCAACCCCCAGACCCAACCCCAGGATCCAACCCCAGGATCCAACCCCACAAACTCAACCCCAGGACCCAAGCCCCAGACCCAACACCAGGATCCAACCCCACAAACTCAACCCCAGGACCCAACCCCACCAACTGAACCCCGGGACCCAATCCCACCAACTCAACCCCAGGACCCAATCCCACCAACTCAACCCCAGGACCCAACCCCACCAACTCAACCTCAGGATCCAACCCCACAAATTCAACCCCAGAACCCAACCCCACCAACTCAACCCCAGGACCCAACCCCACCAACCCAACCCCCGGATCCAACCCCAGGAACCAACCCCACAAATTCAACCCCAGAACCCAATCCCACCAACTCAACCCCAGGACCCAACCCCACCAATTCATCCCCGGGACA
The DNA here is from genome assembly GCF_052327205.1 of Somniosus microcephalus. Lineage (NCBI taxonomy): Eukaryota > Metazoa > Chordata > Chondrichthyes > Squaliformes > Somniosidae > Somniosus > Somniosus microcephalus. The sequence continues at coordinate 201,528,384 of NC_140989.1, forward strand.
CAATCCCACCAACTCAACCCCAGGACCCAACCCCACCAACTCAACCCCAGGACCCAACCCCACCAACCCAACACCAGGACCCAACCCCACCAACTCAACCCCAGGACACAACCCCAGGACCCAACCCCAGGATCCAACACCACCAACTCAACCCCATGACAAAACCCCAGGATCCAACCCCACCAACTCAACCCCAGGACCCAACCCCACAAGCTCAACCCCAGGACCCAACCCCAGGACCCAACCACACCAACTCAAACCCAGGACCCAACCCCAGGACCCAAGCCGACCAACCCAACCCCAGGATCCAACCCCACCAACTGAACCCCAGGACCCAACCCCAGGACCCAACCCCACCAAACCAACCCCAGAATCCAACCCCACCAACTGATCCCCGGGACCCAATCCTGGGTCCCAACCCCTGAACCCAACCCCCGGACACAACACCAGGATCCAACCCCACGAACTCAACCCCAGGACCCAATCCCACCAACTCAACCCCAGGACTCAACCCCAGGACACAAACCTCGGACCCAACCCCAGGGTCCAACCCCACAAACTCAACCCCAGGACCCAACCCCTGGACCCAACCCCAGGATTCAACCCCACAAACTCAAACCCAGGACCCAATCCCACCAACTCAACCCCAGGACTCAACCCCAGGACCCAACCCCCGGACCCAACCCTAGGATCCAACCCCACAAACTCATCTCCAGGACCCAACCCCCGGACGCAACCCCAGGATCCAACCCCACAAACTCAAACTCAGGACCCAACCCCAGGACCCAACCGCAGGACCCAACCCCACCAACTGAACCCCAGGACCCAACCCCACCAACTCAACCCGAGGACCCAACCCCAGGACCCAACCCCACCAACTCAACCCCAGCACCTCACCCGAGGACCCAACCGTAGGACCCAACCCCACCAACTCAACCCCAGGACCCAACCCCGGACCCAATCCCACCAACCCAAACACAGGATCCAACCCCACCAACTGAACCCCGGGACCCAACCCCCGGACCCAACCCCAGGATCCAACCCCACAAACTCAACCCCAGGACCCAACCCCACCAACTGAACCCCGGGACCCAATCCCACCAACTCAAACCCAGGAGACAACCCCAAGACCCAGCCCCACCAACTCAACCCCAGGATCCAACCCCACCAACTCAACCCCAGGACCCAACCCCACCAACTCAACCCCAGGACCCAACCCCAGGACCCACCCCACCAACCCAACCCCAGGACCAAACCCCACCAAATCAACCCCAGGACACAAACCCAGGACCCAACCCCACCAACTCAACCCCATGACCCAACCCCAGGAACCAACCCCAACAACTCAACCCTAGGACCCAACCCCAGGACCCACCTCCAGGACCCAAACCCAGGATCCAACCCCACCAACAGAACCCCAGGACCCAACCCCATGACCCAATCCCACCAACTCAACCCCAGGACCCAACCCCATAACCCAACCCCAGGACCCAACCCCACCAACTCAACCCCAGCACCCAACCCTATGACCCAACACCACCAACTCAATCCCAGGACCCAACCCCACAAATTCAACCCCAGGACCCAATCCCACCAACTCAACCCCAGGACTCAACCCCACGACACAGCCCCCAGACCCAACCCAGGATCCAACCCCACAAACTCAACTCCAGGACCCAACCACAGGACCCAACCCCAGGACACAACCCGACCAACTCAACCCCAGCACCCAACCCCAGGACCCAACCCCACCAACTCAACCCCAGGACCCAAGCCCAGGTCCCAACACAAGGACCCAACCCCACCAACTCAACCCCAGCACCCAACCCTATGACCCAACCCCACCAACTCAATCCCAGGACCCAACCCCACAAATTCAACCCCAGGACCCAATCCCACTAACTCAACCCCAACACTCAACCCCAGGACACAACACCCCGGACCCAACCCAGGATCCAACCCCACAAACCCAACTCCAGGACCCAACCACAGGGCCCAACCCCAGGACCCAACCCCACCAACTCAATCCCAGGACCCAACCCCAAGACCCAACCCCAGGATCCAACCCCACCAACTCAACCCCAGGACCCAACCCCACCAACTTAACCCCAGGACCCAACCCCAGGACCCAACCCCACCAACCCAACCCCAGGATCCAACCCCACCAACTGATCCCCGGGACCCAGCCCTGGGTCCCAACCCCTGAACCCAACCCCCGGACCCAACACCAGGATCCAACCCCACAAACTCAACCCCAGGACCCAATCCCACCAACTCAACCCCAAGGCGCAACCCCAGGACCCAACCCCAGGACACAACCCAACCAACTCAACCCCAGGACCCAACACAACCCCAGGACCCAACCCCAGGACACTACCCCAGGACCCAACCCAACCAACTCAAGCCCAGGACCCAATCCCAGGAACCAACCCCATCAACTTAACCCCAGGATCCAACCCCACCAACTCAACCCCAGGACCCAACCCCACAAACTCAACCCCAGGACACAACCCAACCAACTCAACCCCAGGACCCAACCCAACCAACACAACCCCAGGACCCAACCCCAGGACACAACCCAACCAACTCAACCCCAGGACCCAACCCCACCCACTGAACCTCAGGACCAAAACCCGGGACCCAACCCAACCAACTCAACACCAGGACGCAATCCCAGGACCCAACCCCATCAACTCAACCCCAGGACCCAACCCCACCAACTCAACCCCAGGACCCAACCCCACCAACGCAACCCCAGGACCCAACCCCAGGACCCAACCCCAGGACCCAACCCCAGGATCCAACCCCACCAACTTAACCCCAGGACCCAACCCCCAGACCCAACCCCAGCTTCCAACCCCACAAACTCAACCCCAGGACCCAATCCCACCAACTCAACCCCAGGACTCAACCCCAGGACCCAACCCCTGGACCCAACCCCAGGATCCAAACCCTCAAACTCAACTCCAGGACCCAACCCCCGGACCCAACCCCAGGATCCAACCCCACCAACTCAACCCCAGGACCCAACCCCACCAACTCAACCCCAGGACCCAACCCCAGGACCCAACCACACCAACTCAAACCCAGGACCCAACCCCAGGACCCAAGCTGACCAACCCAACCCCAGGATGCAACCCCACCAACTGAACCCTAGGACCCAACCCCAGGACCCAACCCCACCAACCCAACCCCAGGATCCAACCCCACCAACTGATCCCCGGGACCCAGCCCTGGGTCCCAACCCCTGAACCCAACCCCCGGACCCAACACCAGGATCCAACCCCACAAACTCAAACCCAGGACCCAATCCCACCAACTCAACCCCAGGACGCAACCCCAGGACCCAACCCCAGGACACAACCCAACCAACTCAACCCCAGGACCCAGCCCAACCAACACAACCCCAGGACCCAGCCCCAGGACCCTACCCCAGGACCCAACCCCAGGATCCAACCCCACCCACTGAACCCCAGGACCAAAACCCGGGACCCAACCCAACCAACTCAACACCAGGATGCAATCGCAGGACCCAACCCCATCAACTCAACCCCAGGACCCAACCCCACCAACTCAACCCCAGGACCCAACCCCACCAACGCAACCCCAGGTCCCAACCCCAGGACCCAACCCCAGGACCCAACCGCAGGATCCAACCCCACCAAATTAACCCCAGGACCCAACCCCCGGACCCAACCCCAGGATCCAACCCCACAACCTCAACCCCAGGACCCAATCCCACCAACTCAACCCCAGGACTCAACCCCAGGACCCAACCCCTGGACCCAACCCCAGGATCCAAACCCACAAACTCAACTCCAGGACCCAACCACCGGACCAAACCCCAGGATCCAGCCCCACAAACTCAACCCCAGGGCACAACCCCAGGACCCAACCCCACCAACCCAAACACAGGATCCAACCCCACCAACTGAGCCCCGGGACCCAACCCCAGGACCCAACCCCACCAACTCAACCCCAGGTCCCAACCCCAGGACCCAACCCCACCAACCCAACCCCAGGACCCAACCCCAGGACCCAACCCCACCAACCCAACCCCAGGACCCAACCCCACCAAATCAACTCCAGGACACAAACCCAGGAACCAACCCCAGGACCCAACCCCACCAACTCAACCCCATGACCCAACCCCAGGATCCAACCCCAACAACTCAACACTAGGACCCAACCCCATGACCCAACCCCAGGACCCAATCCCATGACCCAACACCACCAACTCAATCCCAGGACACAACCCCACCAACTCAACCCCAGGACCCAGCCCCTGGACCCAACCCCAGGACCCAACCCTACCAACTCAACCCCAGGACCCAACCCCAGCACCCAACCCCTTGATCCAACCCCACCAACACAATCCCAGGACCCAACACCACATATTCAATCCCAGGACCCAATCCCACCAACTCAACCCCAGGACTCAACCCCAGGACACAATCCCCGGACCCAACCCAGGATCCAACCCCATAAACTCAACTCCAGGACCCAACCCCAGGACCCAACCCCAGGACCCAACCCCACCAACTCAACCCCAGCACCCAACCCCAAGACCCAACCCCAGGACCCAACCCCACCAACTCAACCCCAGGACCCAACCCCAGGACCCAACCCAAGGACCCAACACCACCAACTCAACCCCAGCACCCAACCCCATGACCCAACCCCACCAACTCAATCCCAGGACCCAACCCCACAAATTCAACCCCAGGACCCAATCCCAGCAACTAAACCCCAACACTCAACCCCAGGACACAACCCCCGGACCCAACCCAGGATCCAACCCCACAAACTCAACTCCAGGACCCAACCACAGGGCCCAACCCCAGGACCCAACCCCACCAACTCAATCCCAGGACCCAACCCCAGGACCCAACCCCACCAACTCAACCCCAGGACCCAACCCCACCAACTCAACCCCAGGACCCAATCCCACCAACTCAACCCCAGGACTCAACCCCAGGACCCAACCCCCACACCCAACCCCAGGATCCAACCCCACAAACTCAACCCCAGGACCCAAGCCCCGGACCCAACACCAGGATCCAACCCCACAAACTCAACCCCAGGATCCAACCCCCGGACACAACCCCAGGATCCAACCCCACCAACTCAACCCCAGGGCCCAACCCCACCAACCCAACCCCAGGACCCAACCCCAACAATCAACCCCAGGACACAACCCCAGGACCCAACCCCAGGATCCAACTCCACCAACTCAACCCCATGACACAACCCCAGGATCCAACCCCACCAACTCAACCCCAGGACCCAACCCCACAAGCTCAACCCCAGGACCCAACCCCAGGACCCAACCACACCAACTGAACCCCAGGACCCAAACCCAGGACCCAACCCAACCAACTCAAGCCCAGGACCCAATCCCAGGAACCAACCCCATCAACTCAACCCCAGGATCCAACCCCACCAACTCAACCCCAGGACACAACCCCATCAACACAACCCCAGGACCCAACCCCACCAACTCAACCCCAGGACACAACCCCAGGACACAACCACAGGACCCAACTCCACCAAATCAACCCCATGACACAACCACAGGATCCAACCCCACCAACTCAACCCCAGGACCCAACCCCACCAACTCAACCCCAGGACCCAACCCCAGGACCCAACCACACCAACTCAAACCCAGGACCCAACCCCAGGACCCAAGCTGACCAACCCAACCCCAGGATCCAACCCCACCAACTGAACCCCAGGACCCAACCCCAGGACCCAACCCCAGGACCCAACCCCACCAACCCAACCCCAGGATCCAACCCCACCAACTGATCCCCGGGACCCAGCCCTGGGTCCCAACCCCTGAACCCAACCCCCGGACCCAACACCAGGATCCAAACCCACAAACTCAACTCCAGGACCCAACCATCGGACCAAACCCCAGGATCCAGCCCCACAAACTCAACCCCAGGGCCCAACCCCAGGACCCAACCCCACCAACCCAACCCCAGGACCCAACCCCAGGACCCAACCCCACCAACCCAACCCCAGGACCCAACCCCACCAAATCAACTCCAGGACACAAACCCAGGAACCAACCCCAGGACCCAACCCCACCAACTCAACCCCATGACCCAACCCCAGTATCCAACCCCAACAACTCAACACTAGGACCCAACCCCAGGACCCACCTCCAGGACCCAAACCCAGGATCCAACCCCACCAACTGAACCCCAGGACCCAATCCCATGACCCAACCCCACCAACTCAATCCCAGGACCCAACCCCACCAACTCAACCCCAGGACCCAACCCCAGGACCCAACCCCAGGACCCAACCCCACCAACTCAACCCCAGGACCCAACCCCAGCACCCAACCCCTTGATCCAACCCCACCAACACAATCCCAGGACCCAACACCACAAATTCAATCCCAGGACCCAATCCCACCAACTCAACCCCAGGACTCAACCCCAGGACACAATCCCCGGACCCAACCCAGGATCCAACCCCACAAACTCAACTCCAGGACCCAACCCCAGGACCCAACCCCACCAACTCAACCCCAGCACCCAACCCCAAGACCCAACCCCAGGACCCAACCCCACCAACTCAACCCCAGGACCCAACCCCAGGACCCAACCCAAGGACCCAACCCCACCAACTCAACCCCAGCACCCAACCCCATGACCCAACCCCACCAACTCAATCCCAGGACCCAACCCCACAAATTCAACCCCAGGACCCAATCCCACCAACTCAACCCCAACACTCAACCCCAGGACACAACCCCTGGACCCAACCAAGGATCCAACCCCACAAACTCAACTCCAGGACCCAACCACAGGGCCCAACCCCAGGACCCAACCCCACCAACTCAATCCCAGGACCCAACCCCAGGACCCAACCCCAGGACCCAACCCCACCAACTCAACCCCAGGACCCAACCCCAGGACCCAACCCCAGGACCCAACCCCACCAACTCAACCCCAGGACCCAACCCCAGCACCCAACCCCTTGATCCAACCCCACCAACACAATCCCAGGACCCAACACCACAAATTCAATCCCAGGACCCAATCCCACCAACTCAACCCCAGGACCCAACCCCAGGACCCAACCCAAGGACCCAACCCCACTAACTCAACCCCAGCACCCAACCCCATGACCCAACCCCACCAACTCAACCCCAGCACCCAACCCCAAGACCCAACCCCAGGACCCAACCCCACCAACTCAACCCCAGGACCCAACCCCAGGACCCAACCCAAGGACCCAACCCCACCAACTCAACCCCAGCACCCAACCCCATGACCCAACCCCACCAACTCAATCCCAGGACCCAACCCCACAAATTCAACCCCAGGACCCAATCCCACCAACTCAACCCCAACACTCAACCCCAGGACACAACCCCCGGACCCAACCAAGGATCCAACCCCACAAACTCAACTCCAGGACCCAACCACAGGGCCCAACCCCAGGACCCAACCCCACCAACTCAATCCCAGGACCCAACCCCAGGACCCAACCCCAGGACCCAACCCCACCAACTCAACCCCAGGACCCAACCCCACCAACTCAACCCCAGGACTCAACCCCAGGACCCAACCCCCACACCCAACCCCAGGATCCAACCCCACAAACTCAACCCCAGGACCCAAGCCCCGGACCCAACACCAGGATCCAACCCCACAAACTCAACCCCAGGATCCAACCCCCGGACACAACCCCAGGATCCAACCCCACAAACTCAACCCCAGGACCCAACTCCACCAACCCAACCCCAGGACCCAACCCCAACAATCAACCCCAGGACACAACCCCAGGACCCAACCCCAGGATCCAACTCCACCAACTCAACCCCATGATACAACCCCAGGATCCAACCCCACCAACTCAACCCCAGGACCCAACCCCACAAGCTCAACCCCAGGACCCAACCCCAGGACCCAACCCCAGGACCCAACCCCAGGATCCAACCCCACCAACTGAACGCCAGGACTCAAACCCAGGACCCAACCCAACCAACTCAAGCCCAGGACCCAATCCCAGGAACCAACCCCATCAACTCAACCCCAGGATCCAACGCCACCAACTCAACCCCAGGACCCAACCCCACCAACACAACCCCAGGACCCAACCACACCAACTCAACCCCAGAACACAACCCCAGGACACAACCCCAGGACCCAACTCCACCAAATCAACCCCATGACACAACCACAGGATCCAACCCCACCAACTCAACCCCAGGACCCAACCCCACCAACTCAACCCCAGGACCCAACCCCAGGACCCAACCACACCAACTCAAACCCAGGACCCAACCCCAGGACCCAAGCCGACCAACCCAACCCCAGGATCCAACCCCACCAACTGAACCCCAGGACCCAACCCCAGGACCCAACCCCAGGACACAACCCCACCAACCCAACCCCAGGATCCAACCCCACCAACTGATCCCCGGGACCCAGCCCTGGGTCCCAACCCCTGAACCCAACCCCCGGACCCAACACCAGGATCCAACCCCACAAGCTCAACCCCAGGACCCAATCCCACCAACTCAACCCCAGGACGCAACCCCAGGACCCAACCCCAGGACACAACCCAACCAACTCAACCCCAGGACCCAACCCAACCAACACAACCCCAGGACCCAACCCCAGGACCCTACCCCAGGACCCAACCCCAGGATCCAACCCCACCAACTGAACCCCAGTACCCAACCCCAGGACCCAACCCCACCAAACCAACCCCAGAATCCAACCCCACCAACTGATCCCCGCGACCCAACCCTGGGTCCCAACCCCTGAACCCAACCCCCGGACCCAGCACCAGGATCCAACCCCACGAACTCAACCCCAGGACCCAATCCCACCAACTCAACCCCAGGACTCAACCCCAGGACACAAACCCCGGACCCAACCCCAGGGACAACCCCAAAAACTCAACCCCAGGACCCAACCCCTGGACCCAACCCCAGGTTTCAACCCCACAATCTCAACCCAGGACCCAACACCTGGACCCAACCCCAGGACCCAACCCCACAAACTCAACCCCAGGACCAACCCTACCAACTGAACCCCGGGACCCAATCCCACCAACTCAACCCCATGACCCAAACCCATGACCCAAACCCAGGACGCAACCCCAGGACCCAACCACACCAACACAAACCCAGGACCCAACCCCAGGACCCAACCCAACCAACTCAACCCCAGGACCCAACCCCAGGACCCAACCCAAGAAACTCAACCCCAGGACCCAACCCCAGGACCCAACCCCAGGACCCAACCCCACCAACTCAACCCCATGACTCAACCCCAGGACCGAACCCCAGGACCCAACTCAAACAACTCAACCCCAGGACCCAACCCCAGGATCCAACCCCAACAACTCAACACCAGGACCCAACCCCAGGACCCAACCCACCAACTCAACCCCAGGACACAACCACAGGACCCAACCCCACCAACTCAACTCCAGGATCCAACCCCACCAACTCAACACCAGGACCCAACCCCAGGACCCAACTCCACCAACTCAACCCCAGGACCCAACCCCGTCAACTCAACCCCAGGACACATGCCCAGGACCCAACCCCAGGACCCAACCCCACCAACTCAACCCCATGACCCAACCCCAGCATCCAACCCCACCAACTCAACCACAGGACCCAACCCCAGGACCCAACCCCAGTACCCACCCCCAGGATCCAACTCCACCAAATTAACCGCAGGACCCAACCCCCGGACCCAACCCCAGGATCCAACCCCACAAACTCAACCCCAGGACCCAACCCCAGGACCCAACCCCAGGATCCAACTCCACCAACTTAACCCCAGGACCCAACCCCCGGACCCAACCCCAGGATCCAACCCCACAAACTCAACCCCAGGACCCAATCCCACCAACTCAACCCCAGGACTCAACCCAAGAACCCACCCCCGGAACCAACCCCAGGATCCAACCCCACAAACTCAACCCCAGGACCCAACCCCAGGACCCAACCGCAGGACCCAACCCCACCAACTGAACACAGGACCCAACCCCACCAAATCAACCCGAGGACCCAACCCCAGGACCCAACCCCACCAACTCAACCCCAGCACCTAACCCCAGGACCCAACCGTAGGACCCAACCCCACCAACCCAAACACAGGATCCAACCCCAACAACTCAACCCCAGGACCCAACCCCACCAACTGAACCCCGGGACCCAATCCCACCAACTCAACCCCAGGAGACAACCCCAAGACCCAGACCCACCAACTCAACCCCAGGATCCAACCCCACCAACTCAACCCCAGGACCCAACCCCACCAACTCAACCCCAGGGCCCAACACCAGGAGCCAACCCCAGGACCCAACCCCACCAACTCAACCCCATGACCCAACCCCAGGATCCAACCCCAACAACTCAACCCTTGGACCCAACCCCAGGACCCACCTCCAGGACCCAAACCCAGGATCAAACCCCACCAACTGAACCCCAGGACACAACCCCATGACCCAACCCCACCAACTCAACCCCAGGACCCAACCCCATGACCCAACCCCAGGACCCAACCCCACCAACTCAACCCCAGCACCCAACCCCATGACCCAACCCCACCAACTCAATCCCAGGACCCAAACCCACAAATTCAACCCCAGGACCCAATCCCACCAACTCAACCCCAGGACTCAACCCCAGGACACAACCCCCAGACCCAACCCAGGATCCAACCCCACAAACTCAACTCCAGGACCCAACCACAGGACCCATCCCCAGGACCCAACCCCACCAACTCAACCCCAGCACCCAACCCCAGGACCCAACCCCAGGACCCACCCCCAGGACCCAACCCCAGGATCCAACCCCAGCAACTCAACCCCAGGACCCAACCCCAGGACCCAACCCCAGGACCCAACCGCAGGACCCAACCCCAGGATTCAACCCCACCAACTTAACCCCAGGACCCAACCCCTGGACCCAACCCCAGGATCCAAACCCACAAACTCAACCCCAGGACCCAATCCCACCAACTCAACCCCAGGACTCAACCACAGGATCCAACCCCCGGACCCAACCCCAGGATCCAACCCCACAAACTCAACTCCAGGACCCAACCCCCGGACACAACCCCAGGATCCAACCCCACAAACTCAAACCCAGGACCCAACCCCAGGACCCAACCGCAGGACCCAACCCCACCAACTGAACCCCAGGACCCAACCCCACCAACTCAACCCGAGGACCCAACCCCAGGACACAACCCCACCAACTCAACCCCAGCACCTCACCCCAGGACCCAACCGTAGGACCCAACCCCACCAACTCAACCCCAGGACCCAACCCCAGGACCCAACCCCACCAACCCAAACACAGGATCCAACCCCACCAACTGAACCCCGGGACCCAACCCCCGGACCCAAACCCAGGATCCAACCCCACAAACTCAACCCCAGGACCCAACCCCACCAACTGAACCCCGGGACCCAATCCCACCAACTCAAACCCAGGAGACAACCCCAAGACCCAGCCCCACCAACTCAACCCCAGGATCCAACCCCACCAACTCAACCCCAGGACCCAACCCCACCAACTCAACCCCAGGACCCAACCCCAGGACCCAACCCCACCAACCCAACCCCAGGACCTAACCCCACCAAATCAACCCCAGGACACAAACCCAGGACTCAACCCCATGACCCAACCCCAGGAACCAACCCCAACAACTCAACCCTAGGACCCAACCCCAGGACCCACCTCCAGGATCCAAACCCAGGATCCAACCCCACCAACAGAACCCCAGGACCCAACCCCATGACCCAATCCCACCAACTAAACCCCAGGACCCAACCCCATGACCCAACCCCAGGACCCAACCCCACCAACTCAACCACAGCACCCAACCCCTTGACCCAACACCACCAACTCAATCCCAGGACCCAACCCCACAAATTCAACCCCAGGACCCAATCCCACCAACTCAACCCCAGGACTCAACCCCACGACACAGCCCCCAGACCCAACCCAGGATCCAACCCCACAAACTCAACTCCAGGAGCCAACCACAGGACCCAACCCCAGGACACAACCCGACCAACTCAACCCCAGCACCCAACCCCAGGACCCAACCCCACCAACTCAACCCCAGGACCCAACCCCAGGTCCCAACCCAAGGACCCAACCCCACCAACTCAACCCCATGACCCAACCCCACCAACTCAATCCCAGGACCCAACCCCACAAATTCAACCCCAGGACCCAATCCCACTAACTCAACCCCAACACTCAACCCCAGGACACAACCCCCCGGACCCAACCCAGGATCCAACCCCACAAACTCAACTCCAGGACCCAACCACAGGGCCCAACCCCAGGACCCAACCCCACCAACTCAATCCCAGGACCCAACCCCAAGACCCAACCCCAGGACACAACCCCACCAACTCAACCCCAGGACCCAACCCCACCAACTCAACCCCAGGACCCAACCCCAGGACCCAACCCCACCAACCCAACCCCAGGATCCAACCCCACCAGCTGAACCCCAGGACCCAATCCCACCAACTCAACCCCAGGACTCAACCCCAGGACCCAACCCCCAGACCCAACCCCAGGATCCAACCCCAGGATCCAACCCCACAAACTCAACCCCAGGACCCAAGCCCCAGACCCAACACCAGGATCCAACCCCACAAACTCAACCCCAGGACCCAACCCCACCAACTGAACCCCGGGACCCAATCCCACCAACTCAACCCCAGGACCCAATCCCACCAACTCAACCCCAGGACCCAACCCCACCAACTCAACCCCAGGATCCAACCCCACAAATTCAACCCCAGGACCCAACCCCACCAACTCAACCCCAGGACCCAACCCCACCAACCCAACCCCCGGATCCAACCCCAGGAACCAACCCCACAAATTCAACCCCAGAACCCAATCCCACCAACTCAACCCCAGGACCCAACCCCACCAATTCATCCCCGGGACACAATCCCACCAACTCAACCCCAGGACCCAACCCCACCAACTCAACCCCAGGACCCAACCCCACCAACCCAACACCAGGACCCAACCCCACCAACTCAACCCCAGGACACAAACCCAGGACCCAACCCCACCAACTCAACCCCATGACCCAACCCCAGGAACCAACCCCAACAACTCAACCCTAGGACCCAACCCCAGGACCCACCTCCAGGACCCAAACCCAGGATCCAACCCCACCAACAGAACCCCAGGACCCAACCCCATGACCCAATCCCACCAACTCAACCCCAGGACCCAACCCCATAACCCAACCCCAGGACCCAACCCCACCAACTCAACCCCAGCACCCAACCCTATGACCCAACACCACCAACTCAATCCCAGGACCCAACCCCACAAATTCAACCCCAGGACCCAATCCCACCAACTCAACCCCAGGACTCAACCCCACGACACAGCCCCCAGACCCAACCCAGGATCCAACCCCACAAACTCAACTCCAGGACCCAACCACAGGACCCAACCCCAGGACACAACCCGACCAACTCAACCCCAGCACCCAACCCCAGGACCCAACCCCACCAACTCAACCCCAGGACCCAAGCCCAGGTCCCAACACAAGGACCCAACCCCACCAACTCAACCCCAGCACCCAACCCTATGACCCAACCCCACCAACTCAATCCCAGGACCCAACCCCACAAATTCAACCCCAGGACCCAATCCCACTAACTCAACCCCAACACTCAACCCCAGGACACAACCCCCCGGACCCAACCCAGGATCCAACCCCACAAACCCAACTCCAGGACCCAACCACAGGGCCCAACCCCAGGACCCAACCCCACCAACTCAATCCCAGGACCCAACCCCAAGACCCAACCCCAGGATCCAACCCCACCAACTCAACCCCAGGACCCAACCCCACCAACTGAACCCCAGGACCCAACCCCAGGACCCAACCCCACCAATCCAACCCCAGGATCCAACCCCACCAACTGAACCCCAGGACCCAATCCCACCAACTCAACCCCAGGACTCAACCCCAGGACCCAACCCCCAGACCCAACCCCAGGATCCAACCCCAGGATCCAACCCCACAAACTCAACCCCAGGACCCAAGCCTCAGACCCAACACCAGGATCCAACCCCACAAACTCAACCCCAGGACCCAACCCCACCAACAGAACCCCGGGACCCAATCCCACCAACTCAACCCCAGGACCCAATCCCACCAACTCAACCCCAGGACCCAACCCCACCAACTCAACCCCAGGATCCAACCCCACAAATTCAACCCCAGAACCCAACCCCACCAACTCAACCCCAGGACCCAACCCCACCAACCCAACCCCCGGACCCAACCCCAGGAACCAACCCCACAAATTCAACCCCAGAACCCAATCCCACCAACTCAACCCCAGGACCCAACCCCACCAACTCATCCCCGGGACACAATCCCACCAACTCAACCCCAGGACCCAACCCCACCAACTCAACCGCAGGACCCACCCCCACCAACCCAACACCAGGACCCAACCCCACCAACTCAACCCCAGGACACAACCCCAGGACCCAACCCCAGGATCCAACTCCACCAACTCAACCCCATGACACAACCCCAGGATCCAACCCCACCAACTCAACCCCAGGACCCAACCCCACAAGCTCAACCCCAGGACCCAACCCCAGGACCCAACCACACCAACTCAAACCCAGGACCCAACACCAGGAACCAAGCCGACCAACCCAACCCCAGGATCCAACCCCACCAACTGAACCCCAGGACCCAACCCCAGGACCCAACCCCACCAAACCAAGCCCAGAATCCAACCCCACCAACTGATCCCTGGGACCCAACCCTGGGTCCCAACCCCTGAACCCAACCCCCGGACACAACACCAGGATCCAACCCCACGAACTAAACCCCAGGACCCAATCCCACCAACTCAACCCCAGGACTCAACCCCAGGACACAAACCTCGGACCCAACCCCAGGGTCCAACCCCACAAACTCAAACCGAGGACCCAACCCCTGGACCCAACCCCAGGATTCAACCCCACAAACTCAAACCCAGGACCCAACCCCCGGACACAACCCCAGGATCCAAACCCACAAACTCAACCCCAGGACCCAATCCCACCAATTCAACCCCAGGACGCAACCCCAGGACCCAACCCCCGGACCCAACCCCAGGATCCAACCCCACAAACTCAACTCCAGGACCCAACCCCCGGACGCAACCCCAGGATCCAACCCCACAAACTCAAACCCAGGACCCAACCCCAGGACCCAACCGCAGGACCCAACCCCACCAACTGAACCCCAGGACCCAACCCCACCAACTCAACCCGAGGACCCAACCCCAGGACCCAACCCCACCAACTCAACCCCATGACCCAACCCCAGGAACCAACCCCAACAACTCAACCCTAGGACCCAACCCCAGGACCCACCTCCAGGACCCAAACCCAGGATCCAACCCCACCAACAGAACCCCAGGACCCAACCCCATGACCCAATCCCACCAACTCAACCCCAGGACCCAACCCCATAACCCAACCCCAGGACCCAACCCCACCAACTCAACCCCAGCACCCAACCCTATGACCCAACACCACCAACTCAATCCCAGGACCCAACCCCACAAATTCAACCCCAGGACCCAATCCCACCAACTCAACCCCAGGACTCAACCCCACGACACAGCCCCCAGACCCAACCCAGGATCCAACCCCACAAACTCAACTCCAGGACCCAACCACAGGACCCAACCCCAGGACACAACCCGACCAACTCAACCCCAGCACCCAACCCCAGGACCCAACCCCACCAACTCAACCCCAGGACCCAAGCCCAGGTCCCAACACAAGGACCCAACCCCACCAACTCAACCCCAGCACCCAACCCTATGACCCAACCCCACCAACTCAATCCCAGGACCCAACCCCACAAATTCAACCCCAGGACCCAATCCCACTAACTCAACCCCAACACTCAACCCCAGGACACAACCCCCCGGACCCAACCCAGGATCCAACCCCACAAACCCAACTCCAGGACCCAACCACAGGGCCCAACCCCAGGACCCAACCCCACCAACTCAATCCCAGGACCCAACCCCAAGACCCAACCCCAGGATCCAACCCCACCAACTCAACCCCAGGACCCAACCCCACCAACTGAACCCCAGGACCCAACCCCAGGACCCAACCCCACCAATCCAACCCCAGGATCCAACCCCACCAACTGAACCCCAGGACCCAATCCCACCAACTCAACCCCAGGACTCAACCCCAGGACCCAACCCCCAGACCCAACCCCAGGATCCAACCCCAGGATCCAACCCCACAAACTCAACCCCAGGACCCAAGCCTCAGACCCAACACCAGGATCCAACCCCACAAACTCAACCCCAGGACCCAACCCCACCAACTGAACCCCGGGACCCAATCCCACCAACTCAACCCCAGGACCCAATCCCACCAACTCAACCCCAGGACCCAACCCCACCAACTCAACCCCAGGATCCAACCCCACAAATTCAACCCCAGAACCCAACCCCACCAACTCAACCCCAGGACCCAACCCCACCAACCCAACCCCCGGACCCAACCCCAGGAACCAACCCCACAAATTCAACCCCAGAACCCAATCCCACCAACTCAACCCCAGGACCCAACCCCACCAACTCATCCCCGGGACACAATCCCACCAACTCAACCCCAGGACCCAACCCCACCAACTCAACCGCAGGACCCACCCCCACCAACCCAACACCAGGACCCAACCCCACCAACTCAACCCCAGGACACAACCCCAGGACCCAACCCCAGGATCCAACTCCACCAACTCAACCCCATGACACAACCCCAGGATCCAACCCCACCAACTCAACCCCAGGACCCAACCCCACAAGCTCAACCCCAGGACCCAACCCCAGGACCCAACCACACCAACTCAAACCCAGGACCCAACACCAGGAACCAAGCCGACCAACCCAACCCCAGGATCCAACCCCACCAACTGAACCCCAGGACCCAACCCCAGGACCCAACCCCACCAAACCAAGCCCAGAATCCAACCCCACCAACTGATCCCTGGGACCCAACCCTGGGTCCCAACCCCTGAACCCAACCCCCGGACACAACACCAGGATCCAACCCCACGAACTAAACCCCAGGACCCAATCCCACCAACTCAACCCCAGGACTCAACCCCAGGACACAAACCTCGGACCCAACCCCAGGGTCCAACCCCACAAACTCAAACCCAGGACCCAACCCCTGGACCCAACCCCAGGATTCAACCCCACAAACTCAAACCCAGGACCCAACCCCCGGACCCAACCCCAGGATCCAAACCCACAAACTCAACCCCAGGACCCAATCCCACCAACTCAACCCCAGGACGCAACCCCAGGACCCAACCCCCGGACCCAACCCCAGGATCCAACCCCACAAACTCAACTCCAGGACCCAACCCCCGGACGCAACCCCAGGATCCAACCCCACAAACTCAAACCCAGGACCCAACCCCAGGACCCAACCGCAGGACCCAACCCCACCAACTGAACCCCAGGACCCAACCCCACCAACTCAACCCGAGGACCCAACCCCAGGACCCAACCCCACCAACTCAACCCCAGCACCTCACCCCAGGACCCAACCGTAGGACCCAACCCCACCAACTCAACCCCAGGACCAAACCCCAGGACCCAACCCCACCAACTCAAACACAGGATCCAACCCCACCAACTGAACCCCGGGACCCAACCCCCGGACCCAACCCCAGGATCCAACCCCACAAACTCAACCCCAGGACCCAACCCCACCAACTGAAGGCCGGGACCCAATCCCACCAACTCAAACCCAGGAGACAACCCCAAGACCCAGCCCCACCAACTCAACCCCAGGATCCAACCCCACCAACTCAACCCCAGGACACAACCCCACCAACTCAACCCCAGGACCCAACCCCAGGACCCAACCCCACCAACCCAACCCCAGGACCCAACCCCACCAAATCAACCCCAGGACACAAACCCAGGACCCAACCCCACCAACTCAACCCCATGACCCAACCCCAGGAACCAACCCCAACAACTCAACCCTAGGACCCAACCCCAGGACCCACCTCCAGGACCCAAACCCAGGATCCAACCCCACCCACAGAACCCCAGGACCCAACCCCATGACCCAATCCCACCAACTCAACCCCAGGACCCAACCCCATGACCCAACCCCAGGACCCAACCCCACCAACTCAACCCCAGCACCCAACCCCATGACCCAACACCACCAACTCAATCCCAGGACCCAACCCCACAAATTCAACCCCAGGACCCAATCCCACCAACTCAACCCCAGGACTCAACCCCACGACACAGCCCCCAGACCCAACCCAGGATCCAACCCCACAAACTCAACTCCAGGACCCAACCACAGGACCCAACCCCAGGACACAACCCGACCAACTCAACCCCAGCACCCAACCCCAGGACCCAACCCCACCAACTCAACCCCAGGACCCAACCCCAGGTCCCAACCCAAGGACCCAACCCCACCAACTCAACCCCAGCACCCAACCCCATGACCCAACCCCACCAACTCAATCCCAGGACCCAACCCCACAAATTCAACCCCAGGACCCAATCCCACTAACTCAACCCCAAAACTCAACCCCAGGACACAATCCCCCGGACCCAACCCAGGATCCAACCCCACAAACTCAACTCCAGGACCCAACCACAGGGCCCAACCCCAGGACCCAACCCCACCAACTCAATCCCAGGACCCAACCCCAAGACCCAACCCCACCAACTAAACCCCAGGACCCAACCCCACCAACTCAACCCCAGGACCCAACCCCAGGACCCAACCCCACCAACCCAACCCCAGGATCCAACCCCACCAACTGGACCCCAGGACCCAATCCCACCAACTCAACCCCAGGACTCAACCCCAGGACCCAACCCCCAGACCCAACCCCAGGATCCAACCCCAGGATCCAACCCCACAAACTCAACCCCAGGACCCAAGCCCCAGACCCAACACCAGGATCCAACCCCACAAACTCAACCCCAGGACCCAACCCCACCAACTGAACCCCGGGACCCAATCCCACCAACTCAACCCCAGGACCCAATCCCACCAACTCAACCCCAGGACCCAACCCCACCAACTCAACCCCAGGATCCAACCCCACAAATTCAACCCCAGAACCCAACCCCACCAACTCAACCCCAGGACCCAACCCCACCAACCCAACCCCCGGGCCCAACCCCAGGAACCAACCCCACAAATTCAACCCCAGAACCCAATCCCACCAACTCAACCCCAGGACCCAACCCCACCAACTCATCCCCGGGACACAATCCCACCAACTCAACCCCAGGACCCAACCCCACCAACTCAACCCCAGGACCCAACCCCACCAACCCAACACCAGGACCCAACCCCACCAACTCAACCCCAGGACACAACCCCAGGACCCAACCCCAGGATCCAACTCCACCAACTCAACCCCATGACACAACCACAGGATCCAACCCCACCAACTCAACCCCAGGACCCAACCCCACAAGCTCAACCCCAGGACCCAACCACACCAACTCAAACCCAGGACCCAACCCCAGGACCCAAGCCGACCAACCCAACCCCAGGATCCAACCCCACCAACTGAACCCCAGGACCCAACCCCAGGACCCAACCCCACCAAACCAACCCCAGAATCCAACCCCACCAACTGATCCCCGGGACCCAACCCTGGGTCCCAACCCCTGAACCCAACCCCCGGACACAACACCAGGATCCAACCCCACGAACTCAACCCCAGGACCCAATCCCACCAACTCAACCCCAGGACTCAACCCCAGGACACAAACCTCGGACCCAACCCCAGGGTCCAACCCCACAAACTCAACCCCAGGACCCAACCCCTGGAGCCAACCCCAGGATTCAACCCCACAAACTCAAACCCAGGACCCAACCCCCGGACCGAACCCCAGGACCCAACCCCACAAACTCAACCCCAGGACCAACCCCACCAACTGAACCCCGGGACCCAATCCCACCAACTCAACCCCATGACCCAAACCCATGACCCAAACCCAGGACGCAACCCCAGGACCCAACCACACCAACTCAACCCCAGGACCCAACCCAACCAACTCAACCCCAGGACACAACCCCAGGACCCAACCCAACAAACTCAACCCCAGGACCCTACCCCAGGACCCAACCCCAGGACCCAACACCACCAACTCAACCCCATGACTCAACCCCAGGACCGAACCCCAGGACCCAACTCAAACAACTCAACCCCAGGACCCAACCCCAGGATCCAACCCCAACAACTCAACACCAGGACCCAACCCCAGGACCCAACCCACCAACTCAACCCCAGGCCACAACCACAGTACCCAACCGCACCAACTCAACTACAGGATCCAACCAGACCAACTCAACACCAGGACCCAACCCCAGGACCCAACTCCACCAACTCAACCCCAGGACCCAACCCCATCAACTCAACCCCAAGACCCAACCCCAGGACCCAACCCCACCAACCCAACCCCAGGACCCAACCCCACCAACTCAACCCCAGGAGACAACCCCAGGACCCAACCCCAGGACCCAACCCCACGAACTCAACCCCATGACCCAACCCCAGCATCCAACGCCACCAGCTCAACCACAGGACCCAACCCCAGGCCCCAACCCCAGGACCCAACCCCAGGATCCAACCTCATCAACATAACCCCAGGACCCAACCCCCGGACCCAACCCCAGGATCCAACGCCACAAACTCAACCCCAGGACACAATCCCACCAACTCAACCCCAGGACTCAACCCCAGGACCCAACCCCTAGACCCAACCCCAGGATCCAACCCCACAAACTCAACTCCAGGACCCAACCCCCGGACCCAACCCCAGGATCCAACCCCACAAACTCAACCCCAGGACCCAACCCCAGGACCCAACCCCACCAACCCAAACACAGGATCCAACCCCACCAACTGAACCCCGGGACCCCACCCCCGGGCCCAACCCCAGGATCCAACCCCACAAACTCAACCCCAGGACCCAACCCCACCAACTCAACCCCAGGACCCAAACCCAGGACCCAACCCCACCAACCCAACCCCAGGACCCAACCCCAGGACCCAACCCCACCAACCCAACCCCAGGACCCAACCCCACCAAATCAACCCCAGGACACACACCCAGGACCCAACCCCAGGACCCAACCCCACCAACTCAACCCCATGACCCAACCCCAGGATCCAACCCCAACAACTCAACCCTAGGACCCAACCCCAGGACCCACCTCCAGGACCCAAACCCAGGATCCAACCCCACCAACTGAACCCCAGGACCCAACCCCATGACCCAAGCCCAGGACCCAACCCCGTGACCCAACCCCACCAACTCAATCCCAGGACCCAACCCCACCAACTCAACCCCAGGACCCAACCCCAAGACCCAACCCCAGGACCCAACCCCACCAACTCAATCCCAGGACCCAACCCCACAAATTCAATCCCAGGACCCAACCACAGGACCCAACCCCAGGACTCAACCCCAGGACCCAACCCCACCAACTCAACCCCAGCACCCAACCCCAGGACCCAACCCCAGGACCCAACCCCACCAACTCAACCCCAGGACCCAACCCCAGGACCCAACCCAAGGACCCAACACCACCAACTCAACCCCAGCACCCAACCCCATGACCCAACCCCACCAACTCAATCCCAGGACCCAACCCCACAAATTCAACCCAAGGACCCAATCCCACCAACTCAACCCCAACACTCAACTCCAGGACACAACCCCTGGACCCAACCCAGGATCCAACCCCACAAACTCAACTCCAGGACCCAACCACAGGGCCCAACCCCACCAACTCAACCCCAGGACCCAACCCCACAAACTGAACCCCAGGACTCAATCCCACCAACTCAACCCCAGGACTCAACCCCAGGACCCAACCCCCAGACCCAACCCCAGGATCCAACCCCACAAACTCAACCCCAGGACCCAAGCTCCGGACCCAACCCCAGGATCCAACCCCACCAACTGAACCCCAGAACCCAACCCCAGGACCAAACCCCAGGACCCAACCCCACCAACCCAACCCCAGGATCCAACCCCACCAACTGATCCCCGGGACCCAACCCTGGGTCCCAACCCCTGAACCCAACCCCCGGACCCAACACCAGGATCCAACCCCACAAACTCAACCCCAGGACCCAATCCCACCAACTCAACCCCAGGCCGCAACCCCAGGACCCAACCCCAGGACCCAACCCAACCAACTCAACCCCAGGACCCAACCCAACCAACACAACCCCAGGACCCAACCCCAGGACCCAACCCCAGGATCCAACCCCACCCAATGAACCCCAGGACCAAAACCCGGGACCCAACCCAACCAACTCAACACCAGGACGCAATCCCAGGACCCTACCCCATCAACTCAACCCCAGGACCCAACCCCACCAACCCAACCCCAGGACCCAACCCCACGAACTCAACCCCACGACACAACCCCAGGACCCAACCCCAGGACCCAACCCCAGGACCCAACCACACCAACTCAAACCCAGGACCCAACCCCAGGACCCAACCACACCAACTCAAACCCAGGACCCAACCCCAGGATCCAAGCCGACCAACCCAACCCCAGGATCCAACCCCACCAATGAACCCCAGTACCCATCCCCAGGACCCAACCCCACCAACCCAACCCCAGAATCCAACCCCACCAACTGATCCCCGGGACCAAACCCTGGGTCCCAACCCCTGAACCCAACACCAGGATCCAACCCCACGAACTCAACCCCAGGACCCAATCCCACCAACTCAACCCCAGGACTCAACCCCAGGACACAAACCCCGGACCCAACCCCAGGGTCCAACCACACAAACTCAACCCCAGGACCCAACCCCTGGACCCAACCCCAGGATTCAACCCCACAAACTCAAACCCAGGACCCAACCCCCGGACCCAACCCCAGGACCCAACCCCACCAACCCAACCCCAGGACCCAACCCCACCAAATCAACCCCAGGACACAAACCCAGGACCCAACCCCAGGGTCCAACCACACAAACTCAACCCCAGGACCCAACCCCTGGACCCAACCCCAGGATTCAACCCCACAAACTCAAACCCAGGACCCAACCCCCGGACCCAACCCCAGGACCCAACCCCACCAACTCAACCCCATGACCCAACCCCAGGATCCAACCCCAACAACTCAACTAATTGGACCCAACCCCAGGACCCACCTCCAGGACCCAAACCCAGGATCAAACCCCACCAACTGAACCCCAGGACCCAACCCCACCAACTCAACCCCAGGACCCAACCCCATGACCCAACCCCAGGACCCAACCCCACCAACTCAATCCCAGGACCCAACCCCACAAATTCAACCCCAGGACCCAATCCCACCAACTCAACCCCAGGACTCAACCCCAGGACACAACCCCCGGACCCAAGTCAGGATCCAACCCCACAAACTCAACTCCAGGACCCAACCACAGGGCCCAACCCCAGGACCCAACCCCACCAACTCAATCCCAGGACCCAACCCCAAGACCCAACCCCAGGACCCAACCCCAACAACCCAACCCCAGGATCCAACCCCACCAACTGAACCCCAGGACCCAATCCCACCAACTCAACCCCAGGACTCAAGCCCAGGACCCAACCCCCAGACCCAACCCCAGGATCCAACCCCACAAACTCAACCCCAGGACCCAAGCCCCGGACCCAACACCAGGATCCAACCCCACAAACTCAACCCCAGGACCCAACCCCCGGACACAACCCCAGGATCCAACCTCACAAACTCAACCCCAGGACCCAACCCCACCAACTCAACCCCAGGACCCAACCCCCAGACACAACCCCAGGATCCAACCCCACAAACTCAACCCCAGGACCCAACCCCACCAACTGAACCCCAGGACTCAATCCCACCAACTCAACCCCAGGACCCAACCCCACCAACTCAACCCTGGGACACAATCCCACCAACTCAACCCCAGGACCCAATCCCACCAACTCAACCCCAGGACCCAACCCCAGAAACTCAAGCCCAGGACCCAACCCCACCAACTCAACCCCAGGGCCCAACCCCCGGACCCAACCCCAGAATCCAACCCCACAAATTCAACCCCAGAACCCAACCCCACCAACTTAACCCCAGGACCCAACCCCACCAACCCAACCACCGGACCCAACCCCAGGAACCAACTCCACAAATTCAACCCCAGAACCCAATCCCACCAACTCAACCCCAGGACCCAACCCCACCAACTCAACCCCGGGACACAATCCCACCAACTCAACCCCAGGACCCAACCCCACCAACTCAACCCCAGGAACCAACCCCACCAACCCAACCCCAGGACCCACCCCACCAACTCAACCCCAGGACACAACCCCAGGACCCAACCCCAGGATCCAACTCCACCAACTCAACCCCATGACACAACCCCAGGATCCAACCCCACCAACCCAACCCCAGGACCCAACCCCACAAGCTCAACCCCAGGACCCAACCCCAGGACCCAACCACACCAACTCAAACCCAGGACCCAACCCGACCAACCCCAGGATCCAACCCCACCAACTGAACCCCAGGACCCAACCCCAGGACCCAACCTCACCAACCCAACCCCAGAATCCAACCCCACCAACTGATCCCCGGGACCCAGCCCTGGGTCCCAACCCCTGAATCCAACCCCCGGACCCAACACCAGGATCCAACCCCACGAACTCAACCCCAGGACCCAATCCCACCAACTCAACCCCAGGACTCAACCCCAGGACACAAACCCCGGACCCAACCCCAGGGTCCAACCCCACAAACTCAACCCCAGGACCCAAACCCTGGACCCAACCCCAGGATTCAACACCACAAACTCAAACACAGGACCCAACCCCCGGACCCAACCCCAGGACCCAACCCGACAAACTCAACCCCAGGACCAATCCCACCAACTGAACCCCGGGACCCAATCCCACCAACTCAACCCCATGACCGAAACCCATGACCCAAACCCAGGACGCAACCCCAGGACCCAACCACACTAACTCAACCCCAGGACTCAACCCCAGGACCCAACCCAACAAACTCAACCCCCGGACCCAACCCCAGGACCCAACCCCAGGACCCAACCCCACCAACTCAACCCCATGACTCAACCCCAGGACCTGACCCCAGGAACCAACTCAAACAACTCAACCCCAGGACCCAACCCCAGGACCCAACCCAACAAACTCAACCCCCGGACCCAACCCCAGGACCCAACCCCACCAACTCAACCCCATGACTCAACCCCAGGACCTGACCCCAGGAACCAACTCAAACAACTCAACCCCAGGACCCAACCCCAGGATCCAACCCCAACAACTCAACACCAGGACCCAACCCCAGGACCCAACCCCACCAACTCAACCCCAGGACCCAACCCCAGGACCCAACCCCAGGACCCAACCCCACCAACTCAACACCAGGACCCAACCCCAGGACCCAACCCCACCAACTCAACCCAAGGACCCAACCCCTTCAACTCAACCCCAGGACCCAACCCCAGGACCCAACCCCACCAACCCAACCCCAGGACCCAACCCCACCAACTCAACCCCAGGATACAACCCCAGGACCCAACCCCACCAACTCAACCCGATGACCCAACCCAAGCATCCAACCCCACCGACTCAACCACAAGACCCAACCCCAGGACCCAACCCCAGGACCCACCCCCAGGACCCAACCCCAGGATCCAACCGCAGCAACTCAACCCCAGGACCCAACCCCAGGATCCAACCCCACCAACTTAACCCCAGGACCCAACCCCCGGACCCAACCCCAGGATCCAACCCCACAAACTCAACCCCAGGACCCAATCCCACCAACTCAACCCCAGGACTCAACCCCAGGACCCAACCCACGGACCCAACCCCAGGATCCAACCCCACAAACTCAACTCCAGGACCCAACCCCAGGATCCAACCCCACAAACTCAACCCCAGGACCCAACCCCAGGACCCAACCGCAGGACCCAACCCCACCAACTGAACCCCAGGACCCAACCCCACATACTCAACCCGAGGACCCAACCCCAGGACCCAACGCCACCAACTCAACCCCAGCACCTAACCCCAGGACCCAACCGCAGGACCCAACCCCACCAACCCAAACACAGGATCCAGCCCCACCAACTGAACCCCGGGACCCAACCCCCGGACCCAACCCCACCAACTTAACCCCAGGACCCAACCCCACCAACTCAACCGCAGGACCCAACCCCAGGACCCAATCCCACCAACCCAACCCCAGGACCCAACCCCACCAAATCAACCCCAGGACACAAACCCAGGACCCAACCCCAGGACCCAACCCCACCAACTCAACCCTAGGACCCAACCCCAGGACCCACCTCCAGGACCCAAACCCAGGATCCAACACCACCAACTGAACACCAGGACCCAACCCCATGACCCAACACCACCAACTCAACCCCAGGACCCAACCCCAGGACCCAACCCCACCAACTCAACCCCAGCACCCAACCCCATGACCCAACCCCACCAACTCAATCCCAGGACCCAACCCCACAAATTCAATCCCAGGACCCAATCCCACCAACTCAAACCCAGGACTCAACCCCAGGACACAATCCCCGGACCCATCCCAGGATCCAACCCCACAAACTCAACTCCAGGACCCAACCACAGGACCCAACCCCAGGACCCAACCCCACCAACTCAACCCCAGCACCCAACCCCAGGACCCAACCCCAGGACCCAACCCCACCAACTCAACCCCAGGACCCAACCCCAGGACCCAACCCAAGGACCCAACCCCACCAACTCAACCCCAGCACCCAACCCCATGACCCAACCCCACCAACTCAATCCCAGGACCCAACACCACAAATTCAACCCCAGGACCCAATCCCACCAACTCAACCCCAACACTAACCCCAGGACCCAACCCCACCAACTGATCCCCAGGACCCAACCCCAGGACCCAACCCCACCAACCCAACCCCAGGATCCAACCCCACCAACTGAACCCCAGGACCCAATCCCACCAACTCAACCCCAGGACTCAACCCCAGGACCCAACCCCCAGACCCAACCCCAGGATCCAACCCCACAAACTCAACCCCAGGACCCAAGCCCCGGACCCAACACCAGGATCCAACCCCACAAACTCAACCCCAGGACCCAACCCCCGGACACAACCCCAGGATCCAACCCCACAAACTCAACCCCAGGACCCAACCCCACCAACTGAACCCCGGGACCCAATCCCACCAACTCAACGCCAGGACCCAATCCCACCAACTCAACCCCAGGACCCAACCCCACCAACTCAACCCCGGGACACAATCCCACCAACTCAACCCCAGGACCCAATCCCACCAACTCAACCCCAGGACCCAACCCCAGAAACTCAACCCCAGGACCCAACCCCACCAACTCAACCCCAGGACCCAACCCCCGGACCCAACCCCAGGATCCAACCCCACAAATTCAACCCCAGAAACCAACCCCACCAACTCAACCCCAGGACCCAACCCCACCAACCCAACCCCCGGACCCAACCCCAGAACCCAATCTCACCAACTCAACCCCAGGACCCAACCCCACCAACTCAACCCCGGTACACAATCCTACCAACTCAACCCCAGGACCCAATCCCACCAACTCAACCCCAGGACCAAACCCCAGAAGCTCAACCCCAGGACCCAACCCCACCAACTCAACCCCAGGACCCAACCCCCAGACCCAACCCCAGGATCCAACCCCACAAATTCAACCCCAGAACCCAACCCCACCAACTCAACCCAGGACCCAACCCCACCAACCAAACCCCCGGACCCAAACCCAGGATCCAACCCCACAAACTCAACCCCAGGACACAACCCACCAACTCAACCCCAGGAACTCAACCCCAGGCATCACGGGTCCTACATACCCCTGATTATTTCCTACCTGTCGCATCCCTGAGTACCGCATACCCTTACTATCCCTGGGTACTGCCCACGTGCACCATCCAGAGGTGTAGGCTACCGGTAGCATCTCTGTGTACAGCCTACCCATAATATCTCTTCGCACTGCCTGCCTGAATGTAATTGATTCCTTGAATACTGATACTTCTCTTGGTTAAATATTAAAACAAAATTATTTGAGTACAATACACTGAGTGGAACTGAAAGCCACAGTAAGGAGGAGTTGGGAATTTACCAGTCCTTGCGTTCATGGTGGCTGGAACACTTTGCTTAGTCTCCTTAATGGCTGATATTCCTATACCATACTCAGTACCAGGCAATAGATCTGCAGGCAAAATAAAGAGGCCAGCTAATCAGACAGCAACAACACCAATCACCATCATCATCTTCATCAACACTGTCATCGTCATCAACACCATTAGTAGCTTTATTATACCAACAACATCAGCAGCACTATCTATATCATCATCATTGCCCTTGAGGTGGGGAGTTTAGCCCTGGTATAACAGATCCGCACTCCATTCCCTGTGTTCTGTGGCCCATCAATGGGTGAATGCTAATGCCATGGAAGCTGTTACTCACCAGTCAGGGTGACCTTGCTTGTTGGCCCTGTGTTTTCGGGCACAATCAGCTCATGGTACTGGCCGCCTGCCAGTGTGCTGTAGACCACCCTGTACTTGTCTACGTCAGCTTGACTGTTGTCCCATTCCAGCCCCAGCCTGCTGTCCCCCGGGGTCACCACACGCAGGTTTCTTGGAGCGTCAATCTCTGTGGAATAAAGCACGAAGCATGGAAGTTTACAGGAAGGACCAAGATAGACAACAAGCCACCATTCACCCCAACCGCCCTCTAGCTCCTCCATATCCAGGTCTGAGATAGTGGACATACGTCCTTCAGCTGAGGGTGTGCTACCAACCTCTGCGTATTGTCTCGAGTCTCCCAAAGCCACAGCTCAGGATAGTTTTCCAGCCTGGTGCTCCGGGAGAGTCATCGCCTGCCAAGTGTGCATGTGGGAAATTCCAGAATGCACCGACTGGCTGGGAATTCAAGAGCACATGGACTGTCTGGGAATTCCAAAGCGCACAGACACTCTGGGAATTCCAGAACACATGGACGGTCTGGGAATTCCAGAATGCACGGACGGTCTGGGAATTCCTGAGCACAAAAATTGTCTGGGAATTCCAGAGTGCACAGACTGTCCGGGAATTCCAGAGTGCACGGACTGTCTGGGAATTCCAGACCACATTGACTGTCTGGAAATTCCAGAGTGCACGGACTGTGTGGTGAGTCCAGAGTGCACGGACTGTGTGGTGAGTCCAGAGTGCACAGACTGTGTGGGGACTCCAGAGTGCACAGATTGTATGGGGATTCCAGAGTGCACAGACAGTGTGGGGGTTCCAGAGTGAACAGACTATGTGGGGATTCCAAAGTGCACGGACTGTGTGGGGATTACAGAGTGCACAGACAGTGTTTGGAATCCAGAGTGCAGAGCCTGTGTGGGGATTCCAGAGTGCACAGACTGTGTGGGGATTCCAGTGTGCACAGACTGTTTGGGGATTCCACAGTAAACAGACTGTGCAGGGATTCCAGAGAGCACAGACTGTGTGGGGATTCCAGAGTGCACAGACTGCCTGGGGATTCCAGAGTGCACAGACTGCCTGGGGATTCCAGAGTGCACAGACTGTGTGGGGATTCCAGAGGGCACAGACTGCCTGGGGATTCCAGAGTGCACAGACTGTATGGGGATTCCAGTGTGCACAGACTGTGTGGGGATTCCACAGTGCACAGACTGTGTGGGGATTCCACAGTGCACAGACGGTGTGGGGATTCCAGAGTGCACAGACTGTGTGGGGATTCCAGAGGGCACAGACTGCCTGGGGATTCCAGAGTGCACAGACTGTGTGGGGATTCCAGTGAGCACAGACTGTGTGGAGATTCCAGAGTGCACAGACTGTGTGGAGATTCCAGAGTGCACAGATTGTGTGGGGATTCCAGTGAGCACAGACTGTGTGGAGATTCCAGAGTGCACAGAATGCGTGGGGATTCCAGAGTGCACAGACTGTGTGGGGTTTCCAAAGTGCACAGGCTGTGTGGGGTTTCCAAAGTGCACAGGCTGTGTGGAGATTCCAGAGTGCACAGACTGTGTGGGGATTCTAGAGTGCACGGACTGTGTGGAGATTCCAGAGTGCACAGAGTGTGTGGGGATTCTAGAGTGCACGGACTGTGTGGGGATTCCAGAGTGCACAGATTTTGTGCGTATTCCAGATTCAGAAGAAGCAGAAGAAGGAGAAGGAGAAGGTGAAGTCTGGAGGGTGAATCAGAAGAAGTAGAAGAAGGAGAAGGAGAAGGTGAAGTCAGGAGGGTGAATCAGAGGAAGCAGAAGAAGGAGAAGGAGAAGGTGAAGTCTGGAGGGTGAATCAGAATCAGTGTGGGGATTCCCAGGTGCACAGACTGTGTGGGGATACGAGAGCGCCCGGACTGTGTTTGAATTCCACAGTGCACAGACTGTGTGGGGACTCCAGAGTGCACAGATTGTGTGGGGACTCCAGAGTGCACAGATTGTGTTGGGATTCCAGAGTGCACAGACAGTGTGGGGGTTCCAGAGTGCACAGTGTGTGGGAATTCCAGAGTGCACGGACAGTGTGGGGATTCCAGAGTGCACAGTGTGTGGGAATTCCAGAGTGCACGGACAGTGTGGGGATTCCAGAGTGCACAGACTGTGTTTGGAAATCCAGAGTGCACAGACTGTGTGGGGATTCCAGAGGGCACAGACTGTGATTGGATTCCAGTGTGCACAGACTGTGTGGGGATTCCAGAGTGCACAGACTGTGTGGGGATTCAAGATGGCACAGACTGTGTTTGGATTCCAGAGTGCACAGACTGTGTGGGGATTCCAGAGTGCACAGACTGTGTGGGGATTCCAGAGGGCACAGACTGTGTTTGGATTCCAGACTGCACAGAGTGTGGGTATTCCAGAATGCACAGGCTGTGTGGGGATTCCAGAGGGCACAGACTGTGATTGGATTCCAGTGTGCACAGACTGTGTGGGGATTCCAGTGAGCACAGACTGTGTGGGGATTCCAGTGTGCACAGACTGTGTGGGGATTCCAGTGAGCACAGACTGTGTGGGGATTCCAGTGAGCACAGACTTTGTGGGGATTCCAGTGAGCACAGACTGTGTGGGGATTCCAGTGAGCACAGACTTGGTGGGGATTCCAGAGTGCACAGACTGTGTGGGGATTCCAGAGTGCACAGACTGTGTGGGGATTCCAGAGCGCACAGGCTGTGTGGAGATTCCAGAGGGCACAGACGGCATGGGGATTCCAGAGTGCACAGATTGTGTGGGGATTCCAGAGTGCACAGACTGTGTGGGGATTCCAGAGGGCACAGACTGCGTGGGGATTCCAGAATGCAAGGGCTGTGTGGAGATTCCAGAGTGCACAGACTGTGTGGGGATTCCAGAGTGCACGGATGGTGTGGGGCTTCAAGAGTGCACAGATTTTCTGGGGATTCCAGATTGAAGAGACTGTGTGGGGATTCCCGAGTGCATAGACTGTGTTTGGATCCCTGAGTGCACAGACTGTGTGGGGATTCTAGAGTGCACAGATTTTGTGCGGATTCCAGATTGCAGAGACATTGTGGGGATTCCTGAGTGCACAGACAGTGTTTGGATCCCAGAGCACACAGACTGTGTAGGGATTCCAGAGTGCACGGACTGTGTGGGGATATGAGAGCGCCCGGACTGTGTGGGGATTCCAGATGCACAGACTGTGCGGGGATTCCAGGTTGCACTGACTGTGTTTGGATTCCAGAGGGCACAGACTGTGTGGGGATTCCAGAGGGCACAGACTGTGTGGGGATTCCAGAGTGCACAGACTGTGTGGGGATTCCAGAGTGCACAGACTGTGTGGGGATTCCAGAGTGCAGAGACACTGTGGGGATTCCAGATTGCACAGACTGTGTGGGGATTCCAGAGTGCACAGACTGTGTGGGGATTCCAGAGCGCACAGACTGTGTGGGGATTCCAGAGCGCACAGACAGTGTGGGGATCCAGAGTTCACAGACTGTGTGGGAATGCCAGAGTGCACAGACTGTGTTTGGGTTACAGAGTGTACGAGCTGTGTGGGGATTCCAGAGTGCACAGACTGTGTTTGGATTCCAGGGTGCACGGGCTATGCGGGGCTTCCAGAGTGCACAGATTTTGTGCGGATTCCAGATTGCAGAGACTGTGTGGGGATTCCCGAGTGCACAGACTGTGTTTGGATCCCAGAGCACACAGACTGTGTGGGGATATGAGAGCACCCGGACTGTGTGGGGATTCCAGATGCACAGACTGTGTGGGGATTCCAAAGTGCACAGACTGTGTGGGGATTCCAGCGTGCACAGACTGTGCGGGGATTCAAGAGTGCACTGACTGTGAGGGGATTCCAGCATGAACGGGCTGTGTGGGGATTCCAGAGTGCAGAGACTGTGTTTGAATTCCAGAGTGCACAGGCTGTGTGGGGATGCCAGAGTGCAGAGGCACTGTGGGGAATCCAGTGAGCACAGAATGTGTGGGGATGGCAGAGTGCACAGACTGTGTGGGGATTCCACAGTGCCAGACTGTGTGGGGATTCCAGAGTGCACAGATTGTGTTGGGATTCCAGATTGCAGAGACTGTGTGGGGATTCCAGAGGGCACAGACTGTGATTGGATTCCAGTGTGCACAGACTGTGTGGGGATTCCAGTGAGCACAGACTGTGTGGGGATTCCAGTGTGCACAGACTGTGTGGGGATTCCAGTGAGCACAGACTGTGTGGGGATTCCAGTGAGCACAGACTTTGTGGGGATTCCAGTGAGCACAGACTGTGTGGGGATTCCAGTGAGCACAGACTTGGTGGGGATTCCAGAGTGCACAGACTGTGTGGGGATTCCAGAGTGCACAGACTGTGTGGGGATTCCAGAGCGCACAGGCTGTGTGGAGATTCCAGAGGGCACAGACGGCATGGGGATTCCAGAGTGCACAGATTGTGTGGGGATTCCAGAGTGCACAGACTGTGTGGGGATTCCAGAGGGCACAGACTGCGTGGGGATTCCAGAATGCAAGGGCTGTGTGGAGATTCCAGAGTGCACAGACTGTGTGGGGATTCCAGAGTGCACGGATGGTGTGGGGCTTCAAGAGTGCACAGATTTTCTGGGGATTCCAGATTGAAGAGACTGTGTGGGGATTCCCGAGTGCATAGACTGTGTTTGGATCCCTGAGTGCACAGACTGTGTGGGGATTCTAGAGTGCACAGATTTTGTGCGGATTCCAGATTGCAGAGACATTGTGGGGATTCCTGAGTGCACAGACAGTGTTTGGATCCCAGAGCACACAGACTGTGTAGGGATTCCAGAGTGCACGGACTGTGTGGGGATATGAGAGCGCCCGGACTGTGTGGGGATTCCAGATGCACAGACTGTGCGGGGATTCCAGGTTGCACTGACTGTGTTTGGATTCCAGAGGGCACAGACTGTGTGGGGATTCCAGAGGGCACAGACTGTGTGGGGATTCCAGAGTGCACAGACTGTGTGGGGATTCCAGAGTGCACAGACTGTGTGGGGATTCCAGAGTGCAGAGACACTGTGGGGATTCCAGATTGCACAGACTGTGTGGGGATTCCAGAGTGCACAGACTGTGTGGGGATTCCAGAGCGCACAGACTGTGTGGGGATTCCAGAGCGCATAGACAGTGTGGGGATCCAGAGTTCACAGACTGTGTGGGAATGCCAGAGTGCACAGACTGTGTTTGGGTTACAGAGTGTACGAGCTGTGTGGGGATTCCAGAGTGCACAGACTGTGTTTGGATTCCAGGGTGCACGGGCTATGCGGGGCTTCCAGAGTGCACAGATTTTGTGCGGATTCCAGATTGCAGAGACTGTGTGGGGATTCCCGAGTGCACAGACTGTGTTTGGATCCCAGAGCACACAGACTGTGTGGGGATATGAGAGCACCCGGACTGTGTGGGGATTCCAGATGCACAGACTGTGTGGGGATTCCAAAGTGCACAGACTGTGTGGGGATTCCAGCGTGCACAGACTGTGCGGGGATTCAAGAGTGCACTGACTGTGAGGGGATTCCAGCATGAACGGGCTGTGTGGGGATTCCAGAGTGCAGAGACTGTGTTTGAATTCCAGAGTGCACAGGCTGTGTGGGGATGCCAGAGTGCAGAGGCACTGTGGGGAATCCAGTGAGCACAGAATGTGTGGGGATGGCAGAGTGCACAGACTGTGTGGGGATTCCACAGTGCCAGACTGTGTGGGGATTCCAGAGTGCACAGATTGTGTTGGGATTCCAGATTGCAGAGACTGTGTGGGGATTCCTGAGTGCACAGACTGTGTTTGGATCCCAGACCACACAGACTGTGTGGGGATTCCCGAGTGCACAGACAGTGTGGGGATTCCAGAGTGCACAGACTGTGTGGGGATACCAGAGTGCAGAGACACTGTGGGGAATCCAGAGTGCACAGACTGTGGGGATTCCAGAGTGCACAGTGTGTGGGGATTCCAGAGTGCAGAGACACTGTGGGGAATCCAGAGTGCACAGACTGTGGGGAATCCAGTGTGCACAGACTGTGGGGAATCCAGTGTGCACAGACTGTGTGGGTATTCCAGAGTAAACAAACTTTGCAGGGTTTCCAGATTGCACAGATTGTGTGGGGATTCCAGAGTGCACACACAGTGTGGGGATTCCTGAGTGCACAGATGGTGTGGGGATTCCAGATTGCACAGACTGTGTGGGGATTCCAGAGGGCACAGACTGTGTGGGGATTCCAGGGCACACAGATGGTGTGGGGATTCAAGATTGCACAGACTGTGTGGGGATTCCAGAGGGCACAGACTGTGTGGGGATTCCAGAGCACACAGACAGTGTGGGGATTACAGAGTGCACAGACTGTGTGGGGATACCAGAGTGCACAGACTGTGTGGGGATTCCAGAGTGCACAGACTGTGTGGAGATTCCAGAGTGCACGGACTGTGTGGGGATTCCAGAGTGCACAGACGGTGTGGGGATTACAGAGTGCACAGACTGTGTGGGGATTCCAGAATGCACGGGCTGTGTGGGGATTTCAGTGTGAACAGATTGTGTGGGGATTCCAGAGCGCACGGGCTGTGTGGCGTTCCCAGAGTGCACAGACTGTGTGGGGATTCCAGAATGTACAGACTGTGTGGGGATTCCAGAGGGCACAGACTGTGATTGGATTCCAGTGTGCACAGACTGTGTTTGGATCCCAGAGCACACAGACTGTTTGGGGATTCCAGAGTGCACGGACTGTGTGACGATACCAGAGTGCACATACTGTGTAGGGATTCCAGCGTGCACAGACTATGTGGGGATTCCAGATTGCACAGAATGTGTGGGAAATCCAGAGTGCACAGATTGTGTTTGGATCACAGAGCACATAGACTGTGTGGGGATTCCAGAGTGCACAGACTGTGTGGAGATTCCAGAGTGCAAAGGCTGTGTCTGGATTCCAGAGTGCACGGACTGTATGGGGATTCCAGAGGGCACAGACTGTGTGGGGATTCCAGAGGGCACAGACTGTGTGGGGATTCCAGAGGGCACAGACTGTTTGGGGATTCCAGAGGGCACAGACTGTGTGGAGATTCCAGAGTGCAAAGGCTGTGTCTGGATTCCAGATTGCACGGACTGTCTGGAGATTCCAGAGGGCACAGACTGTGTGGGGATTCCAGAGGGCACAGATTGTGTGGGGATTCCAGAGTGCACAGAATGTGTGGGGATTCCAGAGGGCAGAGACTGTGTGGAGATTCCAGGGTGCACAGTCTTTGTGGAGATTCCAGAGTGCACGGACTGTGTGGAGCTTCCAGAGTGCACAGACTTTGTGGGCATTCCAGAGTGCACAGGCTTTGTTAGAATTCCAAAGTGCACAGACTGTCTTGGAATTCCAGAGGGCAAAGACTGTGTGGGGATTCCAGAGGGCACAGACTGTGTGGGGATTCCAGAGGGCACAGAATGTGTGGGGATTCCAGAGGGCACGGACTGTATGAGGATTCCAGAGGGCACAGACTGTGTGGGGATTCCAGAGGGCACAGACTGTGTGGGGATTCCAGAGTGCACAGAATGTGTGGGGATTCCAGAGTGCACAGATTGTGTGGTGAATCCAGAGTGTATAGACTGTGTTTGAATCCCAGAGTGCACAGAATGCGTGGGGATTCCAGAGTGCACAGTCTTTGTGGGGATTCCAGAGTGCACAGACTGTGTGGGGATACCAGAGTGCACAGACTGTGTGGGGATTCCAGAGTGCACAGACTGTGTGGGGATTCCAGAATGCACAGGCTGTGTGGGGATTTCAGTGTGAACAGATTGTGTGGGGATTCCAGAGCGCACGGGCTGTGTGGCGATCCCAGAGTGCACAGACTGTGTGGGGATTCCAGAATGTACAGACTGTGTGGGGATTCCACAGTGCACAGACGGTGTGGGGAATCCGGTGTTCCCAGAGTGTGTGGGGATTCCAGAGTGCACTGACTGTGTGGGGATTCCAGATTGCACAGATTGTGTGGGGATTACAGAGCACATAGACTGTGTGGGGATTCCAGAGTGCACAGACTGTGTGGGGATTCCAGAGTGCACTGAATGTGTGGGGATTCCAGAGGGCACAGACTGTGTGGAGATTCCAGAGTGCAAAGGCTGTGTCTGGATTCCAGAGTGCACGGACTGTATGGGGATTCCAGAGGGCACAGACTGTGTGGGGATTCCAGAGGGCACAGACTGTGTGGGGATTCCAGAGGGCACAGACTGTTTGGGGATTCCAGAGGGCACAGACTGTGTGGAGATTCCAGAGTGCAAAGGCTGTGTCTGGATTCCAGATTGCACGGACTGTCTGGAGATTCCAGAGGGCACAGACTGTGTGGGGATTCCAGAGGGCACAGATTGTGTGGGGATTCCAGAGTGCACAGAATGTGTGGGGATTCCAGAGGGCAGAGACTGTGTGGAGATTCCAGGGTGCACAGTCTTTGTGGAGATTCCAGAGTGCACGGACTGTGTGGAGCTTCCAGAGTGCACAGACTTTGTGGGCATTCCAGAGTGCACAGGCTTTGTTAGAATTCCAAAGTGCACAGACTGTCTTGGAATTCCAGAGGGCAAAGACTGTGTGGGGATTCCAGAGGGCACAGACTGTGTGGGGATTCCAGAGGGCACAGAATGTGTGGGGATTCCAGAGGGCACGGACTGTATGAGGATTCCAGAGGGCACAGACTGTGTGGGGATTCCAGAGGGCACAGACTGTGTGGGGATTCCAGAGTGCACAGAATGTGTGGGGATTCCAGAGTGCACAGATTGTGTGGTGAATCCAGAGTGTACAGACTGTGTTTGAATCCCAGAGTGCACAGAATGCGTGGGGATTCCAGAGTGCACAGTCTTTGTGGGGATTCCAGAGTGCACAGACTGTGTGGGGATACCAGAGTGCACAGACTGTGTGGGGATTCCAGAGTGCACAGACTGTGTGGGGATTCCAGAATGCACGGGCTGTGTGGGGATTTCAGTGTGAACAGATTGTGTGGGGATTCCAGAGCGCACGGGCTGTGTGGCGATCCCAGAGTGCACAGACTGTGTGGGGATTCCAGAATGTACAGACTGTGTGGGGATTCCACAGTGCACAGACGGTGTGGGGAATCCGGTGTTCCCAGAGTGTGTGGGGATTCCAGAGTGCACTGACTGTGTGGGGATTCCAGATTGCACAGATTGTGTGGGGATTCCAGAGTGCACAGACTGTGTGGGGATTCCTGAGTGCACAGACTGTGTGGGGATACCAGAGTGCACAGGCTGTATTGGGAGTCCAGGGTGCACAGACTCTGTGGGCATTCCAGAGCGCACAGACGGTGTGGGGATTACAGAGCACACAGAATGGGTGGGGATTCCAGAGTGCACAGTGTGTGGGAATACCAGAGTGCACGGACTGTGTGGGGATTCCAGAGTGCACAGACTGTCTGGGGATTCCAGACTGCACAGACTGTGTGAGGACTCAAGTGCGCACAGACAGTGTTTGGAAATCCAGAGTTCACAGACTGTGTGGGGATGCCAGAGTGCACAGACTGTGTTTGGGTTACAGAGTGTATGAGCTGTGTGGGGATTCCAGAGTTCACAGGCTGTGTGGGGATTCCAGAGTGCACAGACTGTGTTTGGATTCCAGATTAAACAGACTGTGTTTGGATTGCAAAATACACAGACTGTGTGGGGATTCCAGAGTGCACAGACTGTGTGGGGATTCCAGAGTGCACAGACAGTGTGGGGATTCCAGAGTGCACAGACTGTGTGGGGATACCAGAGTGCACAGAATGTGTGGGGATTGCAGTGTGCACAATGTGTGTGGGGATTCCACAGTGTACAGACTGTGTGGAGCTTCCAGAGTGCACAGACTTTGTGGGGATTCCAGATTGCACAGACTGTGTGGGATACCAGAGGGCACAGGCTTTGTTAGAATTCCAAAGTGCAGAGGCTGTGTGGAGATTCCAGAGTGCATGGGCTGTGTGGGGATTCAAGAGTGCACAGACGGTGTCTAGATTACAGAGTGCACGGACTGTGTGACGATACCAGAGTGCACATACTGTGTAGGGATTCCAGCGTGCACAGACTATGTGGGGATTCCAGATTGCACAGAATGTGTGGGAAATCCAGAGTGCACAGATTGTGTTTGGATCACAGAGCACACAGACTGTGTGGGGATTCCAGAGTGCACAGACTGTGTGGGGATTCCAGAGTGCACTGAATGTGTGGGGATTCCAGAGTGCACAGTTTGTGTTTGGATCCCAGAGCCACAGAATGCGTAGGGACTCCAGAGTGCACAGTTTGTGTTTGGATCCCAGAGCACACAGACTGTGTGGGGCTACCAGAGTGCACAGACTGTATTGGGTGATTGCGAGTTCAGGCTTCACAGACTGTGCGGGGATTCCAGAGCGCACAGACTGTGTTTGGATCCCAGAGCGCACAGAATGCGTAGGGATTCCAGAGTGCACAGTTTTTGTTTGGATCCCAGAGCGCGCAGACAGTGTGGGGATTACAGGGTGCACAGACTGTGTGGGGCTACCAGAGTGCACAGACTGTATTGGGTGATTGCGAGTTCAGGGTTCACAGACTGTGCGGGGATTCCAGAGCGCACAGACTGTGTTTGGATCCCAGAGCGCACAGAATGCGTAGGGATTCCAGAGTGCACAGTTTTTGTTTGGATCCCAGAGCGCGCAGACAGTGTGGGGATTACAGGGTGCACAGACTGTGTGGGGCTACCAGAGTGCACAGGCTGTATTGGGTGATTGCGAGTTCAGGGTTCACAGACTGTGCGGGGATTCCAGAGCGCACAGACTGTGTTTGGATCCCAGAGCGCACAGAATGCGTAGGGATTCCAGAGTGCACAGTTTTTGTTTGGATCCCAGAGCGCGCAGACAGTGTGGGGATTACAGGGTGCACAGACTGTGTGGGGCTACCAGAGTGCACAGACTGTATTGGGTGATTGCGAGTTCAGGGTTCACAGACTGTGCGGGGATTCCAGAGCGCACAGACTGTGTTTGGATCCCAGAGCGCACAGAATGCGTAGGGATTCCAGAGTGCACAGTTTTTGTTTGGATCCCAGAGCGCGCAGACAGTGTGGGGATTACAGGGTGCACAGACTGTGTGGGGCTACCAGAGTGCACAGACTGTATTGGGTGATTGCAAGTTCAGGGTTCACAGACTGTGTTTGGATCCCAGAGCGCACACACTTTGTGGGGATTCCAGAGTGCACGGACTGTGTGGGAATTCCAGAGTGCACAGGCTTTGTTCGAATTCCAAAGTGCAGAGGCTGTGTGGGGATTCCAGAGTGCATGGGCTGTGTGGGGATTTCTGAGTGCACAGGCTGTGTGGGGATTCCAGAGTGCACGGAATGTATTGGGATCCCAGAGCGCATAGACAGTGTGGGGATTACAGGGTGCACAGACTATGTGGGGCTACCAGAGTGCACAGACTGTATTGGGTGATTGCGATTTCAGGGTTTACAGACTGTGCAGGGATTCCTGAGTGCACAGACTGTGTTTGGGTTACAGAGTGCACCGGCTGTGTGGGGATTGCAGAGTGCACAGACTGTGTGCGGATTCCAGAGTGCACAGACAGTGTGGGGATTCCAGAGGGCACAGACTGTGTCGGGATTCCAGAGGGCACGGACTGTATGAGGATTCCAGAGGGCACAGACTGTGTGGGGATTCCAGAGGGCACAGACTGTGTGGGGATTCCAGAGTGCACAGAATGTGTGGGGATTCCAGAGTGCACAGATTGTGTGGTGAATCCAGAGTGTACAGACTGTGTTTGAATCCCAGAGTGCACAGAATGCGTGGGGATTCCAGAGTGCACAGTCTTTGTGGGGATTCCAGAGTGCACAGACTGTGTGGAGATTCCAGAGTGCACGGACTGTGTGGGGATTCCAGAGTGCACAGACGGTGTGGGGATTACAGAGTGCACAGACTGTGTGGGGATTCCAGAATGCACGGGCTGTGTGGGGATTTCAGTGTGAACAGATTGTGTGGGGATTCCAGAGCGCACGGGCTGTGTGGCGATCCCAGAGTGCACAGACTGTGTGGGGACTCCAGAATGTACAGACTGTGTGGGGATTCCAGAGGGCACAGACTGTGATTGGATTCCAGTGTGCACAGACTGTGTTTGGATCCCAGAGCACACAGACTGTTTGGGGATTCCAGAGTTCATGGACTGTGTGGGGATACGAGAGTGCACAGACTGTGTGGGGATTCCACAGTGCACAGACGGTGTGGGGAATCCGGTGTTCCCAGAGTGTGTGGGGATTCCAGAGTGCACTGACTGTGTGGGGATTCCAGATTGCACAGATTGTGTGGGGATTCCAGAGTGCACAGACTGTGTGGGGATTCCTGAGTGCACAGACTGTGTGGGGATACCAGAGTGCACAGGCTGTATTGGGAGTCCAGGGTGCACAGACTCTGTGGGCATTCCAGAGCGCACAGACGGTGTGGAGATTACAGAGCACACAGAATGGGTGGGGATTCCAGAGTGCACAGTGTGTGGGAATAGCAGAGTGCACGGACTGTGTGGGGATTCCAGAGTGCACAGACTGTCTGGGGATTCCAGACTGCACAGACTGTGTGAGGACTCAAGTGCGCACAGACAGTGTTTGGAAATCCAGAGTTCACAGACTGTGTGGGGATGCCAGAGTGCACAGACTGTGTTTGGGTTACAGAGTGTATGAGCTGTGTGGGGATTCCAGAGTTCACAGGCTGTGTGGGGATTCCAGAGTGCACAGACTGTGTTTGGATTCCAGATTAAACAGACTGTGTTTGGATTGCAAAATACACAGACTGTGTGGGGATTCCAGAGTGCACAGACTGTGTGGGGATTCCAGAGTGCACAGACAGTGTGGGGATTCCAGAGTGCACAGACTGTGTGGGGATACCAGAGTGCACAGAATGTGTGGGGATTGCAGTGTGCACAATTTGTGTGGGGATTCCACAGTGTACAGACTGTGTGGAGCTTCCAGAGTGCACAGACGTTGTGGGGATTCCAGATTGCACAGACTGTGTGGGATACCAGAGGGCACAGGCTTTGTTAGAATTCCAAAGTGCAGAGGCTGTGTGGAGATTCCAGAGTGCATGGGCTGTGTGGGGATTCAAGAGTGCACAGACTGTGTCTAGATTACAGAGTGCACGGACTGTGTGACGATACCAGAGTGCACATACTGTGTAGGGATTCCAGCATGCACAGACTATGTGGGGATTCCAGATTGCACAGAATGTGTGGGAAATCCAGAGTGCACAGATTGTGTTTGGATCACAGAGCACACAGACTGTGTGGGGATTCCAGAGTGCACAGACTGTGTGGGGATTCCAGAGTGCACTGAATGTGTGGGGATTCCAGAGTGCACAGTTTGTGTTTGGATCCCAGAGCCACAGAATGCGTAGGGACTCCAGAGTGCACAGTTTGTGTTTGGATCCCAGAGCACACAGACTGTGTGTGGCTACCAGAGTGCACAGACTGTATTGGGTGATTGCGAGTTCAGGGTTCACAGACTGTGCAGGGATTCCAGAGCGCACAGACTGTGTTTGGATCCCAGAGCGCACAGAATGCGTAGGGATTCCAGAGTGCACAGTTTTTGTTTGGATCCCAGAGCGCGCAGACAGTGTGGGGATTACAGGGTGCACAGACTGTGTGGGGCTACCAGAGTGCACAGACTGTATTGGGTGATTGCGAATTCAGGGTTCACAGACTGTGTGGGGATTCCAGAGCGCACAGACTGTGTTTGGATCCCAGAGCGCACAGAATGCGTAGGGATTCCAGAGTGCACAGTTTTTGTTTGGATCCCAGAACGCGCAGACAGTGTGGGGATTACAGGGTGCACAGACTGTGTGGGGCTACCAGAGTGCACAGACTGTATTGGGTGATTGCAAGTTCAGGGTTCACAGACTGTGCGGGGATTCCAGAGCGCACAGACTGTGTTTGGATCCCAGAGCGCACACACTTTGTGGGGATTCCAGAGTGCACGGACTGTGTGGGAATTCCAGAGTGCACAGGCTTTGTTAGAATTCCAAAGTGCAGAGGCTGTGTGGAGATTCCAGAGTGCATGGGCTGTGTAGGGATTTCTGAGTGCACAGGCTGTGTGGGGATTCCAGAGTGCACGGAATGTATTGGGATCCCAGAGCGCATAGACAGTGTGGGGATTACAGGGTGCACAGACTATGTGGGGCTACCAGAGTGCACAGACTGTATTGGGTGATTGCAATTTCAGGGTTTACAGACTGTGCAGGGATTCCTGAGTGCACAGACTGTGTTTGGGTTACCGAGTGCACCGGCTGTGTGGGGATTCCAGAGTGCACAGACTGTGTGGGGATTCCAGAGTGCACAGACAGTGTGGGGATTCCAGAGTGCACAGAATGTGTGGGGATTCCAGAGGGCACAGACTGTGTTGGGATTCCAGAGGGCACAGACTGTGTGGGGATTCCAGAGGGCACAGACTGTGTGGGGATTCCAGAGGGCACAGACTGTGTTGGGATTCCAGAGGGCACAGACTGTGTGGGGATTCCAGAGGGCACAGCATGTGTGGGGATTCCAGAGGGCACAGAATGTGTGGGGATTCCAGAGTGCACAGACTGTGTTTGAATCCCAGAGTGCACAGAATGCGTGGGGATTCCAGAGTGCACAGTCTTTGTGGGGATTCCAGAGTGCACAGACTGTGGGGGTTCCAGAGTGCACGGGCTGTGTGGGGATCCCAGGGTGCACAGACTGTGTGGGGATGCCACAGTGAACAGACTATGTAGGAATTCCAGAGTGAACAGACTATGTAGGGATTCCAGAGTGCACAGACTGCGTGGGGATCCCAGAGTGCACGGACTGTGTGGGGATTACATAGTGCACAGACTGTGTGAGGATTCCAGTGTGCACAGACTAAGTGGGGATTGCAAGCGCACAGAATGCGTGGGGATTCCAGAGTGCACAGTCTTTGTGGGGATTCCAGAGTGCACGGACTGTGTGGCGATTCCAGAGTGCACAGAATGTGTGGGAATTCCAGTGTGCACAGATAGTGTGGGGACTCCAGAGTGCACAGACTACCTGGGGATTCCAGAGTGCATGGGCTGTGTGGGGATCCCAGAGTGCACAGACTGCGCGGGGATTCCAGAGTGCACAGAATGTGTGGGGATTCCAGATTGCACAGACAGTGTGGGGATTCCAGAGCGCAAAGAATGCGTGGGGATTCCAGAGTGCACGGACTGTGTGGAGCTTCCAGAGGGCACAGACTGTGTGGGGATTCCAGAGGGCACAGACTGTGTGGGGATTCCAGAGGGCACAGACTGTGTGGGGATTCCAGAGGGCACAGACTGTGTGGGGTTCCAGAGGGCACAGACTGTGTGGAGCTTCCAGAGTGCACAGACTGTGTGGGGATTCCAGAGTGCACAGACTGTGTGGGGATTCCAGAGTGCACAGACTGTGTGGGGATTCCAGAGGGCACAGACTGTGTGGGGATTCCAGAGGGCACAGACTGTGTGGGGATTCCAGAGGGCACAGACTGTGTGGGGTTCCAGAGGGCACAGACTGTGTGGGGTTCCAGAGTGCACGGACTGTGTGGGGTTCCAGAGGGCACAGAATGTGTGGGGATTCCAGAGGGCACAGAATGTGTGGGGATTCCAGAGTGCACGGACTGTGTGGGGTTCCAGAGGGCACAGAATGTGTGGGGATTCCAGAGTGCACAGAATGTGTGGGGATTCCAGAGTGCACGGACTGTGTGGAGCTTCCAGAGTGCACAGACTGTGTGGGGATTCCAGAGTGCACAGACTGTGTGGGGATTCCAGAGGGCACAGACTATGTGGGGTTCCAGAGGGCACAGACTGTGTGGGGATTCCAGAGGGAACAGAATGTGTGGGGATTCCAGAGTGCACAGACTATGTGGGGTTCCAGAGGGCACAGACTATGTGGGGTTCCAGAGGGCACAGACTGTGTGGG
The DNA here is from genome assembly GCF_052327205.1 of Somniosus microcephalus. Taxonomy (NCBI): domain Eukaryota; kingdom Metazoa; phylum Chordata; class Chondrichthyes; order Squaliformes; family Somniosidae; genus Somniosus; species Somniosus microcephalus. The sequence goes on from NC_140989.1 coordinate 201,572,862, forward strand.
GATTCCAGAGGGAACAGAATGTGTGGGGATTCCAGAGGGCACAGACTGTGTGGAGATTCCAGCGTGCAAAGGCTGTGTCTGGATTCCAGAGTGCACGGACTGTCTGGAGATTCCAGAGGGCACAGACTGTGCGGGGATTCCAGAGGGCACAGATTGTGTGGGGATTCCAGAGTGCACAGAATGTGTGGGGATTCCAGAGGGCACAGATTGTGTGGGGATTCCAGAGTGCACAGAATGTGTGGGAATTCCAGAGGGCAGAGACTGTGTGGAGATTCCAGAGTGCACAGTCTTTGTGGAGATTCCAGAGTGCACGGACTGTGTGGAGCTTCCAGAGTGCACAGACTTTGTGGGGATTCCAGAGTGCACAGGCTTTGTTAGAATTCCAAAGTGCACAGACTGTCTGGAAATTCCAGAGGGCAAAGACTGTGTGGGGATTCCAGAGGGCACAGACTGTGTGGGGATTCCAGAGGGCACAGAATGTGTGGGGATTCCAGAGGGCACGGACTGTATGAGGATTCCAGAGGGCACAGACTGTGTGGGGATTCCAGAGGGCACAGGCTGTGTGGGGATTCCAGAGTGCACAGACTGTGTTTGGATTCCAGATTAAACAGACTGTGTTTGGATTGCAAAATACACAGACTGTGTGGGGATTCCAGAGGGCACAGAATGTGTGGGGATTCCAGAGGGCACGGACTGTATGAGGATTCCAGAGGGCACAGACTGTGTGGGGATTCCAGAGTGCACAGACAGTGTGGGGATTCCAGAGTGCACAGACTGTGTGGGGATACCAAAGTGCACAGAATGTGTGGGGATTGCAGTGTGCACAATTTGTGTGGGGATTCCACAGTGTACAGACTGTGTGGAGCTTCCAGAGTGCACAGACTTTGTGGGGATTCCGGATTGCACAGACTGTGTGGGATACCAGAGGGCACAGGCTTTGTTAGAATTCCAAAGTGCAGAGGCTGTGTGGAGATTCCAGAGTGCATGGGCTGTGTGACGATACCAGAGTGCACATACTGTGTAGGGATTCCAGTGTGCACAGACTATGTGGGGATTCCAGATTGCATAGAATGTGTGGGAAATCCAGAGTGCACAGATTGTGTTTGGATCACAGAGCACACAGACTGTGTGGGGATTCCAGAGTGCACTGAATGTGTGGGGATTCCAGAGTGCACAGTTTGTGTTTGGATCCCAGAGCCACAGAATGCGTAGGGACTCCAGAGTGCACAGTTTGTGTTTGGATCCCAGAGCACACAGACTGTGTGTGGCTACCAGAGTGCACAGACTGTATTGGGTGATTGCGAGTTCAGGGTTCACAGACTGTGCAGGGATTCCAGAGCGCACAGACTGTGTTTGGATCCCAGAGCGCACAGAATGCGTAGGGATTCCAGAGTGCACAGTTTTTGTTTGGATCCCAGAGCGCGCAGACAGTGTGGGGATTACAGGGTGCACAGACTGTGTGGGGCTACCAGAGTGCACAGACTGTATTGGGTGATTGCGAGTTCAGGGTTCACAGACTGTGTGGGGATTCCAGAGTGCACAGACTGTGTTTGGATCCCAGAGCGCACAGAAGGCGTAGGGATTCCAGAGTGCACAGTTTTTGTTTGGATCCCAGAGCGCGCAGACAGTGTGGGGATTACAGGGTGCACAGACTGTGTGGGGCTACCAGAGTGCACAGACTGTATTGGGTGATTGCAAGTTCAGGGTTCACAGACTGTGCGGGGATTCCAGAGCGCACAGACTGTGTTTGGATCCCAGAGCGCACACACTTTGTGGGGATTCCAGAGTGCACGGACTGTGTGGGAATTCCAGAGTGCACAGGCTTTGTTAGAATTCCAAAGTGCAGAGGCTGTGTGGAGATTCCAGAGTGCATGGGCTGTGTAGGGATTTCTGAGTGCACAGGCTGTGTGGGGATTCCAGAGTGCACGGAATGTATTGGGATCCCAGAGCGCATAGACAGTGTGGGGATTACAGGGTGCACAGACTATGTGGGGCTACCAGAGTGCACAGACTGTATTGGGTGATTGCAATTTCAGAGTTTACAGACTGTGCAGGGATTCCTGAGTGCACAGACTGTGTTTGGGTTACAGAGTGCACCGGCTGTGTGGGGATTCCAGAGTGCACAGACTGTGTGGGGATTCCAGAGTGCACAGACAGTGTGGGGATTCCAGAGTGCACAGAATGTGTGGGGATTGCAGAGGGCACAGACTGTGTTGGGATTCCAGAGGGCACAGACTGTGTGGGGATTCCAGAGGGCACAGACTGTGTGGGGATTCCAGAGGGCACAGACTGTGTTGGGATTCCAGAGGGCACAGACTGTGTGGGGATTCCAGAGGGCACAGCATGTGTGGGGATTCCAGAGGGCACAGAATGTGTGGGGATTCCAGAGTGCACAGACTGTGTTTGAATCCCAGAGTGCACAGAATGCGTGGGGATTCCAGAGTGCACAGTCTTTGTGGGGATTCCAGAGTGCACAGACTGTGGGGGTTCCAGAGTGCACGGGCTGTGTGGGGATCCCAGGGTGCACAGACTGTGTGGGGATGCCACAGTGAACAGACTATGTAGGAATTCCAGAGTGAACAGACTATGTAGGGATTCCAGAGTGCACAGACTGCGTGGGGATCCCAGAGTGCACGGACTGTGTGGGGATTACATAGTGCACAGACTGTGTGAGGATTCCAGTGTGCACAGACTAAGTGGGGATTGCAAGCGCACAGAATGCGTGGGGATTCCAGAGTGCACAGTCTTTGTGGGGATTCCAGAGTGCACGGACTGTGTGGCGATTCCAGAGTGCACAGAATGTGTGGGAATTCCAGTGTGCACAGATAGTGTGGGGACTCCAGAGTGCACAGACTACCTGGGGATTCCAGAGTGCATGGGCTGTGTGGGGATCCCAGAGTGCACAGACTGCGCGGGGATTCCTGAGTGCACAGACAGTGTGGCGATTCCAGAGTGCACAGAATGTGTGCGGATTCCAGATTGCACAGACTGTGTTTGGATCCCAGAGCGCAAAGAATGCGTGGGGATTCCAGAGTGCACGGACTGTGTGGAGCTTCCAGAGTGCACAGACTGTGTGGGGATTCCAGAGGGCACAGACTGTGTGGGGTTCCAGAGGGCACAGACTGTGTGGGGATTCCAGAGGGCACAGAATGTGTGGGGATTCCAGAGTGCACGGACTGTGTGGGGTTCCAGAGGGCACAGACTGTGTGGGGATTCCAGAGGGCACAGAATGTGTGGGGATTCCAGAGTACACAGAATGTGTGGGGATTCCAGATTGCACAGACTGTGTTTGGATCCCAGAGCGCAAAGAATGCGTGGGGATTCCAGAGTGCACGGACTGTGTGGAGCTTCCAGAGTGCACAGACTGTGTGGGGATTCCAGAGGGCACAGACTGTGTGGCGTTCCAGAGGGCACAGACTGTGTGGGGATTCCAGAGGGAACAGAATGTGTGGAGATTCCAGAGTGCAAAGGCTGTGTCTGGATTCCAGAGTGCACGGACTGTATGGGGATTCCAGAGGGCACAGACTGTGTGGGGATTCCAGAGGGCACAGACTGTGTGGGGATTCCAGAGGGCACAGACTGTGTGGGGATTCCAGAGGGCACAGACTGTGTGGAGATTCCAGCGTGCAAAGGCTGTGTCTGGATTCCAGAGTGCACGGACTGTCTGGAGATTCCAGAGGGTACAGACTGTGCGGGGATTCCAGAGGGCACAGATTGTGTGGGGATTCCAGAGTGCACAGACTGTGTGGGGATTCCAGAGGGAACAGAATGTGTGGGGATTCCAGAGGGCACAGACTGTGTGGAGATTCCAGAGTGCAAAGGCTGTGTCTGGATTCCAGAGTGCACGGACTGTATGGGGATTCCAGAGGGCACAGACTGTGTGGGGATTCCAGAGGGCACAGACTGTGTGGGGATTCCAGAGGGCACAGACTGTGTGGGGATTCCAGAGGGCACAGACTGTGTGGAGATTCCAGCGTGCAAAGGCTGTGTCTGGATTCCAGAGTGCACGGACTGTCTGGAGATTCCAGAGGGCACAGACTGTGCGGGGATTCCAGAGGGCACAGATTGTGTGGGGATTCCAGAGTGCACAGAATGTGTGGGGATTCCAGAGGGCACAGATTGTGTGGGGATTCCAGAGTGCACAGAATGTGTGGGGATTCCAGAGGGCAGAGACTGTGTGGAGATTCCAGAGTGCACAGTCTTTGTGGAGATTCCAGAGTGCACGGACTGTGTGGAGCTTCCAGAGTGCACAGACTTTGTGGGGATTCCAGAGTGCACAGGCTTTGTTAGAATTCCAAAGTGCACAGACTGTCTGGAAATTCCAGAGGGCAAAGAATGTGTGGGGATTCCAGAGGGCACAGACTTTGTGGGGATTCCAGAGGGCACAGAATGTGTGGGGATTCCAGAGGGCACGGACTGTATGAGGATTCCAGAGGGCACAGACTGTGTGGGGATTCCAGAGGGCACAGGCTGTGTGGGGATTCCAGAGTGCACAGAATGTGTGGGGATTCCAGAGTGCACAGATTGTGTGGTGAATCCAAAGTGTACAGACTGTGTTTGAATCCCAGAGTGCACAGAATGCGTGGGGATTCCAGAGTGCACAGTCTTTGTGGGGATTCCAGAGTGCACAGACTGTGTTTGAATTCCAGAGTGCACGGGCTGTGTGGGGATTCCAGAGTGCCCAGACTGTGTGGGGATTACAGATTGCACAGATATGGTGGGGATTCCAGAGTTCAAAGACAGTGTGGGGATTCCAGCGTGCAGAGATTGTGTGGGGATTCCAGAGTGCACAGACTGTGTGGGGATTCCAGAGTGCACAGTGTGTGGGGATTCCAGAGGGCACAGACAGTGGGTGGATTACAGAGTGCACAGACAGTGTGGTGATACCAGAGTGCACAGAAAGTGTGTGGATTACAGAGTGCACAGACTGTGTGGGGATAGCAGAGTGCACAGGCTGTGTGGGGATCCCAGATTGCACAGACTGTGTGGGGATGCCACAGTGAACAGAGTGTGTAGGGATTCCAGAGTGCACAGACTGTGTGGGGATTCCAGAGGTCACAGAATGTGCGGAAATTCCAGAGTGCACAGACAGTGTGGTGATACCAGAGTGCACAGATAGTGTGTGGATTACAGAGTGCACAGACTGTGTGGGGATAGCAGAGTGCACAGACTGTGTGGGAAATCCACTGTGCACAGACTGAGTGGGGATTGCAAGCGCACAGAATGTGTGGGGATTCCAAAGTGCACAGACTGTGTTTGGATCCCAGAGCGCACAGAATGCGTGGGGATTCCAGAGTGCACGGACTGTGTGGAGCTTACAGAGTGCAAAGACTTTGTGCGGATTCCAGAGGCCTCAGACTGTGTGGGGATTCCAGATTACACAGACTGTGTTTGGATTCCAGATTAAACAGACAGTGTTTGGATTCCAGATTACACAGACTGTGTGGGGATCCAAGAGTGCAGACAGTGTTTGGAGTCCAGAGTGCACAGACTGTGTGGGGATTCCAGAGGGCACAGACAGTGTGTGGATTACAGAGTGCACAGGCAGTGTGGTGATACCAGAGTGCACAGACAGTGTGTGGGTTACAGAGTGCACAGAATGTGTGGGGATAGCAGAGTTCACAGACTGTGTGGGAAATCCAGTGTGCACAGACTGTGTGGGGATTCCAGAGTGCACGGGCTGTGTGGGGATTCCAGATTGCACAGACTGTGTTTGGATCCCAGAGCGCACAGAATGCGTGGGGATTGCAAGTGCACAGAATGTGTGGGGATTCCAGAGTGCACAGTCTTTGTGGGAATTCCAGATTGCACAGACTGTGTTTGGATCCCAGAGCGCACAGAATGCGTGGCGATTCCAGAGTGCACGGATTGTGTGGGGATTCCAGAGTGCAAAGGCTGTGTCCGGATTCCAGAGTGCACGGACTGTGTGGGAATTCCAGAGGGCACAGACTGTGTGGGGATTCCAGAGGGCACAGAATGTGTGAGGTTTCCTGAGGGCACAGAATGTGTGGGGATTCCAGAGTGTGCAGAATGTGTTGGGATTCCAGAGCGCACAGACGGTGTGGGGATTCCGGGGTTCACTGACTGTGTGGGGATTCCAGAGTGCACTGACTGTGTTTGAATTCCAGAGTGCACCGACTGTGTGGGGATTCCAGAGTGCACAGACTGGGTTTGGATCCCAGTGTGCACGGGCTGTGTGGGGATTCCAGATTGCACAGCCTGTGGGGGGATTCCAGAGTTTACAGAGTGTGTGGGGATTCCAGAGCGCACAGTGTGTGTGGGGATTCCAGAGTGCACAGACTGTGTGGGGATACCAGAGTGCAGAGTGTGTGGGGATTTCAGAGTGCACAGACTGTGTGGGGATCCCAGAGTGCACAGTCTTTGTGGGGATTCCAGAGGGCACAGACTGTGTGGGGTTTCAAGATGGCACAGACTGTGTGGGGATTCCAGAGGGCACAGACTGTGTGGGGTTTCAAGGTGGCACAGACTGTGTGGGGATTGCAGAGGGCACAGACTGTGTGGGGTTTCCAGAGGGCACAGACTGTGTGGGGTTTCCAGAGGGCACAGACTGTGTGGGGATTCCAGAGGGCACAGACTGTGTGGAGATTCCAGAGTGCAAAGGCTGTGTCTGGATTCCAGAGTGCACGGTCTGTGTGGGGATTCCAGAGTGCACAGACTGTGTGGGGATTCCAGAGGGCACAGACTGTGTGGGGATTCCAGAGGCCACAGACAGTGTGTGGATTACAGAGTGCACAGGCAGTGTGGTGATACCAGAGGCCACAGACAGTGTGTGGGTTACAGAGTGCACAGAATGTGTGGGGATAGCAGAGTGCACAGACTGTGTGGGGATAGCAGAGTGCACAGACTGTGTGGGGATTCCAGGGTTCACAGACTGTGTGGGGATTCCAGAATGCACAGTGTGTTTGGGGATTCCAGCATGCACATCCTGTGTGGGGATTCCAGAGTTTACAGAGTGTGTGGGGTTTCCAGAGTGCACAGTGTCTGTGGGGATTCCAGAGTGCACCGTGTGTGGGGGTATTCCAGAGTGCACAGACTGTGTGGGGATTCCAGAGTGCAGAGTGTGTGGGGATTCCAGAGTGCACAGACTGTGTGGGGATTACAGAGTGCACAGACTATGTGGGGATTCCAGTGTGCACAGACTGAGTGGGGATTGCAAGTGCACAGAATGTGTGGGGATTCCAAAGTGCACAGACTGTGTGGGGATTGCAGAGTAAATAGACTGTCTGGCGATTCCAGAGTGCACAGAATGTGTGGGAATTCCAGTGTGCACAGAATGTGTGGGAATTCCAGTGTGCACAGACTGTGTTTGGATCCCAGAGTGCACAGAATGCATGGGGATTCCAGAGTGCACGGATTGTGTGGAGCTTCCACAGTGCACAGACTGTGTGGGGATTCCAGAGTGCATGGACTGTGTGGGGATTCCAGAGGGCACAGACTGTGTGGGGATTCCACAGTGCACAGACTGTGTGGGGATTCCAGAGTGCATGGACTGTGTGGGGATTCCAGAGGGCACAGACTGTGTGGGGTTTCCATAGTGCACTGATTGTGTTGGGATTCCAGAGCGCACAGACGGTGTGGGGATTCCGGGGTTCACTGACTGTTTGGGGATTCCAGAGTGCACTGACTGTGTTTGAATTCCAGAGTGCACGGGCTTTGTGGGGATTCCAGAGTGCACTGACTGTGTGGGGATTCCAGAGTGCACAGACTGTGTTTGGATCCCAGAGTGCACACCTGTGTGGGGATAGCAGAGTGCACAGACTGTGTTTGGATTCCAGAGTGCACAGACTGTGTGGGGATAGCAGAGTGCACAGACTGTGTGGGAAATCCAGTGTGCACAGACTGTGTGGGGATAGCAGAGTGCACAGACTGTGTGGGAAATGCAGTGTGCACAGACTGTGTAGGGATTCCAGGGTTCACAGACTGTGTGGGGATTCCAGGGTTCACAGACTGTGTGGGGATTCCAGAATGCACAGTGTGTTTGGGGATTCCAGCGTGCACAGCCTGTGTGGCAATTCCAGAGTTAACAGAGTGTATGGGGATTCCAGAGCGCACAGTGTGTGTGGGGATTCCAGAGTACACAAACTGTGTGGGGATTACAGAGTGCACAGTGTGTGGGGGGATTCCAGAGTGCACAGACTGTGTGGGGATACCAGAGTGCAGAGTGTGTGGGGATTCCAGAGTGCACAGACTGTGTGGGGATCACAGAGTGCACGGAATGTGTGGGGATTACAGATTGCAGAGACTGTGTGGGGATTCCACTGTGCACAGACTGAGTGGGGATTGCAAGCGCACAGAATGTGAGGGGATTCCAGAGTGCACAGTCTTTGTGGGGATTCCAGAGTGCACAGACTGTGTTTGGATCCCAGAGCACACAGAATGCGTGGGGATTCCAGAGTGCACGGATTGTGTGGAGCTTCCACAGTGCACAGACTGTGTGGGGATTCCGGAGTGCATGGACTGTGTGGGGATTCCAGAGGGCACAGACTGTGTGGGGATTCCACAGTGCACAGACTGTGTGGGGATTCCAGAGTGCATGGACTGTGTGGGGATTCCAGAGGGCACAGACTGTGTGGGGATAGCAGAGTGCACAGACTGTGTGGGAAATCCAGTGTGCACAGACTGTGTGGGGATAGCAGAGTGCACAGACTGTGTGGGGATTCCAGTGTGCACAGACTGTGTGGGGATTCCAGAGGGCACAGACTGTGTGGGGATTCCAGAGTGCACGGGCTGTGTGGGGATTCCAGAGTGCACAGAATGTGTTTCAATTCCAGAGTGCACGGGCTGTGTGGGGATTCCAGATTGCACAGACTGTGTGGGGATTACAGAGTGCACAGACAGTGTGGTGATACCAGAGTGCACAGACAGTGTGTGGATTACGGAGTGCACAGAATGTGTGGGGATAGCAGAGTGCACAGACTGTGTGGGAAATCCAGTGTGCACAGACTGTGTGGGGATAGCAGAGTGCACAGACTGTGTGGGCATTCCAGTGTGCACAGACTGTGTGGGGATTCCAGAGGGCACAGACTGTGTGGGGATTCCAGAGGGCACAGACTGTGTGGGGATACCAGAGGGCACAGACAGTGTGTGGATTACAGTGGGCACAGAATGTGTGGGGACAGCAGAGTGCACAGACTGTGTGGGAAATCCAGTGTGCACAGACTGTGTGGGGATAGCAGAGTGCACAGACTGTGTGAGGATAGCAGAGTGCACAGACTGTGTGGGGATTCCAGAGTTTACAGAGTGTGTGGGGATTCCAGAGCGCACAGTGTGTCTGGGGATTCCAGAGTGCACAGTGTGTAGGGGGATTCCAGACTGCACAGACTGTGTGGGGATTCCAGACTGCAGAGATTGTGTGGGGTTTCCAGAGTGCACAATCTGTGTGGGGATTCCAGAGTGCACAGATTGTGTGGGGATTCCAGAATGCACAGTGTGTTTGGGGATTCCAGCGTGCACAGCCTGTGTGGGGATTCCAGAGTTTACAGAGTGGGTGGGGATTCCAGAGCGCACAGTGTGTGTGGGGATTCCAGAGTGCACAGACTGTGTGGGAATTCCAGAGCGCACAGTGTGTGTGGGGATTCCAGAGTGCACAGACTGTGTGGGGATACCAGAGTGCAGAGTGTGTGGGGATTTCAGAGTGCACAGACTGTGTGGGGATCCCAGAGTGCACAGTCTTTGTGGGGATTCCAGAGGGCACAGACTGTGTGGGGTTTCAAGGTGGCACAGACTGTGTGGGGATTGCAGAGGGCACAGACTGTGTGGGGTTTCCAGAGGGCACAGACTGTGTGGGGTTTCCAGAGGGCACAGACTGTGTGGGGATTCCAGAGGGCACAGACTGTGTGGAGATTCCAGAGTGCAAAGGCTGTGTCTGGATTCCAGAGTGCACGGACTGTGTGGGGATTCCAGAGTGCACAGACTGTGTGGGGATTCCAGAGGGCACAGACTGTGTGGGGATTCCAGAGGCCACAGACAGTGTGTGGATTACAGAGTGCACAGGCAGTGTGGTGATACCAGAGGCCACAGACAGTGTGTGGGTTACAGAGTGCACAGAATGTGTGGGGATAGCAGAGTGCACAGACTGTGTGGGGATAGCAGAGTGCACAGACTGTGTGGGGATTCCAGGGTTCACAGACTGTGTGGGGATTCCAGAATGCACAGTGTGTTTGGGGATTCCAGCATGCACATCCTGTGTGGGGATTCCAGAGTTTACAGAGTGTGTGGGGTTTCCAGAGTGCACAGTGTCTGTGGGGATTCCAGAGTGCACCGTGTGTGGGGATTCCAGAGTGCACAGACTGTGTGGGGATTACAGAGTGCACAGACTATGTGGGGATTCCAGTGTGCACAGACTGAGTGGGGATTGCAAGTGCACAGAATGTGTGGGGATTCCAAAGTGCACAGACTGTGTGGGGATTGCAGAGTAAATAGACTGTCAGGCGATTCCATAGTGCACAGAATGTGTGGGAATTCCAGTGTGCACAGAATGTGTGGGAATTCCAGTGTGCACAGACTGTGTTTGGATCCCAGAGCGCACAGAATGCGTGGGGATTCCAGAGTGCACGGATTGTGTGGAGCTTCCACAGTGCACAGACTGTGTGGGGATTCCAGAGTGCATGGACTGTGTGGGGATTCCAGAGGGCACAGACTGTGTGGGGATTCCACAGTGCACAGACTGTGTGGGGATTCCAGAGTGCATGGACTGTGTGGGGATTCCAGAGGGCACAGACTGTGTGGGGTTTCCATAGTGCACAGATTGTGTTGGGATTCCAGAGCGCACAGACGGTGTGGGGATTCCGGGGTTCACTGACTGTTTGGGGATTCTAGAGTGCACTGACTGTGTTTGAATTCCAGAGTGCACGGGCTTTGTGGGGATTCCAGAGTGCACTGACTGTGTGGGGATTCCAGAGTGCACAGACTGTGGTTGGATCCCAGAGTGCACACCTGTGTGGGGATAGCAGAGTGCACAGACTGTGTTTGGATTCCAGAGTGCACAGACTGTGTGGGGATAGCAGAGTGCACAGACTGTGTGGGAAATCCAGTGTGCACAGACTGTGTGGGGATAGCAGAGTGCACAGACTGTGTGGGAAATCCAGTGTGCACAGACTGTGTGGGGATTCCAGGGTTCACAGACTGTGTGGGGATTCCAGGGTTCACAGACTGTGTGGGGATTCCAGAATGCACAGTGTGTTTGGGGATTCCAGCGTGCACAGCCTGTGTGGCAATTCCAGAGTTTACAGAGTGTGTGGGGATTCCAGAGCGCACAGTGTGTGTGGGGATTCCAGAGTGCACAAACTGTGTGGGGATTACAGAGTGCACAGTGTGTGGGGGGATTCCAGAGTGCACAGACTGTGTGGGGATACCAGAGTGCAGAGTGTGTGGGGATTCCAGAGTGCACAGACTGTGTGGGGATCCCAGAGTGCACGGAATGTGTGGGGATTACAGATTGCAGAGACTGTGTGGGGATGCCACTGTGCACAGACTGAGTGGGGATTGCAAGCGCACAGAATGTGTGGGGATTCCAGAGTGCACAGTCTTTGTGGGGATTCCAGAGTGCACAGACTGTGTTTGGATCCCAGAGCGCACAGAATGCGTGGGGATTCCAGAGTGCACGGGCTGTGTGGGGATTCCAGAGTGCACAGAATGTGTTTGAATTCCAGAGTGCACGGGCTGTGTGGGGATTCCAGATTGCACAGACTGTGTGGGGATTACAGAGTGCACAGACAGTGTGGTGATACCAGAGTGCACAGACAGTGTGTGGATTACGGAGTGCACAGAATGTGTGGGGATAGCAGAGTGCACAGACTGTGTGGGAAATCCAGTGTGCACAGACTGTGTGGGGATAGCAGAGTGCACAGACTGTGTGGGGATTCCAGTGTGCACAGACTGTGTGGGGATTCCAGAGGGCACAGACTGTGTGGGGATTCCAGAGGGCACAGACTGTGTGGGGATACCAGAGGGCACAGACAGTGTGTGGATTACAGAGTGCACAGAATGTGTGGGGACAGCAGAGTGCACAGACTGTGTGGGAAATCCAGTGTGCACAGACTGTGTGGGGATAGCAGAGTGCACAGACTGTGTGGGGATAGCAGAGTGCACAGACTGTGTGGGGATTCCGGGGTTCTCAGACTGTGTGGGGATTCCAGAGTTTACAGAGTGTGTGGGGATTCCAGAGCGCACAGTATGTCTGGGGATTCCAGAGTGCACAGTGTGTGGGGGGATTCCAGACTGCACAGACTGTGTGGGGATTCCAGACTGCAGAGATTGTGTGGGGTTTCCAGAGTGCACAATCTGTGTGGGGATTCCAGAGTGCAGATTGTGTGGGGATTCCAGAATGCACAGTGTGTTTGGGGATTCCAGCGTGCACAGCCTGTGTGGGGATTCCAGAGTTTACAGAGTGTGTGGGGATTCCAGAGCGCACAGTGTGTGTGGGGATTCCAGAGTGCACAGACTGTGTGGGGATTCCAGAGCGCACAGTGTGTGTGGGGATTCCAGAGTGCACAGACTGTGTGGGGATACCAGAGTGCAGAGTGTGTGGGGATTTCAGAGTGCACAGACTGTGTGGGGATCCCAGAGTGCACAGTCTTTGTGGGGATTCCAGAGGGCACAGACTGTGTGGGGTTTCAAGATGGCACAGGCTGTGTGGGGATTCCAGAGGGCACAGACTGTGTGGGGTTTCAAGGTGGCACAGACTGTGTGGGGATTCCAGAGGGCACAGACTGTGTGGGGTTTCCAGAGGGCACAGACTGTGTGGGGTTTCCAGAGGGCACAGACTGTGTGGGGATTCCAGAGGGCACAGACTGTGTGGAGATTCCAGAGTGCAAAGGCTGTGTCTGGATTCCAGAGTGCACGGACTGTGTGGGGATTCCAGAGTGCACAGACTGTGTGGGGATTCCAGAGGGCACAGACTGTGTGGGGATTCCAGAGGCCACAGACAGTGTGTGGATTACAGAGTGCACAGGCAGTGTGGTGATACCAGAGGCCACAGACAGTGTGTGGGTTACAGAGTGCACAGAATGTGTGGGGATAGCAGAGTGCACAGACTGTGTGGGGATAGCAGAGTGCACAGACTGTGTGCGGATTCCAGGGTTCACAGACTGTGTGGGGATTCCAGAATGCACAGTGTGTTTGGGGATTCCAGCATGCACATCCTGTGTGGGGATTCCAGAGTTTACAGAGTTTGTGGGGTTTCCAGAGTGCACAGTGTCTGTGGGGATTCCAGAGTGCACCGTGTGTGGGGATTCCAGAGTGCACAGACTGTGTGGGGATTGCAAGTGCACAAAATGTGTGGGGATTACAAAGTGCATGGACAGTGTGGGGATTCCAGAGGGCACAGACTGTGTGGGGTTTCCATAGTGCACAGATTGTGTTTGGATCCCAGAGCGCACAGAATGCGTGGGGATTCCAGAGTGCACGGGCTGTGTGAGGAATCCAGAGTGCACAGAATGTGTTTGAATTCCAGAGCGCACAGAATGTGTGGGGATTCCAGAGTGCACAGTCTTTGTGGGGATTCCAGAGTGCACAGACTGTGTTTGGATCCCACAGCGCACAGAATGCGTGGGGATTCCAGAGTGCACGGGCTGTGTGGGGATTCCAGAGTGCACAGAATGTGTTTGAATTCCAGAGTGCACGGGCTGTGTGGGGATTCCAGATTGCACAGACTGTGTGGGGATTACAGAGTGCACAGACAGTGTGGTGATACTAGAGTGCACAGACAGTGTGTGGATTACGGAGTGCACAGAATGTGTGGGGATAGCAGAGTGCACAGACTGTGTGGGAAATCCAGTGTGCACAGACTGTGTGGGGATAGCAGAGTGCACAGACTGTGTGGGGATTCCAGTGTGCACAGACCGTGTGGGGATTCCAGAGGGCACAGACTGTGTGGGGATTCCAGAGGGCACAGACTGTGTGGGGATACCAGAGGGCACAGACAGTGTGTGGATTACAGAGTGCACAGAATGTGTGGGGACAGCAGAGTGCACAGACTGTGTGGGAAATCCAGTGTGCACAGACTGTGTGGGGATAGCAGAGTGCACAGACTGTGTGGGGATTCCGGGGTTCACAGACTGTGTGGGGATTCCAGAGTTTACAGAGTGTGTGGGGATTCCAGAGCGCACAGTGTGTCTGGGGATTCCAGAGTGCACAGTGTGTGGGGGGATTCCAGACTGCACAGACTGTGTGGGGATTCCAGACTGCAGAGATTGTGTGGGGTTTCCAGAGTGCACAATCTGTGTGGGGATTCCAGAGTGCACAGATTGTTTTGGGATTCCAGAATGCACAGTGTGTTTGGGGATTCCAGCGTGCACAGCCTGTGTGGGGATTCCAGAGTTTACAGAGTGTGTGGGGATTCCAGAGCGCACAGTGTGTGTGGGGATTCCAGAGTGCACAGACTGTGTGGGGATTCCAGAGCCCACAGTGTGTGTGGGGATTCCAGAGTGCACAGACTGTGTGGGGATACCAGAGTGCAGAGTGTGTGGGGATTTCAGAGTGCACAGACTGTGTGGGGATCCCAGAGTGCACAGTCTTTGTGGGGATTCCAGAGGGCACAGACTGTGTGGGGTTTCAAGATGGCACAGACTGTGTGGGGATTCCAGAGGGCACAGACTGTGTGGGGTTTCAAGGTGGCACAGACTGTGTGGGGATTCCAGAGGGCACAGACTGTGTGGGGTTTCCAGAGGGCACAGACTGTGTGGGGTTTCCAGAGGGCACAGACTGTGTGGGGATTCCAGAGGGCACAGACTGTGTGGAGATTCCAGAGTGCAAAGGCTGTGTCTGGATTCCAGAGTGCACGGACTGTGTGGGGATTCCAGAGTGCACAGACTGTGTGGGGATTCCAGAGGGCACAGACTGTGTGGGGATTCCAGAGGCCACAGACAGTGTGTGGATTAAAGAGTGCACAGGCAGTGTGGTGATACCAGAGGCCACAGACAGTGTGTGGGTTACAGAGTGCACAGAATGTGTGGGGATAGCAGAGTGCACAGACTGTGTGGGGATAGCAGACTGCACAGACTGTGTGGGGATTCCAGGGTTCACAGACTGTGTGGGGATTCCAGAATGCACAGTGTGTTTGGGGATTCCAGCATGCACATCCTGTGTGGGGATTCCAGAGTTTACAGAGTGTGTGGGGTTTCCAGAGTGCACAGTGTCTGTGGGGATTCCAGAGTGCACCGTGTGTGGGGATTCCAGAGTGCACAGACTGTGTGGGGATTGCAAGTGCACAGAATATGTGGGGATTCCAAAGTGCATGGACTGTGTGGGGATTCCAGAGGGCACAGACTGTGTGGGGTTTCCATAGTGCACAGATTGTGTTGGGATTCCAGAGCGCACAGACGGTGTGGGGATTCCGGGGTTCACTGACTGTTTGGGGATTCCAGAGTGCACTGACTGTGTTTGAATTCCAGAGTGCACGGGCTTTGTGGGGATTCCAGAGTGCACTGACTGTGTGGGGATTCAAGAGTGCACAGACTGTGGTTGGATCCCAGAGTGCACACCTGTGTGGGGATAGCAGAGTGCACAGACTGTGTTTGGATTCCAGAGTGCACAGACTGTGTGGGGATAGCAGAGTGCACAGACTGTGTGGGAAATCCAGTGTGCACAGACTGTGTGGGGATTCCAGGGTTCACAGACTGTGTGGGGATTCCAGGGTTCACAGACTGTGTGGGGATTCCAGAATGCACAGTGTGTTTGGGGATTCCAGCGTGCACAGCCTGTGTGGCAATTCCAGAGTTTACAGAGTGTGTGGGGATTCCAGAGCGCACAGTGTGTGTGGGGATTCCAGAGTGCACAAACTGTGTGGGGATTACAGAGTGCACAGTGTGTGGGGGGATTCCAGAGTGCACAGACTGTGTGGGGATACCAGAGTGCAGAGTGTGTGGGGATTCCAGAGTGCACAGACTGTGTGGGGATCCCAGAGTGCACGGAATGTGTGGGGATTACAGATTGCAGAGACTGTGTGGGGATTCCACTGTGCACAGACTGAGTGGGGATTGCAAGCGCACAGAATGTGTGGGGATTCCAGAGTGCACAGTCTTTGTGGGGATTCCAGAGTGCACAGACTGTGTTTGGATCCCAGAGCGCACAGAATGCGTGGGGATTCCAGAGTGCACGGGCTGTGTGGGGATTCCAGAGTGCACAGAATGTGTTTGAATTCCAGAGTGCATGGGCTGTGTGGGGATTCCAGATTGCACAGACTGTGTGGGGATTACAGAGTGCACAGACTGTGTGGGGTTTCCAGAGGGCACAGACTGTGTGGGGTTTCCAGAGGGCACAGACTGTGTGGGGATTCCAGAGGGCACAGACTGTGTGGAGATTCCAGAGTGCAAAGGCTGTGTCTGGATTCCAGAGTGCACGGACTGTGTGGGGATTCCAGAGTGCACAGACTGTGTGGGGATTCCAGAGGGCACAGACTGTGTGGGGATTCCAGAGGCCACAGACAGTGTGTGGATTACAGAGTGCACAGGCAGTGTGGTGATACCAGAGGCCACAGACAGTGTGTGGGTTACAGAGTGCACAGAATGTGTGGGGATAGCAGAGTGCACAGACTGTGTGGGGATAGCAGAGTGCACAGACTGTGTGGGGATTCCAGGGTTCACAGACTGTGTGGGGATTCCAGAATGCACAGTGTGTTTGGGGATTCCAGCATGCACATCCTGTGTGGGGATTCCAGAGTTTACAGAGTGTGTGGGGTTTCCAGAGTGCACAGTGTCTGTGGGGATTCCAGAGTGCACCGTGTGTGGGGATTCCAGAGTGCACAGACTGTGTGGGGATTGCAAGTGCACAGAAGGTGTGGGGATTCCAAAGTGCATGGACTGTGTGGGGATTCCAGAGGGCACAGACTGTGTGGGGTTTCCATAGTGCACAGATTGTGTTTGGATCCCAGAGCGCACAGAATGCGTGGGGATTCCAGAGCGCACGAGCTGTGTGGGGATTCCAGAGTGCACAGAATGTGTTTGAATTCCAGAGCGCACAGAATGTGTGGGGATTCCAGAGTGCACAGTCTTTGTGGGGATTCCAGAGTGCACAGACTGTGTTTGGATCCCAGAGCGCACAGAATGCGTGGGGATTCCAGAGTGCACGGGCTGTGTGGGGATTCCAGAGTGCACAGAATGTGTTTGAATTCCAGAGTGCACGGGCTGTGTGGGGATTCCAGATTGCACAGACTGTGTGGGGATTACAGAGTGCACAGACAGTGTGGTGATACCAGAGTGCACAGACAGTGTGTGGATTACGGAGTGCACAGAATGTGTGGGGATAGCAGAGTGCACAGACTGTGTGGGAAATCCAGTGTGCACAGACTGTGTGGGGATAGCAGAGTGCACAGACTGTGTGGGGATTCCAGTGTGCACAGACTGTGTGGGGATTCCAGAGGGCACAGACTGTGTGGGGATTCCAGAGGGCACAGACTGTGTGGGGATACCAGAGGGCACAGACAGTGTGTGGATTACAGAGTGCACAGAATGTGTGGGGACAGCAGAGTGCACAGACTGTGTGGGAAATCCAGTGTGCACAGACTGTGTGGGGATAGCAGAGTGCACAGACTGTGTGGGGATAGCAGAGTGCACAGACTGTGTGGGGATTCCGGGGTTCTCAGACTGTGTGGGGATTCCAGAGTTTACAGAGTGTGTGGGGATTCCAGAGCGCACAGTATGTCTGGGGATTCCAGAGTGCACAGTGTGTGGGGGGATTCCAGACTGCACAGACTGTGTGGGGATTCCAGACTGCAGAGATTGTGTGGGGTTTCCAGAGTGCACAATCTGTGTGGGGATTCCAGAGTGCACAGATTGTGTGGGGATTCCAGAATGCACAGTGTGTTTGGGGATTCCAGCGTGCACAGCCTGTGTGGGGATTCCAGAGTTTACAGAGTGTGTGGGGATTCCAGAGCGCACAGTGTGTGTGGGGATTCCAGAGTGCACAGACTGTGTGGGGATTCCAGAGCGCACAGTGTGTGTGGGGATTCCAGAGTGCACAGACTGTGTGGGGATACCAGAGTGCAGAGTGTGTGGGGATTTCAGAGTGCACAGACTGTGTGGGGATCCCAGAGTGCACAGTCTTTGTGGGGATTCCAGAGGGCACAGACTGTGTGGGGTTTCAAGATGGCACAGGCTGTGTGGGGATTCCAGAGGGCACAGACTGTGTGGGGTTTCAAGGTGGCACAGACTGTGTGGGGATTCCAGAGGGCACAGACTGTGTGGGGTTTCCAGAGGGCACAGACTGTGTGGGGTTTCCAGAGGGCACAGACTGTGTGGGGATTCCAGAGGGCACAGACTGTGTGGAGATTCCAGAGTGCAAAGGCTATGTCTGGATTCCAGAGTGCACGGACTGTGTGGGGATTCCAGAGTGCACAGACTGTGTGGGGATTCCAGAGGGCACAGACTGTGTGGGGATTCCAGAGGCCACAGACAGTGTGTGGATTACAGAGTGCACAGGCAGTGTGGTGATACCAGAGGCCACAGACAGTGTGTGGGTTACAGAGTGCACAGAATGTGTGGGGATAGCAGAGTGCACAGACTGTGTGGGGATAGCAGAGTGCACAGACTGTGTGGGGATTCCAGGGTTCACAGACTGTGTGGGGATTCCAGAATGCACAGTGTGTTTGGGGATTCCAGCATGCACATCCTGTGTGGGGATTCCAGAGTTTACAGAGTGTGTGGGGTTTCCAGAGTGCACAGTGTCTGTGGGGATTCCAGAGTGCACCGTGTGTGGGGATTCCAGAGTGCACAGACTGTGTGGGGATTGCAAGTGCACAGAAGGTGTGGGGATTCCAAAGTGCATGGACTGTGTGGGGATTCCAGAGGGCACAGACTGTGTGGGGTTTCCATAGTGCACAGATTGTGTTTGGATCCCAGAGCGCACAGAATGCGTGGGGATTCCAGAGCGCACGAGCTGTGTGGGGATTCCAGAGTGCACAGAATGTGTTTGAATTCCAGAGCGCACAGAATGTGTGGGGATTCCAGAGTGCACAGTCTTTGTGGGGATTCCAGAGTGCACAGACTGTGTTTGGATCCCAGAGCGCACAGAATGCGTGGGGATTCCAGAGTGCACGGGCTGTGTGGGGATTCCAGAGTGCACAGAATGTGTTTGAATTCCAGAGTGCACGGGCTGTGTGGGGATTCCAGATTGCACAGACTGTGTGGGGATTACAGAGTGCACAGACAGTGTGGTGATACCAGAGTGCACAGACAGTGTGTGGATTACGGAGTGCACAGAATGTGTGGGGATAGCAGAGTGCACAGACTGTGTGGGAAATCCAGTGTGCACAGACTGTGTGGGGATAGCAGAGTGCACAGACTGTGTGGGGATTCCAGTGTGCACAGACTGTGTGGGGATTCCAGAGGGCACAGACTGTGTGGGGATTCCAGAGGGCACAGACTGTGTGGGGATACCAGAGGGCACAGACAGTGTGTGGATTACAGAGTGCACAGAATGTGTGGGGACAGCAGAGTGCACAGACTGTGTGGGAAATCCAGTGTGCACAGACTGTGTGGGGATAGCAGAGTGCACAGACTGTGTGGGGATAGCAGAGTGCACAGACTGTGTGGGGATTCCGGGGTTCTCAGACTGTGTGGGGATTCCAGAGTTTACAGAGTGTGTGGGGATTCCAGAGCGCACAGTATGTCTGGGGATTCCAGAGTGCACAGTGTGTGGGGGGATTCCAGACTGCACAGACTGTGTGGGGATTCCAGACTGCAGAGATTGTGTGGGGTTTCCAGAGTGCACAATCTGTGTGGGGATTCCAGAGTGCACAGATTGTGTGGGGAT
The DNA here is from genome assembly GCF_052327205.1 of Somniosus microcephalus. Lineage (NCBI taxonomy): Eukaryota > Metazoa > Chordata > Chondrichthyes > Squaliformes > Somniosidae > Somniosus > Somniosus microcephalus. The sequence goes on from NC_140989.1 coordinate 201,592,632, forward strand.
TCCAGAATGCACAGTGTGTTTGGGGATTCCAGCGTGCACAGCCTGTGTGGGGATTCCAGAGTTTACAGAGTGTGTGGGGATTCCAGAGCGCACAGTGTGTGTGGGGATTCCAGAGTGCACAGACTGTGTGGGGATTCCAGAGCGCACAGTGTGTGTGGGGATTCCAGAGTGCACAGACTGTGTGGGGATACCAGAGTGCAGAGTGTGTGGGGATTTCAGAGTGCACAGACTGTGTGGGGATCCCAGAGTGCACAGTCTTTGTGGGGATTCCAGAGGGCACAGACTGTGTGGGGTTTCAAGATGGCACAGGCTGTGTGGGGATTCCAGAGGGCACAGACTGTGTGGGGTTTCAAGGTGGCACAGACTGTGTGGGGATTCCAGAGGGCACAGACTGTGTGGGGTTTCCAGAGGGCACAGACTGTGTGGGGTTTCCAGAGGGCACAGACTGTGTGGGGATTCCAGAGGGCACAGACTGTGTGGAGATTCCAGAGTGCAAAGGCTATGTCTGGATTCCAGAGTGCACGGACTGTGTGGGGATTCCAGAGTGCACAGACTGTGTGGGGATTCCAGAGGGCACAGACTGTGTGGGGATTCCAGAGGCCACAGACAGTGTGTGGATTACAGAGTGCACAGGCAGTGTGGTGATACCAGAGGCCACAGACAGTGTGTGGGTTACAGAGTGCACAGAATGTGTGGGGATAGCAGAGTGCACAGACTGTGTGGGGATAGCAGAGTGCACAGACTGTGTGGGGATTCCAGGGTTCACAGACTGTGTGGGGATTCCAGAATGCACAGTGTGTTTGGGGATTCCAGCATGCACATCCTGTGTGGGGATTCCAGAGTTTACAGAGTTTGTGGGGTTACCAGAGTGCACAGTGTCTGTGGGGATTCCAGAGTGCACCGTGTGTGGGGATTCCAGAGTGCACAGACTGTGTGGGGATTGCAAGTGCACAGAATGTGTGGGGATTCCAAAGTGCATGGACTGTGTGGGGATTCCAGAGGGCACAGACTGTGTGGGGTTTCCATAGTGCACAGATTGTGTTTGGATCCCAGAGCGCACAGAATGCGTGGGGATTCCAGAGTGCACGGGCTGTGTGAGGAATCCAGAGTGCACAGAATGTGTTTGAATTCCAGAGCGCACAGAATGTGTGGGGATTCCAGAGTGTACAGTCTTTGTGGGGATTCCAGAGTGCACAGACTGTGTTTGGATCCCAGAGCGCACAGAATGCGTGGGGATTCCAGAGTGCACAGGCTGTGTGGGGATTCCAGAGTGCACAGAATGTGTTTGAATTCCAGAGAGCACGGGCTGTGTGGGGATTCCAGATTGCACAGACTGTGTGGGGATTACAGAGTGCACAGACAGTGTGGTGATACTAGAGTGCACAGACAGTGTGTGGATTACGGAGTGCACAGAATGTGTGGGGATAGCAGAGTGCACAGACTGTGTGGGAAATCCAGTGTGCACAGACTGTGTGGGGATAGCAGAGTGCACAGACTGTGTGGGGATTCCAGTGTGCACAGACTGTGTGGGGATTCCAGAGGGCACAGACTGTGTGGGGATTCCAGAGGGCACAGACTGTGTGGGGATACCAGAGGGCACAGACAGTGTGTGGATTACAGAGTGCACAGAATGTGTGGGGACAGCAGAGTGCACAGACTGTGTGGGAAATCCAGTGTGCACAGACTGTGTGGGGATAGCAGAGTGCACAGACTGTGTGGGGATAGCAGAGTGCACAGACTGTGTGGGGATTCCGGGGTTCACAGACTGTGTGGGGATTCCAGAGTTTACAGAGTGTGTGGGGATTCCAGAGCGCACAGTGTGTCTGGGGATTCCAGAGTGCACAGTGTGTGGGGGGATTCCAGACTGCACAGACTGTGTGGGGATTCCAGACTGCAGAGATTGTGTGGGGTTTCCAGAGTGCACAATCTGTGTGGGGATTCCAGAGTGCACAGATTGTGTGGGGATTCCAGAATGCACAGTGTGTTTGGGGATTCCAGCGTGCACAGCCTGTGTGGGGATTCCAGAGTTTACAGAGTGTGTGGGGATTCCAGAGCGCACAGTGTGTGTGGGGATTCCAGAGTGCACAGACTGTGTGGGGATTCCAGAGCCCACAGTGTGTGTGGGGATTCCAGAGTGCACAGACTGTGTGGGGATACCAGAGTGCAGAGTGTGTGGGGATTTCAGAGTGCACAGACTGTGTGGGGATCCCAGAGTGCACAGTCTTTGTGGGGATTCCAGAGGGCACAGACTGTGTGGGGTTTCAAGATGGCACAGACTGTGTGGGGATTCCAGAGGGCACAGACTGTGTGGGGTTTCAAGGTGGCACAGACTGTGTGGGGATTCCAGAGGGCACAGACTGTGTGGGGTTTCCAGAGGGCACAGACTGTGTGGGGTTTCCAGAGGGCACAGACTGTGTGGGGATTCCAGAGGGCACAGACTGTGTGGAGATTCCAGAGTGCAAAGGCTGTGTCTGGATTCCAGAGTGCACGGACTGTGTGGGGATTCCAGAGTGCACAGACTGTGTGGGGATTCCAGAGGGCACAGACTGTGTGGGGATTCCAGAGGCCACAGACAGTGTGTGGATTAAAGAGTGCACAGGCAGTGTGGTGATACCAGAGGCCACAGACAGTGTGTGGGTTACAGAGTGCACAGAATGTGTGGGGATAGCAGAGTGCACAGACTGTGTGGGGATAGCAGACTGCACAGACTGTGTGGGGATTCCAGGGTTCACAGACTGTGTGGGGATTCCAGAATGCACAGTGTGTTTGGGGATTCCAGCATGCACATCCTGTGTGGGGATTCCAGAGTTTACAGAGTGTGTGGGGTTTCCAGAGTGCACAGTGTCTGTGGGGATTCCAGAGTGCACCGTGTGTGGGGATTCCAGAGTGCACAGACTGTGTGGGGATTGCAAGTGCACAGAATATGTGGGGATTCCAAAGTGCATGGACTGTGTGGGGATTCCAGAGTGCACAGACTGTGTGGGGTTTCCATAGTGCACAGATTGTGTTGGGATTCCAGAGCGCACAGACGGTGTGGGGATTCCGGGGTTCACTGACTGTTTGGGGATTCCAGAGTGCACTGACTGTGTTTGAATTCCAGAGTGCACGGGCTTTGTGGGGATTCCAGAGTGCACTGACTGTGTGGGGATTGCAGAGTGCACAGACTGTGTTTGGATTCCAGAGTGCACAGACTGTGTGGGGATAGCAGAGTGCACAGACTGTGTGGGAAATCCAGTGTGCACAGACTGTGTGGGGATAGCAGAGTGCACAGACTGTGTGGGAAATCCAGTGTGCACAGACTGTGTGGGGATTCCAGGGTTCACAGACTGTGTGGGGATTCCAGGGTTCACAGACTGTGTGGGGATTCCAGAATGCACAGTGTGTTTGGGGATTCCAGCGTGCACAGCCTGTGTGGCAATTCCAGAGTTTACAGAGTGTGTGGGGATTCCAGAGCGCACAGTGTGTGTGGGGATTCCAGAGTGCACAAACTGTGTGGGGATTACAGAGTGCACAGTGTGTGGGGGGATTCCAGAGTGCACAGACTGTGTGGGGATACCAGAGTGCAGAGTGTGTGGGGATTCCAGAGTGCACAGACTGTGTGGGGATCCCAGAGTGCACGGAATGTGTGGGGATTACAGATTGCAGAGACTGTGTGGGGATTCCACTGTGCACAGACTGAGTGGGGATTGCAAGCGCACAGAATGTGTGGGGATTCCAGAGTGCACAGTCTTTGTGGGGATTCCAGAGTGCACAGACTGTGTTTGGATCCCAGAGCGCACAGAATGCGTGGGGATTCCAGAGTGCACGGGCTGTGTGGGGATTCCAGAGTGCACAGAATGTGTTTGAATTCCAGAGTGCATGGGCTGTGCGGGGATTCCAGATTGCACAGACTGTGTGGGGATTACAGAGTGCACAGACAGTGTGGTGATACCAGAGTGCACAGACAGTGTGTGGATTACAGAGTGCACAGAATGTGTGGGGATAGCAGAGTGCACAGACTGTGTGGCAAATCCAGTGTGCACAGACTGTGTGGGGATAGCAGAGCGCACAGACTGTGTGGGGATTCCAGTGTGCACAGACTGTGTGGGGATTCCAGAGGGCACAGACTGTGTGGGGATTCCAGAGGGCACAGACTGTGTGGGGATACCAGAGGGCACAGACAGTGTGTGGATTACAGAGTGCGCAGAATGTGTGGGGACAGCAGAGTGCACAGACTGTGTGGGAAATCCAGTGTGCACAGACTGTGTGGGGATTCCATCGTGCAGAGATTGTGTGGGGTTTCCAGAGTGCACAGAATGTGTGGGAATTCCAGAGTGCACAATCTGTGTGGGGATTCCAGAATGCACAGTGTGTTTGGGGATTCCAGCGTGCACACCTGTGTGGGGATTCCAGAGTGCACATACTGTGTGGGGATTCCAGAATGCACAGTGTGTTTGGGGATTCCAGCGTGCACACCTGTGTGGGGATTCCAGAGTTTACAGAGTGTGTGGGGATTTCAGAGCACACAGTGTGTGTGGGGATTCCAGAGTGCACAGTGTGTGTGGGGATTCCAGAGTGCACAGACTGTGTGGGGATTCCAGAGTGCACAGACTGTGTGGGGATTCCAGAGTGCAAAGGCAGTGTGTGGATTCCAGAGTGCACAGTGTGTGGGGGATTCCAGAGTGCACAGGCTGTGTGGGGAATCCTGAGTGCACAGACTGTGTGGTGATTCCAGAGGGCACAGACTGTGTGGGGATTCCAGAGGGCACAGACTGTGTGGGGATACCAGAGGGCACAGACAGTGTGTGGCTTACAGAGTGCACAGAATGTGTGGGGACAGCAGAGTGCACAGACTGTGTGGGAAATCCAGTGTGCGCAGACTGTGTGGGGATAGCAGAGTGCACAGACTGTGTGGGGATTCCGGGGTTCACAGACTGTGTGGGGATTCCAGAGTTTACAGAGTGTGTGGGGATTCCAGAGCGCACAGTGTGTCTGGGGATTCCAGAGTGCACAGTGTGTGGGGGGATTCCAGACTGCACAGACTGTGTGGGGATTCCAGAGTGCAGAGATTGTGTGGGGTTTCCAGAGTGCACAATCTGTGTGGGGATTCCAGAGTGCACAGATTGTGTGGGGATTCCAGAATGCACAGTGTGTTTGGGGATTCCAGCGTGCACAGCCTGTGTGGGGATTCCAGAGTTTACAGAGTGTGTGGGGATTCCAGAGCGCACAGTGTGTGTGGGGAGTCCAGAGTGCACAGACTGTGTTGGGTTTCCAGAGTGCACAGTGTGTGGGGGGATTCCAGAGTGCACAGACTGTGTGGGGATTCCAGAGTGCACAGACTGTGTGGGGATTACAGAGTGCACAGACTGTGTGGGGATTCCAGAGAGCACAGACTGTGTGGGGTTTCCAGAGTACAAAGACTGTGTCTGGATTCCAGAGTGCACGGACTGTGTGGGGATTCCAGAGTTCAAAGACTGTGTCTGAATTCCAGAGTGCACAGAATGTGTGGGGCTACCAGAGTGCACAGACTGTATTGGGAGATTGTGAGTTCAGGGTTCACAGACTGTGTTTGGATTCCAGAGTGCGCAGACTGAGTGGGGATTCCAGAGTGCACAGATGGTGCGGGGATTCCGGTGTTCACAGACTGTTTGGGAATACCAGAGTGCACAGACTGTGTGGGGATTCAAGAGTGCACTGACTGGGTTTGAATTCCAGAGTGCACGGGCTCTGTGGGGATTCCAGAGTGCACTGACTGTGTGGGGATTCCAGAGTGCACAGATTGTGTTTGGATCCCAGAGTGCACAGAATGCGTGGGGGTTCCAGAGTGCACAGTTTTTGTGGGGATTCCAGTGTGCACGGACTGTGTGGAGCTTCCAGAGTGCACAGGCCTTGTGAGGATTCCAGAGTGCACTGACTGTGTGGAGATTTCAGAGTGCACAGTCTGTGTTTCAATTCCAGAGTGCGCTGTCTGTGTGGGGATACCAGCGTGGCCAGACTGTGTGGGGATTACAGATTGCACAGATATGGTGGGGATTCCAGAGTTCACAGACAGTGTGGGGATTCCATCGTGCAGAGATTGTGTGGGGTTTCCAGAGTGCACAGAATGTGTGGGAATTCCAGAGTGCACTATCTGTGTGGGGATTCCAGAGCGCACAGACTGTGTGGGGATTCCAGAATGCACAGTGTGTTTGGGGATTCCAGCGTGCACAGCCTGTGTGGGGATTCCAGAGTTTACAGAGTGTGTGGGGATTCCAGAGCGCACAGTGTGTGTGGGGATTCCAGAGTGCACAGACTGTGTGGGGATTCCAGAGTGCACAGACTGTGTGGGGGGATTCCAGAGTGCACAGACTGTGTGGGGATTCCAGAGAGCACAGACTGTGTGGGGTTTCCAGAGTACAAAGACTGTGTCTGGATTCCAGAGTGCACGGACTGTGTGGGGATTCCAGAGTTCAAAGACTGTGTCTGAATTCCAGAGTGCACAGAATGTGTGGGGCTACCAGAGTGCACAGACTGTATTGGGAGATTGTGAGTTCAGGGTTCACAGACTGTGTTTGGATTCCAGAGTGCGCAGACTGAGTGGGGATTCCAGAGTGCACAGATGGTGCGGGGATTCCGGTGTTCACAGACTGTTTGGGAATACCAGAGTGCACAGACTGTGTGGGGATTCAAGAGTGCACTGACTGGGTTTGAATTCCAGAGTGCACGGGCTCTGTGGGGATTCCAGAATGCACTGATTGTGTGGGGATTCCAGAGTGCACAGATTGTGTTTGGATCCCAGAGTGCACAGAATGCGTGGGGGTTCCAGAGTGCACAGTTTTTGTGGGGATTCCAGTGTGCACAGACTGTGTGGAGCTTCCAGAGTGCACAGACCTTGTGAGGATTCCAGAGTGCACTGACTGTGTGGAGATTCCAGAGTGCACAGTCTGTGTTTAAATTCCAGAGAGCACGGGCTGTGTGGGGATACCAGCTTGGCCAGACTGTGTGGGGATTACAGATTGCACAGATATGGTGGGGATTCCAGAGTTCACAGACAGTGTGGGGATTCCATCGAGCAGAGATTGTGTGGGGTTTCCAGAGTGCACAGAATGTGTGGGAATTCCAGAGTGCACAATCTGTGTGGGGATTCCAGAGTGCACAGGCTGTGTGGGGATTTCAGCGTGCACACCTGTGTGGGGATTCCAGAGTTTACAGAGTGTGTGGGGATTTCAGAGCACACAGTGTGTGTGCGGATTCCAGAGTGCACAGTGTGTGGGGGGATTCCAGAGTGCACAGACTGTGTGGGGATTCCAGAGTGCACAGACTGTGTGGGAATTCCAGAGTGCACAGACTGTGTGGGGATTCCAGAGTGCACAGACTGTGTGGGGGTTTCAGCGTGCACACCTGTGTGGGGATTCCAGAGTTTACAGAGTGTGTGGGGATTTCAGAGCACACAATGTGTGTGCGGATTCCAGAGTGCACAGTGTGTGAGGGGATTCCAGAGTGCACAAACTGTGTGGGGATTCCAGAGTGCACGGACTGTGTGGGGATTCCAAAGTGCACAGACTGTGTGGGAATTCCAGAGTGCACAATCTGTGTGGGGATTCCAGAATGCACAGTGTGTTTGGGGATTCCAGCGTGCACACCTGTGTGGGGATTCCAGAGTGCACAGACTGTGTGGGGATTCCAGAATGCACAGTGTGTTTGGGGATTCCAGCGTGCACGCCTGTGTGGGGATTCCAGAGTTTACAGAGTGTGTGGGGATTTCAGAGCACATAGTGTGTGTGGGGATTCCAGAGTGCACAGTGTGTGTAGGGATTCCAGAGTGCACAGACTGTGTGGGGATTCCAGAGTGCACAGACTGTGTGGGGATTCCAGAGTGCACAGGCTGTGTGGGGATTACAGAGTGCACAGACTGTGTGGGGATTTCTGAGTGCACAGATTGTGTGGGGATTACAGAGGGCACAGACTGTGTGGGGATTCCAGAGTGCACAGACTGTGTGGGGATTCCAGAGTGCACAGACTGTGTGGGGATTCCAGAGTGCACAGGCTGTGTCTGGATTCCAGAGTGCATGGACTGTGTGGGGATTCCAGAGTGCACAGTGTGTTTGGGGATTCCAGCGTGCACAGCCTGTGTGGGGCTTCCAGAGTTTACAGAGTGTGTGGCGATTCCAGAGCGCACAGTGTGTGTGGGGATTCCAGAGTGCCCGTACTGTGTGGGATACCAGAGTTCACAGAATGTGTGGGGATTACAGAGTGCACAGTCTGTGTGGGGATTCCAGAGTGCACAATCTGTGTGGGGATTCCAGAGTGCACAGACTGTGTGGGGATTCCAGAGTGCACAGACTGTGTGGAGATTCCAGAGTGCAAAGACTGTGTCTGGATTCCAGTGTGCACGGACTGTGTGGGGATTCCAGAGTACAAAGACTGTGTCTGGATTCCAGAGTGCACGGACTGTGTGGGGATTCCAGAGTGCAAAGACTGTGTCTAAATTCCAGAGTGCATGGAATGTGTGGGGATTCCAGAGTGCACAGACAGTGTGGGGATTACAGGGTGCACAGACTGTGTGGGGCTTCCAGAGTTCACAGACTTTATTGGGAGATTGTGAGTTCAGTGTTCACAGAATGTGCGGGGATTCCTGAGTGCACAGACTGTGTTTGGATTCCAGAGCGCACAGACTGTGTTTGGATTCCAGAGTGCACAGACGGTGTGGGGATCCCAGAGTGCACAGACTGTGTTTGGGTTACAGAGTGTATGGGCTGTGTGGAGATTCCAGAGGGCCCAGACTGTGTGGGGATTCCAGAAGCCACAGACTGTGTGGGGAGTCCAGATTACACAGACTGTGTGGGGATTACAGAGCGCACATACTGTGAGGGGATTCCAGAGTGCACAGACATTGTGGGGATTCCAGAATGCACGGGCTTTCAAGTGTGTACAGTCTGCGCAGGGATTCCAGAGTGCACAGACTGTGTGGGGATTCCAGAGTGCACAGACTGTGTGGGGATTCCAGAGTGCACAGGCTGTGTCTGGATTCCAGAGTGCATGGACTGTGTGGGGATTCCAGAATGCACAGTGTGTTTGGGGATTCCAGCGTGCACAGCCTGTGTGGGGCTTCCAGAGTTTACAGAGTGTGTGGCGATTCCAGAGCGCACAGTGTGTGTGGGGATTCCAGAGTGCCCGTACTGTGTGGGATACCAGAGTTCACAGAATGTGTGGGGATTACAGAGTGCACAGACTGTGTGGGGATTCCAGAGTGCACAGTCTGTGTGGGAATTCCAGAGTGCACAATCTGTGTGGGGATTCCAGAGTGCACAGACTGTGTGGGGATTCCAGAGTGCACAGACTGTGTGGAGATTCCAGAGTGCAAAGACTGTGTCTGGATTCCAGTGTGCACGGACTGTGTGGGGATTCCAGAGTACAAAGACTGTGTCTGGATTCCAGAGTGCACGGACTGTGTGGGGATTCCAGAGTGCAAAGACTGTGTCTAAATTCCAGAGTGCATGGAATGTGTGGGGATTCCAGAGTGCACAGACAGTGTGGGGATTACAGGGTGCACAGACTGTGTGGGGATTACAGGGTGCACAGACTGTGTGGGGCTTCCAGAGTTCACAGACTTTATTGGGAGATTGTGAGTTCAGTGTTCACAGAATGTGCGGGGATTCCTGAGTGCACAGACTGTGTTTGGATTCCAGAGCGCACAGACTGTGTTTGGATTCCAGAGTGCACAGACGGTGTGGGGATCCCAGAGTGCACAGACTGTGTTTGGGTTACAGAGTGTATGGGCTGTGTGGAGATTCCAGAGGGCCCAGACTGTGTGGGGATTCCAGAAGCCACAGACTGTGTGGGGAGTCCAGATTACACAGACTGTGTGGGGATTACAGAGCGCACATACTGTGAGGGGATTCCAGAGTGCACAGACATTGTGGGGATTCCAGAATGCACGGGCTTTCAAGTGTGTACAGTCTGCGCAGGGATTCCAGAGTGCACAGATTGTATGGGGATTACAGAGAGCACAGACTTTGTGGGGATTTCTGAGTGCACAGACTGTGTGGGGATTCCAGAGCGCACAGTGTGTGTGGGGATTCCAGAGTGCAAAGGCAGTGTCTGGATTCCAGAGTGCACAGTGTGTGGGGGATTCCAGAGTGCACAGACTCTGTGGGGATTCCAGAGTGCACAGGCTGTGTGGGGAATCCTGAGTGCACAGACTGTGTGGGGATTCCAGAGTGCACAGACTGTGTGGGGATTCCAGAGTGCACAGGCTGTGTGGGGATTCTAGAGTGCACAGACTGTGTGGGGATCCCAGAGTGCACAGACTGTGTTTGGGTTACAGAGTGTACGGGCTGTGTGGAGATTCCAGAGCACACAGTCTGTGTGGGGATTCCAGATTGCTCCGACTGTGTGGGGATTCCAGAGTGCACAGACTGTGTGGGGATTCCAGAGTGCAAAACTGTGTCTAAATTGCAGAGTGCACAGACAGTGTGGGGATTCCAGAGGGCACAGACTGTGTGGGGATTCCAGAGTGCACAGAAGGTGTGGGGATTCCAGATGGCACAGACTGTGTGGGGATTCCAGAGGGCACCGGCTGTGTGGGGATTCCAGAGGGCACAGACTGTGTGGGGATTCCAGAGTGCACAGACTGTGTGGGGATTCCAGAGAGCGCAGACGGTGTGGGGATTCCGGGGTTCACGGACTGTTTGGGGATACCAGAGTGCACTGACTGTGTTTGAACTCCAGAGTGCACAGACTTTGTGGGGATTCCGGAGTGCGCTGTCTGTGTGGGGATACCAGCGTGGCCAGACTGTGTGGGGATTACAGATTGCACAGATATGGTGGGGATTCCAGAGTTCACAGACAGTGTGGTGATTGCATCGTGCAGAGATTGCGTGGGGTATCCAGAGTGCACAGACTGTGTGGGGATTCCAGAGTGCACAGACTGTGTGGGGATTCCAGAGTGCACAGGCTGTGTGGTGAATCCAGAGTGCACGGGCTGTGTGGGGATCCCAGAGTGCACAGACTGTGCGGGGATTCCAGAGTGCACGGGCTGTGTGGGGATCCCAGAGTGCACAGACTGTGTGGGAGTTCCAGAGGGCACAGACTGTGTGGGGATTCCAGAGGGCACAGACTGTGTGAGGATTCCAGAAGCCACAGACTGTGTGGGGATTCCAGATTACACAGACAGTGTGGGGATCCAAGATTGCAGACAGTGTTTGGAGTCCAGAGTGCACAGACTGTGTGGGGATTACAGAGCGCACATACTTTGTGGGGATTCCAGAGTGCACAGACTGTGTGGGGATTCCAGTGTGCACAGACTGTGTGGGGATTCCAGAGTGCACAGACTGTGTGGGGATTCCAGAGGGCACAGACTGTGTGGAGATTCCAGAGGGCACAAACTGTGTGGGGATACCAGAGTGCACAGACTGTGTGGGAAATCCAGAGTGCACAGACTGTGAGGATAGCAGAATGCACAGACTGTGTGTGGATTCCGGGGTTCACAGACTGTTTGGGGATTCCAGAGGGCACAGAATGTGTGGGGATTCCAGAGGGCAGAGACTGTGTGGGGATAGCAGAGTGCACAGACTGTGTGGGAAATCCAGAGTGCACAGACTGTGTGGGGATAGCAGAATGCACAGACTGTGTGTGGATTCCGGGGTTCACAGACTGTGTGGGGATTCCAGAATGCACAGTGTGTTTGGGGATTTCAGCGTGCACAGCCTGTGTGGGGATCCCAGAGTTTACAGAGTGTGTGGGGATTCCAGAGCGCACATTGTGTGTGGGGATTCCAGAGTGCATAGACTGTGTGGGGATTCCAGAGTGCACAGACTGTGTGGGGATCCCAGAGTGCACGGACTGTGTGGGGATACCAGAGTGCACAGACTGTGTGGGAAATCCAGAGTGCACAGACTGTGTGGGGATAGCAGAATGCACAGACTGTGTGTGGATTCCAGGGTTCACAGACTGTGTGGGGATTCCAGAATGCACAGTGTGTTTGGGGATTTCAGCGTGCACAGCCTGTGTGGGGATCCCAGAGTTTACAGAGTGTGTGGGGATTCCAGAGCGCACAGTGTGTGTGGGGATTCCAGAGTGCATAGACTGTGTGGGGATTCCAGAGTGCACAGACTGTGTGGGGATCCCAGAGTGCACGGACTGTGTGGGGATACCAGAGTGCACAGAATGTGTGGGGATTCCAGTGTGCACAGACTGAGTGGGGATTGCAAGCGCACAGAATGTGTGGCGATTCCAGAGTTCACAGTTTTGGGGGGATTCCAGAGTGCACAGACTGTGTGGGGATTCCAGAAGCCACAGACTGTGTGGGGCTTCCAGAGTGCACACACTGTGTGGGGATTCCAGAAGCCACAGGCTGTGTGGGGATTACAGAGTGCACAGATTGTGTGGGGATTCCAGATTGCACAGACTGTGTGGGGATTCCAGAGTGCACAGACTGTGTGGGGATTCCAGAGGGCACAAACTGTGTGGGGATTCCAGAGTGCACAGAATGTGTGGGGATTCCAGAGGGCACAGACAGTGTGGGGATTCCAGGGAGCACAGACTGTGTGGGGATTCCAGTGAGCACAGACTGTGTGGGGATTCCAGAGGGCACAGACTGTGTGGGGATTCCAGAGGGCAGAGACTGTGTGGGGATTCCAGAGACCACAGACAGTGTGGGGATTCCAGGGTTCACAGACTGTGTGGCAATTCCAGAGTGCACTGACTGTGTTTGAATTGCAGAGTGCACGGGCTGTATGGGGATTCCAGAGTGCACAGACTGTGTGGGGGTTCCAGAGTGCACAGACTGTGTGGTGAATCCAGTGTGCACAGACAGTGTGGTGATACCAGAGTGCACAGACAGTGTGTGGATTACAGAGTGCACAGACTGTGTTTGGATCCCAGAGCGCACAGAATGCGTGGGGATTCCAGAGTGCACGGACTGTGTGGAGCTTCCAGAGTGCACAGACTTTGTGGGGATTCCAGAGTGCACAGGCTTTGTTAGAATTCCAAAGTGCACAGATTGTGTGGAGCTTCCAGAGTGCACAGACTTTGTGGGGATTCCAGAGTGCACAGACTATGTGGGGATTCCAGAGCGCACTGACTGTGTTTGAATTCCAGAGTGCACGGGCTTTGTGGGGATTCCAGAGTGCACAGACTGTGTTTGGATCCCAGAGCGCACAGAATGCGTGGGGATTCCAGAGTGCACAGTCTTTGTGGGGATTCCAGAGTGCATGGACTGTGTGCAGCTGCCAGAGTGCACAGACTTTGTGGGGATTCCAGAGTGCACTGACTGTGTGGGGATTCCAGAGTGCACTGACTGTGTGGGGATTCCAGAGTGCACAGACTGTGTTTGAATTGCAGAGTGCACGGGCTGTGTGGGGATTCCAGAGTGCACAGACTGTGTGGTGAATCCAGTGTGCAGAGTGTGTGGGGATTCCAGAATGCACAGACTGTATGTGGATCCCAGAGTGCACGGACTTGTGGGGATTACAGAGTGCACAGACTGTGTGGGGATTCCAGTGTGCACAGAATGTGTGGGGATTCCAGAGTGCACAGACTGTGTTTGGATCCCAGAGCACACAGAATGTGTGGGGATTCCAGAGTGCACAGTCTTTGTGGGGATTCCAGAGTGCACAGACTGTGTTTGGATCCCAGAGCGCACAGAATGCGTGGGGATTCCAGAGTGCACGGACTGTGTGGAGCTTCCACAGTGCACAGGCTTTGTTAGAATTCCAAAGTGCACAGATTGTGTGGAGCTTCCAGAGTGCACAGACTTTGTGGGGATTCCAGAGGGCACAGAATGTTTGGGGATTCCAGAGCGCACTGACTGTGCTGAATTCCAGAGTGCACGGGCTTTGTGGGGATTCCAGAGTGCACAGACTGTGTTTTAATTCCAGAGTGCACAGATTGTGTGGAGGTTCCAGAGTGCACAGACTGTGTGGTGAATCCAGTGTGCACAGACTGTGTGGGGATTCCAGAGAGCACAGACAGTGTGTGGATTACACAGTGCACAGACAGTGTGGTGATACCAGAGTGCACAGACAGTGTGTGGATTACAGAGGGCACAAACTGTGTGGGGATTCCAGAGTGCACAGAATGTGTGGGGATTCCAGAGGGCACAGACAGTGTGGGGATTCCAGGGAGCACAGACTGTGTGGGGATTCCAGTGAGCACAGACTGTGTGGGGATTCCAGAGGGCACAGACTGTGTGGGGATTCCAGAGTGCAGAGACTGTGTGGGTATTCCAGAGACCACAGACAGTGTGGGGATTCTAGAGAGCACACACAGTGTGGGGATTCCGGGGTTCACAGACTGTGTGGCAATTCCAGAGTGTACTGACTGTGTTTGAATTGCAGAGTGCACGGGCTGTATGGGGATTCCAGAGTGCACAGACTCATAGAGTCATAGAGTCATAGAGTTTTACAGCACAGAAAGAGGCCCTTCGGCCCATCGTGTCTGCGCCGCCCATCCATCCCTGTCCAGTCTAATCCCATTTTCCAGCATTTGGTCCATAGCCTTGTATGCAATGGCATTTCAAGTGCTCATCCAAATGCTTCTTGAATGTTGTGAGGGTTCCTGCCTCTACCACCCTTTCAGGCATTGAGTTCCACATTCCAACCACCCTCTGGGTGAAAAGGTTCCTCCTCAAATCCCCTCTAAATCTCCTGCCCCTTACCCTGAATCTATGCCCCCTTGTTATTGACCCCCCTACTAAGGGGAAAAGTTCCTCTTTGTCTACCCTATCTATGCCCCTCATCATTTTGTACACCTCAATCAGGTCCCCCCTCAGCCTTCTTTGCTCCAAGGAAAACAACCCCAGCCTGTCCAGCCTCTCTTCATAGCTGAGGCGCTCCATCCCAGGTAACATCCTGGTGAATCTTCTCTGCACCCTCTCCAAAGCAATCACATCCTTCCTATAGTGAGGCGACCAGAACTGCACACAGTACTCCAGCTGTGGCCTCACCAGCGTTTTGTACAGCTCCATCATAACCTCCCTGCTCTTATATTCTATGCCTCGGCTAATGAAGGCAAGTATCCCATATGCCTTTTTAACCACCTTATCTACCTGTTCCGCTGCCTTCAGGGATCTATGTACATGTACACCAAGGTCCCTCTGACCCTCTGTACTTCCTAGGGTCCTACCACTCATTGTGTATTCCCTTGCCTTATTTGTCCATCCAAAATGCATCACCTCGCACTTTTCAGGGTTAAATTCCATTTGCCACTTTTCCGCCCATCTGACCAACCCGTTTATATCGTCCTGTAGCCTGAGGCTTTCCTCCTCACAATTTACTGTGGGGATTGCAGAGTAAACATAATGTGCGCGAATTCCAGAGGGCACAGACTGTGTGGGGGTTCCAGAGGGCACAGACTGTGTGGGGACACCAGAGTGCACAGATTGTGTGGGGATTCCAGAGAGCACAGACTGTGTGGAGATTCCCGAGTGCAAAGACTGTGTGGTGAATCCAGTGTGCACAGACTGTGTGGGGATTCCAGAGTGCACAGACTGTGTGGGATGCCAGAGTGAACAGACTATGTAGGGATTCCAGAGTGCACAGATTGTGTGGGGATCCCAGAGTGCACGGACTGTGTGGGGATTGCAGAGTAAACAGAATGTGCGCGAATTCCAGAGGGCACAGACTGTGTGGGGATTCCAGAGGGCACAGACTGTGTGGGGATTCCAGAGGGCACAGACTGTGTGGGGATACCAGAGTGCACAGACTGTGTGGGGATTCCAGAGAGCACAGACAGTGTGTGGATTACACAGTGCACAGACAGTGTGGTGATACCAGAGTGCACAGACAGTGTGGGAAATCCAGTGTGCCCAGACTGTGTGGGGATAGCAGAGTGCACAGACTGTGTGGGTATTCCGGGGTTCACAGACTGTGTGGGGATTCCAGAATGCACAGTGTGTTAGGGGATTCCAGCGTGCACAGCCTGTGTGGGGATTCCAGAGTTTACAGAGTGTGTGGGGATTCCAGAGCGCACAGTGTGTGTGGGGATTCCAGAGTGCACAGTGTGTGGGGGGATTCCAGAGTGCACAGACTGTGTGGGGATTCCAGAATGCACAGTGTGTTTGGGGATTCCAGCGTGCACAGCCTGTGTGGGGATTCCAGAGTTTACAGAGTGTGTGGGGATTCCAGAGCGCACAGTGTGTGTGGGGATTCCAGAGTGCACAGTGTGTGGGGGGATTCCAGAGTGCACAGACTGTGTGGGGATTCCAGAATGCACAGTGTGTTTGGGGATTCCAGCGTGCACAGCCTGTGTGAGGATTTCTGAGTGCACAGGCTGTGTGGGGATTCCAGAGGGCACAGACTGTGTGGGGATTTCTGAGTGCACAGGCTGTGTGGGGATTCCAGAGGGCACAGACTGTGTGGGGATTACAGAGGGCACAGACTGTGTGGGGATTCCAGAGTGCACAGACTGTGTGGGGATTCCAGAGTGCACAGACTGTGTGGTGAATCCAGTGTGCACAGTCTGTGTGGGGATTCCGGGGTTCACAGAGTGTGTGGGGATACCAGAGTGCACAGACAGTGTGTGGATTACACAGTGCACAGACAGTGTGGTGATACCAGAGTGCACAGTCAGTGTGGGAAATCCAGTGTGCACAGACTGTGTGGGGATAGCAGAGTGCACAGACTGTGTGGGTATTCCGGGGTTCAAAGACTGTGTGGGGATTCCAGAATGCACAGTGTGTTTGGGGATTCCAGAGTGCACAGTGTGTGTGGGGATTCCAGAGTGCACAGGCTTTGTTAGAATTCCAAAGTGCAGAGGCTGTGTGGAGAATCCAGAGTGCATGGGCTGTGTGGGGATTACAGAGTGAACTGACTGTGTTTGGATTCCAGAGGGCACAGACAGTGTGGGGATTCCACAGTGCACAGATTGTGTGGGGTTTCCAGAGTGCACAGACTTTGTGGGGATTCCAGAGGGCACAGAATGTGTGGGGATTCCAGAGCGCACTGACTGTGTTTGAATTCCAGAGTGCACAGGCTTTGTGGGGATTCCAGAGTGCACAGACTGTGTGGTGAATCCAGTGTGCACAGACTGTGTGGGGATTCCAGAGAGCACAGACAGTGTGTGGATTACACAGTGCACAGACAGTGTGGTGATACCAGAGTGCACAGACAGTGTGTGGATTACAGAGTGCACAGACAGTGTGGGAATTCCAGAGTGCACAGACAGTGTGGGAAATCCAGAGTGCACAGACTGTGTGGGGATAGCAGAGTGCACAGACTGTGTGGGTATTCCGGGGTTCACAGACTGTGTGGGGATTCCAGAATGCACAGTGTGTTAGGGGATTCCAGCGTGCACAGCCTGTGTGGGGATTCCAGAGATTACAGAGTGTGTGGGGATTCCAGAGCGCACAGTGTGTGGGGGGATTCCAGAGTGCACAGTGTGTGCGGGGATTCCAGAGTGCACAGTGTGTGGGGGGATTACAGAGTGCACAGTGTGTGGGGAGATTCCAGAGTCCACAGTGTGTTAGGGGATTCCAGTGTGCACAGCCTGTGTGGGGATTCCAGAGATTACAGAGTGTGTGGGGATTCCAGAGCGCACAGTGTGTGGGGGGATTCCAGAGTGCACAGTGTGTGGGGGGATTCCAGAGTGCACAGTGTGTGGGGGGATTACAGAGTGCACAGTGTGTGGGGATTCCAGAGTGCACAGTGTGTGCGGGGATTCCAGAGTGCACAGTGTGTGGGGGGATTCCAGAGTGCACAGTGTGTGCGGGGATTCCAGAGTGCACAGTGTGTGCGGGGATTCCAGAGTGCACAGTGTGTGGGGGGATTCCAGAGTGCACAGACTGTGTGGGGATTCCAGAGTGCACAGGCTTTGTTAGAATTCCAAAGTGCAGAGGCTGTGTGGAGATGCCAGAGTGCATGGGCTGTTTGGGGATTTCAGAGTGCACAGACTGTGTGGGGATTTCTGAGTGCACAGACTGTGTGGGGATTACAGAGAGCATAGACTGTGTGGGGATTCCAGAGTGCATGGGCTGTGTGGGGATTACAGAGTGCACTGACTGTGTGGGGATTTCTGAGTGCACTGACTGTGTGGGGATTACAGAGGGCACAGACTGTGTGGGGATTCCAGAGAGCACAGACTGTGTGGAGATTCCCGAGTGCAAAGACTGTGTGGTGAATCCAGTGTGCACAGACTGTGTGGGGATTCCAGAGTGCACTGGCTGTGTGGGGATCCCAGAGTGCACAGACTGTGTGGGATGCCAGAGTGAACAGACTATGTAGGGATTCCAGAGTGCACAGATTGTGTGGGGGTCCCAGAGTGCACGGACTGTGTGGGGATTGCAGAGTAAACAGAATGTGCGCGAATTCCAGAGGGCACAGACTGTGTGGGGGTTCCAGAGGGCACAGACTGTGTGGGGACACCAGAGTGCACAGACTGTGTGGGGATTCCAGAGAGCACAGTGTGTGGATTACACAGTGCACAGACAGTGTGGTGATACCAGAGTGCACAGACAGTGTGGGTATTCCGGGGCTCACAGACTGTGTGGGGATTCCAGAATGCACAGTGTGTTTGGGGATTCCAGCGTGCACAGCCTGTGTGGGGATTCCAGAGTTTACAGAGTGTGTGGGGATTCCAGTGCGCACAATGTGTGTGGGGATTCCAGAGAGCACAGTGTGTGTGGGGATTCCAGAGTGCACAGACTGTGTGAGGATTAAAGTGTGCACAGACTGTGTTTGGATGCCAGAGTGCACAGACTGTGTGGGGATTCCAGAGCGCACAATCTTTGTGGGGATTCAAGTGTGCATGGAATATGTGGGGATTCCAGATTGCACAGAGAGAGTGGGGATACCAGAGAGGACAGACTGTACTGGGAACTCATGGTGCACAGACTGTGTGGGGATTCCAGAGTGCCCAGACTGTGTGGAGATAGCAGAGTGCACAGACTGTGTGGGAAATCCAGAGTGCACAGACTGTGTGGGGATTCCGGGGTTCACAGACTGTGTGGGGATTCCAGAGTGCACGGAATGTGTTGCGATTCCAGAGTGCACAGACTGTGTGGGGATTCCAGAGTGCACAGACTGTGTGGAGATTCCAGAGTACACAGGCTGTGTGGGGATTCCAGTATGCACAGAATGTGTGGGGATTCCAGAGTGCACAGACTGTGTTTGGATCCCAGAGCACACAGAATGCGTGGGGATTCCAGAGTGCACAGTCTTTGTGGGGATTCCAGAGTGCACAGACTGTGTTTGGATCCCAGAGCGCACAGAATGTGTGGGGATTCCAGAGTGCACGGACTGTGTGGAGCTTCCACAGTGCACAGGCTTTGTTAGAATTCCAAAGTGCACAGACTGTGTGGAGCTTCCAGAGCGCACAGACTTTGTGGGGATTCCAGAGGGCACAGAATGTGTGGGGATTCCAGAGCGCACTGACTGTGTTTGAATTCCAGAGTGCACGGGCTTTGTGGGGATTCCAGAGTGCACAGACTGTGTTTGAATTCCAGAGTGCACAGACTGTGTGCAGGTTCCAGAGTGCACAGACTGTGTGGTGAATCCAGTGTGCACAGACTGTGTGGGGATTCCAGAGAGCACAGAGAGTGTGTGGATTACACAGTGCACAGACAGTGTGGTGATACCAGAGTGCACAGACAGTGTGTGGATTACAGAGTGCACAGACAGTGTGGGAATTCCAGAGTGCACAGACAGTGTGGGAAATCCAGAGTGCACAGACTTTGTGGGGATAGCAGTGTGCACAGACTGTGTGGGTATTCCGGGGTTCACAGACTTTGTGGGGATTCCAGAATGCACAGTGT
The DNA here is from genome assembly GCF_052327205.1 of Somniosus microcephalus. Classification (NCBI taxonomy): domain Eukaryota; kingdom Metazoa; phylum Chordata; class Chondrichthyes; order Squaliformes; family Somniosidae; genus Somniosus; species Somniosus microcephalus. The sequence continues at coordinate 201,612,340 of NC_140989.1, forward strand.
GTTAGGGGATTCCAGCGTGCACAGCCTGTGTGGGGATTCCAGAGATTACAGAGTGTGTGGGGATTCCAGAGCGCACAGTGTGTGTGGGGATTCCAGAGTGCACAGGCTTTGTTAGAATTCCAAAGTGCAGAGGCTGTGTGGAGATGCCAGAGTGCATGGGCTGTGTGGGGATTACAGAGTGCACAGACTGTGTGGGGATTTCTGAGTGCACAGACTGTGTGGGGATTACAGAGAGCATAGACTGTGTGGGGATTACTGAGTGCACAGCCTGTGTGGGGATTTCTGAGTGCACTGACTGTGTGGGGATTACAGAGGGCACAGACTGAGTGGGGATTCCAGAGAGCACAGACTGTGTGGAGATTCCCGAGTGCAAAGACTGTGTGGTGAATCCAGTGTGCACAGACTGTGTGGGGATTCCAGAGTGCACTGGCTGTGTGGGGATCCCAGAGTGCACAGACTGTGTGGGATGCCAGAGTGAACAGACTATGTAGGGATTCCAGAGTGCACAGATTGTGTGGGGATCCCAGAGTGCACGGACTGTGTGGGGATTGCAGAGTAAACAGAATGTGCGCGAATTCCAGAGGGCACAGACTGTGTGGGGATTCCAGAGGGCACAGACTGTGTGGGGATTCCAGAGGGCACATACTGTGTGGGGATACCAGAGTGCACAGACTGTGTGGGGATTCCAGAGAGCACAGACAGTGTGTGGATTACACAGTGCACAGACAGTGTGGTGATACCAGAGTGCACAGACAGTGTGGGAAATCCAGTGTGCACAGACTGTGTGGGGATAGCAGAGTGCACAGACTGTGTGGGTATTCCGGGGTTCACAGACTGTGTGGGGATTCCAGAATGCACAGTGTGTTAGGGGATTCCAGCGTGCACAGCCTGTGTGGGGATTCCAGAGTTTACAGAGTGTGTGGGGATTCCAGAGCGCACAGTGTGTGTGGGGATTCCAGAGTGCACAGTGTGTGGGGGGATTCCAGAGTGCACAGACTGTGTGGGGATTCCAGAATGCACAGTGTGTTTGGGGATTCCAGCGTGCACAGCCTGTGTGGGGATTCCAGAGTTTACAGAGTGTGTGGGGATTCCAGAGCGCACAGTGTGTGTGGGGATTCCAGAGTGCACAGTGTGTGGGGGGATTCCAGAGTGCACAGACTGTGTGGGGATTCCAGAATGCACAGTGTGTTTGGGGATTCCAGCGTGCACAGCCTGTGTGGGGATTTCTGAGTGCACAGGCTGTGTGGGGATTCCAGAGGGCACAGACTGTGTGGGGATTTCTGAGTGCACAGGCTGTGTGGGGATTCCAGAGGGCACAGACTGTGTGGGGATTACAGAGGGCACAGACTGTGTGGGGATTCCAGAGTGCACAGACTGTGTGGGGATTCCAGAGTGCACAGACTGTGTGGTGAATCCAGTGTGCACAGTCTGTGTGGGGATTCCGGGGTTCACAGAGTGTGTGGGGATACCAGAGTGCACAGTGTGTGTGGGGATTCCAGAGTGCACAGGCTTTGTTAGAATTCCAAAGTGCAGAGGCTGTGTGGAGAATCCAGAGTGCATGGGCTGTGTGGGGATTACAGAGTGAACTGACTGTGTTTGGATTCCAGAGGGCACAGACAGTGTGGGGATTCCACAGTGCACAGATTGTGTGGGGTTTCCAGAGTGCACAGACTTTGTGGGGATTCCAGAGGGCACAGAATGTGTGGGGATTCCAGAGCGCACTGACTGTGTTTGAATTCCAGAGTGCACGGGCTTTGTGGGGATTCCAGAGTGCACAGACTGTGTGGTGAATCCAGTGTGCACAGACTGTGTGGGGATTCCAGAGAGCACAGACAGTGTGTGGATTACACAGTGCACAGACAGTGTGGTGATACCAGAGTGCACAGACAGTGTGTGGATTACAGAGTGCACAGACAGTGTGGGAATTCCAGAGTGCACAGACAGTGTGGGAAATCCAGAGTGCACAGACTGTGTGGGGATAGCAGAGTGCACAGACTGTGTAGGTATTCCGGGGTTCACAGACTGTGTGGGGATTCCAGAATGCACAGTGTGTTAGGGGATTCCAGCGTGCACAGCCTGTGTGGGGATTCCAGAGATTACAGAGTGTGTGGGGATTCCAGAGCGCACAGTGTGTGGGGGGATTCCAGAGTGCACAGTGTGTGCGGGGATTCCAGAGTGCACAGTGTGTGGGGGGATTACAGAGTGCACAGTGTGTGGGGAGATTCCAGAGTCCACAGTGTGTTAGGGGATTCCAGTGTGCACAGCCTGTGTGGGGATTCCAGAGATTACAGAGTGTGTGGGGATTCCAGAGCGCACAGTGTGTGGGGGGATTCCAGAGTGCACAGTGTGTGGGGGGATTCCAGAGTGCACAGTGTGTGCGGGGATTCCAGAGTGCACAGTGTGTGGGGGGATTCCAGAGTGCACAGACTGTGTGGGGATTCCAGAGTGCACAGACTTTGTTAGAATTCCAAAGTGCAGAGGCTGTGTGGAGATGCCAGAGTGCATGGGCTGTTTGGGGATTTCAGAGTGCACAGACTGTGTGGGGATTTCTGAGTGCACAGACTGTGTGGGGATTACAGAGAGCATAGACTGTGTGGGGATTCCAGAGTGCATGGGCTGTGTGGGGATTACAGAGTGCACTGACTGTGTGGGGATTTCTGAGTGCACTGACTGTGTGGGGATTACAGAGGGCACAGACTGTGTGGGGATTCCAGAGAGCACAGACTGTGTGGAGATTCCCGAGTGCAAAGACTGTGTGGTGAATCCAGTGTGCACAGACTGTGTGGGGATTCCAGAGTGCACTGGCTGTGTGGGGATCCCAGAGTGCACAGACTGTGTGGGATGCCAGAGTGAACAGACTATGTAGGGATTCCAGAGTGCACAGATTGTGTGGGGGTCCCAGAGTGCACGGACTGTGTGGGGATTGCAGAGTAAACAGAATGTGCGCGAATTCCAGAGGGCACAGACTGTGTGGGGATTCCAGAGGGCACAGACTGTGTGGGGACACCAGAGTGCACAGACTGTGTGGGGATTCCAGAGAGCACAGACAGTGTGTGGATTACACAGTGCACAGACAGTGTGGTGATACCAGAGTGCACAGACAGTGTGGGTATTCCGGGGCTCACAGACTGTGTGGGGATTCCAGAATGCACAGTGTGTTTGGGGATTCCAGCGTGCACAGCCTGTGTGGGGATTCCAGAGTTTACAGAGTGTGTGGGGATTCCAGTGCGCACAATGTGTGTGGGGATTCCAGAGAGCACAGTGTGTGGGGGGATTCCAGAGTGCACAGACTGTGTGGGGATTACAGAGCGCACAGATGGTGTGGGGATTCCAGAGCGCAAAGACTGTGTGAGGATTAAAGTGTGCACAGACTGTGTTTGGATGCCAGAGTGCACAGACTGTGTGGGGATTCCAGAGCGCACAGTCTTTGTGGGGATTCAAGTGTGCATGGAATGTGTGGGGATTCCAGATTGCACAGAGAGAGTGGGGATACCAGAGAGGACAGGCTGTACTGGGAACTCATGGTGCACAGACTGTGTGGGGATTCCAGAGTGCCCAGACTGTGTGGAGATAGCAGAGTGCACAGACTGTGTGGGAAATCCAGATTGCACAGACTGTGTGGGGATTCCGGGGTTCACAGACTGTGTGGGGATTCCAGAGTGCACGGAATGTGTTGCGATTCCAGAGTGCACAGACTGTGTGGGGATTCCAGAGTGCACAGACTGTGTGGAGATTCCAGAGTACACAGGCTGTGTGGGGATTCCAGAGTGCACGGAATGTGTTGAGATTCCAGAGCACACACACTGTGTGGGGATTCCAGAGTGCACAGACTGTGTGGGGATTCCAGAGTGCACGGAATGTGTTGAGATTCCAGAGCACACAGACTGTGTGGGGATTCCAGAGTGCACAGACTGTGTGGGGATTCCAGAGTGCACAGACTGTGTGGGGATTCCAGAGTGCACAGGCTGTGTGGGGATTCCAGAGTGCACAGACTGTGTGGGGATTCCAGAGTGCACAGACTGTGTGGAGATTCCAGAGTACACAGGCTGTGTGGGGATTCCAGAGTGCACGGAATGTGTTGAGATTCCAGAGCACAAAGACTGTGTGGGGATTCCAGAGTGCACAGGCTCCATACCTGCTCTATTAGAACATTATTAAGAGGCGATATCAGGAAGGGTGAGCAGTCAGTGGAACGTCATTGACCTGAAACGTTCACTCTGTTTCCCCCTCCACAGATGCTGCCTAGCCTGCTGAGTATTTCCAGCATTTTCTGCTTTTATTTTAGTTATAGTGGGAAACTTTCATCTCCACATAGACTGGGAGAAGCAGAACAGCTCGAGTCGCAAAGGCATCACATTTCTTGAAAGTGTATTCGGGACAGTTTTCTGAAACAATATGTTCTTGAACCAACAAGAGAACAGGTCTTATTAGATTTAGTAATGAGTAATGAGCCTGAATTAATCAATAATCAAACAGTAAGAAACCACCCTGCTAACAGTGATCATAACATCATTGAGTTCAATATTAGGTTTGACAGAGAGAAGGGTGAGTCACGAACCAAGGTTTTAAACTTAGGTAAGGATGAATTTGGAGGGAGGAGGCAGGAATTGACCACAATTGGCTGGGCAGAACTGTTAGTGCATAAAACTATAGATGAACAGTGGGAGGTGTTCAAAGAAGTATTTGATAAGATGCAAGACCTGTACGTACCCCTAAAGGGCAGGAGCTCAACTTGTCTAATTAAACAACCTTGGTCAACAGGGGAAGAGAGAGATATTATAAAACTAAAAGAAAGGGCTTATACGAAGGCAAAGACCAGTAGAGATCTCGCAGACTGGGAGAGACATAAAGAACAGCAAAGGGATACCAAGGAAGTGGTAAGAGCTGCCAAAAGGGAATCCGAGAAAAAGCTTGTGAGGGATATCAAGGACAACTCTGAAGGTTTTTACACATATAATAAGAGAAAGAGAGTGACTAAGAGTAGTGTGGGCCCTTTGATGACAGACAGACGTGATACTGTAATGGGAATCAGGAAATGGCAGACTTGATGTACAGCTACTTTGTATCGGTCTTCATAGTAGAAGCTAAAATTAAATCAAGGGGGAAACATACTCGATTTAACATGTAAAAAAATGGCAAAGAAAATAATGAGACTAAAGATAGATAAACCTCCAGGAACTGATGTTTTCCACCCCAAGATATTAAAAGAAGTAGCTGAGGAAATTGCAGATCCTCTATAGTCATGATCTTCCAAATCTCTCTTGATTCAAGAATTGTCCCCTTGGATTGGAAAATTGCCGACATACTCCATTATTTAAGAAGGGTAAGAGAGATAAACCAGGAAATTATAGGCATGTTAGTCTAACACAGTTGTGGGGAAGTTACTAGAATCTGCATTATGGACAGAGTGACTGAGAATTTGGACCAGTATGAATTGATCAGAGAGAGCCAGCATGGTAAGTCATGTCTAAACTAATTGAATTTTTTCAAGAGGTTACTAACATTGTAGATCAGGGAGTGTCTGTGGACATTATTTATATGGACTTCCAGAAGGCATTTGATAAGGTTCCACATAAAAGACTGTTAACAAAATTAGATCTCATGGATTTGGAGGCAACCTATAGACATTGGCAGGGAATAAAAACAGAAAATGCTGGAAATAGCAGATCAGGCAGCAACTGTGGAGAAATAAATGTTTCAGGTCGATGACCCTTCGTCCCTACATGGGTAGGGAATTGGTTAGGAGGTATGAGACAGAGCATCGTGATGATGGGTATGTACTTCAATGTGACTACAATACAGGGATCAGTGTGTTCTGAGGCCTCATCTTTTCACTATATTTATAAATGACTTAGATATAGGAATATATCTCTATATATATACACACAAGTTTACTGATGACACTGGTGGCACAGCAAATAGTGTAGATGGGAGCAGAAAGTTGCAAAGGGACATTGATAGATTAAGTGAGAGGACAAAACTGTGGCAAATGCAGTTCCATGGCGTGGAAGCGTGAGGTCATCTAATTTGTATCTCAGAAAGATCAATCAGAGTATTTTCTAAATGGTGAGAAGTTGGGAACTGAGGATGAGCAGAGAGATTGAGGGCTCCAAGTACAGAAATTCACTGTTCAATGAAACACACAAAGGGCAGGTACGGCACAGGATACATACAGAGTAAAGCTTCCTCTACACTGTCGTATCAAACAATCCCAGGGCATGTACAGCATGGGTTAAATACAGAGTAAAGCTCCCTTGACACTGTCCCAAAAAACATTCCCAGGGCAGGTACAGCACGGGTTAGATACAGATTACAGCTCTCTCAACAATATCCCATCAAACACTCCCAGGGCAGGTATAGCACGGGTTTGATAAAGAGTAAAGCTCCCATTACACAATCCCTTCAAACACTGCCAGGGCAGGTGCAGCATGGGTAAATACATAGTAAAGCTCCATCTCCACTCACCCTTCAAACACTCCCAGGGCAGGTACAGCATGGGATAGAAACAGAGCAAAACTCCATCTACAGTGTCCCATCAAACACTCCCAGGGCCGGTACAGCACGGGTGAGATAAAGTAAAGCTCCCGCTGCATTGTCCCATCAAACAATCACTGGGCAGGTACAGCACGGGTTAGATACAGAGTAAGGCTCCCTATATACTGTCCCATAAAACACCCCTAGGGCAGGTACAGCACGGGTTATATACAGAGTAAAAAGCTCACTCCACACTGTTCCATCAAAACACTCCCAGGGCAGGTGCAGCATGGGTTTGATATAGAGTTAATGTCCCTCTGCACTGTCAAATCTAACACTCCCAGGGCAGGTACAGCATGGATTAGATACAGAGTAAAGCTCCCTCTACACTATCCCATCAAACACTCCAAGGGCAGAGACAGCATGGCTTAGATACCGAGTAAAGCTCCTTCTCCACTGTCCCATCAAACACTCCCAGGGCAGGTACAGCACGGGTTAGATACAGAGCAAATCTCCCCTTATACTGTCCCATCAAACACTCCCAGGGCAGGAACAGCATGGCTTAGATACAGAGTAAAGCTACTTCTACACTGTCCCATGAAACTCACCCAGGGCAGGCACACGACGGGATAGATACAGAGTGAAGAAAGCGCTACATAGTCCCATCAAACACTCATAGGGCAGGTACAGCACGGGTTAGATACAGAGTAAAGCTGCTTCTTCACGGTCCCATCAAACACTCCCAGGGCAGGTACAGCATACGTTAGGTACAGGGTAAAGGTCCCTCTACACATTCCAATCAAGCACTCCCAGGGAAGGTAAAGCACACATTAGGTGCAGAGTAAGGCTCACTCTAAACTGTCCCATTAAACACTCCCAGGGCTGGTACAGCACTCGTTAAATACAGAGTGACGCTCCCTCTACAATGTTCCATCAAATACTCTCAGGGCCAGTGTAGCACAGGTTAGGTACAGCATAATGCTCCCTCTACATTGTCCCATCAAAGAATCCCAGGGCAGGTACAGCATGGGTTAGATAGAGAGTAAAGCTCCCTCTACACTGTCCTGTCAAAACCTCCAAGGGCATGTACTGCACTGGTTAGCTACAGAGTAAAGCTCCCTCTACACAGTCCCATCAACCACTCCCAGGGCAGGTACAGCACAGGTTAGATACAGAGTAAAGCTCCCTCTACACTGTCCCATCGAACACTCCCAGAGCAGGAACAGCACAGGTTAGATACAGAGTAAAGATCCCTATATACTATCCCATAAAACACCCCTAGGGCAGGTACAGCACGGGTTAGATACAGAGTAAAGCTCCCGCTGCACTGTCCCATCAAACACTCCCAGGGCAGGTACACGACGGGTTAGATACAGAGCAAAGCTCCCTCTACACGGTCCCATTAAACACTCCCAGGGCAGGTACAACCCGGGTTAGATACAGAGTAAAGCACCCTCTGCACTGTCCCATCAAACACTCCCAGGGCTGGTACACCAAGGGTTAGATGCAGATTATAGCTCTCTCAACAATATCCCATCAAACACTCCCAGGGCAGGTATAGCACGGCTTTGATAAAGAGTAAAGCTCCCATTACACAATCCCTTCAAACACTGCCAGGGCAGGTACAGCATGGGTAAATACATAGTAAAGCTCCATCTCCACTCACCCTTCAAACACTCCCAGGGCAGGTACAGCATGGGATAGAAACAGAGTAAAGCTCCGTCTACAGTGTCCCATCAAACACTCCCAGGGCCGATACAGCATGGGTGAGATAAAGTAAAGCTCCCGCTGCACTGTCCCATCAAACAATCACTGGGCAGGTACTGCACGGGTTAGATACAGAGTAAGGCTCCCTATATACTGTCCCATAAAACACCCCTAGGGCAGGTACAGCACGGGTTAGATACAGAGTAAAAAGCTCTCTCCACACTGTTCCATCAAAACACTCCCAGGGCAGGTACAGCATTGTTTTGATAAAGAGTTAATGTCCCTCTGCACTGTCAAATCTAACTCACCCAGGGCAGGTACAGCATGGATTAGATACAGAGTAAAGCTCCCTCTACACTGCCCCATCAAACACTCCCAGGGCAGGGGCAGCATGGCTTAGATACCGAGTAAAGCTCCTTCTCCACTGTCCCATCAAACACTCCCAGGGCAGGTACAGCACAGGTTAGAGACAGAGCAAATCTCCCCTTATACTGTCCCATCAAACACTCCCAGGGCAGGGACAGCATGGCTTAGATACAGAGTAAAGCTCCTTCTACACTGTCCCATCAAACTCACCCAGGGCAGGTACAGCACGGGTTAGATACAGAGTAAAGCTCCCTCTACACTGTCCCATCAAACTCACCCAGGGCAGGTACAGCACGGGTTAGATACAAAGTAAAGCTCCCTCTACACTGTCCCATCAAACACTCCAACGGCAGGTATAGCATGGGTTAGATACAGAGTAAAGCTCCCTATATACTATCCCATCAAAAACCCCATGGCAGGTACAGCAGCACGGGTTAGAAAAAGAGTAAAGCTCCCATTACACAGTCCCATCAAACACTCCCAGGGCAGGTATAGCACAGGTTAGATACAGAGTAAAGTTCCCTCTATTTCAATTCAATTTCAATTCAATTTCAATTTTATTTGTCACATAACCAAATACAACAAGTGAAATCCAGTCAGTGAAATGCTTTTTTCTTAACGAGCCGAGCGCACAAAGCAGCAAAGGACACTTAGCTGCCTGGTACGCACGGAGCCCGCAAGGACTGCAGCCATCTTCATCGGCGTGATCACAATAGGGTCCGCTCTTGCCTCGCTTCGCCTTTCCCGCACTCCTGCCCGACAATCTTCAGCCGCCGTGGTACCGACGTCCCGGGGCCTGCTTCTCCCTGGCTCTCCTTCCACCTGGTCTGACCTCCGAGCCTCCCGCGGTGTCCGACCTTCCAGGGCCTGCTTTTCCCGCCCTCGGTCCGCTGGCCGCCTCCCCTCCTACCGGTTCGACCTCCGAGCCTCCCTATACTGTAATGCTCCCTCTACACTGTCAAATCAAACACTCCCAGGGCAGGTACACGACGGGTTAGATACAGAGCAAATCACCCTCTGCACTGTCCCATCAAACACTCCCAGGGCTGGTACACCATGGGTTAGATACAGATTACAGCTCTCTCGACAATATCCCATCAAACACTCCCAGGGCAGGTATAGCATGGGTTAGATAGAGAGTAAATCTCCCTCTACACTGTCCTGTCAAAACCGCCAAGGGCATGTACTGCACGGGTTAGCTACAGAGTAAAGCTCCCTCTACACTGTCCCATCAAATACACCCAGGGCTGGTACAGCACTGGTTAGATAACGAGTAAAGCTGCCTCTACACTGTCCCATCGAACACTCCCAGGGCAGGAAAAGCACAGGTTAGATACAGAGTAAAGCTGCCTCTACACTGTCCCATCGAACACTCCCAGGGCAGGAAAAGCACAGGTTAGATACAGAGTAAAGCTCCCTATATACTATCACGTCAAACACCCCTAGGCAGGTACAGCAAGTGTAAGGTCCAGAGTAAAGCTCCCATTGCACCATCCCATCAAACACTCCCAGGGCAGGTACAGCACAGGTTAGGTAGAGAGTAATGCTCCCACTACACTGTCAAATCAAACACACCCAGAGCAGGTACAGGACGGGTTAGATCTAGAGTAAAGCTCCCTCTACACTGTCCCATCAAACACACCCAGGGCAGGTACAGCAAAGATTAGACAGAGAGTAATGCTCCCTCTACACTGTCCCATCAAACACTCCCAGGGCAAGTACAGGACAGCTTAGATACAGAGTAAAGCTCCCGCTACACTGTCCCATCGAACAATCCCAGGGCAGGAACAGCACGGATTAGATACAGAGTAAAGCTGCCTCTACACTGTCCCATCAAACACTCCCAACGCATGAACAGCACAGGTTAGGTACAGCTTAAAGCTCCCTTCATACTGTCCTTTAAAACAATCCCAGGGCAGGACCAGCACAGACTAGATAAAGAGTAAATCTCCATCTCCACTCTCCCTTCAAACATGCCCAGGGCAGGTACAGCATGGGTTAGATACAGAGTAAAGCTCCCTCGACACTGTCCCATCAACCACAGCCAGGGCAGGTACAGCATGGGTTAGATACAGAGTAAAGCTCCCTCTACACTGTCCCATCAAACACTCCCAGGACCGATACAGCACGGGTGAGATAGAGTGAAGCTCCCTCTACAATGTCCCATCAAACACTCCCAGGGCAGGTACAGCACGGGTTAGATACAGAGTAAAGGTCCCGCTGCACTGTCCCATCAAACACTCCCAGGGCAGGTACAGCAGGGATTAGATACAGAGTAAACCTTCCATTACACAGTCCCTTCAAACACTCCCAGGGCAGGTAGAGCACAGGTTAGATACAGAGTAAAGCTTCCGCTACACTGTCCCATCAAACACTCCCAGGCGAGGTACAGCATGGGTTAGAGAAAAAGTAAAGCTCCCTCTACACTGTCCCATCAAACACTCCCAGGGCAGGTACAGCATGGGTTAGAAAAGAGTAAAACTCCCGCTACACTGGTGCATCAAACACTCCCAGGGCCGGTACAGCATGGGTGAGATAGAGTAAAGCTCCCTCTACACTGTCCCAGCAAACACTCCCAGGGCAGGTACAGCACGGGTTAGATACAGTGTAAAGGTCCCGCTGCACAGTCCCATCAAACACTCACAGGGCAGCTACAGCAGGGATTAGATACAGAGTAAAGCTTCCATTACACAGTCCCTTCAAACACAGCCAGGGCAGGTACAGCATGGGTTAGATACATCGTAAAGCTCCAACTCCACTCTCCCATCAAACACTCCCAGGGCAGGTACAGCACGGGTTAGATACAGAGTAAAGCTGCCTCTACACTGTCCCATCAAACACTCCCAGGGCACGAACAGCACAGGTTAGGTACAGCTTAAAGCTCCCTTTATACTATCCTTTAAAACAATCCCAGGGCTGGACCAGCACAGATTAGATAAAGAGTAAAACTCCATCTCCACTCTCCCTTCAAACACACCCAGGGCAGGTACAGCATGGGTTAGATACAGAGTAAAGCTCCCTCTACACTGTCCCATCAACCACAGCCAGGGCAGGCACAGCATGGGTTAGATACAGAGTAAAGCTCCCTCTACACTGTCCCATCAAACACTCCCAGGACCGATACAGCACGGGTGAGATAGAGTGAAGCTCCCTCTACAATGTCCCATCAAACACTCCCAGGGCAGGTACAGCACGGGTTAGATACAGAGTAAAGGTCCCGCTGCACTGTCCCATCAAATACTCACAGGGCAGGTACAGCAGGGATTAGATACAGAGTAAAGCTTCCATTACACAGTCCCTTCAAACACTGCCAGGTCAGGTACAGCATGGGTTAGATACATAGTAAAGCTCCAACTCCACTCTCCCATCAAACACTCCCAGGGCAGGTACAGCACGGGTTAGATACAGAGTAAATCTCCCTCTACACGGTCCCATCAAACACTCCCAGGGCTGGTACAGCACTCGTTAAATACAGAGTGACGCTCCCTCTACAATGTTCCATCAAATACTCTCAGGGCCGGTGTAGCACAGGTTAGGTACAGCGTAAAGCTCCCTCTACACTGTCCCATCCAACACTCCCAGGGCAGGTACAGCATGGGTTAGATACAGAGAAACGCTATCTCTTCACTGTGCTTTCAAACACTCACAATGCAGGTACAGCATCGGTTAGGTAAGAGTAAAGCTCCCGCTTTTTAAGTGTATATTAAACTGTTGGGGAGTTTAAACCGGAAGTAGAATCCGGGTATAAAAGGGGCGGGACTAGTGCTTGTGCACGGAGTGCTGTGCATTGAGTGCTGCTAGAGTTTGGTAAGAGGGAGAGTTCGGGCAAGTGGGAGGTGAGGGTGTGTTTTTTGTTCTGTTTTGTTCCCCACTCCCAGGCTTAGACAGCACTGCGGAAGCGGAGCAGCGAGACGAGTCAACCAAACAGGCCCCACAGACAGCATTCAAGGAGGAGGTTGGTGATCAGCTGGTTGGTTGGTTTTCTTCCTTCTCTTTTATTCCTTTAAGTTGGTAAGTCCTATTGAATAGTGGTGTAATAGTATCATCTATATCAGGGCAGAGGGTCTTCATAACTAATAATAATAAATTTAATTAATTACATAGATATGGGCTAACAGGTGATGTGTCACTGTTGCAAAATGTGGGAGCTGGTGGACCCCATTGAGGCTCACGGTGATTACATTTGCGATAAGTGTTTGCTGCTAGAGGAACACAAGCTCCATGTTAAAGAGCTTGAGACCGAGCTTCAGACACTGCGACACATCAGGGAGGGGGAGAAGTTCCTGGACTCTATGTTTCAGGAGATGGTCACAACTATGACATTAATTAATGCAGATGTAATCCGTGGTCAGGGACAGGACAGTGTGACTACGAGTGAGGCAGGTACAGGGATCCAGGAGGCAGTGTTGATGGAGCTGCAGCCCTTGCTCTTGTCAAGCAGGATCGAGGTTCTTACTCCCTGTGAGGGCGGGAGCGGGGACTGCAGGGAGGATGAGCAACCTGGCCACAGCACCGTGGTACAGGGGGCCATTCAAGTGGAGGGAGTAAAAAGAAATGTTGTAGTGGTAGGGGATAGTATCATTAGGGGGATAGATAGGGTTCTCTGCAGTCAAGAGCGGGAGTCCCGAAGGCTGTGTTGCCTGCCCGGTGCCAGGGTTAAGGACATCTCTTCTGGGCTGGAAAGAAACTTGGAGTGGGAGGGGGAGGATCCAGTTGTCGTGGTCCATGTTGGTACAAACGACGTAGATAGGACAAGGAAGATGGTTCTGTTAAAGGAGTATGAGCAGCTAGGGGTCAAATTAAAAAACAGAACCTCAAGGGTAATAATCTCTGGGTTATTACCTGAGCCACGAGCGAATTTGGCTAGGATAAATCAAATTAAAGAGTTAAATGCGTGGCTCAAAGACTGGTGTGGGAGAAATGGGTTTTGCTTCTTGGGACACTGGCGCCAGTACTGGGACAGGAGGGAGCTGTTCCGTTAGAACAGACTCCACTTGGCCAGTGCTGGACTAGAGTCCTGGCGAATTATATAACTAGGGCTGTAGAGAGGGCTTTAAACTAATTAGTGAGGGGGAGGTTTCCAGAGAGCAAATAATAGAAATGACAATGGTGAAGGTCATAGACTTAGGTAGCAGTGGGGGAATTAAAAAACAGAACGTGTCAGGAAGGGACAGAAGGTATGGAGTAAAAAGTAAAGTACTAAAAGGGGAAAAAACAGGAACTAAGTGTCACAAAACATATTTGAAAGTTCTTTATCTGAATGCACTTAGCATTCGTAACAAAATGAATGAGTTAACGGCACAAATAATGACATATGGGTATGATCTTGTGGCCATTACAGAAACATGGCTGCAGGGTGACCATGACTGGGAATTAAACATACCAGGTTATTTAACAATCAGGAAGGACAGGCAGGATAGGAGGGGAGGTGGGGTGGCTATGTTAATAAAGGAAGGAATCACTATAATACAGAGAAATGATATTGGGTCAAAGGAGCAGGATAGTGAAACAGTTTGGGTAGAGATAAGGAATAATAAGGGGAAAAAAACACTAGTGGGCGTAGTCTATAGGCCTCCGAACAGTTGCAACTCTGATGGACGGAGTATTAATCAGGAAATAGTTGAGGCTTGTAATAAGGGAACAGCTATAATTATGGGGGATTTTAATTATCATATTAACTGGACAAATCAAATTGGGCAGAGCAACCTTGAGGATGAGTTAATTGAGTGTATTAGGGATGAGTTTCTTGAGCAGTATGTAACTGAACCGACCAGGGGCAAGCAACCTTAGATTTGGTCCTGTGTAATGAGACAGGATTAATTAAAAATGTCCTAGTAAAGGATCCCCTTGGAATGAGTGACCATAACATGGTTGAATTCCATATTCAACTGGAGGGTGAGAAGGTTGGATCTCAAACAAGCGTGCTGAGCTTGAATAAAGGAGACTATGAAGGTATGAGAGCGGAATTGATTAGAGTGGACTGGGAAAATAGATTAAAGGGTAAGACGGTACATGATCAGTGGTGTACATTTAAGGAGTTATTTTACAACTTCCAAAAAATATATATTCCACTGAGGAAAAATGGGTGTAAAAGAAAAGATAGCCATCCGTGGCTAAGTAAAGTAATTAAGGATAGTATTCGACTAAAAACAAGGGCATATAAGGTAGCCAAAACTAGTGGGAGGATAGAAGATTGGGAAGTCTTTAAAAGACAGCAAAAAATAACTAAAAGATTGATTAAGAAAGGGAAGATAGATTATGAAAGTAAATTAGCAAAAAATATAAAAACAGATAGCAAAAGTTTCTATAGTTATACAAAAAGAAAAAGGGTGGCTAAAGTAAATGTTGGTCCCTTAGAGGATGAGACCGGGAAATTAATGGTGGGAAACATGGAGATGGCAAAAACGCTGAACAATTATTTTGCATCAGTCTTTACGGTAGAGGACACTAAGAATATCCCAACACTGGACAAACAGGGGGCTCTAGGGGGGGAGGAGCTAAATACAATTAAAATCACCAAGGAAGTGGTACTTGGTAAAATAATGGGACTCAAGGCGGATAAATCCCCTGGACCTGATGGCTTGCATCCTAGGATCTTGAGGGAAGTGGCGGTAGGGATTGTGGATGCATTGGTAATAATTTTCCGAAACTCCCTGGACTCAGTTAAGGTCCCAGCAGATTGGAAAACTGCTAATGTAACACCCTTATTTAAAAAGGGTAGTAGGCAGAAGGCTGGAAACTATAGACCTGTTAGCCTAACATCTGTGGTTGGTAAAATGTTAGAGTCCATTATTAAGGAGACAGTAACGGGACATTTGGATAAACATAATTTAATAGGACAAACTCAGCATGGTTTCATGAAGGGGAAGTCATGTTTGACAAATTTGCTTGAGTTCTTTGAGGAAGTAACATACAGGGTGGATAAAGGGGAACCAGTGGATGTAGTGTATTTAGACTTCGAAAAGGCATTTGACAAGGTGCCACACAAAAGATTATTGCTCAAGATAAAAAATCATGGGATTGGGGGTAATATTCTGGCGTGGGTGGAGGATTGGCTCTCTAACAGAAAGCAGAGAGTTGGGATAAATGGTTCATTCTCAGACTGACAACCAGTAACTAGTGGTGTTCCACAGGGGTCAGTGCTGGGTCCCCAACTCTTTACAATCTATATTAACGATTTGGAGGAGGGGACCAAGTGTAACATATCAAAGTTTGCAGATGATACAAAGATGGGATGGAAAGTAGTGAGTGAGGAGGACATAAAATCCTGCAAAGGGACATAGACAGGCTAAGTAAGTGGGCAGAGATTTGGCAGATGGAATACAATACTGGAAAGTGTGAGGTTATGCACTTTGGCAGGAAAAATCATAGAGCAAGTTATTATCTTAATGGCAAGAAACTGGAAAGTACTGTTGTACAAAGGGATCTGGGGGTCCTGGTGCACGAAACTCAAAAAGTTAGCATGCAGGTGCAGCAAGTGATCAAGAAGGCCAATGGAATGTTGGCTTTTATTGCTAGGGGGATAGAATATAAAAACAGGGAGGTATTGCTGCAGTTGTACAAGGTATTGGTGAGACCGCACCTGGAATACTGCATACAGTTTTGGTGTCCATACCTAAGAAAAGACATACTTGCTCTCGAGTCAGTACAAAGAAGGTTCACTCGGTTAATCCCGGGGATAAGGGGGTGGTCATATAAGGAGAGGTTGAGTAGATTGGGACTCTACTCATTGCAGTTCAGAAGAATGAGAGGCGATCTTATTGAAACATATAAGATTGTGAAGGGGCTTGATTGGGTGGATGCGGTGAGGATGTTCCCAATGATGGGTGAAACTAGAACTAGGGGGCATAATCTTAGAATAAGGGGCTGCTCTTTCAAAACTGAGATGAGGAGAAACTTCTTCACTCAGAGGGTGGTAGGTTTGTGGAATTTGCTGCCCCAGAAAGCTGTGGAAGCTACATCATTAAATAAATTTAAAACAGAAATAGATAGTTTCCTAGAAGTAAAGGGAATTAAGGGTTACGGGGAGCGGGCAGGAAATTGGACATGAGTCTAGGTTTGGAATGGTCATGGCCCTGTGGGTAGTGGAGTGGGCCCAGGGGCCGTGTATCCTGGTTCTGCTCCTACTGTGTTCTAATTCTGTGTTAGATTTCAGGACATGGTTTTATTCCTGTTCCTGGCTGGGGTGCAGATCGCCTTTACAGAAGGTAGGTACTGTAGAAAATATAGGGACAGAGTGATCTCCTGGACGAGTTTCGATCGCCTAGATGGGTCGGAGAGGAATTTCCCAGATTCTTTTCACCCAAATTGGCCATTGGGTTTTTTATCTGGTTTTTCGCCTCTCCCGGGAGATCACATGGGTTCGGGTGGGATGGAGAGTGATAGAAGATTTGAGGTTAGGATCAGATCAGCCATGATCTTATTGAATGGTGGAGCAGGCTCGAGGGGCCGATTGGTCTACTCCTACTCCTATTTCTTATGTTCTTATGTTCTTATGTACACTGTCCCATCAAACACTCCCAGGACAGGTACAGCATAGGTAAGACACAGAGTAAAGTTTGTACTACACAGTCCCATCAAACACTCCCAGGGCAGGTACAGCACAAGTTAGATGCAGAGTAAAGCTCCCTCTACACTGTCCTTTCAAACTCTCCCATGGCATATACAGCACGGTTTAGATAAGGAGTAAAACAATTTCTACACTGCCCATCAATCACTCCCAGGGCAGGTACAGCACGGGTTAGATAGTGAGTAAAGGTACCTCTACACTGTCCTATCAAACATTCCCAGGGCAGGTACAGCATAGGTTAGACACAGATTAAAGCTCGCTCTACACTGTCCCATCAAACAGTCCCAGGGCAAGTAGAGCACAGATTAGATACAGAGTATAGCTCCCTCTAAACTGTCCCAACAAACACTCCCAGGGCAGGTACAGCACATGTTCGATACAGAGTAAAGCTTGCTCTGCACTGTCCTTTCAAACACTCCCAGGGCAGGTACAGCACGGTTTAGATACAGAGTAAAGCTCCCATTGCACTATCCAATCAAGCACTCCCAGGGCAGGTACAACAAGGGATAGATACAGAGTAAAGCTCACTCTACACTGTCCCATCAGATACTCACAGGGCAGGTACAGCACAGGTTAGATACAGAGTAAAGCTCCCGCTACACTGTCCCATCAAACAATCCCAGGGCAGGATCAGGAAGGGTTACATACAGAGTAAAGCTCCCTCTACACTGACCCATCAAACACTCCCAGGGCAGGAACAGCACAGTTTAGTTTCAGATTATAGCTCCCTGTATACTGTCCTTTCAAATACTCCCAGGGCAGGAACAGCACAGACTAGATAAAGAGTAAAGCTCCCTCGACACTGTCCCATCAAATACTCCCAGGGCATGTACAGCATGGGTTAGCTACAGAGTAAAGCTCTTTCTACACTGCCCATCAAACACTCCCAGGGCAGGTACAGCACGGGTTAGATAGTGAGTAAAGCTACCTCTACACTGTCCTTTCAAACACTCCCAGGGCAGGTACAGCACGGGTTAGATACAGAGTAAAGCTCCCTGTACTCTGTCCCATCAAGCACTCCCAGGGCAGGTAGAGCACAGGTTAGATACAGAGTAAAGCCCACACTACACTGTCCCATCAAACAATCCCAGGCGAGGTACAGCATGGGTTAGATACAAAGTAAAGCTCCCTCTACACTGTCCTATCAAACACTCCCAGGGCAGGTACAGCATGGGTTAGATAAGAGTAAAGCTCCCGCTACACTGGCGCATCAAACACTCCCAGGGCCGGTACAGCACGGGTGAGATAGAGTAAAGCTCCCTCTACACTGTCCCAGCAAACACTCCCAGGGCAGGTACAGCACGGGTTAGATACAGAGTAAAGGTCCCGCTGCACAGTCCCATCAAACACTCACAGGGCAGGTACAGCGGGGATTAGATACAGAGTAAAGCTTCCATTACAAAGTCCCTTCAAACACTGCCAGGGCAGGTACAGCATGGGTTAGATACATAGTAAAGCTCCAACTCCACTCTCCCATCACTCACAGGGCAGGTACAGCAGGGGTTAGATACAGAGTAAAGCTCCCGCTACACTCTCCCATCAAACAATCCCAGGGCAAGAACAGCACGGATTAGATACAGAGTGAAGCTGCCTCTACACTGTCCCATCAAAGGTAGAGCCAGATGATGTAGGCGGGGTTTTAAATGAATTTTTTGCATCTGTGTTCACTATGGAGAAAGACGATGCAGACATAGAAATCGGGCAAGGGGACTGTGACATACTTGAACATATTAGCATCGAGAGGGAGGAGGTGCTAGCGGTTTTAGCAGGCCAAAAAGTGGATAAATCCCCAGGCCCGGACGAGATGTATCCCAGGCTGCTGTGGGAGGCAAAGGAGGAGATTGCAGGGGCTCTGACACAAATTTTCAGAACCTCTCTGGCCACAGGGGATGTACCAGAGGACTGGAGAACAGCTAACGTAGTACCATTATTCAAGAAGGGTAGCAGGGATAAACCAGGGAATTACAGGCCAGTGAGCCTAACATCTGTGGTAGGGAAATTATTGGAAAAAATTCTGAGGGACAAAATTAGTCTCCACTTGGAGAGGCAAGGATTAATCGGGGATAGTCAGCATGGCTTTGTCAAGGGTAAATCATGTCTGACAAATCTGATTGAATTTTTCGAGGGGGTGACTAGGTGTGTGGATGAGGGAAATGCTGTGGATGTGGTTTACATGGACTTCAGTAAAGCTTTTGACAAAGTCCTGCATAGGAGACTGGTCAAGAAGGTAAGAGCCCATGGGATCCAGGGTGCCTTGGCGCGTTGGATCCTAAACTGGCTGAGTGGCAGGAGGCAGAGGGTGATGGTCGAAGGTTGCTTTTGTGACTGGAAGCCTGTGTCCAGTGGGGTACCTCAGGGATCGGTGCTGGGTCCCTTGCTGTTTGTGATCTACATAAATGATCTGGATGAGAATGTAAAAGGTATGATCAGTAAGTTCGCAGATGACACGAAAATTGGTGGGGTGGTAAATTGCAAGGAGGAAAGCCTCAGGCTACAGGACGATATAAATGGGTTGGTCAGATGGGCGGAAAAGTGGCAAATGGAATTTAACCCTGAAAAGTGCGAGGTGATGCATTTTGGACAGACAAATAAGGCAAGGGAATACACAATGAGTGGTAGGACCCTAGGAAGTACAGAGGGTCAGAGGGACCTTGGTGTACATGTACATAGATCTCTGAAGGCAGCGGAACAGGTAGATAAGGTGGTTAAAAAGGCATATGGGATACTTGCCTTCATTAGCCGAGGCATAGAATATAAGAGCAGGGAGGTTACGATGGAGCTGTACAAAACGCTGGTGAGGCCACAGCTGGAGTACTGTGTGCAGTTCTGGTCGCCTCACTATAGGAAGGATATGATTGCTTTGGAGAGGGTGCAGAGAAGATTCACCAGGATGTTACCTGGGATGGAGCGCCTCAGCTATGAAGAGAGGCTGGACAGGCTGGGGTTGTTTTCCTTGGAGCAAAGAAGGCTGAGGGGGGACCTGATTGAGGTGTACAAAATGATGAGGGGCATAGATAGGGTAGATAAAGAGGAACTTTTCCCCTTAGTAGGGGGGTCAATAACAAGGGGGCATAGATTCAGGGTAAGGGGCAGGAGATTTAGAGGGGATTTGAGGAGGAACTTTTTCACCCAGAGAGTGGTTGGAATGTGGAACTCAATGCCTGAAAGGGTGGTAGAGGCAGGAACCCTCACAACATTCAAGAAGCATTTGGATGAGCACTTGAAATGCCATTGCATACAAGGCTATGGACCAAATGTTGGAAAATGGGATTAGACTGGACAGGGATGGATGGGCGGTGCAGACACGATGGGCCGAAGGGCCTCTTTCTGTGCTGTAAAACTCTATGACTCTATGACTCTATGACTCCCATGGCATGAACAGCACAGGTTAGGTACAGCTTAAAGCTCCCTTTATACTGTCCTTTAAAACAATCCCAGGGCAGGACCAGCACAGACTAGATAAAGAGTAAAGCTCCATCTCCAGTCTCCCTCCAAACACACCCAGGGCAGGTACAGCATGGGTTAGATACAGAGTAAAGCTCCCTCTACACTGTCCCATCAACCACAGCCAGGGCAGGTACAGCATGGGTTAGATACAGAGTAAAGCTCCCTCTACACAGTCCCATCAAACACTCCCAGGACCGATACAGCACGGGTGAGATAGAGTGAAGCTCCCTCTACAATGTCCCATCAAACACTCCCAGGGCAGGTACAGCACGGGTTAGATACAGAGTAAATCTCCCTCTACACGGTCCCATCAACCACTCACAGGGCAGGTACAGCAGGGGTTAGATACAGAGTAAAGCTCCCATTACACAGTCCCTTCAAACACTTCCAGGGCAGGTACAGCATGGGTTAGATAGTGAGTAAATCTACCTCTACACTCTCCCATCAAACACTCCCAGGGCTGGTACAGCACTCGTTAAATACAGAGTGACGCTCCCTCTACAATGCTCCATCAAATATTCTCAGAGCCGGTGTAGCACAGGTTAGGTACAGCATAAAGCTCCCTCTACACTGTCCCATCAAAGACTCCCAGGGCAGGTACAGCATGAGTTAGATAGAGAGTAAAGGTCCCATTACACAGTCCCTTCAAACACTGCCAGGGCAGGTACAGCACAGGTTAGATACAGAGTTAAGCTCCCGCTACACCATCCCGTCAAACACTCCCAGGACAGGTACAGCATAGGTTAGACACAGAGTAAAGTTTGTACTACACAGTCCCACCAAACACTCCCAGGGCAGGTACAGCACAGGTTAGATAGAGAGTAATGCTCCCACTACACTGTCAAATCAAACCCTCCCAGAGCAGGTACAGCACGGGTTAGATACAGAGTAACGCTCCCTCTACACTGTCCCATCAAACACTCCCAGGGCAGGTACAGTACAGGTTAGATGCAGAGTAAAGCTCCCTCTACACTGTCCTTTCAAACTCTCCCATGGCATATACAGCACGGTTTAAATAAGGAGTAAAACAACTTCTACACTGCCCATCAAACACTCCCAGGGCAGATACAGCATGGGTTAGATAGTGAGTAAAGCTACCTCTACACTGTCCTATCAAACACTCCCAGGGCAGGTACAGCATAGGTTAGACACAGATTAAAGCTCGCTCTACACTGTCCCATCAAACAGTCCCAGGGCAAGTAGAGCACAGATTAGATACAGAGTAAAGCTCCCTCTAAACTGTCCCAACAAACACTCCCAGGGCAGGTACAGCACATGTTAGATACAGAGTAAAGCTCCCTCTACACTATCCTTTCAAACACTCCCAGGGCAGGTACAGCATGGGTTAGACACAGAGTAAAGCTCGCTCTACACTGTCCCATCAAACACTCCCAGGGCAGGTACAGCACAGGTTAGGTACAGATTAAAGCTACCTCTACACTGTCCTTTCAAACACTCCCAGGGCAGGTACAGCACGGGTTAGATACAGAGTAAAGCTCCCATTACACTATCCAATCAAGCTCTCCCAGGGCAGGTACAACAAGGGTTAGATACAGAGTAAAGCTCACTCTACACTGTTCCATCAGATACTCACAGGTCAGGTACAGCACGGGTTAGATACAGAGTAAAGCTCCTGCTACACTGTCCCATCAAACAATCCCAGGGAAGGGTTAGATACAGAGTGAAGCTCCCTCGACACTGACCCATCAAACACTCCCAGGGCAGGAACAGCACAGTTTAGTTTCAGATTATAGCTCCCTGTATACTGTCCTTTGAAACACTACCAGGGCAGGAACAGCACAGACTAGATAAAGAGTAAAGCTCCCTCGACACTGTCCCATCAAGTACTCCCATAGCAGGTGCAGCACGTGTTAGATGCAGAGTAAAGCTCCCGCTAAACTGTCCCACCAAACTCTCCCAAGGCATGTACAGCATAGGTTAGACACAGATTAAATCTCGCTCTACACTGTCAAATCAAACACTCCCAGGGCAGGTACAGCACGGGTTAGATAGTGAGTAAAGCTACCTCTACACTGTCCTTTCAAACACTCCCAAGGGCAGGTACAGCACGGGTTAGATACAGAGTAAAGCTCCCATTACACTATCCAATCAAGCACTCCCAGGACAGGTACAACAAGGGTTAGATACAGAGTAAAGCTCGCTCTACACTGTCCCATCAAACAATCCCGGGGCAGGATCAGGCAGGGTTAGATACAGAGTAAAGCTCCCTCTACACTGTCCCATCAAACACTCCCAGGACAGGTACAGCACGTGTTAGATACAGAGTAAAGGTTCCTCTACACTGACCCATCAAACACTCCCAGGGCAGGAACAGCACAGTTTAGTTTCAGATTATAGCTCCCTGTATACTGTCCTTTGAAACAGTCCCAGGGAAGGAACACCACAGATTAGATAAAGAGTAAAGCTCTTTTGACACTGTCCCATCAAATACTCCCATGGCAGATACAGCACGGGTTAGGTTCAGAGTAAATCTCCCTCTGAACTGTCCCATCAAACACTCCCAGGGCATGTACAGCATGGGTTTGCTACAGAGTAAAGCTCTTTCTACACTGCCCATCAAACACTTCCAGGGCAGGTGCAGCACGGGTTAGATAGTGAGTAAAGCTATCTCTACACTGTCCTATCAAACACTCCCAGGGCAGGTACAGCATAGGTTAGACACAGATTAAAGCTCGCTCTACACTGTCCCATCAAACACTCCCAGGGCAAGTTGAGCCCAGATTAGATACAGAGTATAGCTCCCTCTAAACTGTCCCAACAAACACTCCCAGGGCAGGTACAGCACATGTTAGCTACAGAGTAAAGCTCTTTCTACACTGCCCATCAAACACTCCCAGGGCAGGTAAAGCACGGGTTAGATAGTGAGTAAAGCTACCTCTACACTGTCCTATCAAACACTCCCAGGGCAGGTACAGCATAGGTTAGACATAGATTAAAGCTCGCTCTACACTGTCCCATCAAACTATCCCAGGGCAGGAACAGCACAGGTTAGATACACAGTAAAGCTCCCTCTACACTGTCCCCTCAATCACTCTCAGGGCAGATACAGCATATGTTAGATACAGAGTAAAGCTTCCTCTACACTGGTCCATCAAACACTCCCAAGGCATGTACAGCATAGGTTAGATACAGTGTAAAGCTCGCTCTACACTATCCCATCAAACACTCCAGGGCCGTTACAGCACGGGTTAGATACAGAGTAATTCCCTTCTACACTGTCCCAGGAAACACACCCAAGACAAGTACAGCACGGGTTAGATATAGAGTAAAGCTCCCTCTACACTATCCCATCAAACACTCCCAGGGCAGGTACAAAGTGGTTTAGATACAGTGTAAAGATCCCTCTACACTGTCCTATCAAACACTCACAGGGCAGTTACAGCCTGTGTTAGATACAGAGTAAAGCTCCCTCTACACTGTCCTTTCAAACGCTCCCAGGGCAGGTACAGCATATGTTAGATACAGAGTAAAGCGCCCGCCAAGCTGTAATAAACTAAATTGAGTGTTGATTCTTTTGGAATGGATTATTTGGGAAACCTATCAATGAAAGCTCAGTTTGAATGTGGATCAGTCCATGAGAAACCGTAGAAAAACATGGATATTCATGAAAAGAAAGTAATTTGGCAATTCCAGCACCCAGAAATACACCCACATTCATACATGATGATTCAAGCACATGGGAATACACACACATTCATACATGTTGCTCTAGACAAACACTCAGAGTCATGAACTGTGGTAATCTGGGTGACATCAATTGCTGTGCATGAGAGTGCCTCCAATGAGAGGTGGGAATCTAGCACACTTTCATTCAGAGGTGTAGGTGGCTCTCGCACTTTACACATACACACGCACACCTGCAGACACACACATGTACACACACACACACACACATGTGCACTCACACACGTGTACACACACACGTACACACACATATGTGTACACACACGCACACACACGTGTACACACACATACATGTACACATACAGTCACACACGTGTACAGAGATGCCTTTACCTGTGGTAAAGGCAGCAGTCACGGGCTGGCTCTGTCCGTGCACATGGATGCCTGTGACTGCCACCTGGTACTGTGAGGCGGGTCTCAGGTTCTGCAGGGAGTACTGGCTCAGTGTAGGCTGTAATCTCAGTATGGTCTTCTCACTCATCCCACTGGCTAGTCCGTATGACAGCAAGATGTGGTCGACATGGGCTCTTGGAGGTGCCCATTCCACGAAGGCGAAAGTATCAGCCACCTCCCTGATGGTGATCTGATTCGGTCCGTCAATCACTGAACACAGAAAGAAACAGGGAGCTGTATCCAACACTCTGCTCAATACACACATGGAACCCACAACCAATGAGGCCAAGCCCGCTGGGAGACAGTGAGAAATGGAGCAAATTTGGTCTGAGACTAGCTCCAGACAGAAGACTGCTTCGGGTTCTTTATTCATTCTCAGCATGTGGGCAGCTCTGGCTAGGCCGGCATTTATCCCCATCCCTAGTTGCCCTGAGAAAGTCGTGCTGGGCCTTCTTCTTGACCCGCTTATGGCAGTTTGATACAACTGGGTGACTACTTCAGAGATCAGTTGAGTCAACCATGTTGGTGTGGGACTGGTGTCACATACAGGCCCAGACCGGGTAAGGATGGCAGGTTTCCTTCCCTAAAGGACATTAGTGAACCAGCTGGATTTTTACAACAATCCGACAGCTTCATGGTCACTTTTACTGTTACCAGATTCTTATTTCCAGATTTTTAAAACTGAAGTCAAATTCTCAAACTGCCCACGGTGGAATTTTAACTCACATTCTCTGGATTATTAGTCCAATAACTAAACCACTACACTACCATACCCTGTGAATGTGCTGAATTTAATCAAGGTACCATGGAATATGTAATTCTGTGATGTTCTTATTTTGTTTAAAACATTATTTTGCACATTAGAAAGTTCAATTAATGAGACAAATGTGAATCACAGAATCTTACAGCACTGAAGGAGGCCATTTGGCCCATCGTTCCTGTGCCGGTTATATTGAAATAGCTCTCCAATTAGTCCCACTCCCCTGCTCTTTCCCCATAGACCTGCAAATTTTACGTTTCAAGTATTTATCCAATTCCCTTTTCAAAGTTACTATTGAATCTGCTTCCAACGCCCTTTCAGGCAGCGCATTCCAGATCACAACAACTCGCTGCATAAAAACATTCTCCTCATCTCCCCTCTGGTTCTTTTGCCAATTATATTAAATCTGTGTCCTCTGGTTACCGACCCTCAAAACCTCCCTAATTTTGAACACATTCATTAAATTCGCCCTTAATCTTCTCTGTTCTAAGGAGAACAATCCCAGCTTCTCTAGTCTCCCCACATAACTGAAGTCCCTCCTTCTGAGTCAGTAGGTTCTGGTTAAAGTCCCACTCCAGAGACTTGAGCACAAAATCGAGGCTGACACTCCAGTGCAGTGCTGAGGGGGTGCATTAAAATGGCAGATCAGCATCTTGCAGCTCCAGCTCAAGCTCCAGGTTCCTGCAGCATCTGACATTCCTCAATCTCACCAATATATTCATTTATTCCAGCCTTCAGCTGATTTTGAGATACCCTATTAACTGGTATGCATGAACCATCTATCAGGAGTACTGAGGGACTGCTGCACTGTCAGTCTTTCAGATGAGATGTTAAACCGAGGCCCAATCTGCTCTCTCAGGTGGATGTAAAAGATCCCACAACACTTTTCGAAGAAGAGCAGGGAAGTTCCCCCAGTGTCCTGGCCAACATTTATCGGTGGCATTTTAACGCAGGTTTGGCTTTAATTGCCCGGCAGCGGAAATGATCAGGACCCGCATGATGCGATCTCAACTCAAGTATTTAAAGGGCCAGTCCAAAGATGGAGTTTGAAGTTTGCACAAAGAGAGGGAGAATTTTTATGATGGATTCAGGATGGGCAAAGGCTGTGCCCCGATTTAATGACGCCTCCCTTGATGTGCTGCTGGGGTCAGTGAGGAGCCGGCAATAGATACTCTTCCCCAGCAATGGGAGAAAGATACCTGCAGCCGACACCAAGAAGGAGTGGTTGGAGGTGGCCCAGGAGGTCAGCAGCTGGAGCATTGTGCCAAGCTCCTGGATTCAGTGCAGGAAGCACTTTAATGACCTAACCAGGTCAGGAAAGGTGAGTACAGTTGCACATTCACCTACATCTGGCTGTGCACATCACACCACTCCATAACTCTGCCTTCTCAAGACCACTCCAGCACATCACTCCTCACACCCACTTACCTTGCAGGTAAACCCATCCTTCTCTGTCTATGTACTCCTCACATCCTCATTTATCCATCCACCACTGGCACTCACCCTCATCCTTATGCAATGTCATGCCTCTCTCTGACAATCACCCTCACCAAATGCACTGCATCCATTGGGTGAACACATGCCATTACACTGACTCATAGGTCTGTTCTTTCCCCCGTTGCAGGAGAAGAGAGAACAGAACACCAGGGAGAGGGAGGGAACCGGAGGTTGGTCTCCACAGATCTCGCAGCTCACAACTACAGAGGAGGAAGCACTGGAGATAAGTGGAGTTTCAGGGTCCCTGGCCGTCGGAGGTGGGGAAACAGGGTGCTCCCAGCTCCCTGGTGACACAATTAAATATCAGCGACCCACATGTCATACAACACTTAGTCATGTTGACTTGATTTCAACAGCAAGTGAAATATGATCAGCTCCATAAGGATGAGTTGCAACATTCTTACCTTGCCTGGACTAATTCATATCCTTTCTCTCCGGCAGGGCCTACCCGTGTGCAGCAGCCGTCACTGGACCTTGCGGACAACGAATCCTCAGAGGAGCTGTGTCCCTCTGAGGGAGCACCGTCACAGTACTTATTCTTGCCATGCACCAGCTCAGATACTAGCACAGTGGTGGGACCAGTTAGATAGTTAGGTTTTCATCTGGTGACTCATACTTCACAAGTGAGCAAGAGCAGATGCTGGTGGCAGGGACAGCAATGGAAAGTCTGTTTCAGAGGGTGCAGCCCTCTCCAAGTTTTGCTCAGCTGGACACAGATGCTGTGCCCCGGGGGCCGTCGCTGGAAAGGAGGATCATTGAGCAGCATCAGAGAATGTGCGATGCACTGACAGGCCTTCCAAGCAGACTGTCCATGATTGTCGAAAGAATGGAGGAGTCTGCCTCAAGCATGAGTGGATTGATGTCACATGGCATTGCGACGATGTCTTCTTCCATGGATAGAGTGGCCAGCTCCATGGAACATCAAATGCTCC
The DNA here is from genome assembly GCF_052327205.1 of Somniosus microcephalus. Lineage (NCBI taxonomy): Eukaryota > Metazoa > Chordata > Chondrichthyes > Squaliformes > Somniosidae > Somniosus > Somniosus microcephalus. Next base: position 201,640,190 of record NC_140989.1, read on the forward strand.
AATCAAATGAGTCCATGCACACCTTGACCACGGCCGTGGAGACTCTGGATGACAACATGTTTCCCGCCTTAAATAGGATGACAGATACTTTAGCCTTGGCCTTGCAGCACCGCACTGATCTGCATCAAAGTTCTCTCCACCACAGTTCTAGCAGGGAACAGTGGCTGGGCCATGAGAGGGATGATGGTGAAAGGGGATATGGAAGTGGGGACTCCAGTCAAAGCATTTGCACTTCTCATCCGGTGCACCCCCCAGCCAGTACTGGACATGTTGCCTCGTGTCCCGATGGCTGAGTCTGCCCAGAGGTGCAGGTGGAGCAGTCTCTGGCAGGGCTCTCACCGGCTCCAACACCCAGAGGTCATTTTCCAAGAGGATCTCCGCAGTCAGAGCAGGGATGTGAGCAGCTACCTCTGCTGAAGCCACAGGGGTTGCACCAAGTAGGAGTGGTAGGAAAAGGAAGAGTAAAGATTTGTAGTTGCATGAGGACATGCACATAGGTGTATGAGAAAATGTTGTGTTGTTAAGTCTTGCCTATTCTTGGTTGCCGGGTGGCAAGTCGCCTTTTAACATGCTTGATGATGAATGGGAAGACATGAATTGACTGGGGCCAATGTGGGGATGTGCAAGGGGTGGTTTGGTGAGTCCCAGGACTGCTTTGTGTCAGTGGGATTGGGAAGGTGCGAGTGTCCGTTGGATGTGACTGTTACATCAGGTGGTAAATAACTGAACTTTACAGCTATAAGGGAATCCCTGGCAGCAATCTGAGTGAATGGTGCTGCCAGCTTCCTCCTCCTCGGAATCCAAGCCTCTTTGCTGTAATATGTTGTGAAAAGTGCAGCAAACCACCACCATTCTAGACACCCTGGCTGGAGCGTACTGAAGGGCGCCTCCAGATCTGTCCAGGCACCTTTTTTTATTCGTTCCTGGGATGTGGGCAAGGTCAGCATTTATTGCCCATCCCTAAATTGCCCTTGAGAAGGTGGTGGTGAGCCATCTTCTTGAACTGCTGCAGTCCTTGTGGTGAAGGTTGTAGCGGTTGTATGCAATTGAGTGGCTTGCATATTGTCAACCACATTGCTGTGGGTCTGGGGTCACAGATAGGCCAGACCGGGTAAGGAAGGCAGATTTCCTTTCCTAAAGGACATTAGTGAACCAGATGGGTTTTTACGGCAATCTAATAGTTTCACAGTCGTCAGTACTGATATTAGCTTTTTGTTCCAGATTTATTTAATTAACTGAATTTAAAGTCCCCAGCTGCTGTGGTGGGGTTGGAACTCACATGAGATCATTAGTCCAAGCCTCTGGACTACTAGTCCACTAAGCTAACCCCTGTGCTACCGTTTCCTTTGTGCTTCTGCAGCATACACATCTGGTGATCATCTGTACCGCTCTTGGGCTTCATTGGTGGGGTTTCTCACAAGTGTTGTCAGCCAGGTTTGCAGTGGATATCCCTTGTCTCCAAGCAGCCACCCCTTAAGTGTGCTTGCAGGCCCAAAGAGCTCAGGGTGCTTGGACTGTCACAGGACAAAAGCATCCTGGCAGCTGCCGGGAGTCTTGCACACGCCTGCAGAAATATCTTTGTGTGGTTGCACACCAGCAGCACATTGGGTGCATTGATGGAATGGAATCACTTGCGGTTGACTAGTACTCCTGGTTGATCTGGGGGTATGCGGATTTCCATGTGTGTGCAGTCGATGACGCCCTGCACCTGTAGGAAGCCAGCCAGAGCCGCAAACCCGATTGCCCGCTCATTCTGACTGGCGTCATTACAGGCTAAGTTCACACACCTCCCAGCCATGGCAAACAAGCCACCAGTGACCTGCCTTCAGCATTTGTGGGCTGCCGACTGGGAGATCCTGGATATGTCTCCAGCAGAGCCCTGGAAGGATCTGGAGGCAAAGAAGTTGAGGGCAGTGGTGATTTTCACAGCCATTGGTAAGGCGTGGCCACCAGGTTCAGCAGGGAGCAGGTCTCTGTAGTGTATGTAACCGTTCTACCTTTAAGAGAACTATTGTATGTAACCGTCCACCTTTAAGAGAACTATTTTAGGTGTTGCACTACTTTATCTTGGCTGCGGTATACTGTAATACCGGTGGTGACCACACCGGTATATAAGTGCTGTGTAATGAGTGATTGGGCAGATTCGCCCTGACCTTCGAATAGTAAAGTCCTGTTAAAGTTTACTCTTGTAGTCTGTGTAATAATTTGCAATATAACACACAGATTTTACAGTGGCGACGAGTTCGATCTTACCCTGCGGCAGCGATACATCCGAAGCAGTTAACGAGCGTCGAGAAGAGGCATCCGCCCTCGTCGTTCTGCTGAGAGAAGACTCGAGTCTGCAGAGCAAGGAAGAAGGAAGAATTCAGACACGAAGCCTTCCATCAGCAACAGGCAGTGATTGTCCCTTCTGTCACGGTGGTGAGTGAGCCGATCAGCCACGAGAAGCAAGTCGGCCACGTTGACTGTGAGTCGGGGGGAAATAAAAAGAAATGGAGGATAAGGGCGGTGAACTCGACCACGGTCGGGGGAAAGGAGCCGGACAGAAGTCGGGGCCAGAGACGCTGAGACTGGGGCAGCATAGGGCACGGAAGCCGCAGTACAAGCGGGAACGCAGCCGGTGTGAGAGACCGGGCTACAAGCGGGAATGCAGCCGGTGTGAGAGACCGGGCTACAAGCGGGCTGGGAGACGCAACAGCGTCGTGAGACAGCTCGACCGCGACCGGCGAAAAAGGCCGGGCAGCTACCGAGGCCGCGAGGCGCTGCGACCGGGATCGTAAGGCGCAGGAAGAAATAAAAAAAATAATAAATAAATAAAACCGCGGAGAACTCAGCCGCAGCCGGGGGAGGAAAGGACCGGACTGCGAGAGGGCTGGGAGGCGTGATTGGAAGCCGCTGAGGGAGAGACAGAGCCCGAGCGAGCGGGAGAGATAGAGCCCGAGCGAGGGGGAACGGAACTGAGCGAGGGAGACCGAGCGAGATTCCGCCCAGCGGCTGGAACTGTTCGCCGCCAACGGGTTGTCCCCAGCGCCGGTTGCCCTGCCGAGAAAAGGGAACAAGGAACGCACTGAAGCCGGCGCGCAGGCTGCGAACCCCGAAAGCCAGCGGTCGTCGCCCGAGAGCAAAGCTTACCCCTCCCGCCAGGGGAAGAAACGCGGGAAGCCGCCAGTAGGCGGGGAAGAAGACAGGAGCGGGAAACTGCCATTTTGAAAGTGGGCGGGGAAGAAGACAAGCGCGGGAAACCGCCATTTTTGGAAAAAAAAAGTAACGAACAAATTCGTTGTTGTTTCTCAGAAAGATATTGAAGATGCCTAAGCATGGTAACATCAACGACTTCGATTCCGAGGTGGAAGATTGGGCCACGTATGTAGAACGCATCGAGATATATTGTGAGGCCAATAAAATAGCAGATGATGATAAAGCTCTAACCTTACTAAACTCAATGGGGGCGAAGACATACGGGCTATTGAAGCATCTTCTATCACCAGCTAAACCGGCGGATCAGACTTTCGCTAATATTGTTGCTGTCCTGAAGGATCGTTTGAACCCCACACCGCTGATGTTGGCGGAACGATTCAAATTTTATGCGAGAACGCAACGGAAAGAGGAAAGCAACGCGGAATACTTGGTTGAACTGCGTAGATTAGCGAAATACTGTCAGTTTGGGGAAAATCTGACAGAGGCATTGAGAGACAAGTTCGTGTGTGGGTTGTCGAAGGAAGGAACACAAAAGCGACTGTTAGACGAGAACGATCTTACACTTGATAAGGCTGTCCTTATTGCAGCATCGCACGAAGCCGCAGCGAGAGGCACTGCAGAAATGCAGCTGAAGGCAGCGGTACTCAGCGTGGATCAAATGACTTCGGGTACAACGAAATGTTATCGTTGTGGGAAGACAACACACGACCAGAACAAATGCTGGTTTAAAAACCAGGAATGTAGAAAATGTGGCAAGCTTGGTCACATAGCTAAAGTATGCCGGTCAGGAAAGAAGACCAGCAACAAAAAAAAGTCACCGCAGGAAAAGTACAGCAAGATACACAAGGTGGCTGAGAAGAGTTCGGATGAACAGAATTCGGATTCAGACCCAAACGGCCAGGAATTGGGTAGTCTGAGAATTCACAATGTGAGTAAGGAAGCTGACCTACAAACTATCTGGGTCATGCTAAAAATAGCCGGAGTCCAAGTAAAAATGGAATTGGACACAGGATCAGCCCTATCAGTCGTAAATCGAAGGGATTACAACTGGCTATTCTCACATATACCCTTGAGAGATACCAAGATCGTATTGCAGACATACACGGGGCATAAAGTATACCCCATCGGAAAGATAAAAGTCAAGGTGAGAGACAAGGGCAAAGAACACCAAGGAATGGACTTATATGTACTACCTGAGGGAGGTCCACCACTTCTGGGACGGGAGTGGATCAGGGAAATAAACATGGAATGGCACTACCTAAAAGCAATAACGGTGAGAACTCGGTGAAGACAATCAGCTCAGACTCTGAAACTGATGACGATAAGACCAGCCCAGGTGCGAAAGACAAGTCTAAAATGGACTTGCTGACTGATGCGCTATCAATTACTCATAAAAGACTGAGAGTTAGAAGAGTAACTAAAGGCTTTTATTAACAACAGAATGGAGGTCTGCCTCGAGTGGTCGACCGGTCCAGGATACAAGGGCTGGGGAGCAGTCACCTTTATACTAGGACCTGTGGGAGGAGTCAGCCGAGGCATGTCCAGGCATGTACACAGTGGAATCCAAACAGGACAAACAGGAATACAAACAGTGGTTTACCACATTCACCCCTTGTTTAAAATTGAGTCCGGCGGGGTGAAGTGTATTAAAAGTTAGTGTATTGGAGTCTCTCCGGAGGTCTTGTCTGCCGCTGTGATCGGCGTGGCGACGGCAGGGGTAGTGAAGCTTCCGGCGTCGAGTCCAGCGTAGGTTGTGGCACAGGCGTGTCGTCCTCGTAGATGTCGAGCGGGTCGCGGGGCCCAGGCCTGCCGTCTGCTGGGGCTGGATATCGGATCGTGGGGGGGGGGGTGGTAGTGGGTAGTGGGTTACTGTGGTCCCCGAGGGTGCAAGGTCTCTTATGGAGACTGTGTCCTCCCGCCCGTCCGGGTATGCGATGTAAGCATACTGGGGGTTGGCGTGGAGGAGGTCGACCCTCTCGACCAGGGGGTCCGTTTTATGGGTCCTCACGTGTCTTCTCAGTAGGACCGGCCCTGGGGACGTCAGCCATGGCGGTAGCGACGTCCCTGATGTGGACTTCCTTGGGAAGACAAACATTTTCTCATGAGGGGTGGCGTTAGTGGCAGTGCAGAGCAGTGACCGAATAGAGTGGAGCGCATCGGGGAGCACATCCTGCCAGCGGGAGGTTGGAAGGCCCCTAGACTTTAAGGCTAGCAGGACGGCCTTCCAAACTGTCGCATTTTCTCTTTCCACCTGTCCGTTCCCCCGGGGGTTGTAACTGGTGGTCCTGCTTGTGGCAATACCCCTAGTTAGCAGGTACTGACGGAGTTCGTCGCTCATAAACGATGAGCCCCGGTCGCTATGGATATAGCTGGGGAAGCCGAACAGGGTGAAGAGGTCGTTCAGACATTTAATGACCGTGGCACTGGTCATGTCCGGGCAGGGGAAGGCGAACGGGAAACGGGAGTACTCATCAATAATATTGAGGAAGTACACATTGCGGTCGGAGGAGGGGAGAGGCCCTTTAAAATCAACGCTCAGGCGCTCGAAGGGGCGAGTGGCTTTTATCAGGTGGGCCCTGTCTGGTCTATAAAAGTGTGGTTTGCACTCAGCGCAGACTTGGCAGTTCCTGGTCATGGTCCTGACCTCCTCAATAGAGTAAGGCAGGTTGCGGGCCTTGATGAGGTGGAAGAACCTGGTGACCCCCGGGTGGCAGAGGTCATTGTGGAGGACCCGTAGTCTATCGATCTGCGCGCTGGCGCAGGTGCCACGCGATAGCGCATCCGGGGGTTCATTTAGCTTCCCGGGCCGGTACAAGATCTCGTAGTTGTAGGTGGAAAGTTCGATTCTCCACCTCAAGATCTTGTCATTTTTGATTTTGCCCCTCTGCTTGTTGTTAAACATAAAAGCAACTGAACGCTGGTCAGTGAGCAGGGTAAATCGTTTTCCGGCCAGGTAGTGCCTCCAATGACGCACAGCCTCCACAATCGCCTGGGCCTCCTTCTCAACAGCGGAGTGTCTGGTCTCCGGGCCTTGGAGGGTTCGTGAAAAGAAGGCCACGGGTCTCCCCGCCTGATTGAGGGTAGCGGCCAGGGCAAAGTCGGACGCGTCGCTTTCCACCTGGAAGGGGATGGATTCATCCACTGCGTGCATGGTGGCTTTGGCAATGTCCTCCTTGATACGGTGGAAGGCTAAGCGGGCCTCTGCCGTCAAGGGAAAAGAGGTGGACTTGATCAGCGGACGGGCCTTGTCCGCATAGTAGGGGACCCACTGGGCGTAATAGGAGAAAAACCCTAGGCACCTCTTCAGGGCCTTGAGGCAGTGGGGCAGTGGAAGTTCCATAAGGGGACGCATCCGGTCGGGGTCGGGGCCGATGACTCCGTGTTCCACAACACAGCCAAGGATGGCGAGGCGGTTTGTGCGGAATATGCACTTCTCCTTGTTATATGTCAGGTTTAGGAGTTGGGCGGTGCGGAGGAATTTTTCGAGGTTTGCGTCATGGTCCTGCAAGTCACGGCCGCAGATGGTCACATTGTCCAGATATGGGAAAGTGGCCTGCAACGCATTTTGATCTACCATCCGGTCCATCTCCCTTTGGAAGATGGAGACCCCGTTGGTGACGCCAAAGGGAACCCTAAGGAAGTGATAGAGGCGGCCGTTTGCCTCAAAGGCAGTGTACTGGCGGTCCTCAGGGCGGATGGGGAGCTGGTGGTACGCTGATTTCAGGTCAATGGTCGAGAAGACGCGGTACTGCGCGATCTGGTTGACCATATCAGCTATACGGGGGAGTGGGTAGGCGTCCAGCAGGGTGTAGCGATTTATTGTCTGGCTGTAGTCGATGACCAGGCGCTGCTTCTCGCTGGTCTTAACGACCACAACCTGGGCTCGCCAGGGGCTGGTGCTGCCCTCAATAATCCCTTCTTTCAGGAGCCGCTCCACTTCGGTTTTAATGAAAACCCTGTCCCCGGCACTGTATCGCCTGCTCTTTGTGGCGATGGGCTTACAGTCGGGGGTGAGGTTAGCAAACAGTGGTGGGGGGGTGACTCTGAGTGTGGAGAGGTTGCACCTGGTGCGCGGCGGGCAATTTGGAAGCTGCTGGCTGCGGACTGTGAGTGGGGGTAGGGGTCCACCGTACGCCATCGTAACACTTTTAAGGTGGCACTGAAAATCTAACCCCAGCAGGACGGCAGCGCAGAGGTCAGGCAGGACCAGAAGTTTAAAATGATCGTACACGGTCCCGTCTACTACGAGTGTCACCACGCAGTAGCCGCCGATGTCCGCCGACTGGGACTCGGAGGCCATAGAAATCCGCTGTTGCGCAGGCAGGACTGGGAGAGAGCAACGCCGCACCGTGTCGGGGTGGATGAAGCTCTCCGTGCTCCCAGAGTCAAAAAGGCAGATTGTATCGTGACCATTTACCTTAATGTCCATTGTGGAACTGGCCAGTTGGTGCGGTCTCGCTTGGTCCAGTGTAACGGATGCCAGCGTAGGGGTCGGTGTGTCGCTGCGGGTATCAGATGAGGCGGTGTCGGGGGCCTGCTGCGTCCCGGCTGTCGTCCAAGATGGCGGCGTCCATGATCCCCATGTGGCTGGAGGCGTCCAAAATGGCTGCTGTACCGGTGATTCGCACATGGCCGGGGAGGTCCAAAATGGCGGCCCGCATGGCCCACACGCGGCGCTGCTGGGGTTCGGGGTGGCTTTGGCCCTGCAGACGCTAGCGTAGTGTCCCTTCTTCCCGCAGCCCGAGCAGATCGCGTTTTTCGCCGGGCAGCGCGCTCTGGGGTGTTTTGCCTGGCCACAGAAGTAGCATTTCTGGCCTTGGGGCACTGCTGTCTGGCCTTGGGACACTGCTGCGGTAGTTGGGCCGTTGTTGGGGTGTGGCTGGGGTGGCACGGCGCTATGAGGCGGTCCTACCGTGTCCCAGGCTGTCATTCCCCGCGGCGTCCACGGTGCAGAGGAGTAGGCATCCATGCCCTGGTAGGCTGCATCCAACGATAGTGCGAGTTCAGAGGCCTTGTTGAGGTCGAGGTTGCTCTGCTCCAACAGTCGCTGTCGTGTGTAATTGGATCTGTGGCCCGCTACAAAAGCGTCCCGGATAAGTTCCTCTGTGTACACGGCGGCCTTTACATCCTTACAACCACAGGCCCGGCCAAGCACAGACAGTGCCTGAAGGTATTCCACGGTCGATTCCCCAGGTTGTTGTTTACGACTCCCCAGGAGGTGCCTGGCGTACACTTCGTTCACTGGGCGCGTGTACTGGTCCTTGAGGAGCTTGATAGCATCCGCGTACGAGGTCGCGTCTTGGATGACCGAGTACACTCGGTGGTTCACTTTGGAGGTCAGGACATCCAGTTTGTCCTCGTCCGATTTGATTGCTTCGGAGGCGGTCAGGAATTTTTCGAAACACTTAAGCCAGTGAGTAAACTTGGTGGATGAGTCCGCCTCCCGATGATCTAAGTCCAGGCATGCTGGTGTGAGGATCTTCTCCATTATAAAAATGTTGTTAATAAAATTGATGCGCTATCAATTACTCATAAAAGACTGAGAGTTAGAAGAGTAACTAAAGGCTTTTATTAACAACAGAATGGAGGTCTGCCTCGAGTGGTCGACCGGTCCAGGATACAAGGGCTGGGGAGCAGTCACCTTTATACTAGGACCTGTGGGAGGAGTCAGCCGAGGCATGTCCAGGCATGTACACAGTGGAATCCAAACAGGACAAACAGGAATACAAACAGTGGTTTACCACACTGACTAAGGTTGAAAAAACGAAAGAGTGCATAAATGCTTATGCTTCAGAGGAGAACAAAGTTTCAGAACAGAATTCCACTGAACAACAACAACATAGTTTGACAGAGAATTCTGAGTCTGTCCAGTTTACAGACATGCACAATTCTGAGGAACACCGGGCTCGAACTCAACTCCATTTCAAATTACAACAGCAATTAGAACAATTGAGTTGCCGTCTTGAGCAAGAGATGAAAGCAATGAAAAAGTTCTTTGACACAGAGTGGGAGAATCTGGAAAGACAACAGAAGCAGCTGATGGAGAAAAGGGAGCAGGAGCACACAAACCGTCTGCGCGAGGAGGCCAAACGACTCAAAGCTGATTCGATTTCTGAAGGTGCGTGCTCTAATCTGGTGGAGCAAGATGTTCAGCAACTGAAGGCGCTTGTTAGCAGGTTGCAGGCAGAAAAGGCTGATTTGGTCGCCATGAATTCCGAGCTCCTACTGAAGTTGGGTGCAGCATCACCGGACGATTCATTTGTGGAAATTCAAATGGTGGAGGCTGCGGATGATGGCGAAGTAGAAACAGCAAAGGAGCCCCAGGGCAAGGTTATAAACATCCCTGCAGCTACTGGGAAACGGATGATGTCAGAAGAGTTAACGGTCAGCCAACTCCTTCATATGCTGAGGGACAAGACTCTGAAATGGGAAGAATTTGAACATGAGCTTAAATCTTCAAAGGAGAGGGGTTTGGAGCTCTCAAAAGTTATTGAAATAGCTGAGGTTGCAACACAGACTGAGAAGATGGCAGCAGAGCAACTCTTGGATGCCAAAAGTACGCTGACTCACGTCAATGTTGAACAACAGAATGCTGAAACAACTGCTCCAGTAGAGGGATTGAATAATACGATCAATCAATCTCCGAATGAAGTTGAAGTATTGAAATCACGAATGAGGTCATTAGTAAAAGACTTGCAGGAAGCCCAGAAAAAGCTGGAGGAAGCTGAACACATGAAGAAGTCTCTTCAGGAGAGATGTCTGGAATTGGAACAAAAGCTGACTAACGTCCAGCTGGGCATGGAGGAAATAAAAGACCCTCTCGCTGGCCTAGCTCAGGACGACACCGATTATTACCACGTCCTGTTGAACGACACCGAATATAACGATGACCTGTTCTGCCCAGCTTGTGGGGAAATCTTCCGAAGTGCAAAAACCCTGAAGAATCACAAAAAGTCTAAGAAACACCGGGCGATGGTGGCGCTGCTAAGGCAACAGGAGAAAGAGGAGGAGGAACTGTGCATGCAGCTGGCAGCGGAGCACAGAGAGTCTCCAAGAAGCAGGAAAGGAAAAGACGAAACAGAAGAAGATGACCCATCTGAACCATTATCACCCCTACCAGATCACGCACATGGTCCCTCCGAACGGAACCAAATCGGTTTGGAAGTAGAAAAACTTCCCAAGGTACTCAAGCTTTTAGAAGTCAGCAATGCTGGTTCAGAAGTGACGGAAGTTCAAGCTGTTAAGTCCAGTGAAGGACTATTGGATGAGTCACCCCAGCAAAGTGAACCGACTACACCACAGGGAACTGCTACACCACCGAGGCATTGTCCAGACCAAGTCAAGAAGCACAGGAGGCGCCTCCACAGAGACTGAATCTGTGAACTGTTTTCCACAGAGACTGAATCTGTGAACTGTTTTCCGCAGAGACTACATCTGTGAACTGTTTTTACATGAAGTTGGATATATGTTATGATGTTATGTTTAATGGGGAATAAGTATGTTGTAAGCTAAAAAGGGAGGATTGTAGTGTATGTAACCGTTCTACCTTTAAGAGAACTATTGTATGTAACCGTCCACCTTTAAGAGAACTATTTTAGGTGTTGCACTACTTTATCTTGGCTGCGGTATACTGTAATACCGGTGGTGACCACACCGGTATATAAGTGCTGTGTAATGAGTGATTGGGCAGATTCTCCCTGACCTTCGAATAGTAAAGTCCTGTTAAAGTTTACTCTTGTAGTCTGTGTAATAATTTGCAATATAACACACAGATTTTACAGTCTCCTTCTGTGAGGCTGCAGATGGCTGGCACCACCTGACGTGGCAATCTCAGCCTCCAGAAGTATGGCTCTTCCAAGAGATCATGGAAGTTGAGCCTCTCCCTGTACATACTGTGTTATGGGTACTGCCTCCTGCGAGATGCTCCTCTCTCCGCTGCTCCCCTCTCCACCGCTCCCCTCTAAGCCCCTCCCCTCTCTCCGCCCCTCCCCCGCCCCTCTCCCCTGCCCCTCTCCCCTCCTCTCTCTCCGCCCCTCCCCCCGCCCCTCTCCCCTGCCCCTCTCCCCTCCGCCTCTCCCCCGCCCCTCTCCCCTCCTCTCTCTCCGCCCCTCTCCCCTGCCCCTCTCTCCGCCCCTCTCCCCTGCCCCTCTCTCCGCCCCTCCCCCCGCCCCTCTCCCCTGCCCCTCCCCCCACCCCTCCCCCGCCCCTCTCCCCTCCTCTCTCTCCGCCCCTCCCCCCGCCCCTCTCCCCTGCCCCTCTCCCCTCCTCTCTCTCCGCCCCTCCCCCCGCCCCTCTCCCCTGCCCCTCTCCCCTGCCCCTCTCCCCTCCTCTCTCTCCGCCCCTCCCCCCGCCCCTCCCCCCGCCCCTCTCCCCTGCCCCTCCCCCCACCCCTCCCCCGCCCCTCTCCCCTCCTCTCTCTCCGCCCCTCCCCCCGCCCCTCTCCCCTGCCCCTCTCCCCTCCTCTCTCTCCGCCCCTCCCCCCGCCCCTCTCCCCTGCCCCTCTCCCCTGCCCCTCTCCCCTCCTCTCTCTCCGCCCCTCCCCCCGCCCCTCTCCCCTGCCCCTCTCCCCTCCTCTCTCTCCGCCCCTCCCCCCGCCCCTCTCTCCTCCTCTCTCTCCACGCCCGCCCCTCCCACTCCTCTCCACCCCTCCCCTTTCTGCTGCTCCTCTCTCCGCCGCTCCCTTCTCCGCCGCTCCCCTCTCTGCCGTTGCTTCCCTGTTGACCACCAGCAGGTCTCTCCACAGCAGGCTGTTGCTGCTGCTAATGGACACCTTGCTCTTCGTTCAAGGTCCGATCTGAGGCAGCCATGGTGCCAACCATCCTGATCTAGAGACTCCACTACTTCCAACGTGCAAATATTAGCCTCTCTCCCCAAGTACTGTGCATAAAGCCTTTTGCAGTGGGAGAGAAGAAAGTAGACATGAACACGGAGTGTTATTGGAGTATTTGCCTGACTTTTAATGATCCCCATGAGTTGCTGTTCTGTTCTCGCCTGGATTTAATGGTGAGTTACAGGACGCCCAGGAAACAGGGGGATGAGCCATTAAATTTAAAACACGGTTATAATATTGCTGCAATTCACTGATTTTAAATGTTCGAATCTACACAAAACCATCACATTTTCGCAAAATATAAACAATACCTGCACCATAATACATATGTTCCACAATGTTAAGTTAAAATTACCCCGAGTGTCTGTGGAACTGTACCCGACTAAGAGTCAGTGCCTGTGATACTCTACCCCAGTGAGAGTCAGTGTCTGTGGAACTGTACCCCAGTGAGAGACAGTGTCTGTGGAACTCTACCGCAGTGAGAGTCAGTGTCTGTGGAACTGTACCCCAGTGAGAGACAGTGCCTGTGGAACTCTACCGCAGTGAGAGTCAGTGTCTGTGGAACTGTACCCCAGTGAGAGACAGTGCCTGTGGAACTGTACCTCAGTGAGAGTCAGTGTCTGTGGAACCCGTACCCAAGTGAGAGTCAGTGTCTGTGGAATATGTACCACAGTGAGAGTCAGTGTCTGTGGAACTGTACCCCTGTGGCGACACGCCACCACTGGACATAATCCGCTCACGGCGGCACGGACAGTTTAAGCAGACGCCCCCAGCCGGGGGCCCTCTACTCCAGCAACTTGTTTCCCGCAGGGACAGGCTGGCGGGAGCACTTCCTGTCTGGGGAGTATTTAAGTGGTTGCGCGGTCTTTTCCAGTTCCTCTTTGCCATGAGGTTGATTAAAGCAGTTGTGTTTAACTAACTCTGGTCTCGACTCCCACGTTTGCCGCAGTATCTCAACACTGGTGACCCCGACGCTCAGGACGAATCCTAAGCTAGCATGGCGGATACAAACGCAATCACGGTTAAACTACCGGACTTTTGGGAGAACCTGGCTGAAGCCTGGTTTGTTCAAGCCGAGTCCAGATTCCGGCTGAAACACATTGCAGTCGATGCCACGAAGTACGACTACCTCGTCGCCTCTCTCACCTACGCCACAGTCCCCAAGGTTTGGGCAGCGCTGCAGTAGCCACCAGCGGAAGGCAAGTACGAACATCTGAAGGCTGCGCTCCTTAAAAAATTTCAAACGCCCTCTTACCAGCGCAACTGCCAACTCCTCGACCTCCCCGGCCTTGGTGACGCTTCACTGTCAGATCTGCTCTCCCACATGCTGTCCCTCTCGGACGACAAAAACACCGGCGCCCTCTTTCGCACGCTTTTCATTCGGCAGCTCCCCGCCAGCATCCGCCCGCTCATTGTGGAATCTGGCTCTACAGACCTGAATGAGATAGCCGAAAAGGCTGACCGGCTGTTCTCTGCGCAGTCCGCCCGCGATGTCGCGCCCGACCTCACAGCAACGACCACGCGGTCTTCCCGGCCCACTAGGCCCGACCGCCCTACCACTCCAGGTCACTGCTACTACCACACCTGTTTTGGCACTAGGGACCAACGCTGCACGCCACCGTGCACTTTCAAACCCCCCCCCGCACCGGCCCCCACGATGGCCGCGGGGCAAAAGGGTCCTCACCGACGACAGCACCAACCGCCGCATTCTCTGTGACGCAGGGGCCCAGCACAGCATCACCCCCGCCTCCGCCCTCGAAATCCAACGCGGCGCACAGGGTATCACGCTGGCCGCAGCCAATGGCTCTGACATCTGCACATATGGCACCCGCATGGTCACGCTCGACCTCGCAGGCCGCCGCTACCGCTGGGAGTTCCTCACAGCCAGGGTCCTCTGCCCACTCATCGGCACCGACTTCCTACGCGCCCACGGCCTCCTTGTCGACATTCCGAGGCACCGCCTCGTCGACATCAACACTATGGCCCCCATCCCTGGCGCATTTACCCCAGCCCGTTCAGCCGGCCTGACGACCTACTGCCTCGCCAGAGCCACGGACGACTACTCGGCACTTCTAGCCGAGTTTCCCGCCCTCACTAACCCGACCTTTTTGGCCAAAGCCACCAAACATGGTGTGGAGCACTATATCCCCACCACCGGCCCCCCGGTTTCTGCCCACGCCCGCAGACTCAACCCGGCCAAGCTGGAAATCGCGCGGGCCGAGTTCACCACCATGGAACAACTCGGCATCATCCGCCACTCCAGCAGCCCTTGGGCCTCGCCCCTCCACATCGCCCCCAAGCCCGGCGGAGGCTGGCGCCCTTGCGGGGACTACCGCCGCCTCAACGACGCCACCACCCCCGACCGATACCCGGTGCCGCACATCCAGGACTTCTCGGCCCGACTGGCCGGACGAACCGTCTTTTCCAAGGTCGACCTGGTGCGCGGTTACCACCAAGTCCCCGTACACCCCGCGGACATCCCCAAAACGGCCGTCATCACCCCATTCGGCCTGTTCGAGTTCCTGAGGATGCCCTTCAGCCTCAAGAATGCAGCCCAGGCTTTCCAGCGCCTTATGGACTCAGTCCTCCGGGACCTGAACTTCCTATTCGTTTATCTAGACGACATTCTCGTGGCCAGCTCCTCCCAACAGGAACACCTCGAACACATTCGCATCCTGTTCGGGCGCCTAGCCCAACACGGGCTCATCCTCAGCCCGGCGAAGTGCCAATTCGGCCTAACCGAGATCGATTTTCTCGGTCACCACATCACCCCTGCTGGGGCCGTCCCCCTGCCCAACAAGGTGCAGGCCATCCAGCAATTCCCCCGCCCCAACACCATCAAGGGCCTCCAGGAGTTCCTCGGGATGGTGAACTTCTACAACAGGTCCATCCCCAGCGCTGCAGCCCTCATGAAGCCCCTATACGACTCCCTCCGAGGTAAATCCGGCAAGATGGCCGTAGCCTGGACCACTGACACGTCAGCCGCCTTCGATGCCACCAAAAACGCGCTCGCCGACACCACCCTACTCGCGCACCCGAGGGCCGATGCCCGGGTCGCGCTCACCACCGACGCCTCTGACCACGCGGTCGGAGCCGTGTTCGAGCAGTGGGTCAATGGCGCGTGGCAGCCACTTGCCTTCTACAGCCGCCAACTGCGCCCCCCGGAGGTCAAATACTCTACTTTCGACCGCGAGCTTCTCGCGCTCCACCTGTCGGTCTGCCATTTCAGGTTCCTCCTGGAGGGCCGCCCCTTCACCACATACGTGGACCACAAGCCGCTCACATACGCGATGGCCAAGCACACCGAACCCTGGTCCGCTCGGCAGCAACGCCAGCTCGCGGCCGTGTCCGAGTTTACTACGGACATCCAGCACGTCTCCGGTAGAGACAACGTTGTCGCCGACTGCCTTTCCCGTCCTGCCATCTGCGCGAATCACCTCGCGGTCGACTACGCGCAACTAGCAGCGGCCCAGCTCACGGACCCAGGCCTCCTCTCGGCGGCTACCAGCCTGCCAGGGCTACGCCTAGCCAAGGTCGCGCACGGGCCCGAAGCCACGGCAGTCACTTGCGACGTCTCACTCGGCCAACCCAGGCCAGTCGTCCCTGCAACCTGGTGCCGCCGCATCTTCGACGCGCTACACGCGCTCTCCCATCCGGGTGCCCGCGCATCCATCAAACTCCTCTCCCAGCGTTTCGTCTGGCGCGGCCTCAGCAAAGATGTTCGGACTTGGGCCACCTCCTGCCTCACCTGCCAACGGGCTAAGGTACAGCTACACACAAAAGCACCCCTGGGAGACTTCGAGGTACCCAGCCGTCGCTTCGACCATGTACACGTCGACATCGTCGGTCCTCTGCCACCATCGCAAGGCCAAACTTATCTCCTCACGATGGTCGACCGCTACACACGCTGGCCTGAGGCAGTGCCACTGCCCTCCACCACCACAGCCGACATCGCCAGGGCGTTCGTAACACCTGGGTCGCAAGGTTCGGCGTACCAGCCGACATAACCTCCGACAGAGGCGCCCAGTTCACCTCCGAACTCTGGACGGCCACAGCACGCAACCTCGGGGTGACGCTCCGCCGAACCACGGCGTACCACCCGCAGGCCAATGGGCTGTGTGAACGCTTCCACAGGTCACTCAAGGCCTCACTCCGCGCCGGCCTGCAGGACAGTACCTGGACTGACCGCCTACCGTGGGTGCTACTAGGCCTACGCACCGCGGTCAAGGAAGACCTCCAGTCCTCGGCAGCGGAGCTAGTCTACGGACAACCACTGCGCGTCCCAGGCGAATTCCTTCCGGAGGCTACCACGCCTTGGTCGGCCGAACAGCAGCGGCTCAACTCTTTCTCTTCCGCTCAACAGTTCGCCCCACTTCCGGTCAACCGACATGGCGAACTCGCACCTCACGTCCCGCCAACTTACAGCAGGCACGCTTCATCTTCGTGCGACAGGACGCACAACTTGGACCCCTGCGACCCACGTACGACGGACCGTACGAGGTACTACAAACCGGGGACAAGGTCTTCAAGCTGCGACTCGGCGACAGGGTCGACACAGTCTCCGTCGACCGGCTCAAACCAGCACACACAGAACCAGGGGAACAGGTCCCCATGGCCCGACCTCCAACTAGAGGCCGTCCCGCCAGCAGGCCAGCACAGCCGGTGGCGAACCGCCCGGCCCCACCAACTAGACCGGCAACCACTCAGAGCCGCACCGGCAGAACCATTAGACCACCGTCACGACTCGTCCACTCCTCCTAAGCGGATTCTGGGGGGAGCTCTGTGGCGACACGCCACCACTGGACATAATCCGCTCACGGCAGCACGGACAGTTTAAGCAGACGCCCCCAGCCGGGGGCCCTCTACTCCAGCAACTTGTTTCCCACAGGGACAGGCTGCCGGGAGCACTTCCTGTCTGGGGAGTATTTAAGTGGCTGCGCGGTCTTTTCCAGTTCCTCTTTGCCATGAGGTTGATTAAAGCAGTTGTGTTTAACTAACTCTGGTCTCGACTCCCACGTTTGCCACGGTATCTCAACACCCCAGTGATATTCAGTGTCAGTGGAACTTTACCCCAGTGAGAGACTGTGGCTGTAGAACTGTACTCCGAACCTTAAACCAGTAAGAGTCAGTGTCTGTGGAACTGAACCCCAGTGAGAGTCAGTGTCTGTGGAACTGTACCCCAGTGAGAGTCAGTGTCTGTGGAACTGTAACCCAGTGAGAGACTGTTCCCGTGGAACTGTCCCACAGTGAGAGACAGTGTCTGTGGAATTTTACCCCAGTGAGAGTCAGTGTCTGTGGAACTGTACCCCAGTGAGATTCCATGTCTGTGAAACAGTAACCCAGTGAGAGACTGTTCCTGTGGAACTGAACCCCAGTGAGAGTGTCTGTGGAACTGTACCCCAATGAGAGTCAGTGTTTGTGGAACAGTATCCCGGTGAGATTCAGTGTCTATTTTACTGTGTTCCAGTGAGATAAAGTGTCAGTGGAACCCGTACCCAAGTGAGAGTCAGTATCGGTGGAACCTGTACTCCAGTGAGAGTCAGTGTCTGTGGAGATTTATCCCAGTGAGAGACTGTGCCCGTGGAACTGTACCACAGTGAGATTCAGTGTCTGTGGAACCGTAACCCAGTGAGAGACTGTTCCCGTGGAACTGTACCACAGTGAGAGTCAGTGACTGTGGAAATGTAGCCTGAACTGTATCCCAGTGCAAGAAAGTGTCTGTGGAACTGTACCCCAGTGAGAAACAGTGTCCGTGGAACTGTAACCCAGTGAGATTCTGTGTCTGTGGAACACTACCCTGGTGAGATTCAGTGTCTGTGGAAAAGTATCCCAGTGAGATTCAGTGTCTATGTTTGTGTCCCAGTGAGAGTCAGTATCTGTGGAACCTGTACCCCAGTGAGAGACTGTGCCCATGGAACTGTACCCCAGTGAGAGTCCATATCTGTGGAATTGTATCCCAGTAAGAGTCAGTGTCTATGGAACCATATCCCAGTGAGATTCAATGCCTATGTTACTCTATCCCAGTGAGATTCAGTATCCGTGGAATCCGTACCCCAGTGAGAGACGGTGCCCATGGAACTGTACCCCGGATTGTACCCCAGTGAGATTCAATGTCTGTGGAACCGTATCCCAGTGACATTCAGTGTCTGTAGAAATGCATCCCAGTGAGAGTCTGTGTCTGTGGAACCAGTAACCCATTGAGAGACTGTGCCCGTGGAACTGTAACCCAGTGAGAGTCAGTGTCTGTGGAACCAGTAACCCATTGAGAGACTGTGCCCGTGGAACTGTAACCCAGTGAGAGTCAGTGTCTGTTGAACCTGCTTCCCAGTTGTTAAATCTCAAAAGTTTAATAACCTTGCTTGTATAAAAATTAAAAGAGTACGCAGGAGACAGAGTTCAGTTAACAGCCATAACTTTCCAGAGAATCTTCTCAACTAAATGCACTCTATTTCCCATAGTGCATTGCACTTCACAACTACGGTAAGCTATGTGGGACAATTCAAATACAACATTCAAAATACACAACACCAGTGAGAGACTGTGCCTGTGGGACTGTACCCTGAACTTTACCCCAGTAAAGTCAGTGTTTGTGGAACTGTACCCCAGTAAAGTCAATGTCTGTGGAACTGTACCCCAGTGAGAGTTAGTGTCTGTGGAACTGTACCCCAGTGAGAGTTAGTGTCTGTGGAACTGTACCCCAGTGAGTCAGTGTCTGAGGAACTGCACACCAGTAAGAGTCAGTGTCTAAGGAACTGTACCCCATGGAGAGTCATTGTCTGTGGAATTTTACCCCACTGAGATTCAGTGTCTGTGGATCTCTACCCCAGTGACGGTCACTGCCTGTGGAACTATATCCCAGTGAGAGTCGGGATCTGTGGAACTGTTCCCCAGTGAGAGCCAGTGTCTGTGTAACTGTACCCCAGTAAGAGTCAGTGTCTATGGAACAATATCCCAGTAAGAGTCATTGTCTATGGAACTATATCCCAGTGAGATTCAGTGTCTGTGGAACTGTACCCCAGTGAGAGTAAGTGTCTGTGGAACTGTACCCCAGTGAGAGCCAGTGTCTGTGGAACTGTACCCCAGTGCGAGTCAGTGTCTGTGTAACTGTACCCCAGTAAGAGTCAGTGTCTATGGAAATATATCCCAGTGAGATTCAGTGTCAGTGGAACAGTATCCCGATGAGATTCAGTGTCTGTATTACTGTGTCCCAGTGAGAGTCAGTATCTGTGGAACCTGTTCCCAAGCGAGAGTCAGTATCTGTGGAACCTGTACACCAGTGAGAGTTAGTGTCTGTGGAAATTTATCCCAGTGAGAGACTGTGCCTGTGGAACTGTACCCCAGTGAGATTCAGTGTCTATGGCACTGTACACCTGTGAAAGGCTGTGCCCGTGGAACTGTACCCCAGCGAGAATCAGCATCTTGGAATTGTACCCCAGTGAGAGTCAGTGTCTGTGGAACTGTATCCCACTGAGATTCAGTGTCTGTGGAACTGTATCCCAGCGAGATTCAGTATCTATGTTACAGTACCCCAGTGAGAGTCAGTGTCTGTGGAACTGTACCCCAGTGAGATTCAGTGTCTGTGTAATTGTACCCCAGTGAGAGACTGTGGCCATGGAACTGTACCGCGAACTGTGCCCCAGTGAGAGTCGGTGTCTGTGGAACTGAACCCCAGTCAGAGTCACTGTCTGTGGAACTGTCCCCAGTGAGAGTCAGCGTCTGTCGAACCCATACCCCAGTGAGAGTCAGTGTCTGTGGAACTGTAACCCAGTGAGAGACTGTTCCCGTGGAACTGTACCCCAGTGAGAGTCAGTGTCTGTGGAACTGTACCTCAATGAGAATCAGTGTCTGTGGATCTGTACCACAGTGAGATTCAGTGTCTGTGGAACAGTATCCCAGTGAGATTCAGTGTCTATATTACTGTCCCAGTGAGAGTCAGTGTCTGTGGAAATTTATCCCAGTGAGAGAATGTGCCCGTGGAACTGTACCCCGAACTGTACCCCACTGAGAATCAGTGTCTATGGAACTGTACCTAAGTGAGAGACTGTGCCTGTGGAACTGTACCCCAGTGAGAGACTGTGCCCGTGGAAATGTACCCCAGTGAGAATCAGTGTCTATGGAACTGTACCTAAGTAAGAGACTGTGCCTGTGGAACTGTACCCCAGTGAAAGACTGTGCCCGTGGAAATGTACCCCAGTGAGAGTCAGTATCTATGTTAATGTACCCCAGTAAAAGTCAGTGTCTGTGGAACCCATACCCAAGTGAGAGACAGTATCTGTGGAACCCGTACATCAGTGAGAGTCAGTGTCTGTGAAACCCGTACCCAAGTGAGAGTCAGTATCTGTGGAACCCGTACATCAGTGAGAGTCAGTGTCTGTGAAACCCGTACCCAAGTGAGAGTCAGTATCTGTGGAACCTGTACCCCAATGAGAGTCAGTGTCTGTTAAAATGTATCCCAGTGAGAGACAGCGCCCATGGAACCCGCACCCCAGTGAGAGTCAGTGTCTGTGGAACTGTACCCCAGTGAGAGTCAGTGTCTGTGGAACTGTACCCCAGTGAGAGTCAGTGTCTGTGGAACTGTACCACAGTGAGAGTCAGTGTCTGTGGAACTCTACCCTGGTGAGAGTCAGAGTCTGTGGACCACATATCACAGTGAGAGTCAGTGTCTGTGGAGCAGCACCCCAGTGAGAGACAGTGTCTGTGGAGCAGTAACCCAGTGAGAGTCAGTGTTTGTGGAACTGTACGCCAGTGAGAGGCAGTGTCAGTAGAACTGTACCCCAGTGAGTCAGTGTCTGTGGAACCCGTACCCAAGTGAGAGTCAGTATCTGTGGAACTATACCCCAGTGAGAGTCAGTGTCTGTGGAACTGTACCCCAGTGAGAGTCAGTGTCTCTGCAACTGTACCCAATTGAGAGTCAGTGTCTGTGGAACTGTATCCCAGTGAAAGACTGTGCCCATGGAACTGCACCCCAGTGAGAGTCAGTGTCTGTGGAACTGTAACCAGTAAAAGACTGTCGCCGTGGAACTGTACCCCGAACTGTACCCCAGTAAGAGTCACTAGCAGTGGAACTGTACCCAATTGAGAGTCAGTATCTGTGGAACTGTGCCCTGATAAGAGTCAGTATGGGTGGAACTGTACACCAGTAAGAGTCAGTGGCCCAGAAATTCAGTGCCCTTAGCACCGATTTTGCGGCGCTAGAGGGCCTAGCGCTGCAATTGGCGGCGGTTCCTAAATTACCTGGCTCCCTTCCGCGGCGGTAGACCGGTAGCGCTGCGCCGGCACCGATGACGTCATCGGTGTGCGCAGCGTCCCGGTTGCCGTGGTAACCCGGCCCCAAGCCGAAATTCAGTTGCGGCCGCCTCGCCAGTGGCAGCCACAACTAAGACTCCGGCAAACGAGTGTTGCCGGAGTCTGCGCCGGCGCTTTAAGGAGGCGCAGCGGCCGGCCGCTTTCCCGCCGGCCGCCTGCCCGCAGCTCCCTCCCCGGACTTCTCCCCCCCCCCCCCCCCGGAACAGATGCAAGCCCGGCACTTGTCCGAGGTGCCGGGCTCATTGTTGATGAGATTTGCGCGGGCCGCGGCCGGGTGCAGGCAGCTCCTCCTTAACGGAAGGAGGAGGCCTGCACTTCCCGAGCCTGCCGCACCGCAGCGGGCGCCGCAGCGCCGGAATAGCGCCGCAATGCGGCGCGTTGCGCCAGTTTTCAGGCGCTAAAACCCTTCAGTAGCGCCGGCAGCCGTTTGAGCGCGGCGCTACTGAATTTTTGGCGCGCGCAAAGGGCTTTAGCGCCGGCGCTAACTTCCGGCGCTAAAGCCCTGGCGCAGCGCAAACTCAATTTCTAGGCCAGTGTCTGTGGAACTGAACCCCAGTAAGCATCAGTGTCTGTGGAACTGTCCCCAGTGAGAGTCAGTGTCCGTGGAACCCGTACCCAAGTTAGTGACTGTGCCCACGGAACACGTACCCAAGTGAGAGACAGTGTCTGTGGAAATGTACCACAGTGAGAGTAAGTGTCTGTGGAAATCTTCCCCTAACAGAACCTCAATGTGTGACAGTGTCTGTGGAACTGTATCCCAGTGAGAGTCAGTGTCTGTGGATCCCGTACCCCAGTGAAAGACTGTGGCTGTGGAACTGTACCCTGAACTGCACCACAGTAAGAGTTAGTATCTGTGGAACTGTACCCCATTGAGAGTCAGTATCTGTGGAAATGTACCCTGATAAGAGTCGGTATGGGTGGAACTGTAACCCAGTAAGAGTCAGTGTCTGTGGAACTGAACCCCAGTCGGAGTCAGTGTCTGTGGAACCTGTACCCAAGTTAGTGACTGTGCCCATGGAACCCGTACCACAGTGGGAGTCAGTGTCTGTGGAACCCGTACCCAAGTTAATGACTGTGCCCATGCAACTGTAACCCAGTAAGAAACAGTTCCCGTGGAACTGTACCCCAGTGAGAGACAGTGTCTGTGGAGCAGTACCCCAGTGAGAGTCAGTATCTGTGGAACTGTACTACATTGAGAGGCAGTGTCTGTGGAACTGTATCCCAGTGAGAGTCAGTGTCCGTGGAACTGTACTACATTGAGAGGCAGTGTCTGTGGAACTGTATCCCAGTGAAAGACTGCCAGTGGAACTCTACCCCAGTAAGAGTGAGTGTCTGTGGATCTGTAACCCCGTGAGAGACTGTTCCCATGGAACTGGACCACAGTGAGAAACAGTATCTACGGAACTGTCACCCAGTGAGAGACAGTGTCTGTGGAACTGTACCCCAGTGAGAGTCAGTGTTCATGGAACTGTACCCCAGTGAGATTCAGTGTCTGTGGAACTGTACCCCAGTGACTGTCAGTGTCTGTGGAACCCATACCCAAGTGAGTGACTGTGCCCATGGAAACCCGACCCCAGTGAGAGTCAGTGTCTGTGGAATGTAACACAGTGAGAGACTGTTACCGTGGAACTGTACCCCAGTGAGAGACAGTGTCTTTGGAACTGTAACACAGTGAGAGACAGGGTCGGTGGAACTGAACTCCAGTGAGAGACAGTGTCCGTGGAACTGTACCCCAGTGAGAGACAGTGTCGGTGGAACAGATTTCCCAGTGAAAGTCAGTGTCTGTGGAACACATATCCCAGTGAGAGTCAGTATCTTTGTAAACTGTAGCACAATGGGAGTCAGTGTATCTGGAAATGTATCCCAGTCAGAGACAGTGCCCGTGGAACTCGTACCCCAGTGACAGTCACTGCTTGTGGAACTGTATCCCAGTGAGAGTCATTGTCTGTGGAACTGTACCCGAGTAAGAGTTAGTGTCTGTGGAACTGTACCGCAGTGAGATTCAGTCTCTATGTTACTGTATCCCAGTGAGAGTCAGTATCCGTGGAACCCGAACCCCAGTGAGAAACTCTGTCCAATGAACTGTACCCCAGATTGTACCCCAGTGAGCGTCAGTGTCTGTGGATCTGTACGCCAGTGAGAGTCAGTGTCTGTGGAACTGTAACCCAGTGAGAGACTGTGGTCATGGAACTGTACCCCGAACTGTACCCCAGTAAGAGTCAGTATCTGTGGAACTGTACCCCATAGAGAGTCAGTATCTGTGAAACAGAACCCCAGTTAGAATCAGTGTCTGTGGACCTGTACCCCAGTGAGAGACAATGTTTGTGGAACTCTCCCCAGTGAGAGTCAGTGTCTGTGGAACCCGTACCCAAGTGAGTGACTGTGCCCATGGATCCCGTACCCCAGTGACAGTCAGTGGCTGTGGAACTGTAACCCTGTGAGAAACAGTGTCTGTGGAACACATATCACAGTGAGCGACAGTGTCTGTGGAACAGTACCCCAGTGAGAGTCAGTGTCTGTGGAACTGTACCCCAGTGAGATTCAGTGTCTGTGGAACTCTACCCTGGTGAGAAACAGTGTCTGTGGAACACATATCACAGTGAGTGTCAGTATCTGTGGAGCTGTACTCCATTGACAGTCAGTGTCTGTGGAACTGTAACCCAGTGAAAGACTGTGGCCGTGGAACTGTACCCCGAACTGTACCCCAGCAAGAGTCAGTATCTGTGGAACAGTACCGCATTGAGAGTCAGTATCTGTGGAACTGAACCCCAGTCAGAATCAGTGTCTGTGGAACTGTAACCAGTGACCGTCAATGTTTGTGGAACTGTCCCAAGTGAGTGACTGGGCCCGTGGAACCCATACCCCAGTGAGAGTCAGTGTCTGTGGAACTGTAACTTAGTGAGATTCTGTTCCCGTGGAACTGTACCCCAGTGAGAAACAGTGTCTGTGGATTTTAACCCAGTGAGAGTCAGTGTCTGTGGAACTGTACCCCTGTGAGAGTCAGTATCTGTGGAACTGTACCCCAGTGAGAGTCAGTATTCATGGAACTGTACCCCAGTGATATTCAGTGTCTGTGGAACTGTACCCCAGTGAGAGTCAGTGTCTGTGAAACCCATGCCCAAGTGAGTGACTGTGCCCATGGAAACCTGACCCCAGTGAGAGTCAGTGTCTGTGGAACTGTACCCCAGTGAGATTCAGTGTCTGTGGAACTCTACCCTGGTGAGAGTCAGGGTCTGTGGAACACATATCACAGTGAGAGTCAGTGTCTGTGGAGCAGTATCCCAGTGAGAGTCTATGTCTGTGGAACTGTACCCCAGTGGGAGTCAGTGTCTGTGGATCCCGTACTCCAGTGAAAGTAAGTGTCTGTGGAACTGTAACCCAGTGAGAGACTGTTCCCGTGGAACTGTACCCCAGTGAGAAACAGTGTCTGTGGAACTCTACCCTGGTGAGAGTCAGTGTCTGTGGAACTGTATCCCAGTGAGAGTCAGTTTCTGTGGAACTGTACCCCAGTGAGAGTCAGTATTCATGGAACTGTACCCCAGTGAGATTCAGTGTCTGTGGAACTGTACCCCAGTGAGAGTCAGTGCCTGTGGAACTGTACCCCAGTGAGATTCAGTGTCTGTGGAACTGTATCCCAGTGAGAGTCAGTTTCTGTGGAACTGTACCCCAGTGAGAGTCAGTATTCATGGAACTGTACCCCAGTGAGAGTCAGTATTCATGGAACTGTACCCCAGTGAGATTCAGTGTCTGTGGAACTGTACCCCAGTGAGAGTCAGTGCCTGTGGAACTGTACCCCAGTGAGATTCAGTGTCTGTGGAACTGTACCCCAGTGAGAGTCAGTGCCTGTGGAACAGTACCCCAGTGAGAGTCAGTGCCTGTAGAACTGTACCCCAGTGAGATTCAGTGTCTGTGGAACTCGTACCCCAGTGAGAGTCAGTGTCAGTGGAACTGTACCCCAGTAAGACTCAGTGTCTGTGGAACTCGTACCCAAGTGAGAGTCAGTATTCATGGAACTGTACCCCAGTGAGTGTCAGTGTCTGTGGAACTGTACCCCAGTGAGAGTCTGTGTCTGTGGAACTGTACCCCAGTGAGAGTCTGTGTCTGTGGAACTGTACCCCAGTGAGATTCAGTGTCTGTGGAACTCGTACCCCAGTGAGAGTCAGTGTCCGTGGAACTGTACCCCAGTGAGAGTCAGTGTCCGTGCAACTGTACTACATTGAGAGGCCGTGTCTGTGGAACTGTATCCCAGTGAAAGACTGCCCGTGGATCTGTACCCCAGTAAGAGTGAGTGTCTGTGGAACTGTAACCCCGAGAGAGACTGTTCCCATGGAACTGGACCCCAGTGAGAAACAGTGTCTATGGTACTGTAACCCAGTGAGAGACAGTCACTGGCCCAGAAATTCGGGTCTCCACGGGTGAGTATGCATGGGGTACTCACCCGTAGGCCCAATGGAAGTGCCGGTTTCCTGCATGCACTGCGCATACGCAGGAAACCGGCACATCCGTTCCCCCGAAAGCAGGGGTTCAGAGGTCGAACGCATGTGCGGGGGAGGCTGCGCGTGCGCATTGAACTTCGTTTATTTTTTACAGGTTTTCCCGGGTAGGTAAGTCTGCAGAAGTTAGACATGTAAAAAGCAGTCGCAAGGCCTGCTTTTTACAAGGTAAGTGGTGAATTAATTAAAATTAAAACATCTTTTCCACAGGTTTATTATTTTTAAATACTTTAAAAAAAGGTAAGTTTATTTTTAGCCCCGTTAGAAAATAAAATTATTTTTTTCAAAAATTTAAATTAGTTTAAAATAGTTATTTCATGTAATTTATAGTTTATTTAAAAAATGTGATGTTTTTTAAAAATTTATTTGAAGATTTAGTGATGTTTTGTAAGAAGAAGGGGCTCGTGGTATTTCTAAGTTTGACAGCACTTCCTGTCAGACTTATGAATGGAGCATTCCCTGCTCCGATTGGCTCTCCATGGCCCACGTGATCCCAGGGGATGCATCGAACTAACTGCGCCCCTGGGATACGCAAGCACAGTGCGCCGGCAGCTGGAGCAGGCCCAGGATGGGAATTCCACGGGGGCCCACAGCACAACGGCCGGGGCTTGCACCCGTGGGAAGCCACCGACCCGAATTTCTGGGCCACTAGTGTCTGTGGAACTGTACCCCAGTGAGAGTCAGTGTCCGTGGAATTGTACCCCAGTGAGATTCAGTGTCTGTGGAAATGTACCCCGGTGAGAGTCATTTTCTGTGGAACTGTACCCGGGGGAGAGTCAGTGTCTGTGGAACTGTACTCCAGTGAGATTCAGTGTCTATGTTACTGTATCCCAGTGAAAATCAGTATCCATGGAACCCGTACCCCAGTGAGAGACTGTGTCCAATGAACTGTACCCTGGATTGTACCCCAGTGAGAGTCAGTGTCTGTGGAACTGTACCCCAGTGGGAGACAGTGCCCGTGGAACCCGTACCCCAGTGGCGGTCACTGCCTGTGGAACTGTATCCCAGTGAGAGTCCGTGTCTGTGGAATTGTACCCCAGTGAGATATATTGTCTGTGGAATCCATACCTTAGTGAGAGACTGTGCCCGTGGAACTGTTCCCTGTACTGTACCCCATTGAATGTCAGTGTCTGTGGAATTGTACTCCAGTGAGAGTCTGTGACTTTGGAACTGTTCCCCAGTGAGTCTCAATGTCTGTGGAACTGTATCCCAGTGAGAGTCAGGGTCTGTGGAACAGTACCCCAGTGAGAGACTGTACCAGTGGGACTGTACCCCAGTGAGATTCAGTGTCTGTGGAACAGTACCCCAGTGAGAGACTGTACCAGTGGGACTGTACCCCAGTGAGATTCAGTGTCTGAGGAACTGTACCCCAGTGAGAGACTGTTCCAGTGGGACTGTACCCCAGTGAGATTCAGTGCCTGTGGAACTGTACCCCAGTGAGTGTCAGTATCTGTGTAACCTGTACCCCAGTGAGAGTAGTGAATGTGGTAATGCATCCCAGTGAGCTGTAGCTCCCATGACCGGAAAGCCCTGCAGCGGGTAGTCAAAACTGCCCAACGCATTACCGGCACCCGGCTACCGACCATAGAACATATATATCAGAAACGCTGCCTACGGAGGGCACGGTCCATCATCAAAGACCCTACCCACCCCAGCCACAGTCTGTTCGCCCTCCTACCATCTGGAAGACGCTACAGATGCATTTGCACCCGTACGACCAGATTTAGGAACAGCTTCTTTCCCAGGGCTGTCATCCTACTGAACTCCACAAATAAACACTAAAGCCTGCACATCTGCCGATGCACTTTATTATGGTCATATTTATGCTAATATATATGTACAAATGTATGTTTAAATGTTTAAGTGTCCTAATCCAAATTGTACACTCTCGGGAGCCGCAAGCCTACATTTCGTTGTACTGCACTTGTGCACTAACAATGACAATAAAAGTTGATTTGATTTGATTTGATTTGATTTGATTTGTGGAACCCGTACCCCAGTGACAGTCACTGCCTGTGGAACTGTATCCCAGTGTGAGTCACTGCCTGTGGAACTGTATCCCAGTGTGAGTCAGTGTCTGTGGAACCCATACCCCAGTGAGAGACTGTGTCCAATGAACTGTACCCTGGATTGTACCCCAGTGAGAGTCAGTGTCTGTGGAACTGTACCCCAGTTAGAGACAGTGCCCGTGGAACCCGTACCCCAGTGGCGGTCACTGCCTGTGGAACTGTATCCCAGTGAGAGTCCGTGTCTGTGGAACTGTACCCCAGTGAGAGACATTATCTGTGGAATCCGTACCTTAGTGAGAGATGGTGCCCATGGAACTGTACCCTGTACTGTACCCCAGTGAGTGTCAGTGTCTGTGGAATTGTACTCCAGTGAGATTCAGTGTCTGTGGAACTGTACCCCAGTGAGAATCATTGTCTGTGGAACTATACCCAGGTAAGAGTCAGTGTCTGTGGAACTGTACCCCAGTGAGATTCAGTTTCTATGTTACTGTACCCAGTGAGAGTCAGTATCCGTGGAACCCGTACCCCAGTGAGAGACTGTGTCGAATGAACTGTACCCCGGATGGTACACCAGTGAGAGTCAGTGTCTGTGGAACTGTACCCTCATGATCGACTTTTCACGTGGAACAGTACCCCAGTGAGAGTCACTGCCTTTGGAACTGTATCCCAGTGAGAGTCAGTGTCTGTGGCACTGTACCCCAGTGAGAGACATTATCTGTGGAATCCGTACCTTAGTGAGAGACTGTGCCCATGGAACTGTACCCTGTACTGTACCCCAGTGAGTATCAGTGTCTGTGGAATAGTACCCCAATGAGAGTCTGTGTCACTGTTCCCCAGTGAGACTCAATGTCTGTAGAACTGTATTGCAGTGAGATTCAGTGTCTGTGGAACTCTAACCAATTGAGAGACTGTGGCCGTGGAACTGTACACCGAACTGTACACCAGTAAGAGTCAGTGACTGTGGAACTGAACCCCAGTCAGAGTCACTCTCTGTGGAACTGTCCCCAGTGAGAGTCAGTGTCTGTGGAACCCATACCCCAGTGAGAGTCAGTGTATGTGGAAATGCATTCCAGTGAGAGACAGTGCCCGTGAAACCTGTACCCCAGTGACAGTCACTGCCTGTGGAGCTGTATCCCAGTGTGAGTCAGTGTCTGTGGAGCTGTACCCCAGTGAGATTCAGTGTCTATGTTACTGTACCCCAGTGAGATTCAGTGTCTATGTTACTGTACCCCAGTGAGATTCAGTGTCTATGTTACTGTACCCCAGTGAGATTCAGTGTCTATGCTACTGCATCCCAGTGAGAGTCAGTATCAATGGAACCCGTACCCAAGTGAGAGACTGTGTCCAATAAACTGTACCCTGGATTGTACCCCAGAGAGATAGTGCCCGTGGAACCCATACCCCAGTGGCGGTCACTGCCTGTGGAACTGTATCCCAGTGAGAGTCAGTGTCTGTGGAACTGTACCCCAGTGAGAGACATTATCTGTGGAATCTGTACCTTAGTGAGAGACTGTGCCCATGGAACTGTACCCTGTACTGTACCCCAGTGAGCATCAGTGTCTGTCGAACCCATGGTATCACTTGACAAATTCCTTCAAGAGCTTCACAGGCTCAGCAAAGATTGTAACCTCAAAGCTGTCCCAGCTGAGCAGTACCGGGAGGAATTAATTCATGACTCTTTTATTAACGGAATTGCTTCTTCCCTCATACGCCAGCGTCTGTTGGAGAATAAAACCCTCGGGTTACAAGCTGCCTATAACCAGGCATATTCTCTGGACTTAGCTCAAAAAAATTCAGATGCCTATTTTTACCATATGCACGAACTGCTGCTACCACTTTTGGTGACTCCCCCGGTAAGCCTCAGGCAGAAGCCCTCATTGATGATGACCCCACCCTAGCGGCATCTTGGCAATCTAAAAGAAGTGTTTCTTCTGTGGAGGTGCATTCCATTATAGGAAATTTTGTCCTGCTCGTAATGCAATCTGCAATCATTGCAGTAAGAAAGGTCACTTTTCTAAAGTACGCCGGTCAAGAGCCTCTCCTAGTGTTGCAGCTGCTATCTATAAAACTTCTCCTCCCCCAGGAGCCACTACTAGTGTTGCAGCTGTTTTTCCCAAAGCCTGTCTCATGCAACCACGAGGGTTTCAGTAAATGGACACATTTTGAGTGCATTAATCGACTCATGTAGCTCTGACAGTTTCATCAGTGAGCGGGCTATCAGTAAGTTAAGACTGCGTATTTACCCCTCGGACAGGGAAATTGTAATGGCTCTGACGACACTGACCAGCAACTCTTCTGGCTTTTGTCTTGTTGACCTTATTCTCAATGGCCGCACTTATTTTTCCACCCGGCTCGGGGTGCTCATAAATCTATGCAGTGATGTGCTCCTGGGACAGGATTTCCAGAAACAACGCAAAAGACTCACTTTCGAGCTTGGAAGGCCAAAGCCGGAGCTTAGTATTTCCAAAGTACTGTTTTGTGTACTTTTGGGGGCTTCGCTTGACGAGCCCTCCTTGTTTGCCAATCTTTCCCCCTGATGTAAGCCCATAGTCACTAAATCACGACGTTTCAGCCAAGATGATCTATCCTTTATCGAGGCAGAAATCTCTCGCCTTCTAGCTGACGGTATCATTGAGCCATGTTCATCTTCCTGGCGGGCTCAAGTCGTCATTGTTAAAAATTCTCTGAAGCAACACAAGAAACGTCTTTGCATCGATTACTCACAAACTATTAACCAGTATACCAACCTGGATGCCTACCCACTACCACGCATCAATGACATGGTCTTTCAACGGGCAATGGACAGCCTAGTCAAACAGGAGAACTTAACGGACACTTTTCCATATCTGGATAATATCACCATTGCTGGTCATGACCAGAAGGAGCATGATGCCAACCTCTAGAAATTTCTTGACGTTCTCCGTCGTCGCAACTTAACCTTAAATGAGTCCAAATCTGTGAAATCAGTACCATCAGTCAACATCCTTGGTTACTGGGTGGGCAATGGTGTCATCAAACCGGATCCGGAGCGACTTCGTCCGCTTCAGGAGCTCCCTCCCCCTACGAATCTCGGCGCTCTTGGTTGGGCCCTCGGCATGTTTGCCGATTATGCGAAGTGGATACCCCACTTTTCCGACAAGATCCAGCCCCTGCTTCACGTGAAGTCATTTCCGTTGGACGCAATGGCTATTTCAGCCTTTGACCTCCTCAAGCAACAACTGGAAAAAGCCATGCTTCATTCCATCGATGAAAATCTGCCTTTCGTGGTCGAGTACGATGCATCGGAGGTGGCGATCTCGGCTGCCTTGAATCAAGGCGGTCGACCCGTTGCATTTCTGTCCAGAACTTTTCAGGGTAGCGAGCTCCATTATCCTCCTGTCAAGAAGGAGGCTACAGCTATCATCGAAGCAGTACGTAAATGGAGTCATTTTCTCGCTCGTTGCCATTTCACGCTCATAACTGATCAGTGCTCTGTGGCATTTATGCTGGATAACCGGAAACGCACTAAGGTCAAGAATAACAAAATACAACTCTGGAGGATGGAATTGGTCGCCTTTGGCTACACCATACATTATCGACCCGGCAAAGAGAATGTGGCCCCAGATACCCTCACGTGTGCATTCTGCTCTTCTATGTCAACTTCGACTCTTACGGATCTTCATACTGACTTGTGCCATCCTGGCATCACCCGTATGTTGCACTTTGGGCGATCTAAAAATCTCCCATTTTCTACAGAAGACGTGAAAAGAACATGCTCCACTTGTAGAATTTGCGCAGAATTAAAACCGCAATTCTTCTGTCCGTTGGTTGGCTCGCTCATACACGCTACACAGCCTATGCAGCGACTCAGCATTGACTTTAAAGGGTCATTGCCTTCCTCAACGCGAAACACCTACTTGCTTTCTATGGTGGGCGAATATTCATGCTTTCCCTTTGCTTTCCCCTGTCCCAATATACTTACTTCCACAGTGATCAAATGCCTTGATCAGGTCTTTTCCCTTTGCGGTATGGCCAATTTCATCCACTCTGATCGGGGTCCCTCCTTCATGTCAAGTGAACTCAAAAGTTATCTTTCCCAACGGGGAATCGCCACAAGTAAAACGACACCGTATTATCCTATTGGAAACGGACAGGTTGAGAGATACAATGCCATCGTTTGGAACGCTGTTAGTCTTGCACTGAGGTCACACAACCTATCAGACCAGCAGTGGGAAACTATGCTCCCTGATGCGTTGCATTCCATCAGGTTTCTTCTTTCTTCATCCAACAACGCTACGCCTCACGAACGATTCTTTGGGTTCCAGCATCGCTCCACTCATGGGATGTCCCTACCATCATGGTTGGCAGCTCCTGGCCCCGTGCTGCTCCGAAGATTCGTCCGATCCTCTAAGAGTGATCCCCTCGTTGACGAAGTGGAACTGACGGATGTCAATCCCACGTACACGCACGTGCGGTGCCCTGATGGCCGGGAATCCACAGTGTCACTTCGGGGTCTGGCTCCCTGCCCAACCAGTCCCACGGACCCAATCGATAGTGGGATCCGTATTAATGACGCCGATACCCTGCGTTCCTCTGAGGATGACGCCCTACCCGGGACATCAAGGGATCTGCCAGCTATTCCGCCGGATCAACCCGGGGAACAGAGCGCTCCCCGCAGGATGGCCACCCGAAGCCAGGACGCTGGTCAGTCACCGACTACTGAGCAGGGTGAAGCCAGCTCTGCGCCTGTGGGGACCCGCAAATGGAGCCACGATCTCCCCAGTCCGCCTCAGGTCGATCAAGGTGACACGGACTCTGCCAGCCCGTCGGTACAAACCAAGTGACCCAGGGACCCAAACACGGTCCGAGGGGACGTGCCTTCCAGCTTCCAACAGAGATCCAAACAACTGCATCTATTCTTAGTCCAATTAATTCGGTAGAAGGAAGCCACTGGACTTCCAATCTTTCAGGCGGGAAGAATGACATGAATCTTGTCATTCATGTGGAAATGACTTATGAAATGATACTGGGCGGCCTGCTAGTGGCGCTGTCCAGGGAGAGAATAAATACTCTGGCATGGGCCCAGCTTGCTCAGGATATGCTTTAACAGGAACTAGTGAAGGACACAACTGGATCTCCATGTTGAAAAACAGTTGATTAAAGCCTTGTTTAATACTCAGACTAAGCGCCTAGTAGTTTTCTTACATCAGTCAGTATCTGTGGAACTGTACCCCAGTAAGAGTCAATGTCTGTGGAACTGAACCCCAGTCAGAATCAGTGTCTGTGGAACTGTACCCCAGTGAAAGACTGTGCCCATGGAACCCGTACCATAGTGAGAATCAGTGTCTGTGGAACTGTAACGCAGTGAGAGACTGTTCCCGTGGAAACCATACCCCAGTGAGAGTCAGTGTCAGTGGAACTGTAACCCAGTGAGAGACTGTTCCCGTGGAACTGTACACCAGTGAGAGACAGTGTCTGTGGAACTGTACCACAAACTATACCCCGGTGAGTAACAGTGTCTGTGGATCTGTACCCAGTGAGAGACAGTGTCTGTGGAACTGTATCCCAGTGAGAGACAGTGGCCGTGGAACGGTACCCCAGTGAGATTCAGTGTCTGTGGACCTGTACCCCAGTGAGAGTCAGTGTTTGTGGAACCCATCCCTCAGTGAGAGTCAGCGTATGTGAAAATGTATCCCAGTGAGAGACAGTGCCCGTGGAACCCGTACCCCAGTGACAGTCACTGCCTGTGGAACTGTACCCCAGTGAGAGTCATTGTCTGTGGAACTGTATCTCAGTGAAAGACTGTGGCCGTGGAACTGTACCCCAAGCTGTACCAGAGTAAGAGTCAGTATCTATGGAATTGTACCCCAGTAAGAGTCAGTGTCTGTGTAACTGTATCCCAGTGAAAGTCAATGTTTCTGGAACTGTCCCCGGTGAGAGTCAGTGTCTGTGGAACCCGTACCCAAGGGAGAGACTGTGCGCATGGAACCTGTACCATAGTGAGAGTCAGTGTCTGTGGAACTGTAAGCCAGTGAGAGACTGTTCCCGTGGAACCCGTACACCAGTGAGAGTCAGTGTCGGTGGAACTGTAACCCAGTGAGAGACTGTTCCCGTGGAACTGTGCCCCAGTAAGAGACAGTGTCTGTGGAAATGTACCGCAGTCAGAGTCAGCGCATGTGGAACTGTACCCCGAACTGTACCCCGCTGAGTAGCGGTGTCTGTGGAACTGTACCCCAATGAGAGACAGTGGCCGTGGAACTGTACCCCAGTGAGATACAGTGGCCATGGAACTGTACCCCAGTGAGATACAGTGTCTGTGGAACACATTTCCCAGTGAGAGTCAGTGTATGTGAAAATGTATCGCAGTGAGAGACAGTGCCCGTGGAACCCATACCCCAGTGACAGTCACTGCCTGTGCAACTGTATCCCAGTGAGAGACAATGGCCGTGGAACTATACCCCAGTGAGATTCAGTGTCTGTGGAACACATTTCCCAGTGAGGGTCAGTGTCTGTGGAACAGTACCCCAGTGAGAGTCATTGCCGGTGGACCTGTACCCCAGTGAGAGTCAGTGTTTGTGGAACTGTACCCCAGTGAGAGTCACTGCCTGTGGAACTGTACCCCAGTGAGAGTCAGTGTTTGTGGAACTGTACCCCAGTGAGAGTCACTGCCTGTGGAACTGTACTCCAGTGAGAGTCAGTGTCTGTGGAACTGTACCCGGGTAAGAGTCAGTGTCTGTGGAACTGTGCCACAGTGAGAGACTGTTCACGTGGAAATGTACCCCAGTGAGAGTCAGTGTCTGTGGAACTGTATCCCACTGAGTGTCAGTGTCTGTGGAACTGCACCCCAGTGAGATTCAGTGTCTATGGAACTGCACCCCAGTGAGAGACAGTGTCTGTGGAACTGTACCCCAGTGAGATTCAGTGTCTATGGAACTGTACCCCAGTGAGAGTCAGTGTCTGTGGAACTGTACCCCAGTGAGAGTCAGTGTCTGTGGAACTGTACCCCAGTGAGAGTCAGAGTCTGTGGAACTGTATCCCAGCTAAAGACTGCGGCCGTGGAACTGTACCCCGAACTGTACCACAGTAAGAGACTGTTCCCATGGAACTGTACCCCAGTGAGAGTCAGTGTCTGTGGAACTGTACCCCATTGAGAATCAGTATCTGTGGAACTGTATCCCGGTAAGAATCAGTATCTGTAGAACTGTACCCCAGTAAGAGTCAGTGTCTGTGGAACTGAACCCCAGTCAGAATCAGTGTCTGTGGAACTGTGCCCCAGTGAGAGTCAATTTTTCTGGAACTGTCCCCAGTGAGAGTCAGTGTCTGTGGAATCCATACCCAAGTGAGAGATTGTGCCCATGGAACCCGTACCATAGTGAGAGTCAGTGTCTGTGGAACTGTAACGCAGTGACAGACTTTTCCCGTGGAACTATACCCCAGTGAGAGACAGTGTCTGTGGAAATGTACCCCGAACTGTACCCCAGTGAGCGACAGTGTCTGTGGAACTGTAACCCAGTGAGAGACAGTTTGTGGAACTTTACCACAGCGAGAGTCAGTGCCTGTGTACCCTGAACTGTACCCCAGTGAGCGACAGTGTCTGTGGAAATGTAATCCAGTGAGAGACAGCGGTCGGGGAAGTGTACCCCAGTGAGATTCAGTGTCTGTGGAACTGTACTCCATTGAGAGTCAGTGCCTGTGGAACTGCATCACAGTGAAAGACTGTGGCCGTGGAACTGTACCCGAAGTGTACCACAGTAAGAGTCTGTATCTGTGGAACTGTACCCCAGTTAGTGTCAGTGTCTGTGCAACTGAACCCCAGTGAGAGTCATTGTCTGTGGAACTCGTACCCAAGTGAGAGACTGTGCCCATGGAATCCGTACCATAGTGAGAGTCAGTGACTGTGGAACTGTAACCCAGCCAGACTGTTCCCGTGGAACCCATACCCCAGTGAGAGACAGTGTCTGTGGAACTGTAGCCCAGTGAGAGAGTGCCCGTGGAACCCGTACCCGAGTGACAGTCACTGTCTGTGGAACTGTATCCCAGTGGGAGTCAGTGTCTGTGGAACTGTACCCCAGTGAGAGTCATTGTCTGTGGAACCCGTACCCCAGTGAGAGACTGTTCCCATGGAACAGTACCCCCGTGAGAGTCAATGTCTGTGGAGTTGCACCCCAGAGAGAGACAGTACCCGTGGAACCCGTACCCCAGTGACAGTCGCTGCCTGTGGAACTGTATCCCAGTGAGATTCATTGTCTCTGGAACTGTACCCTGGTAAGAGTCAGTGTCTGTGGAACTGTATCCCAGACAGATTCAGTGTCTTTGGAACTGTACCCCAGTGAGATTCAGTGTCTGTGGAACTGTACCCTGGTAAGAGTCAGTGTCTGTGGAACTGTATCCCAGTGAGAGTCAGTGTCTATGGAACTGTATCCCAGTGAGATTCAGTATCTATTGAATTGTATCTCCGTGTGATTCAGTGCCTGTGGAACTGTACCCCAGTGAGAGACAGTGTCTGTGAAACCGTACTCCAGTGAGAGACCGTGCCTGTTGAACTGTGCCCCAGTGAGAGACAGTGTCTGTGGAACTGTACCCCAGTGAGAGTCTGTGCCCATGGAACTGTACCCCAGTGAGAGTCTGTGCCCATGAAACTGTACCCCGAACTGTACCCCAGTGAGTTTCAGTGTCTGTGGAACTTGTATACCTTGATGAATCAACACCTGTTAATGGTGCATTAACTCACATGTGGACATAGTTGCTGTTGCCGCTGAGCTCCTGCTCTGTTCTTTAAGTGCGACCAGGTTGACTGTGTATTCCTCACCAGGCCTCAAACCTGACTGGTTAAAGGAAGTGACGGTGCTGGGAAGCTGCACTATCATACCACCTTCATTACTCTGAAATACAGAGTGCAATCACATGACACAGAATCACATAGAGGGGAGAGGAATGCAGAGGGAGAACACTATGTTACAGCTTGCCATAAACAGAGGGACAACCATTAAATCTAAGAATAGAGTACCCTGTATATACAAATTATATGAATGTATATTTATACACTCAGGGATGTATCTGTTTATACACTGTATGGATAGATCTGCGTTTATGTGTTCAACCATAAATGTTTTTTCGATGCTTTGGCAACATAAGATGTACCTTGTCATCATGCCAATAAAGCGATTTGAATTGAATTGAATTGAATTGAATTGAGAGAGGGAGAGAGAGGGGAAGAGAGAGAGAGAGAGAGAGAGAGAGGGAGAGGGGAAGAGAGAGAGAGAGAGAGAGAGAGGGAGAGGGGAAGAGAGAGAGAGAGAGAGAGGGGGGGAGAGAGAGGGGAAGAGAGAGGAAGAGAGAGAGAGAGAGGAAGAGAGAGAGGGGGGAGAGAGAGAGAGAGAGGGGGGAGAGAGAGGGGGGAGAGGGGGAGAGAGAGGGGCTGAGAGAGGGGGGGAGAGAGGGGGGAAAGAGGGGGGAGAGAGGGGGGAAAGAGAGAGGGGGGAGAGAGAGAGAGGGGGGAGAGAGAGAGGGGAGAGAGAGGGGGGAGGAGAGAGAGAGGGGGAGAGAGAGAGAGGGGGGGAGAGAGGGGAGGAGAGAGAGGGGGGAGAGAGAGAGGGGAGGAGAGAGAGAGGGGAGGAGAGAGAGAGGGGGGAGAGAGAGAGGGGGGAGAGAGAGAGGGGGAGAGAGAGGGGGGGAGAGAGAGAGGGGGGAGAGGGAGGGGGAGAGAGAGAGAGAGGGGGGTGAGAGAGGGGGGGGGGAAGAGGGAGGGAGGGGCAAAGGAGAGAGAAAGGAGAGAGAAAGGAGAGAGAAAGGAGAGAGAATGGAGAGAGAATGGAGAGAGAATGGAGAGAGGAGGGAGAGAGGGGATGGGGGAGAGAGGGAGCAATTCGATTTATTCGTGACTATCTAATATTTATGACCCCTCCTTCTGGACTCCCCCACCAGTGGAAACAGTTTTTCCATGTCCACCCTATTAAACCGCTTCATAATTTTAAAGACCTTTATCAGGTCTCCCCTCAACTTTCTCTTTTCTGGAGAAAAGTGCCCCAGCGCGATCGACGAATTCAGCACAGACTGAGATGCGTGCCCGGACCTTCCTGCCTCATCTGGCTAGACAGTGTACTGAGGCAGGAGGAAGCGGAGATTAAATAGTGTGCTCAGCAGCCAGCATGGTAGCTGGTGTCAATGGGGGTGGCACGGCGGGTGGGACTCATCTGATGTGCCTGAGCCTACCAATACCCTGGGGATGATACTGAGCTGTGTGTGTGTGCGGCCCAGTGGCTTACCTTCGCAATGAAACTGATCTCCCAGCCATCCAATGTGAACTGGAAGGGGTCCCACTGCACTTCCACTGCCGTCTCTGTGATGGATTTGAAGCGAAGGCCTTGAGGTGTGGACAGATCTGTGGAGAGACGGCGGAGATTAGTTACAGCTGGCAGAGACTGTCGGCCTTTAGGATTTCCAGATTTCCAGCAAAGAACTCAGATTCAAATCATTCAACGATCTTGTTGTTTTTATATGTTGTTATCACACCCAACCAAAACACGGTTTGAACCTGTAGTGTCTTTCATCACCTCAGGATCTCCCAAAGTGCTTTACAGACAATGAAGGAGTTTTGAATTGTAATCACTTTTGTAATGTAGGATACTCAGCAACCAATTTGTGCACAGCAAGATCATAAAACAGCAATGAAATAATGACCAGATAATCTGTTTTTGGTGTTGCTGAGGGAGTGCTACACTGTCGGAGGGGCAGTACTGAGGGAGTGTTACACTGTCGGAGGGGCAGTACTGAGGGAATGCTGCACTGTCGGAGGGGCAGTACTGAAGAATTGCTGCAATGTTGAAGGGGCAGTACTGATGGTGAGCTGCACTGTCAGAGGGGCAGTACTGAGGGAATGCTACACTGTCGGAGGGGCAGTACTGAGGGAGTGCTGCAATGTCGAAGGGGCAGTACTGAGGGTGTGCTGCACTGTTGGAGGTGCAGTACTGAGGGAGTGCTGCACTGTCAGAGGGGCAGTGCTAAGGGAGCGCTGCACTGTCGGAGGGGCGGTACTGAGGGAGCACTGCACTGTGGAAAGGGGCAGTACTGAGGGAGTGCTGCACTGTCGGAGGGGCAGTGCTCAGGGAGTGCTGCACTGTCGGAGGGGCAGTGCTGAGGGAGTGCTGCACTGTCGGAGCGGCAGTACTGACAGACCGTTGCACTGTCGGAGCGGCAGTACTGAGGGAGCGCTGCATTGTCGGAGGTACAGTAGTGAGGGAGTGCCACACTGTCAGAGGGCCAATACTGAGGGAGTGTTTCACTGTCAGAGGGGCATTAATGGGGGACTGCTGCACTTTTGGGGAGGCAGTACTGAAGGAGTGCCGTCTTTCAGATGAAATGTTGTACCATGGCACCGTCAGGTGGACATAAAAGATCCCACAGCCACTATTTTGAAGAAGAGAAGGGGAGTTCTCCCCAATATCCTTGCCAATATCTGTCCCTCAATCAAATTAGATATTAGGATAGATGACTAAAAGCTTGGTCGAAGAGGCAGGTTTTAAGAAGCGTCTTAAAGGAGGAGAGAAATATAGAGATGTGGAGAGGTTTAGGGAGGGAATGCAAGAACAAAGGCTGAAATCATGGCCACCAATTATCAGAGAGTCATAGGGGGAAAAATTGAGTCGCGTCCCCTTTGGGGCTCTAACTTCGCCCCGAAAACATTAGCGCCCCCGCGGCCAAAATTCATCGGTCGCGCCCCAAGAAAGAAACAGGGCGCTACTGGAAGCATCCCGTCTCCCTCTTGGGGTGCTGCGAGGGAATATTGCAGCACACTACTGCAGGCTTTCCTCCCCTTCTTAAAGGGGAGGGGCCTAGCGCAGCACAACCCGGGGCCCTGCTGAGCCACCAGGGATCGGAGTGCTGGCAAAAGAGCCCGGCACTCAAGAGAAGTGCTGGGCTCACAGAGCGCAGCTGGCACTCCGCGGGGGTGCTGCAGAGGAGGCCGGGAACGGCAATGGGGGCAGGTGCTGGCAGGCAGGCAGCAACAAAAATGGCCGACCGGCACCTCGCTTTTAATTAGCGCCGCCCCGGCCGCAGGTAGGCCCCACTGACCCCATTGAACAGAGAGTCCGGCAGTATGTCAGGGGGCGCTACCGAAAATTGCGGCCGGGGTGCTGCGCACGGCGATGATGTCATCGCCAGTGACACAGCGCTGCAGGGCACCAACAGTTACCGCTAATTTTCGCGGGAGGCGTTGGCGGCACCGCGGACGAGCGCTGGTAGCTTTGAGCCCCGTTAGCGCCCTCTTAGGGCACTAATGGGAGGCGCAAAGCAACCGAATTTTTCCCCCATAGTCTCATAACGGCACAGAAGGAGGCCATTCGGCCCATCGATTCCGTGCCGGCTCTCTGTAGAGCAATCCAGTCAGTCCCACTCCGCCGCTCTATTCCCGTAGCCCTGCAAGTTTCCCCTTGAAACAGGCGCCGGAAGTTCCACCCCGGAAGGAGCCGATTGCGCCAGCGCGATATTCAGTTTCAGTGCTCCAAACAGAAGTGGGGCGCTGCTCGAGGCGCCCCGCGTCCCTCTTGGGGCGCTGAAACTGAATATCGTAGCGCAACGTGCCGCAGCGCCACACGCTGCAGCACGGCGCACTGCGATACTGCAGGCCTTCCTCCCCTTCTTAATGGCCGCCCCGCACCTCCCCTTTAATTAGAGCCACGACCGCCGCCGTTCGGCCCCCCTGAACCAGTCACAGACTGCGACCGGCATTACAGCAGGGGGCGCGACCCAATATCGCGATCGGGGCGGTAGCGGGGCGCTGCACACACCGATGACGTCATCGGTGGCGGCACAGCGCTACTGGCTAACGCCACCATTAACGCCCCGTTAAATTTCACGGGAGGCGTGGCCCGTGGCGCTAAATTCACTAAGTGCCCTCTTTGGGCACTAACTGGTGGCGCAGCCCACTGAATTTCTAGGCCTGAGTGTCTCTGCTTCCACTACTTCTGTCGGCAGTGACTTCCAGGTCCTCACCATTTGCTATGTAAAAAAGTTTTCCCTCACAACCCCCCTGTATCTCTTGCCCAAAACCTTAAATCTGTGTCCCCCTAGTCCTTATACCATCAACTAGTGGGAACAGCCTTTCCCCATTTAGCATATCCAAACCCGTCATAATCTTGTACACCTATCAAATCACCCCTCAATCTCCTTTGCTCTAATGAAAACAAATCCAGCTTCTCCAACTTGTCCTTGTAGCTAAGATCCCCATCCCCGGAACCATTCTGGTAAATCTCCTCTGTACACTCTCAAGGGCTTTCACATCCTTCCTAAAGTGTGGTGACCAGAACTGAATGTAATACTCCAGTTGTGGCCTAACCAGGGCTTAATAAAGGTTCAGCATAACTTCTCTACTTTTGTACACAATACCTCTATTTATGAAGCCCAAGATCCCATTGGCTTTGCTAACTGTAAAGTCTGTGGGTTGTGCAGTTAATAAATACACAGACTTCAGAAGTAACAAACAAACAGGTCTTTACTATTCGAAGGTCCGGGCGAATCTGCCCCAGTTATCCTGTCACAACACTTATATACTGGTGTGGTCACTGTCGGTATTACAGTATACAGAAGCCAAACAAGTAGTGCCACACTTAAAGTAGTTCCCTTAAAGGTGAACGGTTACATACAATAATTTCCTTAAGGGTAGACGGGTACATACACTACAATCCTCCCTTTTTAGCTTTCAACATACTGAGTCCATAGTGGACATACATTATCACATATATATATACAGATTTATTTAAGACAGTTCATAGATTCAGTCTTTCTGGAGGTTTCCGGATTCTGTCCGGGTAACGCCGCAGTGGTGTCGTCATTCCAAGCGGGCTAGTAGGTGTTTCTGGTAAAGTTGAATCGGCTCGAAGCACAGTGTCAGGTTCCTCTGACTCCAGAACTACCAGATCGGACGTAGGTGTTCTGGGTAACTCAGTCTCAACCTTATCCGGGTAAGGTGGTGAAGTCGGGGGCCCATTTGTGGCGGACCCTATGATCTGGTCAACATGGCGCCTTATTATATTGTCTCCAATGTCCACAGTGTACATCAACGGGCCTAGCCTTTTTCCAATCGTCCCAGGCTGCCATTTCTCAGTACGATAGTCCCGGGCCAAAACTCGTTGACCGGTCTGGAAGGATCTAGTGGCCCTTTCGTTCATGCCCTGGAATTGCCGGTTCTCTACGTCCCTTCTGACGTTTGGTTTGAGTAAATCCAGCCGACATCGTAGGCGTCTATTACAAAACATCATCGCGGGAGTTTGATTTGTGACCGCATGGGTTGCATTTCGGTATGCCAACAAAAAACTATCCACCTTATGCTGTAAACTTATGTCTTCATTGCCCATGGCCTTTACGGCCTTCTTGAAGGTCTGGACAAACCTTTCAGCCAATCCATTGGAGGCGGGATGGTATGGGGCTGACGTGTAATGTTTAACCCCATTGCCCTTTAAGAATTTCTTAAATTCCTCAGATACAAATTGCGGTCCATTGTCAGAACAGATCTGTTCTGGCAGGCCATTCCGAGCAAACATAGTCCTTAACACCGTGATGGTTTTTTCCGTCGTGGTGGTGGTCATCTTAATTACTTCTGGCCACTTGGAGTGGGCATCTACCGCTATTAGGAACATCGAGTCCATAAATGGACCAGCAAAGTCGATGTGTACTCTTTGCCAGGGAGATGAGGGCCACTCCCATGGGTGCAGAGGAGCCTGTGGTGGCGCATTCTGAACCCTCTGACATCCTAGGCAATTCTTCGTGATCTCCTCTATGTCCCCATCAATGCCTGGCCACCACACAAATGCCCTTGCTAGATTCTTCATCTTTACGCCACCCAGGTGTCCTTCGTGCAGCTCCTTGAGTACCTTCTTTTGGAGTTTGGGTGGAATCACCACTCTAGACCCACACATCAGGGTTCCTCGACACACTGACAGTTGTTCTTTCCTCTGTGAGAATGCTTGCAGTGTTGGTTCGCACTGTGCTGGCCATCCCTCCACCGTTAAATCATAGACTCGTGAAAGAGTCGGGTCATTCCTTGTCTCATTCTCAATCATTGAGTTTGTTATCGGCAGACACTCCACTATTGATGAGTGGAACAACTCTACTGGGTCCACTGTCCTCGCTTCTTCTACCATCGGCAATGGCAAGCGTGATAGCCCATCAGCGTTTCCATGCTGTTTGGACCGTTTGTATTCAATATCATACTGGTGTGCCCCAAGTAAAACTGACCACCTTTGTAACCTTTGTGCCGTCATGGTAGAAACGGCCTTGTTTGGGTTGAATATGGACACCAACGGCTGGTGGTCCATCAGCAATGTGAACCTTTTACACTGCAGGTAATGGTTGAATTTCCTCACGCCCCACACAAGACTGAGGGCCTCCCTATCAATCTGGGCGTAATTTCGTTCCGCTGGTGTCAATGATCGGGACGCGAATGCCACTGGCCTTTCCGAGCCATTTGGTAGTCTGTGCGAAAGTACTGCCCCAATTCCGTACGGGGAAGCATCACAAGCTAGCCAAAGGGGTAATGCTGGGTTGAAATGAGCCAACACTTCTTCAGAGGTAATCAACTCCTTGCTCCTGCGAAAAGCATTTTTGCATTCTTCACTCCACCTCCATGGTGTTTCTTTCCGCAACAGCTCATTTAGCGGATGCAGCACCGTAGATAAATTTGGCAGAAACTTGTGATAATAATTAATCAACCCCAAGAATGACCTTAGCTGTGACACGTTTCCTGGAGCGGGGGCCTTCACGACCGCTTCTATCTTTTCCGGTGACTTATGTAGTCCCTCTCGGTCAATGACATGACCGCAGTATGAGATCCGTTTTTGGAAG
Source organism: Somniosus microcephalus (assembly GCF_052327205.1). Lineage (NCBI taxonomy): Eukaryota > Metazoa > Chordata > Chondrichthyes > Squaliformes > Somniosidae > Somniosus > Somniosus microcephalus. Next base: position 201,683,845 of record NC_140989.1, read on the forward strand.
AACTCACACTTCTTGCGATTAACCCGAAGGCCATACTCCTTCAACCTGGTGAGTACCAGTTTCAAATTCGTGAGGTGTTCTTCCTCATCTTTTCCCGTGATTAGAATATCATCTAAGTAGCACTGCGTGCTTGGAATTCCTTGTAACACCTGTTCCATGGCCCTCTGCCAAATTGCTGGCGCCGAAGCTACTCCAAAGACCAGTCTATTATAGCGATACAAGCCTCTGTGAGTGTTGATGGTGAGGTATTGGCGTGACTCTTCCTCAACCTCCATCTGTAAATATGCCTGAGCCAGGTCTATCTTCGTGAAGTGCTTCCCTCCAGCCAATGAAGCAAAAATATCTTCAATCCGCGGAAGCGGGTATTGTACCGTGTGAAGTACCGGATTCACTGTGATCTTGAAATCTCCGCAGATACGGACCTTCCCCGGTCCCCCTGGCTTATTACTTGGTGAGGATTTCATGACGGGAACAATGGGCGTGGCCCACTCACTCCAGTCTACTTTTGACAGAACCCCTGATCGTTCAAGTTCTTCTAGTTCTGCCTCCACTGCTGGTCGTATTGCGTACGGTACCGATCTGGCCTTAAAAAACTTTGGGCTTGCATGTTCTGCAATCTTGACCTTTGCTTTAATACCTCGCAGCGTTCCCAGTCCTTGCTGGAATACCTCTTTAGCTTCGTCTAATATTCTGGACAACCGTTCAGGTTTGACATCCTCTTTTTCGGACTCCACCGTCATGGTGTTTAGTGCATGCCCGTCCATCTTTATTTTTTGGATCCACTCTCGTCCCAGAAGTGGTGGACCTCCCTCAGGCAACACATACAGATCTAACCGGTGGTGAACTTTATCCTGGTATCTCACCTTAACCTCTATTTTTCCGATGGGGAATACTTTGTGCCCCATGTATGTCTGCAGCACTAGATCCGTATTCCGTAGTGGAGTATGCTTGAAAAACTTTTTATAGTCATGCTTATTCATGACAGTCAACGCCGATCCGGTGTCTACTTCCATTTTTACTTGGACCTTCTCAATCTGTAACGTTATCCAAATAGTTTGTCGGTCGGCTTCATTGCTCACGTTGTGGATTCTCAGACTGTCCAGTCCTTTGTGTTTGGAGTGTGAGTCCAACTTCTGTTCCTTCAGACTCTTCCTAGTCGCCTCTTGTACCTTTCTGTACCATTTTTGTGAGGACTCGTTATTGTTGTACGTCGTTCCTGACCGGCACACTTTAGCTATGTGCCCGATTTTGCCACATTTCCGGCATTCTTGGTTTTTACCCCAGCAACGCTTCTGGTCGTGTGTTGTCTTCCCACAACGATAGCATTTCGTAGTCCTCGAGGTGATGTGGTCCACCCCTAGTGCCACCGCCTTCCGCTGCATTACCGCCGTTCCTTTTGCTGCGGCTTCGTATGATGCGGCTATAAGGACAGCCCTATCAAGTGTGAGGTTGTTCTCTTCCAGTAGTCGCTTTTGCGTCCCTTCTTTGGACAATCCACATACGAACTTGTCTCGCAGTGCCTCTGTCAGATTCCCTCCGAACTGGCAGTGTTTCGCTAGCCTCCGTAGTTCGACCAAGTATTCCGCGTTGCTTTCGTCTTTCTTCTGCGTTCTCGCATAGAATCTGAATCGTTCAGCCAGCTTCAACGGTGTGGGGTTCAAGTGATCCTTCAGCACTGCTACTATATCCTCGAAAGTCTGATCCGCCGGTTTAGCTGGAGAGAGAAGATGTTTCAACAACCCGAATGTTTTCGCACCCATCATGTTAAGTAAGGTTACAGCTTTTTCCTCCTTAGCTATTTTGTTAGCCTTACAATGTATCTCAATACATTCCACATACGTGGGCCAGTCTTCTATTTCGGAGTTAAAATCGTTGCTGTCCCCACGCTTAGGCATCTTCCTTTCTTTGGGTACAACACAAATATTTCTTTAAATTCTTATGTATTTTTTTTCTAAGATGGCGGCTTTTCCCGCGAATTTGGCGGTTTCCCGCTCTCCCTTTCTCTCCCCGCCCACTTCAATGGCGGTTTCCCGCTTCTGTCGGCTCCTCCGCCTAATGGCGGCTTCCCGCGTTTCTTCCTGGTGGAAGGGGTACGCTTTCCCCGCAGCGGACAGGTTCAGCCGCTGGGCTGGCTCTCGCACAGCTCCCCCTACTCGGCTCTGTCTTCTCCTCCCGCCCGCACGGCTCTACCGGCGCTGGGTACACCCCGTTAACGGAGGACAGTTCAGCCGCTGGACTGGCTCTCGCGCAGTCTCTCACCCCGTTTTCGGCTGTGTCTCTCTCCCACTCCCGCACGTTCGGTTTTGCCGGCTCTGAGTACCCCGTTGGTGGAGAACAGCTCAGCCGCTGGACTGGCTCCTCGCAGTCTCTCTCTCCGCACCCGGCTCTCACCCGCACGGTTCCCATTCGCCTCCCCAGCCCTCTTGCAGACCGGTGTTTCCCTCCCCGGCTGCGGCTGGGTTTCTCTTCCCGCGCCTACTCGCAGGCTCAGCGCTTCGTGGCTGCGGTCGCTGCCCGGATTTTTCCCGCCGATCGCGGTCCGGCTGTCACCCGACGCCGTTGGACCCGGCTTTTGGCCGGCACAGCTCCCCCTCGACCGAGGTCGAGTGCTCTGCCCTTATCCTCCGGATACTTCTACACCTTCCCCTACTCACAGTCTCTTCGGCCGCCTTGTTTCTTGCTGGTCGGCTCACTCCGCACCGTGGCAGAAGGGTAGTCAGTGCCTGTTGCTGATACAGCTTTTGTTGTTAGTCTTCCTGCTTTCTGTTGTTGCAGCCTCGTGTTTTCTTTTGGTAGCACGACGAGGGCGGTTGTCTCCCTTCGACGCTCTTCGTTGCTTTTGGTAGTCTTGCCGCAGGGTACGATCGGACTCGTCGCCACTGTAAAGTCTGTGGGTTGTGCAGTTAATAAATACACAGACTTCAGAAGTAACAAACAAACAGGTCTTTACTATTCGAAGGTCCGGGCGAATCTGCCCCAGTTATCCTGTCACAACACTTATATACTGGTGTGGTCACTGTCGGTATTACAGTATACAGAAGCCAAACAAGTAGTGCCACACTTAAAGTAGTTCCCTTAAAGGTGAACGGTTACATACAATAATTTCCTTAAGGGTAGACGGGTACATACACTACACTAACCACTCTCTCAATATGTCCCGTCACCTTCAGGGACCTATGCACATTAACTCCCAGGTCCCTCTGTCCCTGCACACTCTTTAAAATTGTGCCATTAAGTGTATATTGCCTCTCCCTGTTCCTTCTGCCAAATGCATCACCTCACACTTCTCTGTATTAAATTCCATCTACCACTTGTCTGCCTATTCTGCTAGCCTTTCTATGCCCTGTTGCAGTCGATTGGTATCATCCTCACTGTTTGCCCTTGGAGAACATCACAGTCTATCATCCTCCAGTCTGAAAAACAGCCATTTACCACAACTCGCTGTTTTCTGTCCTTAAGTCAATTCCTTATCCAATCTGCCACTGACCCACCTATTCCATGAGCCTCAATTTTGTTAACCAGCCTTCTATGTGGTACTTTGTCAAACGCCTTCCTAAAATCCATGTAGAGGACATCCATTGCATTCCCTTCATCAATCCTCCCTGTTACTTCATCAAAAAAATCAATTAGATTAGTCAAACACGATCTGCCTTTTACAAATCTGTGTTGGCTCTCCTTAATTAGCTTAAACCTCTCCAAGTGCCCGTTAATTTTTTTCTTAATTATTGTTTCTAAAACTTTGCCCACCACTGATGTTAAACTGACCAGCCTGCAGTTACTAGGATTGTCCTTGCACCCTTTCTTGAACAATGGTGTCACATTTGCCACTTTCCAATCCTCAGGCACCTCCCCCGCATTTAGGGAAGATTGGAAAATTATGGCAAGCCCTTCTGCTATCTCCTCCCCCAATTTCCTTAGCAACCTGGGAATCAAGCCATCTGGACCAGGCAATTTATCCACTCTAAGCATACCCAGCCTTTCTAGTACATCTTGTCCATCAATTTTCACCCCTTCCACTCCTACCGATATTTTGTCAGCATCCACCTCCTCAGTAAACACCAATACAAAGTACTCATTGAGTATTCTAGCCTTGCCCTGCGCCTCTAAGCGTATATCACCTTCTTTGTCCATAATAGGCCCCACCCCGCCTCTTACTAACAGCTTACTGTTTACATGCCGGTAGATGATTTTTGAGTTCCCTTTTATGTTAACCATCATTCTACTCTCATATTCTCTCTTTGTCAACCTTATTTTCATCTTCACTTCCCCTCTCAACTTATTGTATTTGGGCTGGTTCTCCCTTGAAGAATTCACCTGACATTCATCATACACCCTCTTTTTTTGTTTCATCATCTTCTCTATCTCCCTTGTCATCCAAGGAGCCCTTGCTTTGGTTCCTTTACCATTCCCTCTTGTTGGAATGTACCTAGCCTGTACTTGGAACATCTCCTTAAAGATCACCCATTGTTCCGTTACAGTTTTTCCTGTCAGTCTTTGGTTCCATTTTACCCTGGCTAGATCCTTTTGCATCCCATTGAAGTTAGCCCTATTCCAGTTTAGAAGTTCCACTCTAGATTGTTCCTTGCTCCTCTCCATTGCTAATCTAAATCTTATGATACGATGATCACTCGTACCCAAGTGTTCTCCCACAGACACTTGGTCGACCTGGCCCACCTCATTCTCCAGCACCAGATCCAGCAATACAATACAATCTGACGGAGGGTTCGACCCGAAACATTGACTCTGTTTCTCTCTCCTCGATGCTGCCTGACCTGCTGAGTGTTTCCAGCATTTTCTGTTGTTATTCCAGATCCAGCAATGCCTCCTTCCTAGTTGGGCCAAGAACATATTGGTCAAGGAAATTCTCCTGAACACATTTCAGAAATTCCTTCCCCTCCTTTCCCTTTACCCTAGCATTATCCCAATCGATATTTGGGTAATTAAAGTCCCCCAATATCACCACTCTATAGCTCTTGCATATCTCTGCGATTTCCCTGCAGATTTGCTCCTCTACCTCCCTCTCACTATTTGGAGGCCTATAGAATACCCCCAATAGCGTGATCATGCCCTTTTTGCTCCTCAACTCTAACCAAATGGATTCTGTCCTTGTCCCCTCAAAAACATCCTCTCTTTCCAACACTACAATGTCTTCCTTAATCAGCACTGCCACCCCACCTCCCTTTTTTCCTTCCCTATCTTTTCTGAACACCTTGAATATTAAGTGCCCAGTCCTCATCATTTTTAAGCCACGTTTCCATTTTTGCCACAACATCATATTACCACACGGCTAATTGTGCTTGTAGCTCACAACCTAATTCACCACACTTTGTGCGTTTACGTACATGCATTCTAAACTCACTTTTGAATTTTTCGTAGTCTTTCTTAGTCTGCTCCTATCTAATATGGTACTACTTCCGCCTCTAGTACTACTTTCTTCTCTAGTACTATCCAACACATTCACTCTTTTATGCACCTTATTCTTAATTTCTACTCCTATATGTTGGTGCCCATCGCCCTACCCAGCTAGTTTAAACCCTCCCCAACAGCACTAGCAAGCCTCCCCGCGAGAATATTGGTCCTGGCTCCATTGAGGTGTAACCCGTCCGGCTTGCACAGGTCCCACCTTCCCCAGAAATGGTCCCAATGCCTCAGGAATCTAAAGCCCTCCCTCCTGCACCATCTCTCCAGCCATGCATTCATCTGTTCTATCCTTCTATTCCTGTACTCACTAGCACATGGCACCGGAAGTAATCCGGAGATTACTCTCTTCGAGGTCCTGCCTTTTAATCTCTTTCCTAGTTCCCTATAGTTTGCCTGCAGGACCTCATCCCTCTTTCTGCCTACTTCATTGGTACCGATACAGACAACAACCTCTGGCTGTTCACCCTCCCGGGTCAGAGTGTCCTGCAGCTGCTCAGTGACACCCTTGACCCTGGCACCAGGGAGGCAACATACCACCCTGGAGTCACGTCTGCGTCCACAGAAACGCCCATCTGTTCCCCAACTAATGAGTCCCCTATCACTATTGCTCTTCCACTCTTCTTCCTCCCCCCCATACAGCTGAGCCACCTGCGGTGCCGTGGCCTTGGCTCTGGCTGCTCTCCCAGAAGAGCCATCACCCCCACCAGTTACTGGCACTGTGAATTGGTTAGCAAGCGAGATGCACTCTGGGGATTCCTGCCCTACCTGCCTGGTCCTGCGTCTCTGTCTGGTGGTCACCCACTCTCGCTGCCTGCACATTGAGGCTGCAGGATGACCATTTCTAGAAACATGCTCTCCAAGTATTTCACAGCCTCGTGGATGCACTGTAGTGACTCCAGCTGCTGCTCAAGTTCCGAAACCTAGAGTTCGAGTTGCTGCAGTTGGTGACACTTCCTGCACATGTGGTCGTCCAGGCCGCAAGAAGCATCCAGGATTTCCCACATGGCGCAGGATGTGCAAATCACGGGACTGAGCTGCCCTGCCTTGCCTCTATTTACCGCACTATGGAGGTAATTTCGCGGAAATAAACTTAAAATGTAACAAGAATCCCTCAACAGCACTTCCCTCTATTAGATAGGCTATGAACTACTTAGCAGAAATATACTCAAAACAGAACAAAAAACAACTTACCACAAATACTCAGCCTATACTTGTTAGATCCGTGTATCATGATGTTGTGGTTCCTTCAATAATGAGACAAGAGACTGCAGGGAACAATCAACAGATGTTTACTGGATGAGGGTTACTCTAAAACTAACTGTCCAGATCCCTACTCAGGGTTTATATACAGGTGTGGTCACTGCCGGTACTACAGTATACAGGAGCTGTAAAAAGTAGTTCTCCCCTTAAAGGTACATACACTACAATTCCTCCCCTTTTAGATTAACAGTACCATAACATTCATTTAACAATTAAATTTCAAATAATTACAATTAACACTTTTAACATGCAACATTAACTGAAAATAGTCTATTTATAAATTCAGTCTTTGGGGAGGCTTCCTGATCCTTTCTGGATAGCGCCTTTCCCGAGTGTCCTGCTCTTGGTGCGGAAGCGATTCTGGCCCCCTGTCGTCGGTTGGTTCATCAGCTTCCGATGCTACTGTTTCTGGGGTAGATGCTACCGGTATGTCGGGTTCATCACCAGGTACGTATGGGCGAGACATGGGGTTGACTCATTCCTGTGACTCTAGGATCTGGTCAACATGGCGTCTCACAATGTTCTCCCCAACATCCACTGTGTACATTAGTGGCCCCTGCCGTGTGCATATCGTTCCTGGTTGCCATTTCTCTGTGCGGTAGTCGCGGGCCAAGACTGGTTGCCCTACATTGAAGCTCCTTGTCGGCTTCTCATTGATGTGCTGGAATTGCTTATTCTCAACATCTCTTCGTACATTTGGTCTGAGCAAATCCATACGAGATCTCAACCTTCGGTTAAAGAACATCATGGCCGGGGTCTGGTTGGTGACTGCATGTGTCGCATGTCTGTAGGCTAACAGGAAATTGTCCACCTTATGCTGCAGTGGAATGTCGTCATCGCACATGGCCCTTACTGCTTTCTTAAAGGTTTGTACGAACCTATCAGCCAATCCATTTGTGGCTGGATGATATGGGGCGGATGTGTAATGCTTTACCCCATTCCTTTTCATAAATCGTCGAAACTCCTCGGACACAAACTGTGGTCTGTTATCAGAGCAAATCTGCTCTGGCAAGCCGTTCCTGGCAAATATGGTCCGTAGGACTGCAATAGTTTTCTCCATGGTGGTGAAGGACATTTTGATCACCTCAGGCCATTTCGAGTGCGCATCCACGACTATTAAAAACATTGAGTCCATGAATGGACCAGCAAAATCAATATGCACCCGTTGCCATGGAGATGAGGGCCACTCCCATGGGTGTAGAGGGGCATGTGGTGGTGCATTTTGGACCTTCTGGCATCCTGAGCAGCTCTTTGTCAGGTCCTCGATTTGCTGATCGATCCCCGGCCACCACACAAGCCCTAGCAAGGCTTTTCATTTTCACCCCTCCCAGGTGGCCTTCGTGAAGTTCATTGAGCACTCTCTCCCTTAACTTGGGTGGAATTACCACTCGGGATCCACACATCAATGTCCCCTGGCATACTGACAGCTGTTCTCTTCTGGATGAGAATGCTGGCAACAGTGAGTCGCCATGTGTTGGCCATCCCTTCACCGTCAAGTCATATACCCGAGACAGTGTCGGGTCATTTCGGGTCTCCTTCTCTATATCAGCGTTAATTACAGGCAAGCGTTCAATTATAGTCGAATGAAATATTTCGACAGGGTCCACTGCTGGTTCTTCCTCCACAGTAGGCAGTGGCAGGCGTGATAGCCCATCAGCGTTTCCATGCTGTTTCATGTCCTTATACTCGATTTCATATTGGTTCGCCCATAGAAAAAGGGACCATCTTTGTAGCCGTTGCGCAGTCATCACCGGAACGCCCTTCTTTGGATTAAAGATGGAGACAAGTGGTTGGTGGTCAGTCAGCAAGGTGAACTTCTGCCCGTGCAGATAGTGGTTGAACTTTTTCACTCCCCACACTAGGCTGAGGGCCTCCCTGTCAATCTGGGCATAGTTACGCTCGGCTGAGGTTAGTGATCGTGATGCAAAGGCTATTGGCCTCTCTGAGCCATCCGAGAATTTGTGCGACAGCACCGCTCCAATGCCATAGGGTGATGCATCACATGCCAACCGAATTGGTAGTGCTGGCTTGAAATGAGCCAACACCTCTTTTGATGTGATCAATTCTTTGCTCTTCTGGAAAGCTCGTTTACATTCGTCATTCCACTTCCATGGTACCCCCGTTTGCAGTAGGGTGTTCAGTGGGTGTAGTACGGTAGACAAATTTGGCAAGAACTTATGGTAGCAGTTCAGCAGCCCGAGGAACGACTTCAGTTGTGACACATTTTCCGGTGCTGGAGCCTTGACTACTGCCTCAATCTTTTCAGGGGACTTATGTAACCCCTCTTCATCAATAACGTGGCCACAATACGAGATTTGCTTCTGGAAAAACTCGCATTTGTGGCGATTAGCTCGTAGCCCATATTCCTTCAATCTAGTGAGCACCTGCTCCAGGTTGGCGAGGTGATCACTGTCATTTTCGCCCGTGACCAGGATGTCATCCAAATAACACTGGGTCCCTGGAATCCCTTGCAGGACTTGATCCATTGCCCTTTGCCAAATAGCCGGAGCTGATGCTACCCTGAACACCAGCCGGTTGTATTGGTAGAGACCTTTATGAGTGTTGATCGTGGGGTACTGTTTCAAGGCTTCTTCTACCTCCATTTGCAGGTACGCCTGGGCCAGATCAATCTTCGTGAAGCATTTCCCTCCAGATAGCGAGGCGAAAATATCTTCAATTCGCGGAAGCGGATATTGTACCGTGTGAAGGACTGGGTTCACTGTCACCTTAAAGTCCCCACAGATGCGAACCTTCTTTGGTTTCCCAGGCGTATTACTCAATGACCTCTTCATTACAGGAATGATGGGTGTAGCCCACTCGCTCCAGTCCACTTTGGACAGTACTCCTGAACGTTCCAAACCTTCCAGCTCTGCTTCAACGGCTGGGCAGATCGCATAAGGCACCGGTCTGACCATAAAAAACTTTGGTCTTGCATTTTCCTCTATTTTGATCATCGCTGTTATGCCTTTTCGTGTTCCGAGTTCCTCCTGGAACACTTTTTGTGCATCAGTTAGCATTTTTGACAGTCGTCCAGGTGTGACGTCATCATCCTTTTTGGCATCTACAGTCAGTGCTTGTATGGAATGCCAATCTAGCTGTATCTTCCGGATCTATTCACGTCCTAGTAGAGGTCGTCCTCCATCTGGCAATACATATAGGTCCATTTTTGGTGATTCCTTGCCGTTATATATAACGTTCACCCTTATTTTTCCTTTGGGGTAGACATTTTGCCCCGTGTACGTCTTCAAGACGATCTCTGTATCTCTCAAGGGTATATATGAGAATAGCCGCTTGTAGTCCCTTCGGTTTATGACTGTTAGGGCTGATCCTGTGTCCAATTCCATTTTCACTTGGACTCCAGCTATCTTGAGCGTGACCCAGATAGTTTGGTGATCCTCCGTTTTGATCACATTATGTAGTTTCAGACAACCCAGCTCCTTGCTTCCGGAGTCTGTATCACTTTTCTATTCGTCTGAACTACTCTCCGTCACCTTATGTACCTTCTTGTACTTCTCCTGTGGAAATTTCTTGCTGCTGGTTTTCTTTTCCGACCTGCAGACTCTTGCTATGTGTCCTACTTTTCCACACTGTCTGCACTCTTGGTCCTTGACCCAGCAATCCTTATGGTCATGTGTTGTTCTGCCGCAGCGATAGCACTTCACTGTTCCGTATGACATTTCATTTGTGCCATATTCTTGCGGTCTCCATTGTATCTCTGCCGCACCCTGTGCTGCTGCTTCGTGTGATACTGCCATGCTGAAAGCCTTGTCCAGCGTAAGATCCTTTTCTGATAGAAGCCGTTTCTGGGTTCCTTCACTTTGAAGCCCACACGCAAACTTGTCCCTTAAAGTATCTGCTAGTCCCGTTCCAAACTGGCAGTGTTTCGATAGCTTGCGTAGTTCCGTTAAATACTCAGCATTACTTTCATCTTTATGCTGGTTCCTTTTGTGAAACTTAAATCTTTCTGCTATCAGCAGCGGTGTGGGGTTTAAGTGTTCCTGTAGGATTGACACTATGTTTTCAAAATTCTTTTCCACTGGTTTCTCTGGGGTTACTAGGTTTCGCAGTAAGCCATACATTTTTGCACCCATTGAATTCAACAATACCAGCACTTTCTTGTCATCTGGCACTTCATTTGCCTTGCAGTATACTTCAATGCGTTCGACATATGTCGTCCAATCTTCGACTTCATTGTCGAACGCTGTGATACTGCCACTCTTCGGCATTTTTGGGTGTGGTTAGACTGGCTCAAAATGGCATCTCCTGTGCTCTCCCTTCTTCTCCGCTGCAGCTCAAAATGGCATCTCCCGCGCTCTCCCTTCTTCTCCGCTGCGGCTCGGCCCTTGAACACCTGCTGCGCTCTGCGCATTTTCCTGCACGCCTCTCTCTCTCGTTGCCGCTGCTTGGCCCTTGAACACCGGCTGTGCTCTGTGCGCTCTACCCTCTCTCTTCTCCCGTCAATGCCGCTCGGTCCTGAACACCGGCTGCGCCCTGTGCGCTCTACCCTCTCTCTTCTCCCGTCGATGCTGCTCGGCCTTTTCTGTGCCATCGGTCAGCTCTAGCCGCTGCTGTCCGGGAAGGGTCTGCGCCGTACCTGTTGCCAGCCCGTTTCGCTGGACCACCGTGACTGGAGAACCAAGCCCAGCTCTCAACAGCCTCCCCTGCGATGCTCAAATCTCCGCTGGATGGTCGACGCCCGTGCTTCTGGACATCGGCCTTCTTCCTTCACTGTTCTCCAGGAGCAAATTCCTGGGAGGTGATGCAGAGTTGCAGGTAGGTTTGAATCTTCTCGTCGCCAATGTTAGATCCGTGTATCTTGATGTTGTGTTTCCTTCAATAATGAGACAAGAGACTGCAGGGAACAGTCAACAGGTGTTTACTGGATGAGGGTTACTCTAAAATTAACTGTACAGATCCCTACTCAGGGTTTATATACAGGTGTGGTCACTGCCGGTACTACAGTATACAGGAGCTGTAAAAAGTAGTTCTCCCCTTAAAGGTACATACACTACAATACTCACCTCTCAGCTCCCTTGTGTCAGCGACAGCTTTGAATTCTGACGTCACTCCTTCGTTGTGTCGCTTGCCGACCGTCTCCCTCGCAGTTAGTCTGCTCACTCAGACTCCCAGAACAGTCTCCAACTCCGTTCCTCCAGCAGGTCCGCTCGCTCAGACTCCCAGGTCTCTGCTCCGCGCTGACTTTAACCCCAGTCTCCGACTCCATTCCTCCCGCAGGTCCGCTCACTCAGACTCCCAGGTCTCTGCTGCCTTTATCCCGGGTCTCCGACTCCGTTCCTCCAGCAGGTCCGCTCACTCAGATTGTACCGCTGTCCTGTGACATCACACCATATTTTTTGGAAATCGTGGAAGGTCCGGCCGCCACCGCTGGTGTCTCCAATAAGGACCTCGCTGCTTAAAGTACTCTGCCACTCTGGCTCTCCACTCCCGCTCTGTTTAAAGTACTCTGCCACTCTGGCTCTCCACTCTGTAATGTATGTACCTTTAAGGGGAGAACTACTTTTTACAGCTCCTGTATACTGTAGTACCGGCAGTGACCACACCTGTATATAAACCCTGAGTAGTGATCTGTACAGTTAGTTCCAGAGTAACCCTCATTCAGTAAACACCTGTTGAATCGTTCTCTGCAATCTGTTGTTTGATTATTGAAGGACACAACATTAAGACACACGGATCTAACAGTGGCGAAGAGCAAGTTCGAACCTACCTGCAACTCTGCATCACCTCCCAGGGATTCGCTCCTGGAGAACAGTGGAAGAAGGTCGAGTCCAGAAGCACGGGCGTTGACCATGGGCAACCGCCCAGTCATCCAGCAGAGATTTGAGCATCGCAGGGGAGGCTGTCGAGAGCCAGGCTTGGCTTTCCAGTCGCGGTGGTCCAGCAAAACGGGATGGCAACAGGTATTGCGCAGACATTTCCCGGACAGCGACGGGCTAGAGCCTGACCGAGCGGCACAGAAAAAGGCCAAGCAGCGTCGATGGGGGAGAGAGAGAGGGCAGAGCGCACAAGGTGCAGCCGGTGTTCAGGACCGAGCGGCGTCAACGGGGGAGAGAGACGAGAGAGAGCAGAGCGCAGCCGGTGTTCAAGGGCCGAGCAGCGTCAACGGGAGAGAGAGGAGAGAGTGCAGAGCGCAGCCGGTGTTCAAGGGCCGAGCAGCGTCAATGGGGGAGAGAGACGAGAGAGTGCAGAGTGCAGCCGGTGTTCAAGGGCCGAGCAGCGTCAACGGGGGAGAGAGGCGCGCAGGAAAATGCAAGGCGCTGCTATTGCCACGAGGACCGTAGAGAGCGGCATTGGCAGCAGCGCAGGAGCAGTGCACGAAACCCACAGGGTGTCGCCATTTGCCACGAGGACCGCCAAGAGCGGCGTTGGCAGCAGCGCGGGAGACGCCTTTTAAGCCGCAGTGGGGAAGAAAGGAAAGCACGGGAGACGCCATTTTAAGCTGCAGCGGGGAAGAAAGGAAAGCGCGGGAGACGCCATTTTAAGCCAGTCTAACCACACCCAAAAATGCTGAAGAGTGGCAGTATCACAGCGTTCGACAATGAAGTCGAAGATTGGACGACATATGTCGAATGCATAGAAGTATACTGCAAGGCGAATGAAGTGCCAGATGATAAGAAAGCGCCGGTATTGTTGAATTCAATGGGTGCAAAAACATATGGCTTACTACGAAACCTAGTAACCCCAGAGAAGCCAGTAGAAAAGGATTTTGAAAACATAGTGTCAATCCTACAGGACCACTTAAACCCCACACCGCTGCTGATAGCAGAAAGATTTAAGTTTCACAAAAGGAACCAGCATAAAGATGAAAGTCATGCTGAGTATTTAATGGAACTGCGCAAGCTATCGAAACACTGCCAGTTTGGAACGGGACTAGCAGATACTTTAAGGGACAATTGTGTGTGAGGGCTTCAAAGTGAAGGAACCCAGAAACGGCTTCTATCAGAAAAGGATCTTACGCTGGACAAGGCTTTCAGCATTGCAGTATCACATGAAGCAGCAGCACGGGGCGCTGCAGAGATACAATGGAGACCGCAAGAATATGGCACAAATGAAACGTCATACGGAACAGTGAAGTGCTATCGCTGCGGCAGAATAACACATGACCATAATGATTGCTGGTTCAAGGACAAAGTGTGCAGACAGTGTGGAAAAGTAGGACACATAGCAAGAGTCTACAGGTCGGGAAAGAAAACCAGCAGCAAGAAATCTCCACAGGAGAAGTAGTTCAGACGAACAGAAGAGTGATACAGACTCCGGAAGCAAGGAGCTGGGTTGTCTGAAACTACATAATGTGATCAAAACGGAGGATCACCAAACTATCTGGGTCACGCTCAAGATAGCAGGAGTCCAAGTGAAAATGGAATAGGACACAGGATCAGCCCTAACAGTCATAAACTGAAGGGACTACAAGCGGCTATTCTCACATATACCCTTGAGAGATACAAAGATTGTCTTGAAGACGTACACGGGGCAAAAATTCTACCCCAAAGGAAAAATAAGGGTGAACGTTATATATAACGGCAAGGAAACACCAAAAATGGACCTATATGTATTGCCAGATGGAGGACCACCACTACTAGGACGTGAATGGATCCGGAAGATACAGCTAGATTGGCATTCCATACAGGCACTGACTGTGGCTGACAAAAAGGATGACGACGTCACACCTGGGCGACTGTCAAAGATCCTAACTGACGTGGAAGAAGTGTTCCAGCAAGGACTCGGAACACTAAAAGGCATGACAGCGATGATTAAAATTGAAGAAAACGCAAGCCCAAAATGTTTTAAGGCCAGACCGGTACCTTATGCAATCCGCCCAGCCGTCGAAGCAGAGCTGGAGAGTCTGGAACGTTCAGGTGTACTGTCCAAGGTAGACTGGAGCGAGTGGGCTACACCCATCATCCCTGTGATGAAAAAGTCGTTGAGCAGCACGCCTGGGGAACCAAGGAAGGTTCGCACCTGTGGGGACTTTAAGGTAACAGTGAACCCGGTCCTTCACACCGTACAATATCCACTTCCGCGGATTGAAGATATTTTCGCCTCGCTATCTGGAGGGAAACGCTTCACTAAGATTGATCTGGCCCAGGCGTATCTGCAAATGGAGGTAGAAGAAGCATCAAAAAAATACCTCACAATCAACACCCATAAAGGTCTCTACCAATACAACCGGCTGGTATTCGGGGTAGCATCAGCTCCGGCTATTTGGCAGAGGGCAATGGAACAAGTCCTGCAAGGGATCCCAGGGACCCAGTGTTATTTGGACGACATCCTGGTCACGGGCGAAAATGACAGTGATCACCTTGCCAACCTGGAGCAGGTGCTCACTAGATTGCAGGAATATGGGCTCCGAGCTAACTGCCCCAAATGTGAGTTTTTTAGAAAACAGATCTCGTATTGTGGCCACGTTATCGATAAAGAGGGGTTACATAGGTCCCCAGAGAAGATTGAGGCAGTAGTCAAGGCTCCAGCACCGGAAACTGTGTCACAACTGAGGTCGTTCCTCGGGCTGGTAAACTACTACCATAAGTTCATGCCAAATTTGTCTACAATACTACACCCACTGAACACCCTACTGCAAACTGGGGTGCCATGGAAGTGAAGTGACGAATGTAGATGAGCTTTCCAGAACAGCAAAACACTAATCACATCGAAAGAGGTATTGGCCCATTACAACCCGGCATTACCAATTCGGTTGGCATGTGATGCGTCACCCTACGGCATTGGAGCGGTGCTATCGCACAAATTCTCGGACGGCTCAGAGAGGCCAATAGCCTTTGCGTCACGATCACTAACCTCAGCCGAGCGTAACTACGCCCAGATTGACAGGGAGGCCCTCAGCCTAGTGTGGGGAGTGAAAAAGTTCAATCACTATCTGCACGGGCAGAAGTTCACCTTGCTGACTGACCACCAACCAGTTGTCTCCATCTTCAATCCAAAGAAGGGCATTCCGGTGATGACTGCGCAACGTCTACAAAGATGGTCCCTTTTTCTAGGGGCGCACCAATATGAAAGCGAGTATAAGGGCATGAAACAGCATGGAAACGCTGATGGGCTATCACGCCTGCCACTGCCTACTGCGGAGGAAGCACCAGCAGTGGATCCTGTCGAAATATTTCATTCGACTATAATTGAATGCTTGCCAGTAACTAACGCTGGTATAGAAAAGGAGACCCGAAATGACCCGACACTGTCTCGGGTATATGATTTGACGGTGAAGGGATGGCCAGCACATGGCGACTCACTGTTGCCAGCATTCTCATCCAGAAGAGAACAGCTGTCAGTATGCCAGGGGACCTTGATGTGTGGATCCCGAGTGGTAATTCCACCCAAGTTAAGGGAGAGAGTGCTCAATGAGCTTCACGAAGGTCATCTGGGAGGGGTGAAAATGAAAAGCCTTGCTAGGGCTTATGTGTGGTGGCCGAGAATCGATCAGCAAATCGAGGACCTGACAAAGAGCTGCTCAGGATGCCAGAAGGTCCAAAATGCACCACCACATGCCCCTCTACACCCATGGGAGTGGCCCTCATCTCCATGGCAACAGGTGCATATTGATTTTGCTGGTCCATTCATGGACTCAATATTTTTAATAGCCATGGATGCGCACTCGAAATGGCCTGAGGTGATCAAAATGTCCTCCACCACCATGGAGAAAACTATTGCAGTCCTACGGACCATATTTGCCAGGAACGGCTTGTCAGAGCAGATTTGCTCTGATAACGGACCACAGTTTGTGTCCGAAGAGTTTCGAAGATTTATGAAATAGAATGGGGTAAGGCATTACACATCCGCCCCGTATCATCCAGCCACAAATGGATTGGCTGAGAGGTTCGTACAAATCTTTAAGAAGGCAATAAAGGCTATGTACAATGACAACATTCCTCTGCAGCACAAGGTGGACAATTTCCTGTTCGCCTACCAGAATGCGGCACATGCAGTCACCAACCAGGCCCCAGCCATGATGTTCTTTAACCGAAGGTTAAGATCTCGCCTGGATTTGCTCAGACCAAACGTACGAAGAGATGTTGAGAGTAAGCAATTCCAGCACATCCATGAGAAGCCAACAAGGAGCTTCAATGTAGGGCAACCAGTCTTGGCCCGCGACTACCGAACAGAAAAATGGCAGCCAGGAACGATATGCACACGGCAGGGCCCACTAATGTACACAGTGGACGTTGGGGAGAGCATCGTGAGATGCCATGCTGACCAGATCCTAGAGTCACAGGAACAAGTCAACCCCATGCCTCGCCCATGCGTATCTGGTGATGAACCCGACGTACAGGTCGCATCTACCCCAGAAACAGTAGCATCGGAAGCTGATGAACCAACCGACGACAGGGGGCCAGAATCGCCTCCGCACCAAGAGCAAGACACTCGGGAAAGGCGCTATCCAGAAAGGATCAGGAAGCCTCCCCAAAGACTGAATTTATAAATAGACTATTTTCAGCTAATGTTGCATGTTAAAAGTGTTAATTGTAATTAGTTTGATATTTAATTGTTAAAAGAGTGTTATGGTACTGTTAATCTAAAAAGGGGAGGAATTGTAATGTATGTACCTTTAAGGGGAGAACTACTTTTTACAGCTCCTGTATACTGTAGTACCGGCAGTGACCACTCCTGTATATAAACCCTGAGTAGTGATCTGTACAGTTAGTTCTAGAGTAACCCTCATTCAGTAAACACCTGTTGAATCGTTCCCTGCAGTCTGATTATTGAAGGACACAACATTAAGATACACGGATCTAACACACTCCCGCTCTTTTTATAGTACTCTGCCCCTCTGGCTCTCCGCTTCCACTCTGTTTAATGTGCTCTGCCCCTCTGGCTCTCCGCTGCCGCTCTGTTTAAAGTACTCTGCCCCTCTGGCTCTCCGCTTCCGCTCTGTTTAAAGTGCTCTGCCCCTCTGGCTCTCCGCTTCCGCTCTGTTTAATGTGCTCTGCCCCTCTGGCTCTCCGCTTCCGCTCTGTTTAAAGTACTCTGCCCCTCTGGCTCTCCGCTTCCGCTCTGTTTAAAGTACTCTGCCCCTCTGGCTCTCCGCTTCCGCTCTGTTTAAAGTACTCTGCCCCTCTGGCTCTCCGCTTCCACTCTGTTTAATGTGCTCTGCCCCTCTGGCTCTCCGCTGCCGCTCTGTTTAAAGTACTCTGCCCCTCTGGCTCTCCGCTTCCGCTCTGTTTAAAGTGCTCTGCCCCTCTGGCTCTCCACTTCCGCTCTGTTTAATGTGCTCTGCCCCTCTGGCTCTCCGCTTCCGCTCTGTTTAAAGTACTCTGCCCCTCTGGCTCTCCGCTTCCGCTCTGTTTAAAGTACTCTGCCCCTCTGGCTCTCCGCTTCCGCTCTGTTTAAAGTACTCTGCCCCTCTGGCTCTCCGCTTCCGCTCTGTTTAAAGTACTCTGCCCCTCTGGCTCTCCGCTTCCGCTCTGTTTAAAGTACTCTGCCCCTCTGGCTCTCCGCTTCCGCTCTGTTTAAAGTACTCTGCCCCTCTGGCTCTCCGCTTCCGCTCTGTTTAAAGTACTCTGCCCCTCTGGCTCTCCGCTTCCACTCTGTTTAAAGTACTCTGCCCCTCTGGCTCTCCGCTTCCGCCCTGTTTAAAGTACTCTGCCCCTCTGGCTCTCCGCTTCCGCTCTGTTTTTAGTACTCTGCCCCTCTGGCTCTCCGTTTCCGCTCTGTTTAATGTGCTCTGCCCCTCTGGCTCTCCGCTTCCGCTCTGTTTAAAGTACTCTGCCCCTCTGGCTCTCCGCTTCCGCTCTGTTTAATGTACTCTGCCCCTCTGGCTCTCCGCTTCCGCTCTGTTTAATGTGCTCTGCCCCTCTGGCTCTCCGTTTCTGCTCTGTTTAATGTGCTCTGCCCCTCTGGCTCTCCGCTTCCGCTCTGTTTAAAGTACTCTGCCCCTCTGGCTCTCCGCTTCCGCTCTGTTTAATGTGCTCTGCCCCTCTGGCTCTCCGTTTCTGCTCTGTTTAATGTGCTCTGCCCCTCTGGCTCTCCGCTTCCACTCCATTTATAGTACTCTGCCGCTCTGGCTCTCTGCTCCTGCTCCTGCTGTTTAAAGTACTCTGTGGAACAATTAAAATTGGGATCTAGAAGAGGCCAGAAATGGAGGAGCAAAGAGATTTTGGGGAAGAACTTGAAAACAAAGATGAGAATTTTATAATCGAGGCATTGCCGGACCGGGTGTCAATGTAGGTCATCGAGCACAGGGATGAATGGTGAACGGGACTTGGTGCGAATTAAGATACGGGCAGCAGATTTTTGGATGAGCACAATTTTATGTCGGGCGGAAGTGCATTGAAATAGTAAAGTCTAGTTGTAAAAAAGGCATGGATGAGGGTTTCAGCAGCAGATGAGCTGAGGCAGGGTGCAGACAGGCGATGTTATGGATGTGGAAATAGGCAGGCTTGCTGATGGCGCGATTATGTGGTCGGAAGCTCATCTCGGGGTCAAACATGACACCAAGGTTGCAAACAGTCTGTTTCAGCCTCAGACAGATGCTGGGGAGAGGGATGGAATCTATAGCTAGGGAATGGAGTTTGTGGCGGGAACCAAAGTCTTTTCCCGATATTTCGTTGGATTTAGTTGGAGGAAACCATGTCAGTCAGTCCTGCTGGAATTTTGCACCTGAAGTTGGTTTTGAGCCACAATTGCACCATTTTTCAGGTGCAAATTGAGAGGAAATTCCAGGCCCTGGTTGGATCCAGTGGGACTGAGCATCGTGAATGGAATCATAGAGTCAGAGAGTCATAACGGCACAGAAGGAAGCCATTCGGCCCATCGAGTCCTTGCCGGCTCTCTGCAGAGCAATCCAGTCAGTCCCATTCCCCCGCTCTATCCCCGTAGCCCTGCAAGTTTATTTCCCTCAAGTGCCTATCCAGTCTCCCCTTGAAAACATTGAGTGTCTCCACTTCCACCACTTCCGTCGGCAGCGAGTTCCAGGTCCTCACCACTCGCTGCGTAAAAAAGTTTTTCCCTCACATCCCCCCTGTATCTCTTGCCCAAAACCTTAAATCTGTGTCACCTTGTCTTTGTACCATCAACTAGTGGGAACAGCCTTTCCCCGTCTAGCGTATCCAAACCCATCATAATCTTGTACACCCCTCAACCTCCTTTGCTCTAATGAAAACAAATCCAGCTTCTCCAACCTGTCCTTGTAGCTAAGATTCCCCCATCCCCAGAACCATTCTGGTAAATCTCCTCTGCACCCTCTCAAGGGCCTTCACATCCTTCCTAAAGTGTGGTGACCAGAACTGGACACAATATTCCAGTTGTGGCCTAACCAGGGCTTTATAAAGGTTCTGCATAACTTCTCTACTTTTGTACTCAATACCTTCTGTTTACACTATGGATTTCCCAAGGGTTCTTTATTCTCCACTTATATTGCAAAGAAAAACTAAATGTACCAATATTCAAGAAAATGTGATTTCCTTTAAAACAAGCATGTCAGGTAGTGTTTCAGCATGTGACAGTGGGCAGGTGGCAAATATGTAATCATGTGGGAGACTGCAGACATATGAATGTGCAAACATCTGGGAGAGTGCAGACATACAAACATCTGGGAGAGTGCGTCCATACAAACCTGCAAACATCTGGGAGAGTGCGGGCATACAAACCTGCAAACATCTGGGAGAGTGCGTCCATACAAACCTGCAAACATCTGGGAGAGTGCGGGCATACAAACCTGCAAACATCTGGGAGAGTGCGGCCATACAAACCTGCAAACATCTGGGAGAGTGCGGCCATACAAACCTGCAAACATCTGGGAGAGTGCGGGCATACAAACCTGCAAACATCTGGGAGAGTGCGGCCATACAAACCTGCAGATGTGCGGGAGAGTGTGGCCATACAAACCTGCAGGTGTGCGGGAGAGTGCGGCCATACAAACCTGCAGGTGTGTGGGAGAGTACAAATATGGCAGAGCGTGCGGTGGAAACACGCGTCAGTGTGCGGTTGTACTTACGAGTGGTGAGCCGTGAGTTGATGGGCACGCTCAGCTTGTTATTCAGCACGGCATAGACATTAATGTTGTATTCAATGCCGGGCTCCAGTCCTTTGATGGTGGCTGCAGTCCAGTCCCCTGGGACACGTAGCTCCAACTGCATCCCGTCCGAGACGATGGGCGTGTAAGTGATGAGATACTCAGTGACTACCACAGGCCCCTCCCACTCCAGGTCAATGGTGCGATCGGTGACACCAGTCGCTCGAAGTTCTTTAGGTGGAGCAACTGAGAGAGACAAAGACCAAGAGGGAGAAATTCATTATAGCACAGGAATGGGTGGCAAATTTGGAAAAGTTTTAGAATTAGCACCAGGTGTTAATGCTTCACACTGCATGGAAAATTCAGTCTCATTGCACAAAAGTGCTAAATAAAGCGCTAATGGTAATGGCCTAGTTCAATGTTGTTAAACTCGAAACGCTAACCAATATCAGGTGCAGTCTAATCGCTAGTCATCATTGCCACAGGCTCTTTCCAGTTCTTAAAGGGAAGGTTCATTGATGCTCCAGAACCTCATTCTCATCATTGCTAGCTGTGCAGCTGTCTCAGCCAGCAGCAGAAGGCCAAGGAGGAGGAGCCGGATGACTCAAGCAGCCGTAATGATGGCAGATCCATGCCCCAGGCAGAGCTCACAGATTCTGTGACCATGCATTGGAAGAGTTGCTGTTCACAGTGGAGAGACGGAGGGCAGTGCTCTATCCGACAAGTGGCAGGAGGCCCTCACCACAAGTCTTCCGCACCATGTGGAGGGAGGTAGCCCAGCACATCTTGGGCAGCACTGTGGTCCCCAGGACCCACACACAGTGCAGGAAGAAATTTAACGACCTCACTCGGGTGGGCAGGGTGAGTGAATGCTTCAACAAATGCTACATACCACCATCTGAACCTCAGTCTGCACACACTGTCCAAAGCATCACACCCCCAGCACTCGCCCACCAGCACTCTCCACCTACCAACACCTCACACCTTGCACACAATGACAGCTATTCAACTATGGGGGGGGTTTAAACTAACTTGGCAGGGGGGTGGGATACAGAGTGGAGCTATAGTAGGGGGTGAATTACAGCCAAATACGGAGGAAAAAACAAGTCAGCTGGGAAGGCAGAGCAAATATGTGAAGGCAAAAGGGAATATGGCAAGGCTGGAAGGCATTTATTTTAATGCAAGGAGTCTTGCAAATAAGGTGGATGAACTGAAGTTGTTGTTGAACACATGGGAGTACGATATTGTTGCTATCACTGAGACATGGTTGAGGGAGGGTCAGGACTGGCAGCTCAATATTCCGGGGTATAGAATCTTCAGGCGAGACAGAGGGGGGTGTAAAAGGGGAGGGGGTGTTGCAATATTAATTAAGGAGTCAATTACTGCTGTAAGGAGGAATGATATATTAGCGGGATCCTCTAATGAGGCCATATGGGTAGAATTTAAAAACAAAAAGGGGGCAAGCACTTTGTTGGGAGTGTACTATAGGCCCCCAAACAGTCAGGGGGAGATAGAGGAACAGATATGTAGGCAAATCTCAGAGAAGTGCGAAAATAATAGGGTAATAATAGTGGGGGATTTCAACTTCCCCAATATTAATTGGGAAGGTCAGAGTGTGAAAGGCTTAGAGGGTGCAGAATTCTTAAAGTGCATCCAGGAGAGCTTTTTGAGCCAGCGTGCAGAAAGTCCTACAAGAGAGGGGGTGGTACTGGACCTAATTCTAGGGAATGTAGCCGGGCAAGTGGTGGAAGTGTCAGTAGGAGAGCATTTTGGCGACAGTGACCATAATTCGGTGAGATTTAAGGTGGTCATGGAAAAAGACAAAGACGGCCCGGAAATAAGGGTTCTAAATTGGGGGAAGGCCGATTTTAATATGATAAGGCAGGATCTGGCCAAAGTGGACTGGGAGCAGCTACTTATAGGAAAATCCACATCAAAGCAGTGGGAGACTTTCAGAAGGGAAATAGAGAGAGTACAACGCCAACATGTTCCCGTAAAGGTCAAGGGTGGTACCAACAAGCAAAGGGAACCTTGGATGACAAGGGATATACAAAAATGCATTAGGAAAAAAAGGGGGGCTTTGGCAGTTACAAAAGACTAAAGACGGAGGAAGCCCTAGGGGAGTATAAAAAGTGCAGGGGCATACTTAAAAAAGAAATTAGGAGAGCGAGGAGGGGCCATGAAATAACACTGGCGAGCAAAATAAAGGAAAATCCTAAGATGTTTTATAAGTATATTAAGGGCAAGAGGATAACCAGGGAAAGGGTAGGGCCCATTAGGGACCAAAGTGGCAATCTGTGTGTAGAGCCAGATGATGTAGGCAGGGTTTTAAATGAATTTTTTGCATCTGTGTTCACTATGGAGGAAGACGATGTAGACATAGAAATCGGGCAAGGGGACTGTGATATACTTGAACATATTAGCATCGAGAGGGAGGAGGTACTAGCGGTTTTAGCAGGCCAAAAAGTGGATAAATCCCCAGGCCCGGACGAGATGTATCCCAGGCTGCTGTGTGAGGCAAAGGAGGAGATTGCAGGGGCTCTGACACAAATTTTCAGAACCTCTCTGACCACAGGGGATGTACCAGAGGACTGGAGAACGGCTAACGTAGTACCATTATTCAAGAAGGGTAGCAGGGATAAACCAGGGAATTACAGGCCAGTGAGCCTAACATCTGTGGTAGGGAAATTATTGGAAAAAATTCTGAGGGACAAAATTAGTCTCCACTTGGAGAGGCAAGGATTAATCGGGGATAGTCAGCATAGCTTTGTCAAGGGTAAATCATGTCTGACAAATCTGATTGAATTTTTCGAGGGGGTGACTAGGTGTGTGGATGAGGGAAGTGCTGTGGATGTGGTATACATGGACTTCAGTAAGGCTTTTGACAAAGTCCCGCATAGGAGACTGGTCAAGAAGGTAAGAGCCCATGGGATCCAGGGTGCCTTGGCATGTTGGATCCTAAACTGGCTGAGTGGCAGGAGGCAGAGGGTGATGGTCGAAGGTTGCTTTTGTGATTGGAAGCCTGTGTCCAGTGGGGTACCTCAGGGATCGGTGCTGGGTCCCTTGCTGTTTGTGATCTACATAAATGATTTGGATGAGAATGTAAAAGGTATGATCAGTAAGTTCGCAGATGACACGAAAATTGGTGGGGTGGTAAATTGCGAGGAGGAAAGCCTCAGGCTACAGGACGATATAAACGGTTTGGTCAGATGGGCGGAAAAGTGGCAAATGGAATTTAACCCTGAAAAGTGCGAGGTGATGCATTTTGGACGGACAAATAAGGCAAGGGAATACACAATGAGTGGTAGGGCCCTAGGAAGCACAGAGGGTCAGAGGGACCTTGGTGTACATGTACATAGATCCCTGAAGGCAGCGGATCAGGTAGATAAGGTGGTTAAAAAGGCATATGGGATACTTGCCTTCATTAGCCGAGGCATAGAATATAAGAGCAGGGAGGTTATGATGGAGCTGTACAAAATGCTGGTAAGGCCACAGCTGGAGTACTGTGTGAAGTTCTGGTCGCCTCACTATAGGAAGGATGTGATTGCTTTGGAGAGGGTGCAGAGAAGATTCACCAGGATGTTACCTGGGATGAAGTGCCTCAGCTATGAAGAAAGACTAAACAGGCTGGGGTTGTTTTCCTTGGAGCAAAGAAGGCTGAGGGGGGACCTGATTGAGGTGTACAAAATGATGAGGGGCATAGATAGGGTAGACAAAGAGGAACTTTTCCCCTTAGTAGGGGGGTCAATAACAAGGGGGCATAGATTCAAGGTAAGGGGCAGGAGGTTTAGAGGGGATTTGAGGAGGAACTTTTTCACCCAGAGGGTGGTTGGAGTCTGGAACTCACTGCCTGAAAGGGTGGTAGAGGCAGGAACCCTCACAACATTCAAGAAGCATTTGGATGAGCACTTGAAATGCCATTGCATACAAGGCTATGGACCAAATGCTGGAAAATGGGATTAGATTAGACAGGGCTTGATGGACGGCGCAGACACGATGGGCCAAAGGGCCTCTTTCTGTGCTGTATGACTCTATGACTCTATAGCAGGCACATCACCCAAACACATTGCTCCACACGCACTCACACACTTTCCTCTCTCTTGCAGGCCAAGGTGGCTCACAACAGGAGGGATCAGGAGCACACAGCCGGGGGACAAGCCGACACCCAACCACTGCCTGCGCTGGCAAATGGAGTGCTGCAGATTATTGGGCACCAGGTGGTGGGTGCCGTGGCCACTGGCGACGTTGACCCCCTTAGGGACAACAACGGTATGTTCATCCCTACTCCTTCTCACATCCCACTTCCCCCTCACCCCACAAGCCTTTCACACTTTCCAGCTAATCATGCTGTATGCATGCCTTTCTCCCTTCCTGCCCCCCTCCCCTCACCTTCACCCGACTCTTCTACCTTTATACTTTCAGATAATGAGCAAGCAGCTGAGCAGCCTGTTCCTGAGGGTACCATTGAGAGCGAGACAGGAGAGGAGGAAGAACACACCACGTCACTGCATGTTTCACCCGCAGGCACTACGGTCTTTAAAGGCTAGTATAGTAGCAGGATCTGCACAGGGTGATGCACCGGGGATGAGTGAGCTGCAGCAGGACCAGGGGGAAAGGGTAGCTCTGGGGCCAGCTCCCCGGAGGACGAGTTCATACGCAAGTTCTGCTGCACAGGGCTCAGATGAGGACCTCGATGGGGAGGTCTTCAGAAGAATGATGATGGGCATGCACACAGAGATGATAGGTGCAATGGTAAGGGTGCCCGAGAGCCTCTCGGCAATAGTAAGGAGCATGGAGAAGTCTGCCTCCAACATTGCAGAGAGCTCTGTGCACAACATGGAGCCCATCATTTCCAGTCTGCAAAGGATGGTAGACTCCCAGAGAGACTGTGGCGACCCAGACCTGATGCTGCATGTGATGGGTGATCTGGCAGCTTCCATTGCAGCACAGGTGGAAGTGATGCAGCATCTTAGTGCTGTAATGCAGTCTATGCTTGGTGCCATCGATTCTCAGACTGCTCTCATGCAGTCTCAGCTTGATGCCACACAAGCTCTGACTGCTGCCATCGTGACTCGGTCTACCACCGTCGAACAGGGCTTTCACAGTTTCGCAGCAGGCCAGCAATCTGTGCTGCAACAGATCGCTAGGGATGCTGAGGTGCTGTCCCGCGGAAGTGGCAGTGAGTCAGTGGAGCAGGAAGCCGCTGTCCTCTGTCAGGATGACGGCATTCCTGCTCCCACCACTTGCACTCTGCCATTGTCCTTGTCACAGCCTGTCATCCAGCCAGCCCAGACTGCTGCCGCTCATGCTGAGGTAGTGCAGTCTACAGCTGGGCCTTCCAGGCCCAAAGCTGGTCGAGGGTGCCCTGCAAGGCCATCTGAAGTCTGCCGCATGGACACTCAGCAGCCTTCCACCAACCTCTGGGCCAACACGTCATAGAAGCGCTAGAGTAGGCAAAGGCACAGTAACGAGAGGCACTAAGGGATTATACAAGTGTGAATAGGTAGTAATGTTGCTGTAAATATATGATCACTGATTATTGATAAATGTATTTATTCAGTTTGGATTATATTGCGGTGTCTCTCATTTCAGCTTTGCGCTGTGATATGGCCTGCGACAGAGATGCAATGATGGGGATGTGGTGAGCAATGGGGATCTGGGGTTTAATTTATTGGAACCGCAGTTTGATGAGGCGGTCACGTACCAACCCTCTAGAAGGCCGAGTAAGTGGCTGCCTCCTCCCTTGCTCCTGTTCATTCTCCTCCTCGTCATCTTCCTCTTCCACGTCTCCCTCCTCTTGAGGTGGTCTTGCAATCCCTGGTGGCAAGGGTTGGGCCATCATGATGGCCAAGTTGTGGAGCGTGCAGCAGACCATGGGACACCCACTCAGCCGAGTACTGGAGGGTTCTTCCTGAGCGGTCAAGGCAGCGGAACCGAAGTGGTCTGCTCAATGATGTTCCTGGTGGTGGCATGGCTCTCACTATATGAGTGTTGGGCAGGAGTGCTGGGGTTGCGGAGGGGAGTCATGAAACAGGTGCAGAGCGGATAGCCCTTGTCTCCGACCAGCCAGCCGCGAGCTTGACATGGTGGCTGGAAGAGTGCTGGCACCCTGGTCTGGTGCAGGATGAAGGCATCGAGGCTGCTGCCAGGATTCACATTGAGGATTTGCTTTCTGTGGTTGAACACCAACTGCACATAGCCTTTGTGGTTATGGAAGATCTCAGGATTGTTATGCAGTGCCCACAAAGCCACGTGGGTGCAGAAAAAGAAAGATTGGTGAAGTCAAGCGTAGGTCCCTTGCAGTCAGAATCAGGGGAATTCATAATGGGGAACAAAGAAATGGCAGACCAATTAAATACATACTTTGGTTCTGTCTTCACAAAGGAGGTCACAAATAACCTCCCAGAGATGTCGGGGAACATAGGGTCTAATGAGAGGGAGGAACTGAAAGAAATCAGTATTTGTAGGGAAATGGTGTTAGGGAAATTGACGGGATTGAAGGCCGATAAATCCCCAGGGCCTGATAATCTACATCCTAGGGTACTTAAGGAAGTGGCCCTAGAAATAGTAGATGCATTGCTGGTCATCTTCCAAAATTCAATCGACTCTGGAACAGTTCCCATGGATTGGAGGGTAGCTAATGTTACCCCACTATTCAAAAAAGGTGGTAGAGAGAAAACGGGGAATTATAGACTGGTTAGCCTGACGTCGGTAGTGGGGAAAATGCTAGAATCCATTTTAAAAGATGTAATAGCAGAGCACTTGGAAAACAGTGACAGGATTGGACAAAGTCAACATGAATTTACAAAAGGTAAATCGTGCTTGACTAATCGACTGGAATTTTGAGGATGCAACTGGTAGAATAGATAAGGGAGAACCAGTGGATGTGGTGTATTTGGACTTTCAGAAGGCTTTTGATAAGGTCCCGCATAAGAGATTAGCGTGTAAAGGTAAGGCACATGGGATTGGGGGCAAGGTACTGACTTGGATAAATAACTGGTTGGCAGACAGGAAGCAAGGAGTTGGAATAAACGGGTCTTTTTCAGAGTGGCAGGCAGCAAACTAGTGGGGTACCGCAGGGATCGGTCCTTGGACCCCAGCTATTCACAATATATATTTAAATGATCTAGATGAGGGAACTGGATGTAATATCTCCAAGTTTGCAGATGAAACAAAGCTGGGTGGGCATGTGTGCTGTGAGGAGGATGCCGAGAAACTCCAGTATGATTTGGACAGTTTGGGTGATTGGGCAGAAGCATGGCAGATGCAGTATAATGTGGAAAAATGCAAGGTTATCCACTTTGGTGGCAAAAACAGGAAGGCAGATTATTATCTGAACGACAATGGCCCAGAACTTGGTGTCGGGGGCTTGCCGCGCGTGCAAGCCCCCGATGTGTACTTACCCGGCGCGCCGACATCTGAAACCTGGCCCGCAGTGGATTTCCTGTCAGTGGCCCGGTTCTGATGTCGGTGCACTGTGCTAACCTGACCCAGCAGCGTAGTTAGTGCGATGTGCCGGCTGGGATCAGGTGAGCACTGTTCAGCCAAATCAGGGGAGGGGAAACTTCATTCATAAGTTTGAGAGTGAGAACTGTCAAACTCATGAAAAGTACTGCACCCCAAAACACTACTTGAAACTTTAAATAAAATTTTAAAAAACATCCCAATCATTAAATTAAGTATAAATAAGTTTTAAAAAATCTAAACAATTTTTTTTTTTGAAAAAAATAAATTTTTAATAAAAAGGGTCTAAAACTAAACTTACCTTATTGTAGATTCTTTAAAATAATAAACCTGTGGAAATTTTTTTTCTAAATTGCACTAAAACACCACTTACCTGTAAAAATAAATACTTACGTGTGCTTTTTACAAGCGTAAAGACCGGAGGCCTTTACACATGCGCAAATCCCCCAAAACAGAGGAAATCCAAGACGCACGCGCTGGCCCCTACAGCGCACGCGCTAGCCTCTTCACCTCTTGGGTTAGAGGAGAGGAAATGCTGGTTTTCAGCGCATGCGCTGTGCATGCTGAAAACCGGCATTTCCTCCGGCCAGACGCGTGAGTACCCCTTCCGTACTCACGCGTTTGGGGAGGAATTACTGCCCCATTAGATTGGGAGAAGGGGAAGCGCAAGGAGACCTGGGTGTCCTTGTGCACCAGTCGCTGAAGGTAAGCATGCAGATGCAGCAGGCGGTTAAGAAGGTAAATGGTATGTTGGCCTTCGTAGCGAGAGGGTTCGAGTACAAGAACAAGGATGTCTTGCTGCAGTTGTACAGGGCCTTGGTGAGACCATGGCCTAGAAATTCAGTTGGGCGCGCCAGCCGTTAGCGCCTTAGGGGGAGTAGATCTCGAACGCTAGGCGCTTATCGCCCGGGCGCAGCGCGATCTGCGCCACTCCCCAACTTCAGGACACATTTAGCGCTGGCGCAAAGTCTTAGCGCGCGCCCTGCTGCGCGCGCAGATCATGACATCATTTAATAGTGCAACGCCCTTTGTGCGCCCCAAACCGGAACTTCACTCGCGCCAGCCCATTGTGCGCCAGGCGTCCCGAGCGACTGTGAAGTGGAACGGTACACAGGCCAGCCGGGCCGGGGGGAGCGCTAATTGAAGGGCACTTACCCAGCAGTATAAAGGCCAGCCATTTTGCAGCATTCACTCTTGTGCAATGGTTTTTTGGACAGAGACCAAGGAGGAGAGTTTACTGCTTTGGACCAACACTTGGACAGGTATTTTTGGCTCAGGCCAGAGCTTACCAATTATCTTTGCCTTCATTCAGAGCTCAGTGTTTGCCAGCATATAATGGGGGCTGCATTGGGTGGCAACGCAGAATTTCAGCTTTATGCCAGAAGGGCTGACAGACGCCGTGAGAGAGTGGCAGCCCTGGCGAGACGCAGAGGGGGCAACAGGCGTCGCCAACTGAGGCCTTACCCACGCAGGGTATACCGCCCGCAGACCTCCTATCTGACCATGCCTGCCGCGATGTGTGTTAGGAGGCTGCGATTCCGAAGGGAGGTGGTTGCAGACATCTGCCGGCTGCTTCAGAGAGATCTGCAGCCACAGCTGATGCGCAGGACGTCTCTGTCGGTGGCAGTGAAGGTGACGGTGGCTCTCAACTTCTATGCTTCCGGCTCCTTCCAATCCGCTACTGGGGACATCGCTAACATCTCCCAGTTCGCCGTGCATTGCTGCATCCGCCAGGTGACCAAAGCCCTTTTCAGAAGGAGACATCAATTCATCTCCTTCCCCATGAACCTGGACAAGCAGCAGCAGCGTGCAGTGGGGTTTGCAAGAATAGCGGGCTTCCCCATGGTGCAGGGCGCCATTGACTGCACGCATGTGGCTTTGCGGGCACCTCTTGAGCATGCCGAGGAGTACCGCAACCGGAAGGGCTACCATTTCCTCAATGTACAGCTGGTGTGTGACCACAGGCAGCGCATCCTAGCTGTCAATGCCCGCTTTCCAGGCAGCAGCCACGATGCCTTTATCCTGCGACAGACAACTGTGGCTGACATGTTCCAGGCACAGCCTCCCCCAAGAGGATGGCTTATCGGGGACAAAGGCTATCCTTTGTGTACCTGGCTCATGACCCCACTCCGCGCGCCCACGACCCCTGCTGAAGAGGCATACAACGAGAGCCATCAAGCGACGAGGAACCTCATAGAACAAACAATCGGCGTGCTCAAGCAACGGTTCCGCTGTCTCGACCGCTCCGGGGGAGCCCTCCAGTATTCGCAGGATCGAGTCTCCCAATTCGTCGTCGTTTGCTGCATGCTGCACAACCTGGCTATTCGCAGGACTCAGGCACTGCCACCTCACGTTGTACCACCACCTCAGGAGGAGGAGCAGGAGGAGCATGAGGACGACGAGGACGAGGAGTACCAGCCCAGGAAGGATGCACAAGGTCCAAGGGCCGCCCGTCGTCGGCTTATTGAACGTCACTTCTAGGCCCCCTGTCAGGGAATGGCTTGTGCCAATGATAGAACATGATTGCAGCCGCTCCGCAAGCCCTCAGCCGGTTAAGGCAACAAACACTTCAAAGATCAAACATGGACAATGTGAATAAATAAAATGCTTTATTGTACAAACTCTGGGCCCTTCCCACATGAAAACCAAAAACAGATGAAACCCCCAAAAAACACTCAAACACATTACTCGCTCCCGCAACCTGGGGAGGATTAACAAAATAGGGCAACTAAAATGGCCGTCATTCTTGGCCTTCGTCCAAAACAAACATCACATCATCGGCCTTCAAAAAACAAACATCCAATTCTCGGCCTCAAGAAACAAACACAAATGGCCACACATTCGACTATTTGGCCCGCTATGGCGATGCCTTGGCCATCTTTGGGTGGCCCCTGCCCGCCCTGCTGCTCCGCCTCAAAGTAAGGCCATTGGCTGCTGCAAGGCTGGGGGCAGGCTCCTGAGGGGCACATGTTGTGACGGCAGATGCCCTTGGGGGTCGGCCTAGTCGAGGTCTGGCCGTCGAGCGGCCGGCTGTTGATTGCTGCAGCTGTGGCTGGCCAGCATCAGTCGCTGCAGCAGCTCCTGGTAGCTCCACTGGGGGAGTGGCAGTGGCGGCTGGAGGAATGGCGGCAAGCTGGCGGATGGCAGGCGCTCGCTGGTCGCCTGAGACACTGGCACTCGCCCGGGCCAGCACTGCAGCATTCGCACCAATCTGCCGAGGGACAGACCGATGTGCTGCTGCAGCGCGCCGGGTGCCCTGGCGATGCCTGGCTGACACCGCGAGTGTGGCAGCAGTGAGTGCCCGTGTTGACCTGTTCACTGACCGCAGCAGAGCAGCCAGTGACTGGACGGCACCACTAATCACCCGGCCAGTCGCTGACAGATCTGCCCGGTATTCCGCCCGACTGGTGGCCTCTAAGGGCCCGAACTCGGCCACACTCCGAGAGAGCGAATCGATGGACTCAGGCAACCGTGCCACTGCCACCATGAGCTCCGTGTGCCGGCGCTCCGAGTCCGCGGACAAGTCTTCGAGGCATTCCATCTCCTCGGCGAAGAGCATCTCCTGACTGGAGGCCGGACTCTCCCTCTGGGGAGAAGGCCGCCGAGCTGGCCGACCCTTCCTCCGTTGCTGGAGGCTGCTGGGCCCAGCAATTGGACTCCCCTCCGACGCATCCACCCTCTGGGGAGAAGGCCGCCGAGCTTCCACCCCCCTCCCGCCTTTCTGCAGCACGCAGGTCCCAGGAGCTCCCCTCCCCTTCGACACTTCCGCCACGCTGCCCTCCAGGGAAGACGTGTCCCCTACATTGGCCTGGGTGGCCACGGCTGAGGGTTCCCCTGATGGGCCGCCTTCCTCTTGCTCCTCCTCCTGCTCCTCCTCGGAGGGTCTGTCACTGGCAAGTTGAGGGACCTCCTCTTGACCATCTGAAAGCAGGAAGGCACAAGAGTAGCTTTAGAGTGAGGAGAGGGCGTCAGTGCGGGATGCATGAGTGGTGGCATTCAGCGCATTGGTCGGACAGTGGCAAAGGATGTAGATCTGATGCGCAAGTGGGACGAGAGAGGTGCAAAAGGTGATGTCCTTACCATTGCTGCCCAGAACAGGGTCGGCATCTCCACATGCAATGGG
This sequence comes from Somniosus microcephalus, assembly GCF_052327205.1. NCBI lineage: Eukaryota > Metazoa > Chordata > Chondrichthyes > Squaliformes > Somniosidae > Somniosus > Somniosus microcephalus. Next base: position 201,716,091 of record NC_140989.1, read on the forward strand.
CCCAATCACCCGGCCACCCAAGAGGCGCTCCACGCGATGTTGCAGGTCGGTGAGTGGCTGGATATGGGGTCGTCCTCCCCTGGTCGCAGTCCGGCTCTTGCAATTATTCGCCAGCTTGGCCTGCAAGGGAAAGGACGGCCTCTAAGTACAGTGTGTCACCATGATCTGGTGTGCACTGCCTCCCATGGTGGAATAGCCTGGCCGGTGTGTCGCCATGATCTGGTGTGCACTGCCTCCCATGGTGGAATAGCCTGGCCAGTGTGTCGCCATGATCTGGTGTGCACTGCCTCCCATGGTGGAATAGCTTGGCCAGTGTGTTCAGTGCAGAATGTGCAATTGATGCTCATGCCTGTGCCATAGCTGCTGGATGAAGGCTGGCCATTAGAGCTTTCAGGTCCCTTTGCCCATAATGTGAGGTGCACATGTAAGGATGAGGAGGTCATTGAAAAGGGTACTCACCCTGACAATGCGTGTGAGGTCATTTAACTTTTTGCGGCATTGGGCACCGGTCCTGGGGACGTCGCTGTTGGCTGATAGCTTGCTGGCGACATGCCTCCAGGCTCTCCTGTAGACGCGGACCGTCGCCTTCTTGCCATTGTCCGGGTACAAAACATGGCGCCTCTTCTCCACAGCAGCAAGCAGCACACTCAGATCACGCTCTGAGAAGCGCTGCGCACGTTCACGGGCCTTCTCCATGTCTTCAGGCGCTATTTGGGTCCAGCAGCAGTGTTCAGGCCTAGCTGGAGGGCTCCACTATCCAGGGCGTGGCAGCAGACACAGTCGACCCTTCCCCCTTAAGAGCTGGCCGGCGCCAGGGTGTCTGCTGTCAGTCACGAGATGGCTGCACCTGCGCTGCGCCCGGCCTCGGCGCTATCGATCACCACCTCTGGCTTAGCGCCCAAAGAGAGGCGTCCAGCAGCAGTTTTAGCGCTCGCCCGAACTAGTAGGGCGAAGCTAATGAATATCGGAGAAGTGGCCTAGATTTGGCGGCGGCTGCAAACTTTAGCGGACGCCCCACTTTAGCGCCCCAAAAGTGGCGTCAATGAATTTCTAGGCCCATATCTTGAGTATTGTGTGCAGTTTTGGTCACCTTATCTGAGGAAGGAGGTTCTTGCCATGGAGGGAGTGCAGCAAAGATTCACCAGACTAATACATGGGATGGCAGGAATGATGTATGAAGAGAGATTGGGTCAATTGGGCTTATACTCGCTGGAGTTTAGAAGAATGAGAGGGGATCTCTTTGAAACTTATAAAATTCTAACAGGACTGGACAGTCTGGATGCAGGAAGGATGTTCCCGATGGCCAGGGAGTCTAGAACCAGGGGTCACAGTCTAAGGATAAGGGGTAAGCCTTTTAGGACAGCGATGAGGAGGAATTTCTTCACCCAGAGAGTGGTGAACCTGTGGAATTCTCTACCACAGAAGGCAGTGGAGGCCAATTCGTTAAATATATTCAAGAAGGAGTTGGATATATTTCTTAAGGCTAAAGGGATCAAGGGATATGGGGAGAAGGCAGGGACAGGGTACTGAATTTGGATGATCAGCCATGGTCTCATTGAATGGCGGAGCAGGCTCGAGGGGCTGAATGGCCTACTCCTGCTCCTATCTTCTATGTTTCTATCTCTCCTACAGCGAGACGGGCGCCTACGCTACAGCGAGATATGTATCTCTTCTCATACAACAGTCCCGCCATCCCAGGAATCAATCTCGTGAATTTTTGTTGCTTTCCCTCTATGGCAATTATATCCTTCCTTAGGTAAGGAGACCAAAATTGTACACTGTACTCCAGGTGTGGTCTCACCAAGGCCTTATATAATTGGAGTAAGACTTCTTTACCCCTGTAATCAAATCTCTTGCAATGAAGGCCAGCATACCATTTGCCTTCCTAATGGCTTGCTGCACCTGCACATTCACTTTCAGTGACTCATGTACAAGGGCACCCAGGTCCCTTTGAGCATCTGCATTCCCCAATCTTTCACCATTTAGGAAATACTCTGCCTTTGTTTTTTCCTATCAAACTGGATAACGTCACATTTATCCACATTTTATTCCATCTGCCATGTTCTCGCCCACTCACTGAGCCTCTCGAGATCCCCTTGAAGCCTCCTCACATCCTCTTCACAACTAACACTGCCACCTAGCTTTTTATCATCAGCAAATTTGGAAATGTTACATTTAGTCCCCTTATCCACATCATTGATATAGATTGTGAATAGCTGGGGCCCAAGCACCGATCCTTGCGGTACCCCACTAGTCACAGCCTGTCATCCTGAAAAAGACCCATTTATCCCTACTCTCTTTCCTGTCTGTTAACCAATCCTCAATCCATGCGAGTATATTGCCCCCATTCCATGTGCCCTAATTTTGTTCACCAACCTCTTGTGTGGGACTTTATCAAAGGCCTTCTGAAAATCCAGATACACCACATCTACCTGTTCCCCTTTGTCTACTCCACTAGTTCCATCCTCAAAGAACTCCAATAGGTTTGTTAAACAGGATTTCCCTTTCATAAATCCATGTTGACTCTGCCCAATCTTACTATTAGTTTCTAAGTGCCCAGTTATTGCATCCTTTATAATAGATTCCAGCATTTTCCCAACTACTAATGTGAGGCTAACAGGTCTGTAGTTCCCAGTTTTCTCTCTCCCTCCTTTCTTAAATAGTGGGGTTACATTTGCTATCCTCCAATCTGCAGAAACCGTTCCAGAATCTATAGAATTTTAGAAGATGACAACCAATACGTCCACTATCCCAATGGCCACCTCTTTCAAAACCCTAGGATGTAGCTCATCCAGTCCTTGGGATTTGTCGACTTTTAGTCCCATTAATTTTGCTGGTACTGGTTCTTTTTTACTAATAATAATTTCTTTAAGTTCTTCATTCTTGCCACACCCTTGGTTTTCTCATATTTCTGAGAGGTTTTTTGTGTCTTCCATCGTGAAGACAGAAACAAAGTATTTACGAACATACATATGAATTAGGAGCAGGAGTAGGCCTCTCGGCCCTTCGAGCCTGCTCCGCCATTCAATAAGATCATGGTTGATCTGATTACTCCACATTCCCACCTACCCCCGATAACCTTTCACCCCCTTGCTTACCAAGAATCTATCTACCTCTGCCTTAAAAATATTCAAAGACTCTGCTTCCACCGCCCTCTGAGGAAGAGAGTTCCAAAGACTCAAGACCCTCTGAGAAAAAATGTCTCCTCATCTGTTTTAAATGGATGACCCCTTATTTTTAAACAGTGACCCCTAGTTCTAGATTCTCCCACAAGAGGAAACATCCTCTCCACAGCGACCCTGTCCAGACCCCTCAGGATCTTATAAGTTTCAATCAAGTCACCTCTTACTCTAAACTCCAGTGGATACAAGCCGAGCCTGTCCAACCTTTCCTCATAAGATGTGCGGGTTAGGTTGATTGGCTATGATAAATTGACCTAGTGTTAGGGGGATTAAATACGTGGGGTTACGGGGATAGGGTGGGATATGTGTCGGTGCAGGCTCGATGGGCCGAAATGGCCTCTATCTGCACTGTGGGGTTTCTGTGATTCTGTGAACCTGCCCATTCCAGGTATTAGTCTAGTAAACCACCTCTGAACTGCTTCCAACGCATTTACATCATTCCTTAAATAAGGAGACCAATACTGTACACAGTACTCCAGATGTGGTCTCACCAATGCCCTGTATAACTGAAGCATAACCTCCCTACTTATGTATTCAATTCCCCTCACAATAAATGATAACATTCTATTAGCTTTCCTAATTACTTGCTGTACCTGCATAGTAACCTTTTGCAATTCATGCACTAGGACACCCAGATCCCTCTGCATCTCAGAGCTCTGCAATCTCTCACCCAAAGAAGATAATATGCTTCTTTTTTATTCTTCCTGCCAAAATGGACAATTTCACATTTTCCCACATTATACTCCATTTACCAGATTTTTGTCCACTCACTTAACCTATCTATGTTGCTCTGTAGCTTCCTTATGTCCTCTTCACAATTTACTTTCCTATCTATCTTTGTCTCATCAGCAAATGTCCCTTCATCCAAGGCATTTATATAAATTGTAAAAAGTTGAGGCCCAAGCACTGATCCCTGGGCACACCACTAGTTACATCTTGCCAATCAGAAAATGACCCATTTATGCCTATTGTCTCCTGTTAGCTAGCCAATCTTCTATCCATGCCAATATGTTACCCCCTACACCATGAGCTTTTATTTTCCACAATAACCTTTGATGTGTCACCTTATCAAATGCCTTCTGGAAATCTAAGTACAGTACATCCACCGGTTCCCCTTTATCCACAACACATGTTACTTCCTCAAAAAACTCCAATAAAGTGGTTAAACATGATTTCCCTTGCTCAAAACTGTGTTGACTCAGCCTGATTACTTTGAACTTTTCTAAGTGCCCTGCTATAACGTCTTTAATAATAGCTTCTAATAGCTTCCCTATGACAGATGTTAAGCTAACTGGCCTGTAGTTTCCTGCTTTCTGTCTCCCTCCCTTTCTGAATAAAGGAGTTACATTCGCTATTTTCTAATCTAATGGAACCTTCCCTGAATCTAGGGAATTTTGGAAAATTAAAACCAACGCATCAACTATTTCACTAGCCACTTAGTTTAAGACCCTAGGATGAAGTTTATCAGGACCCGGGGACTTGTCAGCCCGCAGCTCCAACAATTTGCTCAGTACCACTTCCCTGGTGATTGTAATTTCCTTGAGTTCCTCCCTCCCTTCCATTTCCTGATTTACAGCTATTTCTGGGATGTTACTTGTATCCCCTACAGTGAAGATCAATGCAAAATACCTGTTCAATTCAACTGCCATTTCCTTATTTTCCATTATTAATTCCCCATATTCACTTTTTATCGGACCAACTGTAGGATTCGCAAAATTGGACTCTATATTAATAAGGGTCAAATGGCAGAAGAGGCCGTGATTTTAAAGACTGTTTTAAAAGAAGCCCAGAAAAAGGGGCATACAAAATGGCCACCATACCATGTGCCCAGCTTATTGGGACACTTTAAAATGGTTCCTGCGCAACCTCAGACAGCTTTGTGGATTCAACCCACAGCAAGTTCTGGAAGCCGTTTCTGAGAGAACGAAACCAGACCCACACGTATGCATATGGATTAGATGCAGATCCAGTCAAGATCGGCCTGGAGACAGAGGCCATCAAAATGTTGACCCAGACAAAAGGGGACAATTTCATATTCATGAGAACAGCACCCAGGACTAGATAACGAGATCAGCAGGACATTAAAAACAATGAAGGTCATTCCAGACCAGAGATGGGCCTTTACCGGCCATCGAAAACATTAAAAAATATAATAACTACCCCGCTGTGCTCCCAGCCCGCCAAAAGTTAAACAAAGACTAACCTGATTTTGGGCCGGAGACGGAAGTTTCTGGAAGAAAGGTATATCTGGAAGACTTTTCGGGAGTTGGGGAGCGAGAGAGAGAGAGAAGCTTGAATCCGGACACTCAGAAGAAGAAGCAGGCACTCGGAGGAGGAAGAAGAAAGCCAACATCAAGAAGGCCGTCTCGAAGCCGGCGTCCCGCCCCGGGGAAACACATCGGGAGATCATCGACCATCCCCAGGCCGTTGCCGGAACGAGAGGCCATCGACCCAACTTGGGAGAAGAAACAAAAAAAATAAAAACCCCAAGAGAAGAAACCTTCCAGCCACCCTGGTTGGAAGGAGAAGAAATAAAAACAAACTGAAGAAGCGATGGGAGCCAGCCCAAGGCTCCTCTGACCAGGGTCGAGCAGACGATCCTCGACCCCGCCGACATCCAGGCCCGCCGGTGTCCAGCCACCCCCAACCCCCATCTCAGGAGAGAGGTGTGGCGCAGCTCGCAGGGGCTCCACGATCCACGTGGAGACGAAATGCCTGAAAGGACCAAACACAGAATCGATTTCAAAACCTTGCACATCCTAGTGGGATTGGTCAGCATGTTTCTGGCCCTTCACAATCAGATCTAGATAGGTTTAATAAGGGGGTGGATTTAAGGGTGCAATTAACATGAGTTGTTGTCCCTCGATGTTCCGTGTGTTTCCTTATTTCATGATGATCTTTGTAGAGTATAAGATGTCTGTATTTGCCTTAGTTAGTACTGTGTCATTATGATTTGTTTGTGTTTTTCCCTCCCATGTACTCTCTTATCTGCTTGCATTTGATTTGATATTTTTCCTTATGCAATAAAATTTCATTTTGTTTCATCAACCTTGGTCTACAAGAGTTTTCTCTACATTGTAGTTCCTGCCCCAAAGTCCAGAGTACAGAATCTAAGGGGCGAGTGGGTCGAACCACTCAAGGTTTTACTGTGCAAGAGAGAGAGGCCTCTAGAGAGAGAAACCTCAGGGACATCTCTCAGGAAAACCCCTTACAGAAAATGGCGACCGCGGCAGGACTCTGGCAGCAGGATTGCAATGTAGTAGATCCAAGTTTGAATGGTCAAAATGCAATGGATGAGAGGATAGCGGATTATGTCTTTGGCAAGGTAAATCTCACTAAACAGTGGATTTCCGATCTCTTGCTGGATGGGCGTCCGGTGGACGCAGCCATCAGGTGGACAGAGAGCAAAGAGCATAAGAAGTGTTACAAGAAGCAGGTCCAGATCTTGGACTGGGTCGTTGCAGCACAGGCAGCCAAGATCACAGCCCAGGCAGCAGAGATAGAGGAAAAGGCCATGGGTGGGGAAAAACTCATCACAGCGCTTCACGCGCTGAATCAGGAATGCCAAGTGGTAGCTAGTCAACATCAGGCTAGGATAGAGTACCTGGAGTGCCAGGTTACTGAGGCAAAGATCATTGAAACGAGGATACGGGAGAAAAACGCCTGCCTCGCACAACAGCTAAGAGTGCAGGAGGAGAGAGTAGTGGAGGTTAAGGCAGCTTACAAGCTAGCCCTCGAGCACGGGTTTGAGAGCAAAGACCACGGCCCCTGCCAAAAGACCATAGAGGACCTAAGAACGGCCCTGGTAAAGGCAAAAGGCATGGTGTGTCTCGTCAGCCCGAAAGCCAGTCACATGGACTTTTTAAAGGAATCAAAACAGCTGATTCCAACTGAGGGAATTGTGATACCAGCCACCGAGCCCTCAGCACCGCCGAGCTATAGTGAGACTTGGCCGGAAAAGGAGGGGGTAGTGAAAGAGGAGGTAGCCGAGGTGGAGTGTGAGGAAGAACCACTGGTAGCAAAGCCGGGACTGGCACCAATGTGTCCCGCTCGGCACCAGAGGTTCGGTCCCAACGCTGCCGATGGCAGTATCGGACCCCACCAGAACCAGCTCGTGGTGCCCTACGCTGGCCCGCAATTAAGGTCCATGGTGAGCCACCTCGCATGACTCACAGTAAAGGGAGATCCCTCGCTTTATTTCAGGGAGATAGAGGAAATAGCAGCCATTAATGACTGATAATCAGAAACAGGTGAAACTGTTGCTTTTCTCCCTGGATTGCACAATCCTTCAGTGCCTCTCAGAGGATGGTAAGAGGGGACGGAAAGAGTATACGGATCTCAGGGAGGAAGTTTTAGAAGTAATGGGAGTGGACGACGGTAGTCCGTTCGACCGTGTAGAAGGGACTGTGCAGCTATCTGGAGAACCCCCACGGGTTTTCGCAGAAAGGCTGTGGCCGGTGTATCGACGCAGCTGTCCAGGTATGCCTGAACGGGTTGTAATGAGCAACGAACAGCGGGTTCATTGGCTCCGTTGCTTGGTTACCAACAGCTTGCCACAGATACGGGCCCTAGCCAGATCTTGGTTTGATCCCCAAGGTCCCGGTGTCACAGAGGAGACGGTACTCCATCAGCTAAATGTAGCATACAAGAATTGTAGAGGTCAGGAAATACCTCCCCAGAAAGGAAAGGTGCATGAGGCAAAACCTGCAGCCCCAAGCAAGAAGGAGTGGCATCAGGAGGGGAATCACCCTGTCCAAGCCAAGCTCAATTGCTACGGGTGTGGGAAGGATGGACATTGGCGCAAGGACTGTAGGAATCCGTGGAAGGATAATAAAGGGAGATTTCCCGCAGCCCAAGCCCAAGCCCAGACCGCCGCCCCAGCACCAGCCCAAACCCAAGCCGTAGCTCCTGCCCCAGCACAAGGAGCTGGTGCAGTCATGGATCCCGCTGCGATTGAATCGATTTTAGAGACAATGCGGTCTCTGATGGTTTCGCAGGGGAAAATAGCTGTCACCACCAGTCTTGTCGTGCCCGAAACCCCGACCGCTGTGCCCAAATGACTAGAGCCAGCGCAGCCCGTTTACTTGTGTGCGCTGCGATATGATATATGGAGGCGACCCCTCATGGAGATGGAGGTGCAGGAGGTAAAAGGGACCTATTTGTTGGATACGGAGGCATCGTGCACCGTGATCCACACAGATAACCCCACCGCCTCGCCTCTGTCCACCGGGGTTCCATATATTCTGTCGGGCTTCACAGGCAAGGAACAGGCTGGCGCACATTCCATTCCCCTCTCCATTCATTTAGGACCACTCTGCACCAAGTGGAGGTGTATACTGATGAAGTGGGAGGTGGAGAATGGGAAAGGGATCCTCGGGTCCGATTTCTTGGTCGAACACGGGATCCTCGTGGACCTAAGAAACCATTGTCTTTGGGGAGCGGGTAAGGGTGAGCCGGGCAAGGTAGTCGTCATCTCAGGGGAAGGAGAATGAGGGACCCTGTGTACCGTGAAGCCAAAAGAGGGCTACGACCTTGAGCTCATGGTCACGGGCGTCCCACAAGATTTGCAGGCATTCGTGTGCGACCACCTGACGATATTTGCCACTCACAAGCACGATTGCGGGAGGGTCACCGGGTTTGAGGTCAGCGTAGACGGGGACCCCATCACCTGACCCCAAAAACAGTACAACTTCCCCCGGAAAGCGGAATCCGACATGGAGACAGCAATATCTTCACTGGTGCAGCAGGGCGTGTTGAGACCGATAGCCACCCATGTGAACTCTCTGTTATGGCCGGTGAGGAAGCCGGACGATTCCTGGAGAGCCACGGTGGACTACAGAGTCCTCAATAGCAACATCCCAGCCTGCGCACCGACAGTAGCAGCAGTTGCCGACCTGATAGGAAGTATTCCAGCCTCCGCGACCACGTTCACGGTACTGGATATTTCGAATGGGTTTTGGTCCATCCCTTTACGGAGGGAGGATCAGTACAAGTTTGCCTTTACGTTTAAAGGGCAACAGTACACCTGGAACTGCTTGCCACAGGGTTTCCACAACAGCCCCAGCATTTTCCATCAATGCATGGCAGGGAGTTTAAAAGAGTTCAGCCAGCCCAATCAGCTAGTGCAGTATGTGGACGACCTGCTCCTGTTCACAGACTCGAGAGAGAAGCATGGCCCACTATTGGCCAAGTTATTGGAGCTGTTAGGAAGAAAGGGTTTCAAAGTAAACCCAAAGAAGGCATGGATCGGCCAGCAGGAAGTGAAATTCCTGGGTCTGACCATCCGCGCCAGTGAGAGAACCATAGATAAGGCCAGGCGGGAGTTGGTGCAAAATCTACCGATCCCCAACACCATAACGGATGTGAGGTCCTTTCTGGGACTGACCGGGTACTGCAGAGACTTTATTGAGGACTATGCAGCCACAGCAGCCCCGCTGCTCCGACTCCTACACAAGGGAGTGGAGTGGTCCTGGGATGAGGGTTGCCAGGCAGCATTTGAGAAACTCAAGAGAGACTTGCAGACCGTGCCAGCCCTGGGGGCCATAGCTGGGGGAGAGGAGTTTTTCCTAGAGGTAGCGGCTAGCGGGGATAGCTTGAACGCTGTACTGCTTCAAGAGCGACACGGCAAGCTGAGGCCAGTGGTCTATTCCTCCAGGGTACTCACTGATGTGGAAAGGAGCTTTTCCAATTGCGAGCGGCATCAACCTGGCCACGCATTGGGCTGTGAAAAGATCTCTGATCTTCACAGGCACCTCGCCCATCACTCTCCTCACCCATCACACACCCACCCGAATGCTTCTAGACGGAAGGATTAAGGATGGGACAGTAAGCAGTGCACGCACTGCACGCTGGACCCTCCTCCTTTCACAGATGGAGCTGAAGGTAAAGGGTCTCTGCGAGCCCAAGCTCGCGGCCAACATGGTATATCCCGGAACAGCCCATCGGTGTTCTGTAAAGGGGGTATGGGAGGTGAACGTAGGTTTACGGGCTGGGATACATCCCACGGGCCGCGAGATCTATGTAGACGGTTCCAGCACGGTATCAGCTGGTGAACGACTCACAGGGTGTGGAGTTTATGACCCCATGGCAAACATTGCCCTGGCGGTTAAGCTCCCCAGCACCATGAGCACCCAGCAGGCTGAACTGGCTGCGGTAGTGTACTTCGTTACACACCCCGAGATCTTCCCCACCCCATACACGATTTGCTCGGACAGCATGTTCACATGCAACTCGTGTACGGAGTACCTAGCCATCTGGTCCCGCCGCGGATATACCTCTGCGGACGGGCGACCCTTAACTGCGAAGCCCCTGTTAGAAAAGATCTTAGCTGCGGTGGGAGAGAAAGGGGAAGTCTTTATCCACAAGGTAAAGGCCCATTCCTCCACGGAACCCCGCGGCAAGGGTAATCAGCAAGCAGGTACGCTAGCCAGGGAGGGTGCCCGCACCGGTACCTTTTGGGATCCCTATGGGTCCAAACCCGTGGCAGTGATCCGAGGCAGGGATGGGACTCAGGGTACCACAGGGGTAACACTGCCCCCAGACCTCAAGACCGTCCAAACCCTAGATCTCACCCTAAAAACAGTCCTCAAGGCCATCACTGAGGGCAAGGAAGTAGAGGGTCCATACGGTACAGCAGCCCTCTCCATCAAGGAAGGCATGCTGTTCTGAGAGGAACAGTGGGTTGTGCCACAGCAGCACCAGAGGGAATTCGTTCAACTGGCCCACGAGGGTCCAGGAGCAGGACACCCCGGGCCTGAGGTCACCTGGCAACGGGTGGAACAGGCGGGGTGGTGGTCAGGACTTCGGGACGATGTCCGCGAGTTCTGCGCCAATTGCCTAGTGTGCGCTGCGAACAACCCAGACCCCCAGAAAAGGAAGGTGCCCATGGGGCACATCAGGAGAGTAGAGGGACCATGGCAGTCGATACAGGTCGACTACAATCGGGCCCCTGCCCACCACCCAGGGAGGCTATAAGTACTGCCTATTCCTGGTGGATGTGTTCACCAAGTACCGAACAGCCACGGCACTTGGTACTGCCAGGATCTTGGTCCGGGAGGTGTTCTCGCGGTGGGGACTACCACGATTTGTGGAGTCTGACCAAGGGGCTCATTTCACTGGCCAAGTGATGCAGGACACCCTCATGCTCTTAGGCATTGAAGGGAAGTGGCACGTGGCCCACAACCCGCAGTCATCTGGGATTGTGGAGTGCATGAACCGCACCTTAAAGGAAAAGCTGAGGAAGGAGACGAGGGACTCGCCCCAGAAATGGGCGGAGGCCTTGCCTCTAGTCCTCATGGGGATCCGGGCTAGCCAGTCTAAAGGTACGGGGTACTCCCCGCACGAATTAATGACTGGGAGAGTCATGTGAACCCCCACCCATGTACTAGCCCCGGTGCTCACTGAGGGGCAGCTCCAAGAGGTGAATCGGGACAAGTTTGCCCGGAACCTTTTTGAGCGCCTGAAACAGATCTATGGGCAAGCGGCTGGGAACATGGGGAGGCAGCATCAGGGCAATCGATTGCTGCTTGAACCCCGAAAGACAATCGAGTGGGAAGTTGGAGATCAGGTCATGGTGAGAAACTATGCCCGAGTAGGGAGTTTAGAACCACTGTACATGGGGCCCTACAGCATTGTAGACAAAGCCAGCCCCATGGTATATGCAGTGAAGTTGCCCCGGCGCACGAAATGGTTTCACATCAATCAGTGCAAACTGTTTAAACCGGGTGCAAGAGCATCAGCAACTGAAGCCAAGTCTGAGGGTAAAGATCCTCGGCCTGAGGCGCGCGATGAGTCACATGCCACACAAGCTGGCGTTGTAGCCTGCTTGGAAGGAAAAGCAGTCCTGCCCACCTGGGGGGAGCCTTCCCCAATGGCCTGGGACTCGGACGAGGAGGGGCCCGAACAACAAGGTCCCACCCTCGACACGATTCTGGAAGAGGTAGAGTCGGAGGACGGAGATCCCACCCTCGACTCGAGCGTGGGAGAGGTAGAAATTGGGGGCAGAGATTCTCCACCTGTAGGGACAGGTGAGGAGGAGCCGTCTGCCACAGGCCCAATTCCCGAAGGGGCGGAGCCTGAGGGGAGGGAGCCAAAGCCCAGTGTCGTGGAAGAGCCACGGGCTGTGAGAGCTAAAGCCCCACCCGAAGGTCCACTCGCCAAGGGAGCCTGCCCAAATCCCGAAGGGGCGGAGCCTGAGGGGAGGGAGCCGAAGTCCACAGTTGTGGAAGAGCCACGGGCTGTGAGAGCTAAGGTCCCACCCGAAGGTCCACTCGCTAAGGGAGCCATGCCCAAAGCACCTTTTCGCAGGTCGACTCGAACGCCTCAGCCAGTAAAACCTTGGCCCGAGTCCCCCGTTCTCAGTAAACGCCGACTTCAGAAATCCATGAAAAAACACAGTCCTCGATTAACAGCAAAAGGCTGCGGGGAACCCGAGCCACAGGTCACTGCAGCCCCGCCACAGGGAGCAGCGAGCTGCAGTCCAATCAGGGATTAGGCAAGCCGCCCGGGGACGGGCGGCGCTGTACACAAGTTTAGGTTTAAGGTGTGTAAATATTAAAGGGAATTAGAGCTTAAGTAGTTTTAAATCTGCCCAGTATGTGTGTTGTTTTTGAATCGAGATCAAAAGACCCGATCATGCCGTCGCCTAAGCCAGAATCTCTCGGGAGCCTGGCTATATTGTTTGATTTATTGCAGGGACCAGGAGAAAGATGAGAGGGATCCTCGTCGTGTTCATGATAATCAGATGGAGCTGGGCCTATCGGGGCCGCACTAAGGACTCTACCATCTATGGGTGCTCTGGAAATAGAGGCCCCATCGCGACTGACGGAACCGGCTCACGGGACGCTGAAGAGGCTGCTGCCTACTTCCATAAAGGGAGATGGCCAGGCTGGCTGGGGTCGAACTCTACTGAATACTCCAGCCAGACGGGGTTTGCATACAGAGAAACGTCTCTGATGTGCCCCAGGGTGCGGATCATTGCACCCAGGATCAGCGTCACCGTGGGCAAGAAGATTTGCCTTGTTTGCCACGGACATGTACCTTTGGACCGTTGATGGTGGCTGCACAAGTTGAGCAGCACCATGAAGAATTCAACTGTGGAATGGGAGAGATTGGGTAATAACACCCATCGGACAATAACGGGAACTCACAGGGGGTTGAGTGTCTGTTGGGACAAATGGTGGGAACCAGATGAGGGGATCTACATCTGTATGTGGGGTTCAGAACGCGTTTGCCACACAGGCGTCTCCACCTTTTTCCAAAGACAGTGTCAGGATGCTGGACAAGGAATGAGGTGAGACGTCAGCACACGGGCGTGCGGAGTCCCATACTCTCAGATCCCAGTAAATGCCACTGAGCTCATCACCCAACCCCGCAAGCCCCTGCCCACAGTTCCAGTAGCTAAAGCCCTCAAGGAAGGGTGCCCCACCACGACAAAGGGACCTGGGAATGGATTGGTACCCACAGGTCAGGTACTGTACCAAGGGGTCCACTACGCAGTGGCTTCGGTAATTTTAAACCTCACCGAGGTAAGATTGCCAGCGTGGCGCCCCAAAGAAACGGAGCAATTATACCAGGTCCTGTTAACAAACATGTTTAAACAGTTTTACGAATCCGACTTTGCCGATGTCGACAGAGCCGAATTGTACACCACATGAGGTCTTGGACAGAGTAGGGAGACAAAGAAGGGGTGCAGTAAATGATATTTTCACAGCTTTTAATACAGGAACTTCTGTCATCAACACACTGGATGATGTGGAGCTGCAAACCCAGATCAATGGTTTGAAAACACAGTTAAGAAAGATACTGACTGATGAGAATAAGGTAGTGGGTTCTGAGTTACATGAGGACCAGGCCATGACACTACACTTGAGATAATAGCTGAGCTGGAGAAACACACCAGACCGGTAAATGCCCTCATTAGGGAGGATCGGAATGCGTCCAATCAGGCTGCGCGGAACGAAGCTTGTGTGCTATACGGGGCGTGGTTACTGGCCGAGGGCCGCAGTAATCTGGAGGATTTAAAGCAAGGTTTAGTCTCCTCCTGGATCAGCAACAAGTACCTCGCAGCCCTCCACCCTTTTAAGAATACATTGAGTCCATGCCAGCTCAGACTAGCTTCAGAGGCCTACCCAGTCCCAGTGGACTGTGGACGGTCTAATCACACCATTATGGGTATAGTGGTAAGAATGCCGGTGAGGAAAGACAGCAAAACCCGCCCCGGTATACAGGGTGGAGAACATTGGAGTCATTCAGGGGGGTGCGCAAATTCGCTACACGGGGGTCCCACCTTACGTCATTCGATGGGAGCATGCAATGACGGGTACCAACCTCTCGGGGTTCCGGAGCCAGGGAGCACATATCATCCTGTGTCCCCAGCACTTGAATGCCCATTCAAAACCACAGTGCGGGTTCAGAACTGCTGGCGCGAAGCCTATAAATTGCACCATGGAGGCAATGGTACAAGGCCATGTGCCCCCGCAGGTGGCATATATAGGAGGTGGGACATACTGTGTCACCACTGCAGCGCCCCACTACCAGCATGGACAGCACGGTTGGTGTCCGGTTAGTGACAGCAGCTTCTGTTTCAAGCCCAGGGCAGAAGTTCAAGTGGCCCAAGAGCAAATTGTCGCCATTCCTGAACCTTCCACTGTTCACATCACTGTGAAAGAGAATTTCACTGATCTGCAGCGATTCGTTGCACATTTTGGATATATCATTCCCCCTCTCCAAGATATTAAAAGCCGTTATTGTTTCACAGAAACACTTCTACACACTGGAGCAGAAGACTTTAGAAATAGGGGCAGACATATTGGACATATTGACCCCACCGTGGTGGGACCTGTTCACTAATATAGAAGTCCCTTCCTGGATTAGGATAGCCTCCCACGTTCTTGTGTGCCAGGTTATCATTGTAGTTTATTTACTGTAAAAAGGTCAAACATTCGCAAAAGTACGAGGATAGAGGGAGCATTATGTGCGAGTAGAAGAGACACCCGTTTAGATTTTGCTGCTCTGTTAAAGTTTTCCCTCCCTGCTCTATTATTTTTGATATGTATTGATGTGCATTTTGAATTTTTTGTGTGTGTACTTTATTTTATTATTGAAGTTTTATTAGATGTGATGTTATTATTAGAAAGTAATGTGTATGCACTAGGTGATGTAGGGGTATAAGGACCCCCTCCACGCCTGGAAGTAAGTTGTTAGTTTTTTTAACTCCAAGGTATTGCCATCTATAGATGCTTAATGTACACTAGATTTTTGTGAAATGAGAAACGCATGTGTTGTGGGGTCATAGATAGGTAAATACTGGGGATGGTTGGATTATGGAATGTCAGGAAATTTTGCTCACCCAGAATTATGATACTTCAAGCAAGTTACAGTATCATCAGGGGGGAGTGTAGGATTCGCAAAATTGGACTCTATATTAATAAGGGTCAAATGGCAGAAGAGGCCGTGATTTTAAAGACTGTTTTAAAAGAAGCCCAGTAAAAGGGGCATATAGAATGGCCACCATACCATGTGCCCAGCTTATTGGGACACTTTAAAATGGTTCCTGCGCAACCTCAGACAGCTTTGTGGATTCAACCCACAGCAAGTTCTGGAAGCCGTTTCTGAGAGAACGAAACCAGACCCACACGTATGCATATGGATTAGATGCAGATCCAGTCAAGATCGGCCTGGAGACAGAGGCCATCAAAATGTTGACCCAGACAAAAGGGGACAATTTCATATTCATGAGAACAGCACCCAGGACTAGATAACGAGATCAGCAGGACATTAAAAACAATGAAGGTCATTCCAGAGCAGAGATGGGCCTTTACCGGCCATCGAAAACATTTTAAAATATAATAACTACCCCGCTGTGCTCCCAGTCCACCAAAAGTTAAACAAAGACTAACCTGATTTTGGGCGGGAGATGGAAGTTTCTGGAAGAAAGTTATATCTGGAAGACTTTTCGAGAGAGAGAGAGAGAGAGAGAGAGAGAGAGAGGTTTGAATCCAGACACTCAGAAGAAGCAGGCACTCGGAGGAGGAAGAAGAAAGCCAACATCAAGGCGGCCATCTCGAAGCCGGCGTCCCGCCCCGCGGAAACACATCGGGAGATCATTGACCATCCCTGGGCCGTTGCCGGAACGAGAGGCTATTGACCCAACTTGGGAGAAGAAACAAAAAAGTAAAAACCCCAAGAGAAGAAACCTTCCAGCCACCCCGGCTGGAAGGAGAAGAGATAAAAACAAACTGAAGAAGCGATGGGAGCCAGCCCATGGCTCCTCTGACCAGGGTCGAGCCAACGATCCTCGACCCCGCCGACATCCAGGCCCGCCGGTGTCCAGCCGCCCCCGACCCCCACCTCAGGAGAGGTGTGGCGCAGCTCGCAGGGGCTCCACGATCCATGTGGAGACGAAACGCCTGAAAGGACCAAACATAGACTCAATTTCAAAACCTTGCCCTTCCTAGTGGGATTGCTGAGCATGTTTCTGGCCCTTCATAATCAGATCTAGATAGTGTAGTGTATGTACCTTGAAGGAACTATATTCTGCAGCCCCTGTATACTGCAGTACTAGTAGTGACCACCCCTGTATATAAGCCTGTGCAGTAACTTTGTATAGTAGTTCCAGTTTTGTCTCCATTCAGTAAACACTTGTTATAACCAACTTCTGCAGTCCGTGTCTCAATTACACACGGACATTACATTGGCGACGAACAGATCTGAACTTACCTGCAGTTCCGCACCACCTCACGGGGATCCATCCCTGAAGCGAAGTTATTAGAGGTCGAAGCCAGAAGGAAGAAAAAGAAACCAGAAGAAGCAGGCGTCGACCGTGGGCAAACGCCCTCTGATTCATCGAATTCGAAGATTTGCAGGAGAGGCTGTCGAGAGCGGGGCTTGGTTCTCCAGTCTATGGTGTTCCAGCTAATCGGGCTGGTGGCAGGTAGTACTCGATCGGGTGGCTTTCCAACGGGGCCGAGCAGCGGAGGGGAGAGAGAGCGCGAGAGAGAGAGAGAGAGAGCGGAGCACACAGGGCGGGGCCGGTGCTACGAAGCCGGGCAGCGTACAGACCCGAGAAGAGGGAGCAAAGTGTCCCATAGGGTCTGCTCTGACGACGGGAACAGTAATTAAAATAAAAGAAAAAGAAATTAGAAGCGCAGAAAGCCGCGAGGAGCTGCAGTTTGCCACGGGGACCGCGGAGCGGCATTGGCAGCAGTGCGGGGGGGAAGCGCGTGAAGACCATAGGGCGTCGCCATCAAGGCATAAAAACGCCAGCAACAGCGCTGGCAGCAGCGGAAAAGACAGAAAGCGCAGGAGGCGCCATCTTAATCCAGCGGGGAAGAAGGCAAAGCGCGGGAGGCGCCATCTTAATCCAGCGGGGAAGAAGGCAAAGCGCGGGAGGTGCCATCTTAGATCTCCAAGATGCCGAAGACTGGCAATATCACTGCCTTTGATAATGCAATAGAAGACTGGACCACGTATGTGGAAAGAGTCAAAGTATATTGCAAGGCAAATGAAGTAGCCGATGAGAAAAAGGCATCGGTACTACTAAACTTAATGGGCGCAAGAACGTACGGCCTATTGTGGAACCTGATCACTCCAGTCAAACCAATGGAGAAGAGTTTTAATGAAATTGTTGATATCCTACAGGAACACCTAAATCCTACACCGCTGCTGATAGCAGAAAGATTTAAATTCCACAAGAGAAATCAGCATAAAAGATGAGAGCAATGCTGATTACCTTACGGAACTACACAAGCTATCAAAGCACTGCCAGTTCGGAGCAGGACTGGCAGGTACCCTACGGGACAAATTTGTCTGTGGACTCCTGAGTGAAGGAACCCAGAAGAGGTTACTCTCAGAGAAAGAGCTGACGCTAGATAAGGCTTTCAGCGTGGCAGTATCATACGAAGCAGCAGCAAGGGGAGCTGCGGAAATACAGCAAAAGCCACAGGAATACGGCACCCATGAAATGACACGGGGATTTGAAAAATGTTATCGCTATGGCAGAACAACCCATGACCAGAAGGTCTGCTGGTCCAAGGACAAAACATGCAGGCAATGCGGAAAGGTGGGACACATTGCACGAGTTTGCAGGTCCGGGAAGAAGACTAACGACAACAAAAAGACTACTAAGGAAAAGTACAGGAAAGTACAAAAGATGACGGACAGTAGCTCCGAAGACCAGAAGAGCGATAGTGAATCCGGGTACAAGAGACTAAGCTGTCTCAAACTACACAACGTAATCGCAAAAGAGGATCACCAAACCATTTGGGTCACCCTCACGATAGCAGGGTCCCAAGTCAAAATGGAATTGGATCCAGGATCAGCCCTGAATCGACGAGACTACGAGTGGCTATTCTCACACATACCCTTGAAAGACACATCCATTGTCTTGAAGACATGTACGGGGCAGAAAGTATACCCCAGAGGGAAAATAAGGGTACCTGTCAAATACAACGGCAAGGAAATACAGAAATTGTATGTGTACATACTGCAAGATGGTGGACCACCATTATTGGGATGTGAATGGATCAGAAAGATAAGTTTAGACTGGCACTCCATTCAGGCACTGACGGTGGTTGGTAAAAAGGATGACGTCACACCTGGACGATTGTCAAAAATCTTAGCTAACGCTAAGAGAGGTATTTCAACAAGGACTGGGAACTCTTAAAGCGTAACCGCCTCGATAAAAATAGAAGAGAATGCAATTCCCAAGTTTTTCAAAGCAAGACCAGTACCGTATGCAATTCGCCCAGCCAGCGAGGCAGAGCTGGAGAATCTGGAGAATGCAGGCGTGTTAACTAAGGTAGACTGGAGCGAGTGGGCGACACCCATCGTTCTTGTCAAGAAAACGTTAAACAATAAGTCTGAGGAGCCAAGGAAGGTTCGCATCTGTGGGGACTTCAAGGTGACCGTGAACCCAGTCCTTCACACAGTACAGTATCCTCTTCCGAGGATAGAAGATATTTTTGCCTCACTATCTGGAGGGAAACGTTTTACAAAAATTGACCTAGCGCAAGCATATTTGCAGATGGAGGTTGAAGAATCCTCTAGGAAATATCTCACGATAAACACTCAAAGGTCTTTACCAGTATAATCGACTGGTATTCGGAGTAGCATCAGCTCCGGCTATATGGCAAAGAGCGATGGAACAAGTCCTGCAAGGGATTCCGGGGACTCAGTTACTTGGACGACATCCTAGTGACAGGTGAAAATGACAGTGAACACCTTGCCAACCTAGAGCAGGTGCTCACTAGACTAAGAACATGGGCTACGAGCCAATCGCCCTAAGTGCAAGTTTTTTAAGAAACAAATATCGTATTGTGGCCACGTGATTGATGAAGAGGGGTTACATAAGTCCCGACAAAATTGAAGCAGTAGTTAAGGCTCCAGCACCTGAAAATGTGTTGCAACTGAGGTCATTCCTCAGATTGGTGAATTACTACCATAAGTTTTTGCCGAATTTGTCCACAATTCTGCACCCACTGAATGCCCTGCTACAAACTGGAGTAGCATGGAAATGGAGCGATGAATGTAAGCGGGTCTTTCAGAAGTGTAAAGGCCTGATCACTTCAAGAGAAGTATTGGCTCACTACAACCCATCACTACCAATAAGACTGGCGTGTGATGCGTCTCCCTACGGCATTGGAGCGGTACTGTCACTTAAATCCCTTGATGGTTCAGAGAGGCTGATAGCTTTTGCGTCACGCTCGTTAACTGCAGCCAAGCGTAACTACGCCCAGATTGACAGAGAGGCCCTCAGCCTGGTGTGGGGGGTGAAGAAGTTCAATCACTACCTGCACGGACAGAAATTTACTCTACTAACTGATCATCAACCTCTTGTCTCCATTTTCAACCCTAAGAAGGGCGTCCCGATAATGACAGCACAACGGCTACAGAGGTGGTCCCTTTTCCTAGGGGCACACCAATATGACATAGAGTACAAAGGAACTAAACAGCATGGGAATGCTGATGGATTGTCGCGCCTACCGTTGCCGACGGTGGAAGAAGCACCTGCAGTGGATCCTGTGGAGATATTCCACTCGACCATAGTCGAATGTCTACCTGTGATGAATGCAAACATAGAAAAGGAAACACGAAATGACCCGACACTCTCCAGGGTCTATGATTTAACGGTGAAGGGATGGCCAGCACATGGCGAACCACTGTTGCCAGCATTCTCGCCGAGAAGAGAACAGCTGTCAGTGTGCCGAGGAACCTTGATGTGTGGATCCAGAGTAGTAATTCCACCCAAATTGAAGGATAGAGTGCTCAATGAGCTTCATGAGGGTCATCTGGGAGGGGTAAAAGTGAAGAACTTAGCCAGAGCGTTTGTGTGGTGGCCAGGAATCGATAGAGAAATCGAAGAGATGACCAAGAGCTGTACAGGATGCCAGAAGGTCCAAAACGCCCCACCACAAGCCCCTCTACATCCATGGGAGTGGCCCTCATCTCCATGGCAAAGGGTGCACATTGATTTTGCTGGTCCATTTATGGACTCGATGTTTTTAATTGCAGTGGATGCACATTCAAAGTGGCCAGAGGTAATAAAAATGTCCTCAACCACCACAGAAAAAATTATCAGTCTTATGAACCATATTCGCCAGAAATGGGCTGCCTGAACAGATTTGCTCCGACAATGGACCACAGTTTGTGTCTGAAGAGTTCCGGAGGTTCTTAAAGAACAATGGTGTTAAGCATTACACATCCGCCCCATATCATCCAGCCAATGAATTGGCTGAGAGGTTCGTTCAAACATTCAAGAAGGCTATCAAGGCAATGTGTAATGAAGACATACCCCTACAACACAAGGTGGATAACTTCTTGTTTGCCTACCGGAATGCGACACAGGCGGTTACCAACCAAACTCCAGCCATGATGTTCTTCAATCGAAGACTAAGATGCCGCTTGGATTTGGTTAAGCCAAACATCAGAAGAGATGTGGAGAACAGGCAGTTTCAGAATATGTATGAAAGGCCAACCAGGAGTTTTAAGATAGGTCAACCAGTTTTGGCCCGGGACTACCGCACAGAGAAATGGCAGCCAGGAACGATCTGCACACGGCAAGGACCTCTAATGTATACCGTGGACGTTGGAGAGAGCATTGTAAGATGCCATGCTGACCAGATTCTAGAGTCACTGGAAAACGTCAAATCTAACCACGATCCTATACACCTGGTGATGAAACCGAAGTACCAATTACATCTACTTGGTCTACAAGAGTTTTCTCTACATTGTAGTTCCTGCCCCAAAGTCCAGAGTACAGAATCTAAGGGGCGAGTGGGTCGAACCACTCAAGGTTTTACTGTGCAAGAGAGAGAGGCCTCTAGAGAGAAACCTCAGGGACATCTCTCAGGAAAACCCCTTACACAACGCTCAGTTTCACAGAATCACAGAAATCACAGAAACCCCAGTGCAGATAGAGGCCATTTCGGCCCATCGAGCCTGCACCGACACATATCCCACCCAATTCCCGTAACCCCTACACCAACACATATCCCACCCTATCCCCGTAACCCCACATATTTAATCCCCCTAACACTAAGTCAACCCCACGTATTTAATCCCCCCAACACTAAGTCAATTTATCATAGCCAATCAACCAGTTTGTTAACTCTTCTTTTTTAAATATCTATAGAAATTCTTACTATCTGTTTTTATATTCTAGCTAGCTTTCTTTCGTAGTCTAATCTTTCTCTCCTTATTAATCTTTTAGTCATCCTTTGCTGTATTTTATATTCTGTCCAATCTTCTGACCTTTGTGCAATTATATGCTTTATCTTTACGTTTAATACTATCTTTAACTTTTTTAATTAACCACGGATGGTGGGTCCTCCCCTTGGAATTTCTCTTTGTTGGAATGTATATACTCTATTTTGAAATATCCCCTTAAATGTCTGCCACTGCAACTCTATTGACCGATCCCTTAACCTAATTTGCCAGTTCACTTTAGCTAGTTCTGTTTTCATGCCTTCATAATTGCTCTTAGTTAAGTTTAAAATACTAGTCTTAGACCCACTCTTTTCTCTCTCTCTCAAACTGAATGTAAAATTCAATCATATTATGATTGCTGCTACCTAGGGGCGCCTTCACTAGGAGGTCATTATTTAATCCTATCTCGTTGCACAATACTAGGTCTAGTATAGCCTGCTCACTGGTTGGCTCCAGAACATGCTGTTGTAAGAAACTATCCCCAAAAAATTCCATGAACTCCTCATCTATGTTGCCTTTGCCCATCTGATTTTTCCTGTCTATATGCAGATTAAAATCCCCCATGATTATTGCTGTACCCTTCTGACAAGCTCCCATTATTTCTCCCTTTATACTCCATCCTACCATGTGGTTATTGTTAGGGGGCCTGTACACCACTCCAACAAGTGACTTCTTGCCTTTATTATTTCTCATCTCTACCCAAACCGCTTCTGCATCCTGGTTTTCTGAACTTAGGTCATCCCTCTCTATTGTGCTAATACCATCATTAATTAACAGAGCCACCCCTCCACCTTTTCCCACCTTCCTATCTAATTTTATTATTCATATGCCAATTTGCTCATGGCTCAGGTAATAATGCAGACATTATTACCCTTCAGGTTCTACTTTTTAAATTTAGCCCTTAGCTGCTCATACTCTGAGCAGAACCTCTTTCCTAGTTCTACCTATGTCATTGGTACCTACATGGACTCTCGCTCTTGGCCACAGAGAACTGTATCTATCCCCCTGACTATGCTGTCCCCAATTACCACTACATTCCTATTAACTCCCCCCACTTGAATGGCTTCCTGTACTTCAGTGCCATGGTCAGTTTGCTCATCCACCCTGCAGTCACCGCTTTCATCCATACAGGCCGCAAGAACCTCAAACCTGTTGGACAATTGCAAAGGCTGAGGCTCCTCCACCTCCTGGGTCCCCATACCTGCCTCACTCGCAGTCACATCCTCCGGTCCAGACCACTGACCAAATCAGAAGACCCTATCCTAAGGGATGTGACTGTCTCCTGGAATAAAGTGTCCAGGTAACTTTCCCCCTTTCTGATGCATCGCAGAGTCCGCAGCACAGCCTCCAGCTCATCAACTCTGAGCCAAAGCTCCTCAAGCTGTAGACGTGTTCATCCTGGATCACACTGGCATCCTGGAGCTCCCACATACTGCAGTCACAACACATCACCTGCCCTGCCATCTTTACTGAGTCTTCATTAATTTATTTTTATTAATTAATAATTTGTAAACCCTACTACAATTAATAAGATTTATTACTGCCAGTAAACTAGTACTAATGAAACCTTACAATTACTAATAAATTTCCTGGGCATTAAAAGATAAGAGAAGTGAGCAAAATACTCACCAACCAATCACTTACCCTTTTCCCTGTGATGTCACCTTTTATTTTTCTCCACATGCAGTTGGGGGGTGTCAGCTGAACTCCCGCTGGTTCTCTGTCCCCTCTTGTGCAGCTTTTTAATGCCTGCTCTCCTGGAAGCTGACAAAGATAGAGAAAGAAAGGAACACTTCCCTCCCAAAACTCTCACTCACCAAACTCGCAGCTTTACGTTCTGTTCCGAGCTGCACTCCATGACAAACTGCACTCTAGCCTCCCTTATTTATACTGCTGAGATTTAAATAAGTGAGCTCTCTGGCAGTTACAGAACCAGATTAGACCAGTTAATTAATTTATTACTCTCACCTGCTCTCCAGCACAGAACTTGCTTAGCCCTGTCCAAGCCTGGAAGAAACTTAAGTTTAAATTTAGTGTTTCAAGTTTTAAGTTAAATGCTAATTGCAAGCATACAAGGCTAGATTTTTTTTATTTATTTTTTTTATTTTTTAAAGAGATTAACCTTTAAGATTCACTCCCTCACCAAACTCGCAGCCTTACTCTCTGTTCTGAGCTGCACTCCGTTAATTTCCACGCCATTTCCTCATTCCCCATTATAAATTCTCCCATCTCTGAATGTAAAGGACCTGCATTTACCTTCGCTTGTCTTTTCTTTTTCACATACCTATAGAAGCTTTTACAATCATTTTTATTTTTTGCTAGTTTGTGCTCATATTCCATTTTCCCTTTCATCATCAACTTTTTGGCCCCCCTTTGCTGATTTCTAAAAAGATCCCCATCCTCAGGCTGACTGCTTTTTCTGGCAACTTTATAATCTTCCTCTTTTGACTGAATACTAGCTTTAATTTCTTGTTAGCCATGGTTGGATCACTTTTCTTTTGGGGTTTTTATGCCCTAGAGGAATATGTTTGTTGCAAATTATGCATTATTTCCTTGAATGTTAGCCATTGTATGTCCACCTTCATACCTTTTAGTGTAGTCTCCCAATCTACCATGGCCAACTTATCCCTCATACACTTGTAGTTTCCTTTGTTTAGATTGAAGACCTTAGTTTCAGATTGGACTACATCACTCTCAAACTTAATGTAAAATTCAATCATATTATGGTCACTTGTCCCTAAAGGCCCCTTTACCACAAGATTATTGATTAGCCCTTTCTCATTATACAGTACCAGATCCAGAATAGCCTATTCCCCGGTTTGTTCCTCCACATACTGATCCAGGAAACCATCTTGCATGCATTCCAAGAATCCGTCCTCCACACCATTAGTGGTAATTTGATTTGCCCAGTCAATATGTAGATTAAAGTCCACCATGATTACCGTATTGCCCTTGTTACATGCACTTCTAATCTCTTGATTGATACTGTGCCCTACATTACCACTACTGTTTGGTGGCCTATACACAACTCCCACCAATGTTTTCCACCCTTTGCTGTTTCTTAGCTCCACCCAAACAGATTCCAGTTCTACATCACGATCTGCCGAGCCAAGATCTTTTATCTCCACCATACCGATCTCATCCCTTATTAACAGTGCTACGCCACATCCTTTTCCTTTTTGTCTGTCCTTCCTAAATGTTGAGTACCCTGGAACATTCAGTTCCCACTTTGGTTACCCTGCAACCATGTCTCTGTAAATGACAATTACATCATACCCATTTATTTCTATTGGTGCCATTAATTCATCCACCTTCTTGCAAATGCTACGTGCATTTAGATAAAGTGCCTTCAACTTTGCCTGTTTAATATTTTTCTGCACTTTGACCCTCTTTGCTGTTGGACTTTGTTTCTGCTCCCTACTAGTTTTGCTGACTACTTTTCTAACTTGCACTTCCAGCTTTGTTTCTCTCTGTTCTGGGCCCACACTTAGGTTCCCAGCCCCCTGACAAACTAGTTTAAATCCTTCCCAACAGCACTAGCAAACCCCACTGTCAGGATATTGGTCCCGGTTCTGCCGAGGTGTAACCCGTCCAGCTTGTACAGGTTCCACCTTCCCCAGAATCGATCCTAATGCCTCAGGAATTTAAATCCCTCCCTCCTACACCATCTCTCCAGCCATGCATTCATCTGGTCTATTCTCTTTCTGCTCTTGCTAGCACGTGGCACTGGGAGTAATCCTGAGATTACTACCTTTGAGGTCCTGCTTTTTAATTTATTTCCTAGCTCCCGATATTCTGCTTGTAGGACCTCATCCCTCTTTCGACCTATGTCGTTGGTACTGATATGGATCACGACCTCTGGCTGTTCATCCACCCCCTTCAGAATGTTCTGTAGCCACTCAGTGACATCCTTGTCCCTGGCACCAGGGAGGCAACATACCATCCTGGAGTCACGTCTGCGGCCACAGAAACATCTATCTGTTCCCCTTACGATAGAATCCTCTATCATTATTGCTCTCCCACTTTTTCCTCCCCTCCTAAGCAGCTGTGCCACTCGTAGTGCCACAGACTTGGCTCTTTCTGCATTCCCAAGAAACCATCTCCCCCTGCAGTACCCAAATTGGAAAATCTGTTGGAGAGGGAGATGGACCCAGGGGACTCCTGCACTATCTTCCTAGTTATTTTACTCTGTCTGGCAGTCACCCATTCCCTTTCTGCCTGTGCATTCTTTACCTGCGGTGTGACCACCTCATTAATCATGCTATCCACGAAGATCTCAGCTTCACGGATGCTCCACAGTGACTCGAGCTGCAGTTCCAGCACCAAAATGCAGATTTCGAGTAGCTGCCGCTGGAGACACTTCCTGCACACGTGTTCGCCCTGGACACCGAAAGTGTCCCCGACTTCCCACATAGCACAGGAGGAGCACTCCATGCAGCCAAGCTGCCCTGCCATGTCCTACCTTTAATTTACTCCCTTTACTTCCTCTAAATTAAAGAATATTAAATACACTAGGGACCTTACTTCACTTTAAACACTACTTACTCGAAACTACTTTTACTTTAACAACTGGACTGTAGAAATACTCACCAGGTCCTACTTACCAATTAGCTCCTTCCCTGGTTGTGACATCACTTTAGCAGTTTTGCAGTTGTTGTTGGACTGCTCCCGCTCTCGGACTCTTTCCTTGGTGTAAAGTAAGAGCCAATTCCGACAGAGTGAAAAGTTAGGCGAAACAAAGGCAAAGCAAGGGAGCGCCTCCTTCCACTCCTCACCCAACTCCCAGAACACTGCTCAAATTGCACTGCAAAGCCTGTTTTTATAGGCCCTGAAATAAAGGAGCTAGCTGAGCCCTGCTACAGGAAAACCAGTTTAATCTAGTTTCCCTAATTAACTGCCTTCAGCTGCTCTGAATTGTAGGCCTTGTATATCCCTTTATAACCCTTCCAGAGAACTTTCTCAGCATTCTCCCTCTGTAAACCACACTCCATGGTCCATCTGTGGGGTGGGGAGACGGGGTTAATTTTAACAAATTTGCCTGATGTGATGGGACAGGCTGCCCATCTTGCACCATTTTACTTTCGATAGATTTCAGCATGTAAAACAGATGCTCGATGCCAACTGTCGGGTTTCCCACTTCATAGTTAACCAAACACATTGGAGCAAAGAACAGAGCTTGGACTCCAGTCCCACCCCTCCACACACTCCAGTTACATCATGTTGCCACCACAATGTGCTGGCACTCCAGTGTAAGAAGCCTTACCTGCCACACAGTCCTCTCCAGTGTACCCATCATGACAGGAGCAGATACCATGGCTGCACAGCCCGTTGTTGCTGCAGTCATTCAGGCACCTTAGCTGGTTGCAGTCCTCTCCGGTATAACCCTCATAGCACAGGCAGGAGTCATTAACACACTCTCCACGTCCCGAG
Source organism: Somniosus microcephalus (assembly GCF_052327205.1). Lineage (NCBI taxonomy): Eukaryota > Metazoa > Chordata > Chondrichthyes > Squaliformes > Somniosidae > Somniosus > Somniosus microcephalus. The sequence continues at coordinate 201,743,408 of NC_140989.1, forward strand.
CACTCGCTGGGGCACTTCAGCTGCCCGCAGTCCTCACCTTTGTAGAGCTCCTCACAGGCACACTCTGCCTCAACACACAGACCGTGCCCGCTGCAGTCCCCAGGGCATCTCACGTCACTGCAGTCCTGCCCCGTATGCCCTCGGTCACAGAGGCACTGCCCATCGATGCATATCCCGTGCCCAGAGCAGTTGGCCAGGCAGCGTGGCATCGAGCAGACCTTGCCTGTCCAGCCAAGCTCACAGCTACAGTCGCACGTCTCCATGCTAAAGTTCCCGTGCCCATTGCACATTGGAGCATAGTCAATCCGACCTAGAGGGGGAGAGAGAGAGAGAGAGAGGGATGGTTAGAAAGGAGCAGTGCCCACAGCTCTGACTGAGAGTAGCCACCGAGAGAGAGAGAGAGAGAGAGAGAGAGAGAGCGACTGGGAGAGAAAGAGACTTGGGGAGAGAGAGAGCGACTGGGGGAGAAAGAGACTCGGGGGGAGAGAGAGAGTGACTGGGGGAGAAAGAGACGGGGAGAGAGAGAGAGATTGGGAGAGAGAGAGATTGGGAGAGAGAGTGAGACTGGGAGAGAGAGCGAGAGACGGGGCAGGGAGAGACTGGGGGAGAGAGAGAAAGAGAGAGAGACTGGGGGAGAGGGAGACTGGGGGAAGAGAGAGAGAGGCTGGGGAGAGAGAAAGAGAGACTGGGGAGAGAGAGAGAGACGGGGAGAGTAACCTTTTTGATAATTTGGCAACAAGGTCAAACTTGAAAGCTCGCAAGAACAAACCCAAAACAAAAAACTACGAAAAATGGTTTGACCCAGATTGCCATAACATGAGGAAAAAACTTAGAAAAATATCAAACCAAAAACACAGACAGCCAGAAAACGAGGAATTACGCCTTACTTATTGTCAGACACTAACACAATACAGAAACACACTCAGAACCAAAAAAGAGCAGTATATTAAGAATACACTCAGCTCCATTGAGGAATCCATTGATTCCAATTGTTTCTGGGACAACTGGAATACACTACACAAAAAACAACACGACGAATTGGCCATTCAAAATGGAGACACATGGGAAAACCACTTTGAAAAATTATACCAGAAAAACACACTAAGGCCAGAGCAATACCAAATATGCAAAAAACTGGAAAAGCTTGAAATGGCCATAAAAGATAACCAAAACCCGCTAGACTCCATAATAACAGAAAAAGAACTATTTGAAAAACTCAAGGACCTGCAACCAAGAAAAGCTTGCGGTGCAGACGGCATACTAAGCGAGATGATTAAACACACAGACGATAAAATGAAACTGTCTATCCTAAAACTCTTCAACTTGGTTCTGAGTGTTGGTTACTTCCCTGATATCTGGAACAAAGGACTCATAACGCCCATATACAAAAGTGGGGACAAAGTCGACCCAAATAACTATCGAGGCATCTGTGTAAACAGTAACCTGGGGAAGGTATTCTGTAGTATCATAAACAAAAGACTTATAAACTTCCTTGAGGAGCACAATGTCTTGAGTAAAATCCAAATTGGATTCCTACCAAACTATAGAACATCAGATCATATCTTCACCCTACAGACCCTAATTGACAAACATGTTCATCAAAACAAAAGCAAAATCTACGCATGCTTTATAGATTTCCAGAAGGCTTTCGATTCCATCTGGCACGACGGTCTATTCCTGAAACTGATCGAAAGCGGGGTAGGGGGAAAAACATATGATGTAATTAAATCAATGTATACAAACAACAAATGTGCAGTTAAAATTGGAGACAAACAAACAAAATACTTCCCACAGGGGCGGGGGGTGACGCAGGGCTCGCCCATCTCACCGACACTCTTTAATATTTACATAAATGAATTGGCAAAACTACTTGAACAATCTACAGCACCCGGCCTCACCCTATATGAATCTAAGGTTAAATTCCTCCTCTATGCAGATGACCTGGTTCTGCTGTCACCAACTAAGGAGGGTCTACAGCAGAACCTGGATCTGCTGGAGTCGTTCTGCCAGACCTGGGCCCTGACAATAAATCCCCAAAAAACCAAAGTCCTTGTGTTCCAGCAAAGATCCAGACATCAGGGACCCAAAATAAATTTCACACTAGGAACAACCAAAATTGAACAAACCACTAACTACACATACTTGGGCTTAAAAATCAGTTCTACGGGAAATTTTCATCTGGCTGCGAATGAACTGAAAGAGAAAGCAAGAAGGGCTTTCTATGCCATTAAAAAATCAATCCAAATAGAAATCCCAATTAGCATTTGGCTCAAAATTTTTAAATCAGTAATTGAACCAATTGCACTCTATGGCAGTGAGGTGTGGGGACCGCTAACACAACAAGAATTTGCAAAATGGGACAAACACCCAATTGAGATCCTACATGCAGAATTCTGTAAAAGTATCCTCCGGACTCAAAGGAAAACCGTAAACAATGCATGCAGGGCAGAACTAGGCCAATATCCATTAATAATCACTATCCAAAAAAGAGCCACCAAATTTTGGAAACACCTAAAAATGAGCAACCCCCACTGCTATCATTACGAAGCCCTGAAATGCCAAGCGAGGACCACAAAGAAGAATACCCTCAGTCAACTAGTCCTGGGACTCAGTGAAGTAACTACTAACACTACTAACAATAACCAGCCCCAGGGCAGTGACAGCGTAACACAAAGAATTCGACCCAACACAATCGTCACTAAGCAAAAGGAAAAATATCTGTCATATTCGGCAGAAACAACAGAAACCCAAAACAAACTCAATTGCTACTTGGCCCTAAACAGACAATACAACATGGCTGATTACCTGACCATGGTAAAGGATAACAAACTGAGAAAAACCTTGACAATGTACAGACTTAGTGAACATAGCCTGGCGATTGAAAAAGGTAGACACAGGCAGACCCGGCTACCAAGAGAGGACAGAATATGCTCTCACTGCAGTCAGGGAGTGGTGGAGACAGAGATGCACTTCCTCACAGCTTGTAGAAAATATCAAGGCATAAGGGAGAATTTCTACCCAAAATTCACAAAAATATGCCCGGAATTCAGAAATTTGAATGACGACCAAAAACTCCCATACCTACTAGGGGAAGAGAGAAATTGTGTAACCTTAGCGGCACACTATGTTACAGCTTGCCATAAACAGAGGGACAACCACTAAATATAAGAAAAGAGTATATACAAATTATATGAATGTATATTTATACACTCAGGGATATATCCTGTTCGAATCCGGCCTCGGGTGACTGTCTGTTTGGAGTTTGCACATTCTCCCCGTGTTTGCGTGGGTTTCCTCCGGGTGCTCCGGTTTCCTCCCACAGTCCAAAGATGTGTGAGTTAGGTTAATTGGCTATGATAAATTGACCCTTAGTGTTAGGGGGATTAAATACGTTGGGTTACGGGGATAGGGTGGGATATGTGTTGGTGTAGGGGTTACGGGGATCGGGTGGGTTATGTGTCGGTGCAGGCTCGATGGGCCGAAATGGCCTCTTTCTGCACTGTGGGGCTCCTGTGATTCTGTGATATCTGGTTATACACTGTATGGATAGATCTGTATTTATGTGTTCAACCATGAATGTTTTTCGATGCTTTGGCAACATAAGATGTACCTTGTCATGCCAATAAAGCGATTTGAATTGAATTGAATTGAATTGAGAGAGAGAGGTTGGGGGGAGAGATGGAGAGAGAGAGAGAGATGGGGAGAGAGAGAAAGAGAGATGGTGCAGAGAGAGACTGGCGGAGAGAGAGACGGGAGAGAGAGAGAGACTGGTGTGAGAGAGAGAGAGAGAGACTCGGGGGGGAGAGAGACTGGGGAGAGAGACTGGGGTGAGAGAGAGCGAGAGAGACTGTGGGAGAGGGAGAGACTAGGGGAGAAAGAGACTGGGGGGAGAGAGAGAGACTGGGGAGAGAGAAGGAGAGAGGCTGGGGAGAGAGAGAGAGAGACTGGCCGAGAAAGAGAGACGGGGAGAGAGAGAGACTGGGAGAGAGAGAGAGAGACTGGGGAGTGAGAGTGAGAGACTGGGGAGAGAGAGACTGTGGGAGAGAGAGAGAGAGAGACTGGGGAGTGAGAGAGAGAGACTGGGGAGTAAGAGAGAGAGACTGGGGAGAGAGAGAGAGACGAGGGGAGAGAGAGGTGGGGAGAGAGACTGATTAGGAGAGAGAGTCTGGGGGAGAGATAAAGACTAGGGTTGAGAGAGACTGGGGGAGAGAGACTGGGTGAGAGAGAGAGACGGGGGAGAGAAAGAGACTGGGGGAGAGAGAGACGGGGGAGAGAGAGACTGGGAGTGAGAGAGAGAGAGAGATATTGGGGAGGGAGCGAGAGACTGGGGGAGAAGAGAGAGAGACAGAGAGACAGGGGGGAGAGAGAGAGAGACTTGGGGGAGAGAGAGAGAGAGAGGTACTGGGGAGAGAAAGTGAGAGAGAGACTGGGGGGAGAGTGAGAGAGAGAGACTGGGGGAGCGAGACAGAGAGACTGGGGGAGAGTGAGCCTAGGGGGAGAGAGAGGGAGTGAGACTGGGGGGAGAGAGAGAGATTTTGGGGGAGAGAGAGAGCAAGAGAGAGGCTGGGGGGAGAGTGAGAGAGGGAGAGAAAGACTGGGGAGAGAGAGCGAGAGAGATTGGGAAAGAGATAGAGAGACTGGGGGAGAGATAGACTGGGGGAGAGATAGACTGGGGGAGAGAGAGAGACTGGTGGGGAGAGAGAGAGAGACTGGGGGAGAGAGAGAGAGAGAGACGGGTGAGAGAGAGATGGGAGAGAGGCTGGGGTGGGAGAGCGGGAGAGAGACTGCGGAAGAGAGAGAGAGGGGGAGAAATTGGGTATAGCCCTGTTTGGGGCATTAGAATTGGCGCTGCGCAAATTTTATCGCCAGGCGCAACTTATCACCACCTCGAGTGATATTGGGTTGCTGCGCCCCTAAAGGTGATTGCGGCGTTGATTCAGGCGCTGCACGGGAGTCTTAAGGCGCTAACCCTGTGGCGTCACTCAATATGTCGGCGGCCGGGCGCAGCGCAGGTGCTGTCAATAATCGATTACCCCGAGACATGCTGGCACCGGCCAGCTCTTAAAGGGGCGGGTCAATTAGGAGCAGCAGCCACACTCTGCGCCTTGTAGGCCTCAAAATCAGCGCTGTGCTTTCTGTGGCGTTCCAAACTTTGAACATATGGAGAGGGTGAGGCAGAGATCGGAGCGCTTTACCGATGGGGCATTGGATGCTTTGGTTGGCGAAGTGGAGCGCCGGCGAGCTGTGCTGTACCCCAACAATGGCAGGAGGCCTCATCAGAGCGAGTACCGCAGGGCTTGGAGGGAAGTTTGTCAAAGAGTCACCTCAACCAGCGTGGTGGCCAGGACTCCTGTGCAATGCAGGAAGAAGTTCAACGACCTCACTCGGGTCGTTAGGGTGAGTGCCTTTTTCGCCATCTTCATCCCTCCATCTGCACCTGACATTATGGCCAGAGGGTGCGCGAAGCCCCAATGGCTATCTGTCAGCCAGCATCCATGGCCCTTTCTGGAAACACACACGCACATTCAGCTCAATGCATAATGGAAAGGCTATTCTACCATGGGGGGCATGTGATGTCAGCTCAATGGATAATGGAAGGGCTATTCCTCCATGGGGCGCATGTGATGTCTGCTCAATGCATAATGGAAGGGCTAATCTACCATGGGGGCATGTGATGTCAGCTTAGGCCAGCATGTTTAATCACTTCCCGTCCTTTCTCCTGCAGGCCAAGCTGGCCAGGAACCGGAGGGAGCAGCTTCGCACCGGAGGAGGCCTTCCTCAGCTGCAGGCACTGACGGACCTGGAGGAGCAAGTCCACCAGATTGTTGGAGGCCGGATGACTGGTCCTGTCACCACTGGAGCTGCCGACCCCATTGTGCACAGCGATGGTAAGGTCATCATCTTTTTGAACTCTCTCCTTCCACTTCTTCCCCCCACCAGCATGCTTTTTCACTTTGGACCCATGTCAGGGCATTGCAGCACTCATGCATCCCTTGCTGCCACCCTGTCCTTTCGCTAAAACCACTCTTCAACCTCCCTGCTTTCAGATGCTGCATCACCAGCTCGGGAGCCGGGCCCTCAAGCTGCCACTGCCACTGACTCTGGAGGCGATGAGCAGGAGGAAGCTGGACCATCCCTGCCCCCCTCAGGTGAGCCAGCCCCTCTGCAGACTGGGGAGACTACTTCCCTGGAGGGGAGCGGAGGGGAATGCTCTGAGGAGGAAGCAGTTCCAGGAACCAGCAGGCTGCAGCAATGCAAGGGGGGTAGGGAAGCTCAGGGTGTCTCCCCGGAGGGTGAGTCAGGCCGCGAGTACTGCTGCACAGAGCGCAGAAGAGGTGTGTTCCCTCGCAGAAATGAGCACCCAGGCTCGGCTCAGGCACACTGAGCTCATGGCTGCAGTGGCAAGGATGCCTGAATCCATCAAGACACTGGCAAGGAGTGTCCAAGACTTTGGGGCAGCACAGGCAAGTAGTGCACAGGACTTCGGGGCAGCACAGGCAAGGAGTGCGCAGGACTTCGGGGCAGCACAGGCAAGGAGTGCACAGGACTTCAGGGCAGTACAGGCAAGGAGTGCGCAGGACTTCAGGGCAGCACAGGCAAGGAGTGCGCAGGACTTCGGGGCAGCACAGGCAAGGAGTGCGCAGGACTTCGGGGCAGCACAGGCAAGGAGTGTGCAGGACTTTGGGGCAGCACTGGAAAGGACTGTCCAGGACTTCGGGGCATCACTGGAAAGGACTGTCCATGGCTTCGGGGCAGCACTGGAAAGGACTGTCCAGGGCTTGACCGAAGCATTGGAAAGGACTGTCCCGGCCTTCAGCGAAGCACTGGAAAGGACTGCCATGAAAGTGCTGAGTGCTGCCACGCAGTCACTCGCTGGTCTCATGCAGACGCATATTGAGGCCACGCGACCAATGACTGCTGCCACCTGTATTGATTTGTATGTGGGTTCAATGACAACACAATCATGAAAGAGAATGTCTTTTTATCTAAAGTATGTTCAACTCAGTTAACAGCATTACAGGAGACACCATCTTAGAGATCCATCTAAAACGAAACTAAAACTAAACTCTGTCTCTCTCACATGCCCTCTGCTGGTCAGGCATAAATAATCAAACAGGCAAATATGCTGGTAAGGCATCATAATCAAACAGGCTAATACCATCACTATTTGCTGATATCATTACATCTCCCTTTCTTAAAACAAAAGTATTTTACTTTTATTTAACAACATGTTTTCTTTGTATTACTCTGCATTTTAACTGTAACACTTAATGAACTTACATTATCATTATCATGATAAAGGTTTTTTAACTTTGTTTTGTGTGTTCACATGAAATATGTAAATACCTAGAACTTGAAGAAAGAATAAGATAACATTACTTCCTTCTATAACAAGAGTCCTTAAATTTGCTCAATGAGTCTCTCAGGAGGCTTCACGCGTCTTGAGGATTTTCTGATTGATTGTCCTTGAATCTGAGTTGTTGCCTCAGATGATGATTTCTCAGCTGTGTGATCAGGTTGTTCAACAGTATCAGTCTTTTGACCTGCTGTGTGATCAGGTTGTTCAACAGTATCAGTCTTTTGACCTGCTGTGGCTGGTCCCATGAGAAGATCCCGATGATTTCTTCTCAGAACAGCACCCTCATCTGTCTGAATGGTGTATGATCTTGGTTGAACTTCACTCAGGACAGTTCCCTTCTGAGTCCATATGTTTGTTTTGTCTTTGAACCTTACTTGGTCACCAGTGTGGAATTCAGGTAAGTTTTGTGTTCCTCTGTCATAGTAGTACTTTTGCTTTTCTTTCTGTTGTTCTTTGAACTTCCTCACTTTCTCCCCCTCTTTTGTTTTCAGGAGGTTCTCCGGGATGGGATGGATTGACCTTAGCAGACGTCCCATAAGGAGTTGGGCTGGTGACATACCACACTCGAGCGGCGTTGTGCGGTATACAAGCATGCTCTGGTAGAAGTCAGTTCCACTGTCTTTTGCCTTGTACATCAGTCTTTTCACTGTCTGGACCGATTTTTCCACTAGTCCATTGGACTGTGGATAGTGAGGACTTGACGTTGTGTGGACAAAGTCCCACTCTTTGGCAAAGTGTCAGAAACTTGCATTGTAAAACTGGGGTCCGTTGTCTGTGAAGACCTCGCTTGCCACGCCATGTCTGGAGAATATGGCTTTCATACATGTTATCACAGCATCTGCAGCGGTGGTGTACACTCTACAAACCTCTGGATACAGGGAGTAATAGTCCGTGACTACAAGATAGTCCTTCCCTTGACATACGAATAGGTCAGCGCCTACCTTCTGGTAAGGTCTGTCTGGCGCTGGGTGTGGCTTTAGTGGCTCTGCAGGATTGCTTGCTTGATATTTCAGGCATATTGTGCAGTTTGACACCTCATTTGTCACATCTTGGTTGATTCGTGGCCAATACATCACCTCTCGTGCTCTTTTCTTACACTTTTCGATTCGCAGATGTCCTCCATGGATCCTTTTTAGCATCTCTTTTCTCAGACTCTTTGGGATAACTATTTTACTTCCTTTGTAGATGATGTCTTCGACCACTGATAGTTCCGCCCTGCAGTTCCAGTACTCTGCCATGTCAGGTGAGCAGTCTTGCTTCATGTTGGGCCATCCATCCAAGATGCTTTTCCTCAGTCGTCTCAGTGTTTCATCTTTGTTTGTCTCAGTCTTTATGAGCTCCATTTTTGCATCTGCTATGGGCAGTGCACTTGTGATCATGTCCACGTAGGCGTTCACTTTTTCATCCATTTTGGTGTTTGCGGGCTCTCTTGGGTCTACAGCTCTGGACAACGTGTCTGCTGTATACATCAGCTTACCCGGTGTGTACGCAACATTCAGTGTATAGCGTTGCAGCCTGATCATCATTCTTTGTATTCTAAGCAGACAGCTATTTAGTGGCTTTTGGAACAATGCAATCAAGGGCTTATGGTCAGTCTCTACACTGATTGCTTGTCCTGACACAAACTGGTGAAATCTTTCACAGGCATATGTGATGCTGAGCAGCTCCTTTTCTATTTGAGCATATCACGTCTCCGCGTCTGTCATTGAGCGCGATGCATATACAATAGGTTGCCAGTAGTCATATTGTTGCAGAAGAACGGCACCAAGCCCACTCTGTGATGCATCTGATGATACCTTGATGGGTCTCGCTGGGTCATAAAACCTCAGAACTGGTTCCTCTGTGAGCAGTTTCTTTAGATTGCTCCATGACTTCTCATGCTCATGATTCCATTCCCATTCTATGTTCTTTTCAGTTAGTCGTCTCAGTGGCGCCATCTTTTCTGAGAGGTTGGATATGAATTTACCCATGTAGTTGATCATTCCATTAAACCTCTGCACGTCCTTTTTGCATTGTGGCTTTGGCATATTCTCAATGGCGGACACCTTTCTGGGATCTGGTCTGATGCCCTCACTGCTAAGGATATCTCCCACGAATGTCAGTTCTGTCACCCCGAGCTGGCATTTCTCTCTATTCAGCTTCAGGTTTGTTTTCCTTGTTGCTTCCAGCACTTTTTTCAGTCTCTCGTCATGCTCAGTTCTCGTGGTTCCCCATACTATGATGTCATCCATCGATGTATCAACTCCCTCCAGGTGCTCATAGATCATATGGATAGTTTTGTGATACACTTCAGGAGCTGAGGCAATGCCAAATGGTAACCTTAGGAATCTGTATCTGCCAAATGGACTGTTGAACGTGCACAGTCTTGAACTTGCCTCGTCCAGTTTCATCTGCCAAAATCCTGATGATGCATCTAACTTGCTGAAATACTTTGCATTTGCAAACTGTGACATGATTTCCTCACGTGTAGGAAGCTTGAAGTGCTCTCTCTTTATTGCTCTGTTTAGATCTCTTGGATCCAGGCAAATTCTGAGCTTTCCATTCTTTTTGTCCACAACGACGAGGGAACTCACCCACTCAGTTGGCTCATCTATCTTCTGAATCACGTTCAGGCTTTCCATCCTGTCCAACTCTGCCTTCAGTTGCTTTTGAAGAGCAAATGGAACTTTTCTGCATGGATGTATGACCGTTAGCATACTTTTATCTACTCTGATCGTGTGTTCTCCTGGAAGGCAGCCTAGACCCTGAAATAGGTCATTGTACCCTTTCATGAGTTCATCATAGACTGTCTCTCCTTCGCTTTCCACAACGAGGACTCTCTTTACCAGGTTCAGTCTCTCACAGGCTATTAAACCTAGTATGGCCTGCACATCCTTTGGCACCACGATTAATGCTAGCGTGTGCTCTCTGTCCTTGTGTGTTACTTTGAAAATGCATCTTCCTTTCACTGGTATATCAGTACCTGAGTATCCTGTCACTTTCACTTTTATTCCATGTATCTTTGGTCTGGGTCTAATTTTCTTAAAATCAGTCTCTGATATCACATTAACTTGTGCTCCAGTATCCAATTTAAATGGAATATGTATGTCATTCACTTTTAGTGTCAACATCCAGTCTCTTTTTTCTTTTTTGTTTTCAGACACAACATCTACATAGAACTCCTCTATCTCGCTTTCATCTACTGTATGGACCTTGCTTTGTTGCGCTTGGTTCTTGCAGCAACGGGCATAATGGTTGTTTTTGTTGCAACTATTGCATTTTTTACCATATGCTGGACACTTTTTTGGTGTATGCTGTGTACCGCATCGACTACATGACTTTCGATTGCCCCTTTCATTTTTGTTCGCTGGCCACGCCTCTTTTTTCACATTGGCGCTCTTTTTGTTAAACGGTTTGTGTCCGTTCTTTCTCACTGCAGCCACGTTGCAGCTACTGTCACTGAGCAGCTCCTTTGCCTGCGACTTCACAGTCTCTGTAGCCCTACACAGTGCTATGGCTTTTCCCAGGTCTAGATCTTGCTCTCTTGGCAGTCTTTCCCTTAGACCATTATCTGGAATACCACACACCAGTCTGTCTTTTATCAGCGAGTCTGTCAGTCCCCCAAATTCACACGATTTGCTTCTGTTTCTCAGTTCAGTCACATACTGATCAATAGTCTCTCCCGTTTTCTGTACACATGTGAAAAATCTGTGCCTCTCAAACGTCACGTTACGTTTAGGTGTGCAGTAGGCCTCAAACTGTTCCATTATTTTATCTAGCTTCATTTTGTCTCCATCAGCAGCGAATGTGAAGTTATTATACACCTCCAGCGCTTCATCACCCACGACATGTAAGAACACTGACGCTTTCATTTTATCACTTTTCTCGTCAGCTCCGATTGCTGATAAATACAACTCCAAACGTTGTTTGAACCTTCTCCAATTTTCAGCCACATTACCTGTCAACTGAAGCTTCGCCGGTGGGAGTAAACCTTCCATTTTTCCACTTCGTTAGCTATTCTCCAATGGTAAGTAACGATGTTCTCTTTTGGCTTGCTAATATGTGGAGAGCTGATTTAACTTCAGATTTTTCCTCTTCATCTCTTTCAATCACTTCTGACACCATGTATTGATTTGTATGTGGGTTCAATGACAACAAAATCATGAAAGAGAATGTCTTTCTATCTAAAGTATGTTCAACTCAGTTAACAGCATTACAGGAGACACCATTTTAGAGATCCATCTAAAACGAAACTAAAACTAAACTCTGTCTCTCTCACATGCCCTCTGCTGGTCAGGCATAAATAATCAAACAGGCAAATATACTGGTAAGGCATCATAATCAAATAGGCTAATACCATCACTATTTGCTGATATCATTACACCACCCTCGCTGGATCAGGCGGGATTACCCGGTGCCCTTGCAGCACCACAGCAGGGCATCAATCTGTGGACCAGCCGATTGGTGTGCATGCTGCGGTGCTGCCCCGTCAGAGTGCCAGTGTGTCGGTCGACCAGGGAGCTGCTGTCCGCTCTCAGGATGTCAGCATTCCTGATGCCACCGCTGGCACGTCTCCACTGCAGCTGCCACCATCTGCAGGACAGATTGCTTCCACCCATGCACAGTTGGAGTAGTCAGCATCCGGGCCCTCCAATGCCAGAGGTCGTCCAGGACGTCCCTCAGGGGCATCTGCGCTTTCGGACAGCCAGCAGGCCTCCCCTAGCCTTGATGCAGCCACTGGGGTCCCATTACGGAGGAGCTGCAGGGAGCGAAGGGGCCGATCTCGCAAGAGAAGTAGATCACCATCAAAGGGGAAAGAGTAGAAGGTGCAGCTGAGATGTCACGGTGGCATAGTGGTTAGCACTGTTGCCTCACAGCGCCAGAGACCCGGGTTCGAATCCGGCCTCGGGCGACTGTCTGTGTGGAGTTTGCACATTCTCCCCGTGTTTGCGTGGGTTTTCTCCGGGTGCTCCGGTTTCCTCCCACAGTCCAAAGATGTGCGGGTTAGGTTGATTGGCTATGATAAATTGACCCTTAGTGTTAGGGGGATTAAATAGGTGGGGTTACAGGGATAGGGTGGGATATGTGTTGGGGTTACGGGGATCGGGTGGGATATGTGTCGGTGCAGGCTCGATGGGCCGAAATGGCCTCTATCTGCACTGTGGGGTTTCTGTGTGTGATCTGTGTGAATGCTGGTCTGAATGTTAGTAATGTTTTGGATAGTCTCCCGGGTGTGCGAGCCACTTATGTGTTAGTGTGTTAGTTTTGCTTTCTGTTGCCATTGCTTTGCCATGTTGGAAGGAAGCACATTTAGCAAAATAAACAACTTTTTAAATTTACATTGGCCATGTCTGATATTTACATTCACTGCCTTCATAGGTTTTGGGTTATCCGGACGGTTCCATTCCTCCTCATCGAATGGCACCAAGCATTCCATCAGAGGGACCTAGAAGCGGCTTGTTATCAGCCTCTGACGGACGGCCCTTCCAGTTTATACCTCCCTCCCGTCTTGGTCCTCCTTCTCCTCCTCCTCCTCCTCCGCTGGTGCTTCAATGGCTGGTGGCATTGGCTGGGTGCGTAGGATGGCGAGGTTATGCAGCATGCAACAGACTACGACGAAGTGGGAGACTTGCTCTGGTGAGTACTGCAAGGCGCCTCCGGAATGGTCCAGACAGCGGAACCGCTGCTTCAGCACACCGATTGTGTGCTCCACAATGTTCCTTGTCGCCCGATGGCTCGCATTGAAGCGCTCTTCAGCAGGAGTGCTGGGTGAACGGAGCGGCGTCATCAGCCATGGGCACAGAGGATAGCCCTTGTCACCGAGAAGCCAGACTCCTGGGTGAGCCGGGGCCTCGAATAGGTCTGCAACTGAAGTCGGGTGCAGGATGAAGGCGTCGTGGCTGCTGCCAGGGAACTGCGCATTGACTGCGAGGATCAGCTGTCGGTGGTCACAGACCAGCTGAACATTCTAGGAATGGAACCCCTTGCGGTTGTGGAACTCCTCTGGATTCAAAACAGGCGCCCGCAAAGCCACGTGCGTGCAGTCAATGGCGCCCTGCACCATGGGGAAGTCCGCTATTGCCGCGAAGCCCTCTGCGCGCTCCCGCTGCTTCTCCAGTGTCACAGGGAAGGAGATGTACTGCTGCCTCCTTTTAAATAGGGCATCTGTTACTTGACGGATGCAGCAATGCACCGCAAACTGCGATATGTTAGCGATGTCCCCAGTTGCGGCCTGGAAGGAGCCGCTCGCATAGAAATTCAGGGCAACAGTCATCTTGACAGCCACCGACAGAGAGGTCCTGCACCTTATCTGAGGCTGCAGATCTGGCTGAAGCAGGTGGCACAGCTCAGTCACCACCTCCTTTCTGAAGCGCAGCCTTCTAAGACACTGCTCCTCTGACATGTTCAAGTAAGAGAACTGCTGTCGGAAAACCCTGGCAGCGTAAGGTCTGGTGTGGCAACATCTGTTGGCCCTCCTCCGTCTGGCCATTCCTGCCCCTCTCTCCCTGCGTCTCTGTGCCCTTTCCAGATGGTTCAGCAGCAGGACGTTCCCCTCCAATGCAGCCCCCATAATAATAGCGCACAAGAAATTGTAAACGTTGTAAATGCTCAGCAGCAGCAAGGTGATGGTCAGAAGGCTGAAGTTCCTCTGGCCAGCACTGGCTCACTGGTGCAATGGCTCTCAGAGTGCAGCTCAGCAACTCTGTGAAAGTCTCGAGGAAGTTGTGCTCCCAAAATGGCTGCCGCTTTATACCAGTACAGTCCCCTTTAAAGAGCGCCCCCCTAGCCCGAGAGCAACTGGGGAACGTTCCAGGTAAGCAGTCCTTATTAACGCCAGGCGTAACGGAGGGGCGCTACACTGAATTTCCGGTCCGGGGCGCCCAAAAGGCGTTGCACACGGAAATGACGTCATGATCTACCTGCGCCTGCAAGCGGGTACTAAGGTTTAGTGCTGGCGCAAAATGCCCACTCAATATGGGAGGAGACGCTGGGTTCACTGCGCCCGGCTGAAAATTGGCTAACGCCCCACTTCTCGGCTTCTTTAGGCGCTAATTGGAGGCGCTGCCAACCAAATTTCTCCGGGAGAGAGAGACTCGGGGGGGGTGCGGGCGGGGCAGGGGGGGCGTTGTGTCGGTACCTTTCTACCGAGACACAATTAGAACTCAGAACCCAGAGATTCAAACATGAAGGCCTAGAAATTCGGTTTAGCCGCGTTTGGGGCGCTAGTCTTGGCGATGCGCAAAGTTTAGCGCCAGGCGCAATTTAGCGCCACCTAGCGCGATATTGGGTTGCAGCGCCCCTAAAGGTGATTGCGGTGCTAAATCAGGCGCTGCACACTACTCTTAAGGCACTAACCCGGCGGTGCAACCCAATTTCGCGGCGGTGGGACGCAGTGAAGGTGCTGTCAATAATCACTTTCCCTGAGACACACTGGCGCCGGCCAGCTCTTAAAGGGGCAGGTCAATTGGCATCACCTGACACACTCACTGCCTTGTAGGCCTTCAAAGCGGTGGGAGCCTACCTGTGGCGCACCAGCCTAGCAAGACATGGAAAGGGTGAGGCAGTGGGTGGAACGCCTCACTGATGGGGCATTGGATGCTTTGGTTGGCGCAGTGGAATCAAGGCCAAGGAAGATGGTCGGAATGTGATTTATGTTTTGGACAGTCTCCCGGGTGTGAGAGCCAGTTATGTGTAAGTGTATTAGTTTTGCTTTCTGTTGTCATAGCTTTCTCATGTTTGAAGGAACCACTTTTTGTGTAATGAAACACTTTCTTCATTTACAATGGCCATGCCTGCTATTTACATGCATCTTGCCCTTCACAGGCTTGGGGTTATCAGACCGGTTCCATTCCTGGTTTTGGAATGGCAGCAAGCATTCCGTGAGAGGGGCCTAGAAGCTACTTCTGATCAGCCTCTGACGCGCAGCCTGAGAAGAGCCGCTCGCGTAGAAGTTCAGGCCAGCAGGCATCTTGTCAGCCACCGACAGAGATGTCCTGCACCTTATCTGTGGCTGCAGATCTGGCTGAAGCAGCTGGCACAGCTCAGTCACCACCTCCTTTCTAAATCGCAGCCTTCTGACACACTGCTCCTCCAGCATGTTCATGTAGGAAAACTGCTGTCGGAAATCCCTGCCAGCGTAAGGCCTGCTGTGGCGACGTCTGTTGGCCCTCTTCCGTCTGGCCATGCCCGCCCCCCTCTCCCAGCGTCTCAGTGCCCTTTCCAGATGATTCAGCAGCAGGACGTTCCCCTCCAATGCAGCCCCCATAATAAGTGCCCACAGGAAGGTTCTCCGTTGTCAAGGCTCACCAACAGCAAGGTGATGGTCAGAAGGCTGAAGATCGTCTGCCTGCGCTGGCTCAGTGGTCAAATGGCTCTCAGTGTGTAGCTCAGCAACTCTTTGTAGCTCTCGAGGAAGTTGTGCTCCAAAAATGGCTGCCGCTTTTAAGCCACATCAGTCCCCTTTAAATAACGCTCCTCCAGCCCGAGAGCGACTTGGTAAGGTTCCAGGTAAGCTGTCACTATTAGCGCCACTGAATTTCCAGTCCGGGGCACCCAAAAGGCGTTGCACACTCAAATGATGTCATAATCAGCCTGCGCCCATGAGCGGCCGCTAAGATTTAGCGCCGGCGCTAAATGCATGCTCAATATGGGGCGAGGTGCTAGGTGCTCCGCGCCCGGCCGGAAATTGGCTAGCGCCCCACTTCTCGGTCTCTTTAAGCATTAATCAGTGGCGCAACCAACCGAATTTCTCCCCCGAAGTGCTTTATTCAGGAAGGAAAGGAAAGTTCTGGAGAGTTCCGAACAAGGAGAGCTAAACTTAACCAAGAGAACACCCAACCATTTATCTGCTGTGACAGCGCCACCACAGGTGGGAGGAGAACACACAATACATAACATATTCCTCCCCTCTTAAATGAAAGGTCCACATTATTCCTCAACAGGTAAGTTACTTTCAATGCACTCAACTAACCAAGGGTAGAGGTAGACTGCCTCAAACCTTGACTTTACCCTGGGGTTTATTCTGCCCCAGTCTTGTGGGTAAGTCACTAAGCCTACAGATCCAAGCGTCTTGGAGGCTGCCGCTCTCTGACAGGATACTGGCGGTCATCGCTGGCTTCCACAGCAGTAGGCATTGACACAGGCCTAGATAGAGAAGGTGCCTGTGTCAGTCGAAAGTCAGGAGTTTGCACAGGTGGAACAGTCTCTATGACTTCCTGTGTTGCAGAAGAGCACTGTGGCAAAGGATGCTGGTTTGCGGTATCATCCGAAAAAAGTTCAGGCCAACCAGCCGTTGGAGCCTCTGTGGCTGTCTCTGCTCCTAGCAACAGTTGATCTGTGTGTCTTCTCCAGACGATGTCCTCAGCAGTCTCAACCGTGTAAGACACAGGACCCGTCTGCGCGATCACCGTAGCAGGAACCCATTTCGGTCCAGTGTTGTAGCTTCGAGCTAGGACGTGCTCTCCAGGGTGAAACCGTCTCTCCTTGGCTCTTTTCTCTCTCTTTTCAACTTGAGCTTGTTGTTGACAATGGACAACCTGTTCTGCCCTTGGAGGTTTGAGTAAGTCAAAACTGGTCCGCAACTGCCTCTTCATCATGAGCGAAGCGGGGGAAGTTTTGGTTCTGGCATGCAGCTCGTTCCTGTAGGACAACAGAAAGCTGTTTAGACGTTGGTGGATTGAGCCCTGACCTTGCAATGCCTTCAAGGCGTGCTTCAAAGTTTGCACAAACCTTTCTGCCTGGCCGTTAGTAGAGGGATGATAGGGCGCAGACCTGATGTGTTGGACACCATTCACATGCAGGAAGGTTGCAAACTCCTGTGATACAAATTGTGGACCGTTGTCACTTACGAGTTGTTCCGGTGAGCCATAACGGCTGAACATCTCACCAAGTTTCTCAATTGTTTTCTCTGCCATGGTAGACCTCATCACAGCGACCTCCGGCCACTTGCTACAAGCGTCCACAACCACCATAAACATCTTCTCTTCGAAAGGACCGGCGAAGTCCACATGTACTCGCTGCCACACTTCTGCAGGCCAATCCCAGGGGTGTAGGGTTGCCAGCTGTGGAACATTCCGGACCCTTTGACATGGGGAACATGTTTTGGCTTTCTCCTCAATATTTCCATCAAGGTCTGGCCACCAGAAGTAGCTTCTTGCCATTTCCTTCATCCGAACCATCCCACTGTGGCCTGTATGAAGTTGTTGCAGTATAGGTTCCATCAGAGGTGGCGGAATGATGACACGGCGTCCCCAAAGAAGACAACCTGCCTGGACGGTGAGCTCATTTCTTTTTGAAACGTAAGGTTTCAAACTAGGAGAATCTCCTATAGCTCTCCCTCGAATGACATCGTCCATTACCTCAGACAGGACTGGATCGTTGCGGGTGTACCTTCGCACCTGAACTGCCATGACAGGTGCTCCCTCCACTTGTCTAAAGTAGAAGATGTCTATCTGACGAGGCTCTGGGGGAGTAACAGGCAAGGGTAGCCTCGAGAGACCGTCTGCGTTGCCGTGCAAGTCTGATTTGCGATATTTGATGTCGTTTGTGTGTCCTGACAACAGTAAAGCCCACCTTTGCATCCAGCTTGCAGCAAGAGATGGAATTCAGGAGTGAGGCCCGAAGATTGAAGTCAATGGACGGTGGTCCGTCAGGAGTGTGAACCTTCTCCCAAACAGGTACTGATGAAATTTTCGAATTCCAAAAACGATTCCCAAAGCCTCGCGCTCAATCTGTGCATAGTTACGCTCGGCCTTGTTCAAGGTGCATGATGCGAAGGCGATAGGTTTCTCTTCACCAGAAGGCATGATGTGGGACATGACTGCTCCCACACCATATGGTGACGCATCACATGCTAGCTGCATGGGTAGCTTTGGGTCGAAGTGTGTCAGGACCTCCGATTTCAGCAATGCTTTCTTTGCTTGGGCGAAAGCTTCGTTGCACAGTTCAGTCCATTTCCATGTTTTGTCTTGACATAGCAACTGATGTAACAGCTTCAGCAATGTTGCTAAGTCTGGAATAAACTTCCCATAGTAGTTAAGTAGCCCCAGAAATGAACATAACTGGCTCACATTCTGGGGTGCTGGGGCCTCCACGATCGCCTTGACCTTTGATGGTGCCTTATGCAGGCCAGTAGCGTCAATCACATGCCCCAGGTACTCAACTGAAGACTGAAAGAATTCACATTTGTCTTTAGGAACTCTGAGTCCGTACCCTTTCAGTCGTTGTAGTGTTGCACCCAAGTTCAGAAGATGATCCTCCTCATTTGTCCCAGTGACAAGGATGTCGTCCAGGTAGCACTGGGCTCCTGGCAGTCCACTTAAAATCTGATCCATTGCCCTTTGGAATAGAGCAGGGGCCGATGTAATTCCAAATGGAAGGCGGCAGTACCTGTATAGCCCCTTGTGTGTCACAATTGTCAGCAGCTCCTTTGATTTGTCATCGACATGCATTTGTAGATAAGCCTGGCATAAGTCTATTTTGCTGAACTTTTGCCCTCTGGCCAGGCCCGTAAAAAGATCATCAATGAGGGGAAGAAGGTACTGTTCCGCAGACAGCACCGGGTTAATATTCACTTTAAAATCCCCACAGATTCGAACAGATCCATCCTTTTTCAGGACAGGAACAATGGGTGTGGCCCATTTGCTCACGCTCACAGGCTCCAGGACTCCATTCTCGACTAAGGCCTCCAAGTTAGCCTCAACTTTTGGCCTAATTGCAGAGGGTACAGGTCGGGCTTTGTGAAACTTCGGCTTGCTGTCCGGTTTAATGTCCAGTCTCACGCAGATCTTTTTCATGCTCCCAAGTTCCCCATTGAAGAGTTCTGCATGCTTGTTTAACACTGCAGTCAGACCTGACTCCCCTTTTGACATCATGCGGACTGCAGGCCAGTCCAGCGTGATTTTCTCTAGCCATGCATGTCCCAGTAGCGATGGGTAATTTCCCTTTACCACATATAGTGGCAGTTTCGCAGTCTGTCCATTCAATTTAACTGTCACCTCAATGGCGCCTCTCATGGCCACAGGTTCACCGGTATACGTCTTTAGCACAATGTTTGTTGGCTGAAGGGTAAGATGCTTTAGCATTTTGTTGTAGACAGTGTCTGAAACAAGGGACAAAGCCGCGCCTGTGTCCACCTCCATCCGCACTGATTGTCCCTCCACCAGTGGTGACACCCAGTAGCCATTTGAACCACCTGCAACCGTCAGTATGTGCACCTCTTCCTCCTCAGAGGTGTCGCTCCCCTCTGTTTTGCTTGTTCCATCATACTGCACTGAATGAACGCTCTTTTTCCTCTCTTGTCCAAATACAGACATTTTGCTTTCATGCTTCCCAGCTCTGTCTGTTCTTCTTTTACCTCGACAGACGCGTTCAATGTGACCCTTTTTGCCACAATTTCGGCATTCCAGCTCCGTACACCAGCAGTCATTAGCGTGATGGCCCGTTTTCCCACAACGGTAACATGTGCCGTTCCGCGCACCTTTAGGCTCAGACGACACCTTGTGCACTCTCCCTGTTGAACTCAACTGGTGAGCCTCCTTTTCCGCCATCTCCATGGAGACACTAACTTCAATGGCCTTTTCAAGAGTAAGGTTGTCCTCAGTAAGAAGGCGCTTCTGTGTGGTTGTACTTTGCAGAGCACACACAAGTCTGTCTCTAATGGTATCATTCAGCACCTCCTTGAACTCGCAGTGTTCTGACAACCTTTTTAAAGCAGCAATAAACATCGTCACTGATTCCCCCTCCTCTTGATTCCGTTTGTGAAATCTAAATCTCTCAGCAATAACCAGGGGTTTTGGTGAAAAATGTGCTCCAAGAATTTCCACTAGTTGCTTATATGTTTTAGTTCCTGGCTTATCTGGCTGCACAAGGCTGCGAAGTAATTTGAATGTTTTCGGCCCCATTACACTCAAAAAGGTAGGCACGACCTTTTCGTTTGCCACCGCATTCACCAATACAAAATAGTCAAAACGTTCCATATAAGCGCTCCATTGCTCCACATTTTCATCAAAATCACTGATGTTTCCTAATATAGTAGCCATCTCACGTTTAAAATTAAAATTTCTGTTTACTCACTGCACCCGTAACGTTAATGCGATGCTGCAATCTCTGTTGGGAGTGTTTTGTAGTCGAAAACAAGAAAGTTCCCACAACGCAGATTCATCTGATCCTCGTCACCACTTTGTTGTGTCGGTACCTTTCTACCTAGACACAATTAGAACTCAGAACCCAGAGATTCAAACATGAAGTGCTTTTTTCAGGAAGGAAAGGAAAGTTCTGGAGAGTTCCAAACAAAGAGAGCTAAACTTAACCAAGAGAACACCCAACCAGTTATCTGCTGTGACAGCGCCACCACAGATGGGAGGAGAACACACAATACATAACAGGGGGGAGAGAGAGAGACGGGGAGAGAGAGAGAGAGAGACTGGGGAGAGAGAGAGAGAGATGGAGAGAGAGATGGGGAGAGAGAGAGAAAGTGAGACTGGGGCAGAGAGAGACTGGCGGAGAGAGAGACTGGAGAGAGAGAGAGACTGGGGTGAGAGAGAGGGAGAGAGACTGCGGGAGAGAGATACTAGGGGAGAAAAAGACTGGGGAGAGAGACTGGGGGGAGAGAGAGAGAGTCTCGGGGGGAGAGAGAGAGAGACTCAGGGGGGGCGAGACAGAGAGACTGGGGAGAGAGAGGGAGAGAGGCTGGGGAGAGAGAGAGAGAGACTGGGCGAGAAAGAGAGACGGGGAGAGCGAGAGACTGGGGGAGAGAGAGAGACAGAGAGAGAGAGAGATGGGGAAAGAGAGAGAAAGAGAGACTGGGGCAGAGTGAGACTGGCGGAGAGAGAGACAGGAGAGAGAGAGAGACTGGAGTGAGAGAGAGAGAGAGACTCGGGTGGGAGAGAGAGACTGGGGAGAGAGACTGGGGTGAGAGAGAGGGAGACAGACTGCGGGAGAGAGAGAGACAAGGGGAGAAAGAGATTGGGGGAGAGAGAGAGACTGGGGGAGAGGGAGAGACTGGAGAGAGAGAGGGAGAGAGGCTGGGGAGAGAGAGAGAGAGACTGGGTACTACTAACAATAACCAGCCCCAGGACAGTGACATCGTAGCACAGAGAATTCGACCCAACACAATTGTCACTAAGCAAAAGGAAAAATACCTGTCATATTGGGCAGAAACAACAAAAACCCAAAACAAACTCAATTGCTACTTGGCCCTAAACAGACAATACAACATGGCTGAATACCTGACCATGGTAAAGGATAGCAAACTTAGAAAAACCTTGACAAGGTACAGACTTAGTGAACATAGCCTGGCCATCAAAAAAGGCAGACACAGACAGACCCGGCTGCCAAGAGAGGACAGGATATGCACTCACTGCAGTCAGGGAGTGGTGGAGACAGAGATGCTCTTCCTCACAGCTTGTGGAAAATATCAGGGCATCAGGCAGAATTTCTACCAAAAATTCACACAAATATGCCCTGAAATCAGAAATTTGAATGACGACCAAAAACTCCCATACCTACTAGGGGAACAGAGAAACTGTGTAACCTTAGCGGCACACTATGTTACAGCTTGCCATAAACAGAGGGACAACCAGTAAACCTAAGAAAAGAGTATATACAAATTATACGAATGTATATTTATACACTCAGGGATGTATCTGTTTATACACTGTATGAATAGATCTGCGTTTATGTGTTCAACCATAAATGTTTTTCGATGCTTTGGCAACATAAGATGTACCTTATCATGCCAATAAAGCGATTTGAATTGAAAAAAAAATTGACTGGGCGAGAAAGAGAGACAGGGAGAGAGAGAGAGACTGGGGGAGAGAGAGAGAGAGACAGAGCGAGAGAGAGCGATGGGGAGAGAGAGAGAAAGAGAGACTGGGGAGAGAGAGTCTGGGGAGAGAGAGACGGGGGGAGAGAGAGAGAGAGACTGAGGAGAAAGGGAGAGAGAGACTGGGGAGAGAGAGAGAGAGACCGGGGAGAGAGAGGTGGGGAGAGAGAGACTGAGGAGAAGAGAGAGACTGGGGGAGAGATAGAGACTAGGGGAGTGAGAGAGAGGGAGATATTGGGGAGGGAGAGAGAGAGACTGGGGGAGAAGCGAGAGACAGAGAGACAGGGGGAGAGAGAGAGAGACTTGGGGGAGAGAGAGAGAGATTGGGGAAAGAGAGAGGGAGAGAGGGAGAGAGATGGGGGAGAGAGAGAGACTGGGGAGAGGGAGCCTAGGGGGAGAGAGAGAGAGAGGGTGTGAGGCTGGGGGGAGAGAGAGAGAGGTACTGGGGGAGAGAGAGTGGGAGAGAGACAGGGGGGAGAGTGAGAGAGAGAGACTGGGGGATAGAGACAGAGAGACTGGGGGAGAGAGAGCCTAGGGGGAGAGAGAGCCTAGGGGGAGAGAGAGAGAGTGAGTGAGACTGGAGGGAGAGAGAGAGACTGGGGGAGAGAGAGAGAGAGAGACGGGTGAGAGAGAGACGGGAGAGAGGCTGGGGTGGGAGAGAGGGAGAGAGACTAGGGGATAAAGAGACGGGGAGAGAGAGAGACTGGGGAGAGAAGAGAGACTCGGGGCGAGAGAGAGAGAGACTAAGGGGAGAGAGAGAGAGAGATGGGGAGAGAGAGAGAGAGAGACTGGGGGAGAGAGAGAGAGATGGAGAGAGAAAGAGAGATGGGGAGAGAGAGAGAAAGAGAGACTGGGGCAGAGAGAGACTGGCGGAGAGAGAGACGGGAGAGAGAGAGAGACTGGGGTGAGAGAGAGGGAGACTGGGCGAGAAAGAGAGACAGGGAGAGAGAGAGAGAGAGAGAGACAGGGGGAGAGAGAGAGAGACAGAGAGAGAGAGAGAGATGGGGAGAGAGAGAAAGAGAGAGTGGGAGAGAGAGACTGGGGAGAGAGAGAGAATGGGGAGAGAGAGACTGGGGAGAGAGAGAGAGACTGGGGAGAGAGAGATAGAGACTATGGGAGAGAGAGGCAGGGAGAGAGAGACTGAGGAGGAGAGAGAGACTGGGGGAGAGAAAGAGACTAGGGGAGAGAGAGACTGGGGAGAGAAAGAGACTGGGGGAGAGAGACTGTGGGGAGAGAGAGACTGGGAGTGAGAGAGAGAGATATTGGGGAGGGAGAGAGAGACTGGGGGAGGAGAGAGACAGAGAGACAGGGGGAGAGAGAGAGAGAGACTTGGGGGAGAGAGAGAGAGATTGGGAAAAAAGAGAGGGAGAGAGATGGGGGAGAGAGAGAGACTGGGGAGAGAGAGCCTAGTGGGGGAGAGAGAGAGAGGGAGTGAGACTGGGGGGAGAGAGAGAGAGAGAGGTACTGGGGGAGAGAGAGTGAGAGAGAGACTGGGGGGAGAGTGAGAGAGAGAGACTGGGGGAGAGAGACAGAGAGACTGGGGGAGAGTGAGACTAGGGGGAGAGAGAGACAGGGAGTGAGACTGGGGGGAGAGAGAGAGAGATATTGGGGGAGAGAGAGCGCGAGAGAGAGGCTGGGGGGAGAGTGAGAGAGGGAGAGATAGACTGGGGAAGAGAGAGCGAGAGAGATTGGGAAAGAGATAGAGAGACTGGAGGAGAGATGGACTGGGGGAGTGAGTCTGGGGGGAGAGAGAGAGAGACTGGGGAGAGAGAGAGACGGGTGAGAGAGACGGGAGAGAGGCTGGGGTGGGAGAGAGGGAGAGAGACTGCAGAAGAGAGAGAGACTAGGGGATAAAGAGACGGGGGAGAGAGAGATACTGGGGGGGGAGAGAGAGAGACTTGGGGGGAGAGAGAGAGACTCGGGGGAGAGAGAGATGGGGAGAGAGAGAGAGAGACTGGGGGGAGAGAGAGAGAGATGGAGAGAGAGAGAGATGGGGAGAGAGAGAGAAAGAGAGACTGGGGCAGAGAGAGACTGGCGGAGAGAGAGATGGGAGAGAGAGCGAGACTGGGGTGAGAGAGAGGGAGAGAGACTGCAGGAGAGAGAGAGACTAGGGGAGAAAGAGACTGGGGGAGAGAGAGAGAGAGACTGGGGTGAGAGAGAGAGCGACTCGGGGGGAGAGAGAGAGGCTGGGGAGAGAGAGGGAGAGAGGCTGGGGAGAGAGAGAGAGAGAGACTGTGCGAGAAATAGAGACGGGGAGAGTGAGAGAGACTCGGGGGGAGAGAGAGACTGGTGAAAGAGACTGGGGGAGTGAGAGAGGGGGAGAGACGGGGAGAGAGAGAGAAACTGGGGAGAGAGGGGGGAGAGAGAGAGACAGACTGCGGTAGAGAGAGAGACTGGGGCAGAGAGAGGGAGAGAGAGAGAGACTGGGGGGAGAGAGAGACTAGGGTGGAGAGAGAGACTGAGGGGGAGAGAGAGACTGTGGGAGTGAGAAAATGTGGGGAGAGAGAGAGTGGGGGGGAGAGAGAGACAGACTGGGATAGAAAGTGAGAGACTAGGGCAGAGAGAGGGAGAGAGAATGAGACTGGGGTGGGAGTGAGAGACTGGGGAGAGAGAGACTGAGGGAGAGACAGACTCGGGGGGAGAGAGAGAAAGACTAGGGGACAGAGAGAGAGAGACTGGGGGAGAGAGAGAGACTGAGGAGAGAGAGAGAGAAACTGTGGGCAAGAGAGAGAGACTGAGGAGAAAGAGAGACTGGGGGAGACAGAGAGTGGGTGAGAGAGAGACTCGGGGAGAGAGAGAGAGAAACTGGGGGAGAGAGAGTGACTGGGGGAGAGAGAGAGCAAGAGAGAGAGATTGGGAGATAGAGAGAGACTGGGGGAGAGAGAGAGAGACTGGGGAGTGAGAGTGTGACTGGGGGAGAGAGACTGGGGGGAAGAGAGAGAGACGGGGAGAGAGAGAGAGATTGGGAGAGAGAGAGACTGGGAGAGAGATAAACTGGGGGAGAGAGAGACTGGGGAGAGAGAGAGAGTGAGAGACTGGGGGAGAGAGAGAGACGGGGGAGAGAGAGAGAGACTGGGAGAGAGACAGAGCGAGACTGGGGATAGAGAGTGGGAGAAAGAGACTGGGGGAGAGAGAGAGAGAGACTCGGGGGGAGAGAGAGACTGGTGAAAGAGACTGGGGGAGTGAGAGAGGGAGAGAGACGGGGAGAGAGAGAGAAACTGGGGAGAGAGAGAGAGAGAGTGGGTGGAGAGAGAGAGACAGACGGGGTAGCGAGAGAGACTGGGGCAGAGAGAGGGAGAGAGAGAGAGACTAGGGGGGAGAGAGAGACTGAGGGGGAGAGAGACTGCGGGAGTGAGAAAATGTGGGGAGAGCGAGAGAGTAGGGGGGAGAGAGAGACAGACTGGGGTAGAGAGTGAGAGACTGGGGCAGAGAGAGGGAGAGAGAGGGAGTGGGGTGGGAGAGAGAGACTGGGGGAGAGACTGAGGGAGAGACAGACTCGGGGGGGGAAGAGAGAAAGACTAGGGGAGAGAGAGGGAGAGGCTGGGGGAGAGAGCGAGAGACTGGGGAGAGAGAGAGAGAAACTGGGGGGCGAGAGAGAGAGACTGGGGAGAAAGAGAGAGACTGGGGGAGACAGAGAGTGGGTGAGAGAGAGACTCAGGGGAGAGAGAGAGACCAGGGGGAGAGAGAGAGATAGAGAGACGGGGGAGAGAGAGAGAGAGAGAGACTGGGGAGAGAGACTGGGGAAGAAAGAGAGTCAGAGAGAGACGCAGGAGAGAGAGAGATTGGGAGAGAGAGAGAGTCTGGGGGAGTGAGAGAGTGAAACTGGGGGAGAGAGAGTGACTGGGGGACAGAGACTGGGGGAGAGAGAGACAGGGAGAGAGAGAGAGATTGGGAGAGAGAGAGAGACTAGGGGAGTGAGAGAGTGAAACTGGGGGAGAGAGAGTGACTGGGGGACAGAGACTGGGGGAGAGAGAGACAGGGAGAGAGAGAGAGATTGGGAGAGAGAGAGAGACTGGGACAGAGAGAAACTGAGGGAGAGAGAGAGACTGGGGAGAGAGAGAGGGAGAGAGACTGGGGGAGACAGAGAGACGGGGAGAGAGAGATAGCATGGTGGGTGAGAGAGAGGGGAAAAGAGATTGGGGGAGAGAGAGAGAGTGAGAAACTGGGGGGAGAGAGAAAGAGACTGGGGAGAGTGACTGTGGGAGAGAGAGAGACAGGGGGAGAGAGAGAGAGAGAGACAGACTGGGGAGAGAGAGAGACTGGGGCAGAGAGAGGGACCAAAACCCATTAGACCACCCAAAAATTGAAAAAGAGCTATTTGAAAAATTCAAGGACCTGCAACCAAGAAAAGCTTGCGGTGCAGATGGCATCCTAAACGAGATGATTAAACACACTGACGATAAAATGAAACTGGCTATCCTAAAACTCTTCAAGTTGGCTATGAGTGTCGGTTACTTCCCTGATATCTGGAACAAAGGACTCATAACACCCATATACAAAAGTGGAGACAAAGTTGACCCAAATAACTATCGAGGCATCTGTGTGAACAGTAACCTGGGGAAGATATTCTGTAGTATCATAAACCAAAGACTTATAAATTTCCTTGAGGAGCACAATGTCTTGAGTAAAAGCCAAATTGGATTCTTACCAAATTATAGAACATCGGACTATATTTTCACCCTACACACGCTAATTGACAAACATGTTCACCAAAACAAAAGCAACATTTTTGCCTGCTTTATAGATTTCCAGAAGGCTTTCGATTCTATTTGGCACGACGGTCTATTCTTAAAACTTATTGAAAGTGGGGTAGGGGGAAAAACATATGATGTAATTAAATCAATGTATACAAACAATAAATGTGCAGTTAAAATTGGAGACAAACAAACAAAATATTTCTCACAGGGGCGTGGAGTGGCGCTGGGCTCGCCTATCTCACTGACACTCTTTAATATTTACATAAATGAATTGGCAAAACTACTTGAACAATCTACAGCACCTGGCCTCGCCCTATATGACTCCAAGGTTAAATGCCTCCTCTATGCAGATGACCTGGTTCTGCTCTCACCAACTGAGGAGGGTCTACAGCGGAACCTGGATCTGCTAGAGTCGTTCTTTCAGACCTGGGCCCTGACAATAAACCCCAAAAAAACAAAGTTCTTGTGTTCCAGCAAAGATCCAGACATCAGGGACCCAGAATAAACTTCACACTAGGAGCAACTAAAATAAAACAAATTACAAATTACACATACCTAGGTCTAAAAATCAGTTCTACGGGAAACTTTAATTTAGCTGTGAATGAACTGAAAGAGAAAGCAAGAAGGGCTTTCTATGCCATTAAGAAGTCAATTAGCATCTTACTTGAACATATTAGCATCGAGAGGGAGGAGGTGCTAGCGGTTCTGGCAGGCCAAAAAGTGGATAAATCCCCAGGCCCGGACGAGATGTATCCCAGGCTGCTGTGGGAGGCAAAGGAGGAGATTGCAGGGGCTCTGACACAAATTTTCAGAACCTCTCTGGCCACAGGGGATGTACCAGAGGACTGGAGAACAGCTAATGTAGTACCACTATACAAGAAGGGTAGCAGGGATAAACCAGGGAATTACAGGCCAGTGAGCCTAACATCTGTGGTAGGGAAATTATTGGAAAAAATTCTGAGGGACAAAATTAATCTCCACTTGGAGAGGCAAGGATTAATCGGGGATAGTCAGCATGGCTTTGTCAAGGGTAAATCATGTCTGACAAATCTGATTGAATTTTTCGAGGGGGTGACTAGCGGGGTGGATGAGGGAAATGCTGTGGATGTGGTTTACATGGACTTCAGTAAAGCTTTTGACAAAGTCCCGCATAGGAGACTGGTCAAGAAGGTAAGAGCCCATGGGATCCAGGGTGCCTTGGCGCGTTGGATCCTAAACTGGCTGAGTGGCAGGAGGCAGAGGGTGATGGTCGAAGGATGCTTTTGTGACTGGAAGCCTGTGTCCAGTGGGGTACCTCAGGGATCGGTGCTGGGTCCCTTGTTGTTTGTGATCTACATAAATGATTTGGATGAGAATGTAAAAGGTATGATCAGTAAGTTCGCAGATGACACGAAAATTGGTGGGGTGGTAAATTGCGAGGAGGAAAGCCTCAGGCTACAGGACGATATAAACGGGTTGGTCAGATGGGCGGAAAAGTGGCAAATGGAATTTAACCCTGAAAAGTGCGAGGTGATGCATTTTGGACGGACAAATAAGGCAAGGGAATACACAATGAGTGGTAGGACCCTAGGAAGTACAGAGGGTCAGAGGGACCTTGGTGTACATGTACATAGATCTCTGAAGGCAGCGGAACAGGTAGATAAGGTGGTTAAAAAGGCATATGGGATACTTGCCTTCATTAGCCGAGGCATAGAATATAAGAGCAGGGAGGTTATGATGGAGCTGTACAAAATGCTGGTGAGGCCACAGCTGGAGTACTGTGTGCAGTTCTGGTCGCCTCACTATAGGAAGGATGTGATTGCTTTGGAGAGGGTGCAGAGAAGATTCACCAGGATGTTACCTGGGATGGAGCGCCTCAGCTATGAAGAAAGACTAAACAGGCTGGGGTTGTTTTCCTTGGAGCAAAGAAGGCTGAGGGGGGACCTGATTGAGGTGTACAAAATGATGAGGGGCATAGATAGGGTAGATAAAGAGGAACTTTTCCCCTTAGTAGGGGGGTCAATAACAAGGGGGCATAGATTCAGGGTAAGGGGCAGGAGATTTAGAGGGGATTTGAGGAGGAACTTTTTCACCCAGAGGGTGGTTGGAATCTGGAACTCACTGCCTGAAAGGGTGGTAGAGGCAGGAACCCTCACAACATTCAAGAAGCATTTGGATGAGCACTTGAAATGCCATTGCATACAAGGCTATGGACCAAATGCTGGAAAATGGGATTAAACAGGACAGGGGTGGATGGGCGGCGCGGACACGATGGGCCGAAGGGCCTCTTTCTGTGCTGTAAAACTCTATGACTCTATGACTCTATGACTCAATCCAAATGGAAATTCCAATTGTCATTTGGCTCAAAATTTTAAAATCAGTAATTGAACCAATTGCACTCTATGGCAGTGAGATGTGGGGTCCGCTAACACAACAAGAATACACAAAATGGGACAAACACCCAATTGAGATCCTGCATGCAGAATTCTGTAAAAGTATCCTCTGGACTCAGAGGAAAACCACAAACAATGCATGCAGGGCAGAACTAGGCCAATATCCACTACTATTTAATATCCAAAAATGAGCCATCAAATTTTGGAAACACCTAAAAATGAGCAACCCCCACTGCTATCATTACGAAGCCTTGAAATGCCAAGAGATGATCATAGAGAAGAGTCCCCTCAGTCAACTAGTCCTGGGACTCAGCGAAGTAACTACCAACACTACTAATAATAACCAGCCCCAGGACAGTGACATCCTAGCACGGAGAATTTGACCCAACACAATTATCACTAAACAAAAGGAAAAATATTTGACCTATTGGACAGAAACGACAAAAACCCAAAACAAACTCGATTGCTATTTGGCCCTAAACAGACAATACACCATGGCTGAATACCTGACCATGGTAAAGGATAGCAAACTGAGAAAAGCCTTGACAATGTACAGACTTGGTGAACATAGCCTGGCCATCGAAAAAGGCAGACACAGGCAGACCTGGCTGCCAAGAGAGGACAGGATATGCTCTCACTGCAGTCAGGGAGTGGTGGAGAGAGAGATGCACTTCCTCACAACTTACGGAAACTATCAGGACATAAGGGAGAATTTCTACCCAACATTCACAAAAATATGCCCTGAATTCAAAAATTTGAATGACCTCCAAAAATTCCCATATCTATTGGGGGAACCGAGAAAATGTGTAACTATAACGGCAAACTATGTTACAGCTTGCCACAAGCAGAGTGACAACCAGTGACCATTGAATCTAAGAAAAGATTATATGTATATTATATGAGTGTATATTTATGTATACATGGGTATATTTGTCTATACACTGTATGTCTAGATCTGCGTTTATGTGTTCAATTATACAGGAAACTTTCGTTTAACCAGAGGTTAAAAGTCCAGAAAGCTCTATCTACTGGCAAAATTCAGGAGCCGTTTTCTATAAGTTTTTTACTTCTCGTTGCTTTTTTTCCCCAGTCAGGCTCTGCAAGGTCTGTAGCTAAGAAACAGCTTCAGCTAGAGACGCTTGCAGCTGCGGCCGACTGTTTTGAAGCTGTTGCTAAGCAACAGGGTTTGTTGATTCACACGGAGCTGAAAAGCTCTGTATGTTTTAACATTGCCGCTGGTTTATATGGCAGTTTTGATCTAACGGCACCAGCTCGGTCCCGTCAGTGCCGGATGCCAGAAAGTTTGCTGTATATGTTCTTTTTCTGTGCTTTGGCAACATAAGATGTATCTTGTCATGCCAATAAAGCAATTTGAATTTAATTGAATTGAATTGAGTTAGACTGGGGAGTACAGAGAGAGAGTGGGGGAGAGAGAGAGAGACTGGGGGAGAGAGAGAGATACTGGGGGAGAGAGAGAGAGACTGGGAGAGAGAGAGAGACCGGGGAGAGAGAGAGTCTGGGGGAGAGAGAGAGAGACTGGGGAGAGAGGGAGACTGGGGAGAGAGAGAGGGAGACTGGGGGAGAGAGAGAAACTGGGGGAGAGAGAGGGAGAGAGAGAGACTGAGGGAGAGAGAGACTCGGGGGAGAGAGAGAGAGAGAGACTGGGGGAGAGAGAGAGAGAGAGACTGGGGGAGAGAGAGAGAAAGACTGGGGGAGAGAGTGGGGGATAGAGAGACTCGTGGGGGAGAGAGAGAGTGAGAGAGACCAGGGGGGGAGAGAGAGTGACTGGGGGAGAGAGTCTGGGGGAGAGAGAGAGACGGGGAGAGAGAGAGAGAGACAGATTGGGAGTGAGAGAGAGACTGGGGAGAGAAAGAGAGTGACTGGGGGGAGAGAGTGAGAATGGGGAGAGAGAGAGGGAGAGAGACTGGGGGAGAGAAAAAGACTGGGGGAGAGAGAGAGAGAATGGGGGGTGAGAGAAAGAGGGAGAGAGAATGGGGGTGAGAGAGAGAGTGAGAGAGAAACTGGGGGACAGAGAAAGAGTGGGGAGAGAGAAAGTGGGAGAGAGACAGACTGGGGAGAGAGAGACACTGGGGCAGAGAGAGGGAGAGAGAGAGAGAATGTGGGGGGAGATGGAGACTGTGGGGGGAGAGAGAGACTGAGGGGGAGAGAGAGACTCGGGGGAGAGAGATAGACGTGGGAGAGAGAGATTGGGAGAGAGAGAGATAGACTGGGGGAGTGAGAGAGAGAAACTGGGGGAGAGAGAGTGACTGGGGGAGAGAGACTGGGAGAGAGAGAGAGAGAGAGAGAGACAGGGAGAGAGAGAGAGATTGGGAGAGAGAGACAACAAAATGACAAAATGACAAAACGACAAAAACCCAAAACAAACTCGATTGCTATTTGGCCCTAAACAGACAATACACCATGGCTGAATACCTGACCATGGTAAAAGATAGCAAACTGAGAAAAACCCTGACAATGTACAGACTTAGTGAGCATAGCCTGGCCATCGAAAAAGGCAGACACAGGCAGACCTGGCTGCCCAGAGAGGACAGGATATGCTCTCATTGCAGTCAGGGAGTGGTGGAGACAGAGATGCACTTCCTCACAACTTGTGGAAACTATCAGGACATAAGAGGGAATTTCTACCCAAAATTCATAAAAATGTGCCCTGAATTCAAAAATTTGAATGACCACCAAAAACTTCCATATCTATCAGGGGAACGGAGAAAATGCGTAACATTAGCGGCAAACTATGTCACAGCTTGCCATAAGCAGAGGGACAACCAGTGACCAGTAAATCTAAGAAAAGATTATATGCATAATATGTGTGTATATTTATGTATACATGTGTATAATTGTCTATACACTGTATGTCTAGATCTGCGCTTACATGTTCAATCATACATGTTTTTCTGTGCTTTGGCAACATAAGATGTATCGTGTCATGCCAATAAAGCACATTGAATTGAATTGAATTGAATTGAATTGAGAGACTGGGGGAGAGAGAGAGTCTGGTGGGAGAGAGAGAGATAGACAGATTGGAAGTGAGAGAAACTGGGGGAGAGAGAGGGAGAGAGAGAGACTGAGGGAGAGAGAGACTCGGGGGAGAGAGAAAGACTGGGGGAGAGAGAAAAAGTGGGGAGAGAGAGAGAGTGGAGGGAGAGAGAGACAGACTGGGATAGAAAGTGAAAAACAGAACCTCAAGGGTAATAATCTCTGGATTATTACCTGAGCCACAAGCGAATTTGGCTAGGACAAATATAATAAGAGAGTTAAATGCGTGGCTCAAAGACTGGTGTGGGAGAAATGGGTTTTGCTTCCTGGGACACTGGCACCAGTACTGGGGCAGGAGAGAGCTGTTCCGTTGGGATGGGCTTCACTTGGCCAGTGCTGGGACTAGAGTCCTGGCGGATCATATAACTAGGGCTGTAGAGAGGGCTTTAAACTAACTAGTGGGGGGGAGGTTCCTTGAGAGCAAATAATAAAAATGACAACAGAGAAGGTCATAGACTTAGGTAGCAGTGGGCAAATTAAAAACCAGAGCGTGTCAGGAAGGGGCAGAAGGTATGGAGTAAAAGGTAAAGTAATAAAAAGGGCAAAAGCAGGAACTAAGTGTCACAAAACACATTTGAAAGTTCTCTATCTGAATGCACGTAGCATTCGTAACAAAATAGACGAGTTAATGGCACAAATAGTAACATATGGGTATGATCTTGTGGCCATTACAGAAACATGGCTGCAGGGTGACAATGCCTGGGAATTAAACATACCAGGTTATTTAACGATCAGGAAGGACAGGCAGGAAGGAAGGGGAGGTGGGGTGGCTATGTTAATAAAGGAAGGAATCACTGTAATACAGAGAAATGATATTGGGTCAAAAGATCAGGATAATGAAACAATTTGGGTGGAGATAAGGAATAATAAGGGGAAAAAAACACTAGTGGGCGTAGTCTATAGGCCTCCGAACAGTTGCAACTCGGTTGGACCGACCAGGGGGCAAGCAACCTTAGATCTGGTCCTGTGTAACGAGACAGGATTAATTAAAAATGTCCTAGTAAAGGATCCCCTTGGAATGAGTGACCATAACATGGTTGAATTCCATATTCAATTAGAGGGTGAGGAGGTTGAATCTCAAACAAGCGTGCTAAGCTTGAATAAAGGAGACTATGAAGGAATGAGAGCGGAATTGAGTAAAGTGGATTGGGAAAATAGATTAAAGGGTAAGACGATACATGATCAGTGGTGTACATTTAAGGAGTTATTTAACAACTTCCAAAAAAAATATTCCACTGAGAAGAAAAGGGTGTAAAAGAAAAGACAGCCATCCGTGGCTAAGTAAAGAAATTAAGGATAGTATTCAACTGAAAACAAGGGAATATAAGATAGCCAAATCTAGTGGGAGGATAGAGGATTGGGAAAACTTTAAAAGACAGCAAAAAATAACAAAAAGATTGATTAAGAAAGGGAAGATAGATTATGAAAGTAAATTAGCAAAAAATATAAAAACAGTTATATAAAAAGAAAAACGGTGGCAGAAGTAAATGTTGGTCCCTTAGAGGATGAGACCGGGAAATTAATGGTGGGAGATATGGAGATGGCAAAAACACTGAATGAATATTTTGTATCAGTCTTTACAGTAGAGGACACTAAGGCCTAGAAATTCAGTTGGTTGCGCCAGCCGTTAGCGCCTTAGGAGGAGTAGATGTCGGGCGCTAGGCGGCTAGCGCCCGGGCGCAGCGCGATCTGCGCCTCGCCCCAACTTCACTAGAGATTTAGCGGCGGCGCAAAGTCTTTGCGCGCGCGCAGCTGAGCGCGCGCAGATCATGACGTCATTTCCTCGTGCAACGCCCCTTGTGCGCCCCCAACCGGAACTTCGGTGGCAACGCGCCATTGTGCGCCTGGCGCCCCTAGCGACTGTTAGAGCGGAATGGTGCTCAGCCGATGCGGGGCGCGGGGGCGCAAATTAAAGGGCACTCCTCCTGCACTATAAAAGGCTGCCATTTCGCAGCACTCCTTCTTGAGAAACGGATCTTTGGAGAGAGACCAAGGTTGATAGCTTTCTGCTTTGGCCCAACACTCGGACAGGTACTTCTGGCTTCAGGCCACAGCTTTCCACTAGTCTTTGCCTTCATTGACATCTCATTGTTTGCCAGCATATTATGGGGGCTGCAATGGGTGTCAACGCTGGCTTTCTCAATTACATCCAAAGGGCTCACAGACGCCGTGAGAGAGTGGCAGCCCTGGCTAGATGGAGAGGGGGCAACAGGTGTCGGCAAAGGAGGCCTTACCCACCCAGGGTATACCGCCAGCAGTTCTCCAATCTCAACATGTCTGAGGAGCAGTGTGTTCGGAGGCTGCGATTCAGAAGGGACGTGGTCACAGAGATCTGCCAGCTGCTTGGCGGTGATCTGCAGCCACAGCTGAGGAGCAGGACGTCTCTGTCGGTGGCAGTGAAGGTGACGGTGGCTCTCAACTTCTATGCCACCGGCTCCTTCCAATCCGCTGCTGGGGACATTGCCAACATCTCCCAGTTCGCCGTGCATTGCTGCATCCGCCAGGTCACCAATGCCCTTTTCAAAAGGAGACGTCAGTTCATCTCCTTCTCCATGGCCCTTACCAAGCAGCAACAGTGTGCAATGGGCTTTGCAGCATTCGCGGGCTTCCCCATGGTGCAGGGCGCCATTGACTGCACGCATGTGGCTTTGCGGGCACCTCTGGAGAATGTCGAGGATTACCGCAACCGGAAGGGCTACCATTCGCTGAACGTCCAGCTGGTGTGTGACCACAGACAGCTCATCCGAGCTGTCAATGCCCGCTTTCCAGGCAGCAGCCACGATGCCTTCATCCTGCGCCAGACTTCTGTGGCAGACATGTTCCAGGCCCAGCCTCACCCACGAGGATGGCTTATCGGGGACAAAGGCTATCCTTTGTGTACCTGGCTGATGACCCCGCTCCGTGCGCCCAGCACCCCTGCTGAAGAGGGATACAACAAGAGCCATCAAGCGACCAGGAACATCATCGAACAAACAATCGGCGTCCTGAAGCAACGGTTCCGCTGTCTGGATCGTTCCGGTGGAGCCCTACAATATTCGCCGGAGCGAGTCTCCCATTTCGTGGTCGTTTGCTGCATACTGCACAACCTGGCTATCCGCAGGACTCAGGCACTGCCACCAGAGATTGGAGGACCACCTCAGGAGGAGGAGGAGGAGGAGGAGGAGGAGGACCAGCACAGGAGGGAGGCACAAAGTGCAAGGGCCGCCCGTCGCCGGCTTATTGAACGTCGGTTCTAGGCCCCCTCTCAGGGAATGGCTTGTGCCAATGTCAGCAGATGAATGTAGCTGCTCCACAAGCCCTCAGCCGAGCAGGGCAACCAGGACTTAACCAAAAAACCATGCACACTGCAATTTAACAACAATAATTTATTGAAAACCTCTGCCCTTCCCACATTACATGCTCATGTGGAGAAGGCCCCTCCAAAAACACAAAACTGCCAGTCTCGGCCTTACAAAAAGAAAGAAAGACACCAGTCTCGGCCTTACAAAAACACAACAGGCATTTGTGCAGACCTTCTACTTTTTGCCCTGCAAAGGCGATGCCTTTCGCATCCTTACCTGGCCCCTGCCCGCCCTGCAGCTCCTCCTCAATGGGAGCCCAGTGGCTGCAGCAAGGCTGGGGGAAGGCTGCTGAGGGGCAGATGGCGTGACGGCAGATGCCCTTGGGGGTCGGCCTGCACCAGCTCTGGCCTTGGAGTGGCCGGCTGCTGACTGCTCCAACTCTGGCTGGGCGGCAGCAGTCTGTCCAGCGGCTCGTGGCAGCTGCAATGGCGGAGTGGCAGTGTTGGCTGCAGGAATGGTGCCAACCTGGCAGATCGCAGGTGCTCGCTGGTCGCCTGATACAGTGGCACTCGCACGGGCCAGCACTGCAGCATGCGCAGCAAACAGCTGAAGGACAGACTGCTGGGCTGCTGCTGCGCGGCGGGTGCCCTGGCGATGCCTGGCTGATCCAGCGAGGGTGGCAGCAGTTAGTGCCCGTGTGGCCCTGGTCTGTGTCCGCATGACACCAGCCAGTGAATGGACGGCACGACTGAGCACTTGGCTAGAAGCCGACTGTGCTGCCGCGAAGTCCTGCAGACTCCTGGCCTGTGCTGCACTGAATTGTTGCAGACTCCTGGCCTGTGCTGCACTGAATTGTTGCAGACTCCTGGCCTGTGCTGCTCCGAATTGTTGCACACTTCTTGACAGAGACTCTATGGAGTCAGGCATCCTTGCCACTGCAGCCATGAGCTCAGTGTGCCTGCGCTCAGCCTGGACGGCCATTTCCTCTAGGAGGCGCACCTCCTCTGCGCTGACCGTCGCAGGACTGGAGGCCGCACTCACCCTCTGGGGAGAAATCCGCCGAGCTTCCCCACCCCTCCCGCGCTGCTGCAGGCCGCTGGGCCCCGGAGCTTCACTCTCCTCCGACCCTTCCCCCCGGCTCCCCTCCAGGGAAGACGTGTCCCCTACATCGCCATGGGCTGGCACGGCTGAGGGTGGCACTGATGGGCCGGCTTCCTCTTCCTCCTCCTCGTCTTCCGAAGGGCTGACAGTGGCAGCTTGAGGGCCCGCCTCCTCACCTGGCGATTCACCATCTGAAAGCAGGAAGGCACAAGAGTAGCTTTAGAGTGAGGACAGGGCGGCAGCGAGGGAGGCATGAGTGGTGCCATTCACCGCATTGGTCGGACAGTGGCAAAGGATGCTGATCTGATGCGCAAGTGGAACGAGAGAGGTCCAAAAGGTGATGCCCTTACCATTGGTGCCCAGAACAGGGTCGGCATCTCCACTGGTGACGGGGCCAATCAGCCGGCCTGCCATAATGCGCTCCACACGCTGGTCGAGGTCAGAGAGCTCTTTGAGGTCAGGACGGCCTCCCCCGGCCTCATTTCGGTTGCGCCGGTTGTGCGCCACCTTGGCCTGCAAGAGAAAGGACGGCCTCTAAGTACAGTGTGAAGCCCTGATCTTGTCTGCACTGCCTCCCATGGTCGAATAGCTTGTACAGTGTGTAGCCCTGATCTTGTCTGCAATGCCTCCCATGGTCGAAGAGCTTGTACAGTATGTAGCCCTGATCTTGTCTGCAATGCCTCCCATGGTCGAAGAGCTTGTACAGTGTGTAAAGTGCTGAATGTGCAAGTGATTTTCATGCCAGTCCCATAACTGCTGGATGAGTGCTGGCCATTAGGGCTTTCAGGTCCCTTTGCCCATAAAGTGAGGTGCACATGCAAGGATGAGGAGGACACTGGAAAGGGTACTCACCCTGACAACCCGAGTGAGGTCGTTGAACTTCTTCCGGCATTGCACAGGAGTCCTGGCAACCACGCTATTGGAAGACACCCTGTTGGAGACCTCCCTCCAGGCTTTCCGGTAGGCACTGGGCAGCGGCCTCTTGCCACCTTCTGGAAACAGAACATGGCGCCTGCGCTCCACTCCGCCAACCAGCAGCCTCAGGTCACCGTCGCTGAAGCGCTGCACTCTCTCCCTGGCCTTCTCCATAGCCTTGGGCGTTGTGCAGGTGAAGCTGAGGTGGTCAGGCCTAGGTTGAGGGCTGCAGTGTGCAGGGCGTGGCAGGCAAACAAATCCACCCTCCCCCTTTAAGAGCTGACCGGTGCCAGAGTGTCTGCCGTCAATCAAGAACTCGCTGCACCGGCGCTGCGCCCGGCTTCGGGTCTATCGCTCAGCACCGCCGGCTTAGCGCCTAAAGATAGTCATGCATCGCCTGTTTTAGCGCAGCAGCAACCTCTTGGGGCGATGCGACTGAATATCGGCGAAGGGGGCTCGACTTTAGCGGCCGCCCGACTTTAGCGCCCCAAAAGTGGCTATACTGAATTTCTAGGCCTAAGAATATCCCAACACTGGACAAGCAGGGGGCTATAGGGGGGGAGGAGATAAACATGATCAAAATCACTAAGGAAGTGGTACTCGGTAAAATAATGGGACTCAAGGTGGATAAATCACCTGGACCAGATGGCTTACATCCTAGGGTCTTGAGGGAAGTGGCGGTAGGGATTGTGGATGCATTGGTAATAATTTTCCAAAACTCCCTGGACTCAGCAAAGGTCCCGGCAGACTGGAAAACTGCTAATGTAACACCCTTATTTAAAAAGGGCAGTAGACAGAAGGCTGGAAACTATAGACCGGTTAGCCTAACATCTGTGGTAGGTAAAATTTTGGGGTCCATTATTAAGGAGACAGTAACAGGACATTTGGATAATCATAATTTAATAGGACAAAGTCAGCATGGTTTTATGAAGGGGAAGTCATGTTTGACAAATTTGCTGGAGTTCTTTGAGGAAGTAACATATAGGGTGGATAAAGGTGAACCAGTGGACGTAGTGTATTTAGACTTCCAAAAGGCATTTGACAAGGTGCCACACAAAAGATTATTGCTTAAGATAAAAAATCACGGGATTGGGGGTAATATTCTGGCATGGATAGAGGATTGGCTATCTAATAGAAGGCAGAGAGTTGGGATAAATGGTTCATTCTCAGACTGGCAATCAGTAACTAGTGGTGTTCCACAGGGGTCAGTGCTGGGTCCCCAAATCTTTACAATCTATATTAACGATTTGGAGGAGGGGACCGAGTGTAACATATCAAAGTTTGCAGATGATACTAAGATGGGAGGGAAAGTAGTGAGTGAGGAGGACATAAAAAACCTGCAAAGGGACATAGACAGGCTAAGTAAGTGGGCAGAGATTTGGCAGATGGAATACAATACTGGAAAGTGTGAGGTTATGCACTTTGGCAGGAAAAATCGTAGAGCAAGTTATTATCTTAATGGCAAGAAACTGGAAAGTACTGAAGTACAAAGGGATCTGGGGGTCCTGGTGCACGAAACTCAAAAGGTTAGTATGCAGGTGCAGCAAGTGATTAAGAAGGCCAATGGAATGTTGGCTTTCATTGCTAGGGGGATAGAATATAAAAATAGGGAGGTATTGCTTCAGTTGTACAAGGTACTGGTGAGACCGCACCTGGAATACTGCGTACAGTTTTGGTGTCCATACTTAAGAAAGGACATACTTGCTCTCGAGTCAGTACAAAGAAGGTTCACTCGGTTAATCCCGGGGATGAGGGGATGGACATATGAGGAGAGGTTGAGTAGATTGGGACTCTACTCATTGGAGTTCAGAAGAATGAGAGGCGATCTTATTGAAACATATAAGATTGTGAAGGGGTTGGATCGGGTGGATGCGGGATGTTCCCGATGATGGGTGAAACTAGAACTAGGGGGCATAGTCTTAGAATAAGGGTCTGCTCTTTCAAAACTGAGATGAGGAGGAACTACTTCACTCAGAGGGTAGTAGGTCCATGGAATATGCTGCCCCAAAAAGCTGTAGAAGCTACATCATTACATAAATTTAAAACAGAAATGGACAGTTTCCTAGAAGTAAAGGGAATTAAGGGTTACGGGGAGCAGACAGGAATTTGGACATGAGTCCAGGTTCGGATCGGTCATGGCCCTGTGGGTAGCGGAGCGGGCCCAGGGGCCGTGTAGCCTGATCCTGCTCCTATTTCGTGTGTCTAATTCTGTTAGATTCAGGAGATGATTCTGTGATGGTGGATTGGCAGTTAGGATCAGATCAGCCATGGTCTTATTGAATGGCGGAGCAGGCTCGAGGGGCCAATTGGCCTACTCCTGCTCCTATTTCTTATGTTCTTATGTTCTTATTATAATAGTATATACGGTAGCGATGGGGACATTATAATAGGATGTATGATATCGATGGGGACATTATAATGGGAGATACGGTATCGATGGGGACATTATACTGGGATATACAGTATTGATGGGGACCTTATAATGGGATATACGGTATCGATGGGGAAAATATAATGGGATTTAGGGTATCGATTGCGACATTATAGTGGGATATACGGTATCGATGGGGACATTATAATGGGATATGCGGTATCGACGGAGACAAAGTAGTGGTATATACAGTATCGATGGGGCATTATAATGGGATATACGGTATCGATGGGTTAATTATAATGGGATATACGGTATCGATGGGGACATTATAATGGGATATATGATATCGATTGGGAAATTAGTTTAGGATATACGGTATCGATGGGGACATTATAATGAGATATACGGTATCTATGTGGACATTATAATGATATACATTATTGATGGGGACATTATAATGGGATATATGGTATAGATTGTGACATTATAATTGTATATACGATATCGATGGGGAAATTATAATTGGCAATATGATCTCGATGGGGAAATTATAATCGGATATACGGTATTGATGGGGACATTGTAATGGGATATACAGTGTCGATGTGAACATTATAGGGATATATGTTGTTGATGGGGAAATTATAATAGGATATACGGTGTCGATGGGGACATTATAAAGGGATTTATGGTATCGATGGGGACATTATAATGGGATATATGGTATCGATGGTGATATTATAATGAGATATACGGTATCGATGGGGACATTATAATGGAATATACGGTATCGATGGAGACATTATATTGGGCTATGCAATATCGATGGGGACATTATAATGGGATATACGGTATCGATGGGACATTATAATGGGATATACGGTATCGATGGAGATATTATATTGGAATATACGGTATCGATTGGACATTATAATGGGATATACGGTATCGTTGGGACATTATAATGGGATATATGGTATCGATGGGTCATTATAGTGGGATATACGGTATCGATGGGACATTATAATACGATATACGGTATCGATTGGACATTTTAATGGGATATACGGTATCGATGGGGAAATTTTAATAGAATTTTCGGTATCGATGGGGATATTATAGTGGGGAATATGGTATTGATGGGGACACAATAATGGGATATACGGTAACGATGGCGACATTATAATGGGATATATGGTATCGATGGGGACATTATAATGAGATATACGGTATCTTTGGGACATTATAATGCGATATATGGTAATGATGGGGACATTATAATGGGATATACGGTATCGATGGAGATATTATAACGGGATATACGGTATCGATGGGCTCATTTTAATGGGATATACGCTATCGATGGAGATATTTTAATTTGATATACGGTATTGTTGGGACATTATAATTAGATATACGATATCGATGGTGACATTATAATTGGATATACGGTATTGATGGGTCATTATAATGGGATATACGATATCAATGGGGACATTATAATTGGATATACGGTATTGATGTGTCATTATAATGGGATATACATTATCGATGGGTCATTATAATGGGATATACGGTATCGATGGGGAAATTTTAATAGAATTTTCGGTATCGATGGGGATATTATAATGGGAAATACAGTATCGATGGGGACATAATAATGGGATATACGGTAATGATGGGGACATTATAATGGGATATACGGTATCGATGGGGACATTATAATGAGATATACGGTATCGATGGGGACATTATAATGAGATATATGGTATCGATGGAGATATTATAACGGGATATATGGTATTGATGGGGTCATTTTAATGGGATAGACGCTATCAATGGAGATATTTTAATTTGATATACGGTATCGTTGGGACATTATAATTTGATATATGATATCGATGGTGACATTATAATTGGATATACGGTATTGATGGGTCATTATAATGGGATATACAATATCGATGGGGACATTATAATTGGATATACGGTATCGATGTTTCATTATAATGGGATATACATTATCGATGGGTCATTATAATGGGATATACGTTATCGATGGTGAAATTTTAATAGAATTTTTGGTATCGATGTAGATATTATAATGGGATATACGGTATCGATGGGGACATAATAATGGGATATATGGTATCAATGGGGACATAATAATGGGATATACGGTATCAATGGGGACATTATAATGCGATATACGGTATCAATGGGGACATTATAATGCGATATACGGTATCGATGGGGACATTATAATATGATTTATGGTATCGATGGGGACATTATTGTGGGAGCAGTGAGCGGAGCGACTGTATATAAAGAGCGGGAGCAGAGAGCGGAGTGACTGTTTAAAAAGAGTAGGAGCAGAGCGGAGCGGCAGTATGGGCAGACAAGTGGCAGATGGAATTTAATACAGAGAAGTGTGAGGTGATGCATTTTGGCAGATGGAACAGGGAGAGGCAATATACAATTACTGGCACAGTTTTA
Source organism: Somniosus microcephalus (assembly GCF_052327205.1). Taxonomy (NCBI): domain Eukaryota; kingdom Metazoa; phylum Chordata; class Chondrichthyes; order Squaliformes; family Somniosidae; genus Somniosus; species Somniosus microcephalus. The sequence goes on from NC_140989.1 coordinate 201,785,861, forward strand.
AAGAGTGTGCAGGGACAGAGGTACCTCGGATTAATGTGCATTGGTCCCTGAAGTTGGTGGGACATATTGAGAGAGTGGTTAGAAAAGCATATGGGATCTTGGGCTTCATAAATAGAGGTATTGAGTACAAAAGTAGAGAAGTTATGCTGAACATTTATAAAGCACTGGTTAGGCCACAACTGGAATATTGCGTCCAGTTCTGGTCACCACACTTTAGAAAGGATGTGAAGGCACTTGAGAGGTTTCAGAGGAGATTTACCAGAATGGTTCCGGGGATGGGGGATCTTGGCTACAAGGACAGGTTGGAGAAGCTGGATTTGTTTTCATTAGAGCAAAGGAGGTTGAGGGGTGATTTGATAGAGGTGTACAAGATTATGACTGGTTTGGATAGGCTAGACGGGGAAAGGCTGTTCCCACTAGTTGATGGTACAAGGACTAGGGGACACAGATTTAAGGTTTTGGGCAAGAGATACAGGGGGGAACGTGAGGAAAACTTTTTTACGCAGCAAGTGGTGAGGACCTGGAACTCACTGCCGACGGAAGTGGTGAAAGTGGAGACACTCAATGTTTTCAAGGGGAGACTGGATAGGCACTTGAGGGAAATAAACTTGCAGGGCTACGGGGATAGAGCGGAGGAATGGGACTGACTGGATTGCTCTGCAGAGAGCCGGCACGGACTCGATGGGCCGAATGACCTCCTTCTGTGCCGTTATGACTCTATGTACGGTATCGATGGGGACATTATAAGATATAAGATACCAGGAGGGAGAGACTCCACTGCCAGTTCCCAACAGTCCCATATTGTCAGTTCCCATGTCATTTAAATGGGGCAGAATCTGAGTGGATCCCTGTCCCACTCTCAACTGTGGCTCTGAGCCATTCCGCTCTGGTCAGCTCCTCCTATCTCCAGCAGAGTGGCACTCCGAGAATGCTGAGTGAGGTGTGGTCCTAGGAATGCTCGGAGTTTACTGTCCACTATCAGCCCAGCTGTGGAGAGAGCAGGGACAGTGGGGAGGGCTGGAACCACATGCCCCACGTCACAGGGAAGCCTGGCAGTGTCGGGAGGACAATGGGCTGTATTGTGTGAAAATGATGCTGCTCACAGCAAGGATTTCGCAGTTGATGCTCACACAACAATTCAATCCTTCACTTTAAACCAACAGACAGAGCCAGCTGGCAGAGAGAGACACCAAAGCGGAACATTGGACTGGATATTAACTCGGAGGCGGGGAGGGAGCTGAGGGGGCTTCTTTGAGGTAGAAAAACCTGGAAAAAGGGTTTCGCGCAGATCCTGCCGAATTTAACAGTAGGACCTGATTAAGATTTTTTTAATCTTAGTTTCCCGGCCACAGGCAGCCAGATTGAGAGGTTGGCTGGCCTTCGGGCCGGAAGGCCTTCAGCACCAGGCTGCAACCGGGGAGCGAAGAGAACGGAGGGGCAGGGGGGAAGATCGGAGGCTCGAGGTAAGATCAGGGTCCGGAGCAGGTGGGAGATGGGAGGCCAGAGAGAAGATTGGAGGCTGGGGTCGGGGGATATCGGAGGCCTCCTGGAGGAGATCGACAGGGTCAGGGGAAGATCGGAAGCGTTGCAGTGGAGGTCGGAAGAGTTGGGGTGGAGATGGGAAGGGTCGGAGGGGAGATGGGAAAGGTCAGGGAGGGGGAGATGGGAAGGGTCGGGGGGTAGATGGGAAGGGTCGGTGGGGGGCGGGATTCAGAAGGGTTGGCAGGCTGTCCGATTGTGGGGGTTGGGTGAAGCAGGTAAAGTAGATCCAGCAAGTAAGTGGAAAGCCACTTTTCTCCCGAGGCCTGAGAAACTCAGCCAGCCAAGGTTAAATTTAAAATGGTGGTTAACCATCAGCAATGCAGCCTTATCATAACATTTAAATTGCCAACCCACCTCCTGCAACGGGTTGGATTCCCACTTCCCCCCACCCCAGCCCACAACCATTAAAACTGCAAGTGGGCGGGTTGGAGGTGGGTTGGGTTGAGGAGTCAGATTTATAGCATTTCAACATCCCAACCGGCCCAAAGCCACCCCTTTTTGGGGGTTAAAATAACATACACCCCCCTCCCTGCTCTCCCATAACCGCCCCCGCTCTCAAATACCCCTGCCCTGCTCTCCGATAACCCTCGGGAGGGTGTCCTTGGGGAGTCTGGTGGTCCGGGGTTGGGTCCGGGGGGAGCCTGGGGGCGGGGTTCCCAGGGTGGGCATCCTGGGTGTCTCCGGGGTTTTTTCTTGGGGTGGGTGTCCCAGGATGGGGGTCCCGGGAAGCGGTCCATGGTGTTGTTGGGGGGGCGGTTTTCCCGGGGCTAGGGTTCCGCAGGGGGTGGTGGTCTGGGGTGTTATCTGGCAGCATGGATCCTGGGGGTTCTCTGGGAGGGTGTCTGAGGGCAGGTGTCCCCCTGGTGTTGGTCCCGTGGGGGAATCTGGGGGCGGGGGTCCCGATGGCGTCCCGGGGTTCCTGCTTTGGGTGTCTGGGTGTGGGGGTCCCAGGTTGAAGGTTCCGGTGGAGGGGCTCCATGGAGGTGTTCGAGGGCAGGTCCAGGGGAGGGGTCCTGGGGGAGTCCGGGGGGTGTCTTTGGGCAGGGAACCTGAATGGTTCCTGGATTGCCTGGGGGTGGGTGTCCCAGAGGGGGATCTGGTGTGGAGTCTGGTGGCGGGGTCCCGTTGCGGGTGTTGGGAGGCGTGTCCACTGGGTGTCTGCGTGTGTCCTGGAGGGGGGTTTCCGGGGGTCTGGGGGGCTGTTTGGGAACGGGTGTCCCGGGGTGGGTCCCGGGGTGGGTCCTGGGGTGGGCCACGGGGGGAGTCCAGGGGTGGGTCCCGGGAGGGGGGGCCCCGGGGTGGGCCACGGGGGGGGTCCCGGGGTGGGTCCCGGGTTGGGCCACGGGGGATGTCCAGGGGGCCTCCCGGAGGGGGTCCGATGGGGAGGGGGTCCGGGGTGGCAGTCCCACCGGGGGATCCGGGTGGGTGGGGGTGGATGGTGGTGTCTGGGTTTGGGGATCCTGGGCAGAGGTGTCCTGGTGGGGTCTGGGGGAAGGTCTGGGGGCTGGGGTCCCGGGGCCGTCCCCAGGTGGTGTCTCCTACCTGTAGCCGAGCTCTCTCCTGGGCACTGGGTAGTGCACTGTTGTCTGAGCACAGAGACCTCCCTCTCAAGTTGCTCAAGCCTGTTGATGATGTTCTGGAGCAGGGAGGTAGCCGGGCATTCGCAGGCCTGCTTGGGGATGTTGATGTTGTGGGTGAAGGCCACCTGGCTATCCAGCTGCTGCTTTTGTTGGGTGGAATGAGTGGTGTACTCACCCTGTAATGGCTCGGCCTGCTCCGTGGAGCTCTCCATCCTCACCGTGCACAGCGACTCCAGCGGCACATTGATATTGTACACGTGGTTAAAGACAATCGATGGCTGCTTGACTGGCACGGTGTGGTTAATGTGGTGACCTCTGGCCGAGGCCACATCGCGCTTCCGCCGGTGAGCGCTGACCAGCACCCGGCACTCGCCGGGTTCTATGAGGGTGCTGAGGCAAACTGCCAGTGCAGCGAGCAGCATCATCATCTTCTCACGTTGCAGGCTCCTTGGAGCGAGGGCTCTCCCAGACCGAAGGGTGAACGAGAGTCCGGAGAGAGCTGCAAAACAAAACAAGGATTCAAAAATTGAAGCTGAGACTCAGACTCAATTCTCAATTCCAACACACTCCTGACAACCCCCCAAGATATCTGCACTCCTCTTATTCTGGCCTCTTGCGCGTCCCTGATTTTCATCGCTCAACCATTGGTGGCCGTGCCTTCAGCTACCTGGGCCCGAAGCTCTGGAACTCCATCGCTCTACCTCTCTTTCCTTCTTTAAGACGCTCCTTAAAACCTACCTCTTTGACCAAGCTTTTACTCACCTGTCCTAATATCTCCTTATGTGGCTCAGTGTCAAACTTTGTTTGCTAACGCTCCTGTGAAGTGCCTTGGAATGTTTTACTATGTTGAAGGCACTGTATAAATACAAGTTGTTGTTGTTGAATGAAGATGAAGCTGAGACACAGGCTAATGGTGAGAGAGCTCCTCTTCTCTGTGAGAATGGAGCAAGCAGTGAGACTTTATATCGCAGCGTGATGTCACTGAGACAACCCATTCAGACTGCTGGAGGAAAGCTTAGTAACATTGGCATCCAACCTATTAGTAATTGCTGAGTGCATCCCTTCTGATAGCAAATTCAAACTATGGTCCATTTTATTCCAAGTTATAGTTCCTCTGTTCCTTTGTTTCCAGTGCTTATATATTCTGCTCTTGGCACTGCGAGAGGAGTTTACTTAAAACAATGCAATGCTGCCAGATATTTCTTCAGCAAGAAACAGTGACAGAATCACAAATGTTTTCTAAACTGGAGAGAGAGAGTGTGAGCAGAGAATTTCCGGGGGGTACGCTGGGTGCAGACACTAGCCTCGGGAGACCAGGAGTTGGATCCTTGCCTGCTTCATCTTCCAGCATCTGCTCTGACTCAGTAATACCATGTCCAATTCTAGACTTGTTCCATCAGGGGCCTGGCACTTAAATCACCAGCAGTCAGCAAATCAGACAAACACTAAAGACTCGCTCTCCCAGCTCAGATCAGCCCCAGTGTCAAAGCCCACACGGCCTCGGCAACTCCAAAGCCTCACTGAATCAAATCAGTGTAACTCAGATACTGAGAAAACACCCCCTCTGTGAAACTCTCCTGTACTAACAGCATGATAACTGGAACCTGAACTGTATGAGCTGGAAAAAGGATACTGAGGCGAGGGGTTTGTGTGTGTGTCTCAGTGTCAGCTCCTGTACATGTACAGTGCACAGCGGGTCAAAGGGAATGATTCACTCCCCTCTGGCACTGTACGGCCCGTGTGTGTCTCAGTGTCAGCTCCTGCACGTGTACAGCACACAGCGGGTCAAAGGGAACAATTCACTCCTATCTGGTATTGTACGGCCCGTGTGTGTCTCAGTGTCAGCTCCTGTACATGTACAGCACACAGCGGGTAAAAGGGAACGATTCACTCCCTTCTGGCACAGTATGGCCCGTGTGTGTCTCAGTGGCAGCTCCTGTACGTGTACAGCAAACAGTGGGAAAAAGGGAACGATTCAGTCCCGTCTGGTACTGTACAGCCTGTGTGTGTCTCAATGTCAGCTCCTGTATGTGTACAGCACACAGCGGGTAAAAGGGAACGATTCAGTCCCATCTGGTACTGTACAGCCCGTGTGTGTCTCATTGTCATCTCCTGTACGTGTACAGCACAGAGCGGGTAAAAGGGAACGATTCACTCCCACCTGGTACTGTACAGCCTGTGTGTGTCTCAGTGTCAGCTCCTGTACATGTAAAGCACAGAGTGGGTAAAAGGGAATGATTCACTCCCTTCTGGTATTGTACAGCCCGTGTGTGTCTCAGTGTCAGCTCCTGTACATGTACAGCACACTGTGGGTAAAAGGGAACAATTCACTCCCCTCTGGTGCTGTACAGCCCGTGTGTGTCTCAGTGTCAGCTCCTGTAAACGTACAGCACACAGCATGTAAAAGGGAATGATTCACTCCCTTCTGGCACAGTATGGCCCGTGTATGTCTTAGTGTCAGCTCCTGTACATGTAAAGCACACAGTGGGTAAAAGGGAACGATTCACTCCCTTCTGGTGCTGTACAGCCCGTGTGTGTCTCAGTGTCAGCTCCTGTACATGTACAGCACACAGCGGGTAAAAGGGAACAATTCACTCCCACTCTGGTGCTGTACAGCCCGTGTGTGTCTCAGTGTCAGCTCCTGTAAATGTACAGCACACAGCGTGTAAAAGGGAACGATTCACTCCCTTCTGGCACAGTATGGCCCGTGTGTGTCTCAGTGTCAGCTCCTGTACATGTACAGCACACAGCGGGTAAAAGGGAACGATTCACTCCCCTCTGGCACAGTATGGCCCGTGTGTGTCTCAGTGTCAGCTCCTGTACGTGTTCAGTACAAAGCGGGTAAAAGGGAACGATTCACTCCCATCTGGTAATTTACAGCCCGTGTGTGCCTCAGTGTCAGCTCCTGTACATGTACAGCACACAGCGGGTAAAAGGGAATGATTCACTCCCATCTGGTGCTGTACAGCCCGTGTGTGCCTCAGTGTCAGCTCCTGTACATGTACAGCACACAGCGGGTAAAAGGGAATGATTCACTCCCATCTGGTACTGTACGGTCCGTGTGTGTCTCAGTGTCAGCTCCTGTACATGTACAGCACACAGCGGGTAAAAGGGAATGATTCACTCCCATCTGGTGCTGTACAGCCCGTGTGTGCCTCAGTGTCAGCTCCTGTACATGTACAGCACACAGCGGGTAAAAGGGAATGATTCACTCCCATCTGGTGCTGTACAGCCCGTGTGTGCCTCAGTGTCAGCTCCTGTACACGTACAGCACACAGCGGGTAAAAGGGAACGATTCACTCCCTTCTGGCACAGTATGGCCCGTGTGTGTCTCAGTGTCAGCTCCTGCACATGTAAAGCACACAGCGGGTAAAAGGGAACGATTCACTCCCATCTGGTGCTGTACAGCCCGTGTGTGCCTCAGTGTCAGCTCCTGTGCATGTACAGTACACAGCGGGTAAAAGGGAATGATTCACCCCATCTGGTATTGTACAGCCCGTGTGTGCCTCAGTGTCAGCTCCTGTACATGTACAGCACACAGCGGGTAAAAGGGAACAATTCACTCCCGTCTGGTGCTGTACAGCCCGTGTGTGTCTCAGTGTCAGCTCCTGTAAACGTTTAGCACACAGCATGTAAAAGGGAATGATTCACTCCCTTCTGGCACAATATGGCCCGTTTCTGTCTCAGTGTCAGCTCCTGTACATGTACAGTACACAGCGGGTAAAAGGGAACGATTCACTCCCGTCCGGTACTGTACGGCCCGTGTGTGTCTCAGTGTCAGTACCTGTACATGTACAGTACACAGTGGGTAAAAGGGAACGATTCACTGCCGTCTGGTATTGTACAGCCCGTGTGTGTTTCAATGTCAGCTCCTGTACATGTACAGTACACAGTGGGTAAAAGGGAATGATTCACTCCCTTCTGGTACTGCACAGCCCGTGTGTGTCTCAGTGTCAGCTCCTGTACATTTGCCATACACAGCGGGTAAAAGGGAATGATTCAATCCCATCTCGTACTGTAAGGCCTGTGTGTGCCTCAGTGTCAGCCCCTGTACATGCATAGTACACAGTGGGTAAAAGGGAACGATTAACTCCCGTCTGGTATTGTACAGCCTGTGTGTGTCTCATTGTCAGCTCCTGTACATGTACAGTACACAGTGGGTAAAAGGGAATGATTCACTCCCATCTGGTACTGTATGGCCTGTGTGTGCCTCAGTGTCAGCTCCTCTACATGTACAGTACACAGCGGGCTAAATGGAGTGATTCACTCCCTTCTGGCACTGTATGGTCTGTGTATCTCAGTGCCAGCTCTTGCGCATGAACGGTACACAGCGGGTAAAAGGGAACATAGGAACAGGAGTAGGCCATTCAGCCCTTCGAGCCTGTTCCGCCATTCAATGAGATCATGGCTGATCTGCGATCTTACTCCATATATCCGCCTATGGCCCATATCTCTTAATACCTTTGGGTAACAAATATCTATCAATCTTAGATTTAAAACTAACAATTGATCTAGCTCCAATTGCTGTGTGCGGAAGAGAGTTCCAAACTTTTACCACCCTTTGTGTGTAGAAGTGTTTCCTAACTTCACTCCTGAAAGGCCTGGCTCTAATTTTTAGACACTGCCCCCTAGTCCTAGAATCCCCAACCAGCGGAAATAGTTTATCTCGATCTACCCTGTCTGTTCCCCTTAATATCTTGAAAACTTCGATCAAATCATTCCTTTTCTTCTTAATTCTAGGGAATACCACTCTAATTTCTATAATCTCTCCTCGTAAATTAACCCTTGAAGTTTGGGTATCATTCTTGTAAATCTACGCTGCACTCCCTCCTAGGCGAATATATCCTTCCTAAGGTGTGGTACCCAGAACTGCTCACAGTGCTCCAGGTGTGGTCTAACTAGGGTTTTGTACAGCTGCAGCATAACTTCTACCCCCTTGTATTCTAGCCCTCTAGAGAGAAAGGCCAGCATTCCATTAGCTGTTTTGATTATTTTCTGTACCTGTCCATGACCTTTTAATGAGCTATGTACCTGGACCCCCAAGTCTCTTTGGACATCCACTGTTTTTAGCTTTTCACCATTTAGAAAGTACCCTGTTCTCTCCTTTTTAGGTCCAGAGTGGATGACCTCACATTTGCCTACATTGAAATCTATTTCCCACAGTTTTGCCCATTCACTTAATCTGTCAATAGCCCTTTGTAATTTTATACTTTCATCTACGCTGCCTACACTGCCGCCTATCTTTGTGTCATCGGAAAATTTTGATATGTGGATTTCTATGCCATCATCTAAGCCATTAATAAATATTGTGAATAGTTGATGCCCCAACAAAGATCCCTGCGAGACACAACTAGTCACCTCCTGCTAATTTGAGTAGCAACCCATTATCTCTACTGCCTGTCTCCTGCGCACAGCCAATTTCCTAACCAGGTTAATATATTTAAGAAGGGGGATAGAACATATCCAGGGAATTATAGACCAGTCAGCTTAACATCAGTGGTAGGAAAAATAATGGAATCCCTACTAAAGGAGAGAATAGAAGAACATTTAGAAATGAAAAGTATATTGGCCCGTAATTTCCGATAGGAGGCTTCCTGCATGTGGATGCCAGCTATCGGGAAAAAATCTACGCCCTTACCTGAGGGCTCCCGAGGTGCAGACACTTTCGCTCCTGGGCCTGTCCACAATCGAAATGCGAAGGACCCACGTATCCCAGGGGCGCAGGCAGTTCGCAAGCTTCCCTGGGATAACGTGGGCCAGGCGAGCCAATGGGAGAAGGGAATCTCCCTTCATACTTTTGACAGATAGACCTGTCAAAAGTATGAATGGAGATCACCCCAAAAACACATCAAAACATTAAATACATTTTTTTAAATCACGTTTTTAAAATCAGTTAAAATTACATTAAATTTAATATTTTAAACAAAAATTTAGACTTTGGAATCAAAAACACAATTTCTAAATTTGCAGATAATACCAAATTGGGGGTGGGGATAGTTAATACTGAGGAGGACTGCAACAAATTACTGGAGGACATTAATAAGCTTGCAGAATGGGCATATAATTGGCAAATGAAGTTCAACACTTCAAGCTTAAATTCTGTGTTTTATAGTTTCTAGGGCCTCTGTGGTGTAGCGGGGACAGTTGGTAAACAAGGGCCATTGAGTATATCATTTAATTGGTGGTTTTGATTTAATTTAAATTAATTAAAGGGTAAGTCATGGTAGGAGAGCTCGGCCCCATGGTATGCTCCTCCTGCGCTATGTGGGAAATCAGGGACACTTCCTGTGTCCCTGGTGACCATGTGTGCAGGAAGTGTATCCAGCTGCAGCTACTGGCAGACCGCATTGTGGCGCTGGAGCTGCGGATGGATGCACACTGGAGCATTCGCGAGGCTGAGGACATCGTGGATATCACGTTTAACCAGTTGGTCACTGTAATGAAATCTGTTTGTCTTGATCCTGTATTCGTTTTGCACTCATGTGTATTACCCTCCCCCACTATGTATAGTTTCACTTCCCCTTTCCCGACTAACCTGGGAGGTTCCAGGTCTTGGCTCTTGGCTCTGCCCCTGACTTCTCTTACATAAAGATCCCAGGATCTATAAGACTCATTCCTGTGAACCAGTCAGCGTGTTGAGATGTTAGCTCTGATCTTAGTGATTAAAAGCCAACTTGTTTAAGTCTATAACTTCTAGTTTTGTGGTTATTGAAGGCCCATCAATTTTAATCACTAAAGAATACTAGGATGGATCGACTCCTAAAACCAGAGAGTCTGGACTTGGATCCACATTCTGCTGAAGCATCAAATCAATTTGGACACTGGCTCAAATGCTTCGAACTCTTCGCGGGGGCCTCATCCGCTAGCGAGGTAGATAAACTGAGTCTACTGACTACTCGCGTAAGTCATCGGATTTATTCGTTCATCCGGGACGCCACCTCTTACACGGAGGCCATCACTATCCTGAAGGCCCAATACCAGAGGCCGGTAAATGAAGTGTACGCCAGACATCTGCTGGCTACACGCAGGCAGTGACCAGAGGAATCAATGGACAATTTCTTACAGGGCCTAAAGGACCTGGTCCGGGACTGTAACTGCAAGGCCGTGACGGCCAACACGTACTCTGATGAATTGGTCCGCGATTCCTTCATCACGGGCCTCAAATCAAATTATATCCGGCAGAGACTGCTAGAGAAGGAGGTCCTGGACTTAAAAAAGGCAGTGGCCACTGCGCGATCGCTGGACGTGGCCCAGAAAAACTCTGACTCTTATTCTTCCGGCCATGCGGCCCTCACCGCCTCGTGCGCACCAAGGGGGCCGCCATCTTGGAATCAGCCATCTTCCCCATCCAGGTCTCAGACCAGCTCTACGCCACCGGAGTCCCCACACAGTTCACCCAGGAGTCCTACTACAGCGGCAATGTCTCGAGGCCCAAAATGCTACTTCTGCGGCCAGGCCAAGCACCCCAGACAACGATGCCCAGCGAAGGATGCTACATGCTTCAAATGTAAGAAAAAGGGGCATTTTAGCAAAGTCTGCAGGGGGAATCCGATTTCCAACTCCGTCACCGCCACATGCGTGCCGTGCGGGCTGCCATCTTGGGATCCGTCATCTTTTCCCGACTCAACGGCCGCCCAGGGCCCAACAGTGGCTTCGATCACGGTGGATCAATCCAGGCCACACCCGTTGACAAAATCCATGATGGACATACAGGTAAACGGGAATTTAACGAAATGTTTAATTGACTGTGGGAGTACCGAGAGTTTTATCCACCCTAGCCTGGTACGGCGGCACTCATTAACGGTAACCCCTACACGGAGCAGAATTGCTATGGCTGCTAAGCCCCACACTTCGGACATTTTGGGCTACTGTGTGGTAACACTGACTGTAAAAGGCACGGACTACAAGGATTTTAAACTCCTCGTGATGCCAGAACTCTGTGTTTGTAATCTTGGGCCTGGACTTCCAGTGCCACCACGAAAGTGTCACGCTAGCATATGGCGGGTCCCAGCCGCCACTCACAGTCTGTGGCCTATCAACCTTAAAAATCAGCCCGCCCTCTTTATTCGCTAATCTCGCTCCGAACTGTAGGCCCATAGCGACCAAAAGTAGACGGTACAGTCTGGAAGACAGACACTTTATCAAGGCGGAAGTGGACAGACTCCTGCGGGAAGGCATTATTGAATGCAGTACCAGCCCGTGGCGTGCCCAAGTAGTCATAGTTAAAAATAGTGAAAAGAAACGGATGGTAATTGACTACAGCCAGACTGTTAATATTTATACCCAGCTGGACGCCTACCCTTTACCCCGCATATCAGAAATGGTCAACCAGATTGCGCAATACCGAGTCTTCTCGACTATCGACCTCAAATCCGCGTATCACCAGCTCCCCATTAGAACGGAGGACCGCTCATACACCGCCTTCGAGGCGAACGGGCGCCTCTACCATTTTCTCAGAGTGCCCTTCGGAGTAACAAATGGGGTCTCGGTCTTCCAACGTGAGATGGACCGCATGGTTGACGAGAATAAACTACAAGCTACCTACCCCTATCTGGACAATGTCACTATCTGCGGGCACAACCAGCAAGACCACGATCTAAATCTTGCGAGATTTTTAAAAACTGCCCTAAAGCTGAATCTAACCTACAACGAAGGCAAATGTGTCTTCAGCACAACCCGTCTCTGTATCCTCGGCTGTGTGGTGGAAGATGGGGTAATTGGACCGGACCCTGACCGATTACGCCCCCTAAAGGAACTGCCCCTGCCACACAATCCCAAAGCTTTAAAAAGGTGCCTGGGATTTTTTTTGTATTATGCCCAATTACTCTGATAAGGCCCGACCCCTCATTAAATCGACGTCCTTCCCACTATCAGCTGAAGCTCGGGAGGCTTTCACCAGTATTAAAAAGGACATTGAAAGGGCTGCAGTGTGTGCAGTGGACGAATGCATTCCCTTTCAAGTCGAAAGCGATGCATCAGACTTTAATAGAAACATAGAAGATAGGAGCAGGAGTAGGCCATTCGGCCCTTCGAGCCTGCTCCGCCATTCAACGAGATCATGGCTGATCATCCAAACCCTAGCACCCAGTCCCTACACCGACAGCCATCCCGCCCAAGCCCTATCCCCGTAACCCCGTGTATTTAATCCCCCCTAACACTAAGGGCCAATTTTTATCATGGCCAATCAACCTAACCCGCACATCTTTGGACTGTGGGAGGAAACCGGAGCACCCGGAGAAAACCCACGCAAACACGGGGAGAATGTGCAAACTCCACACAGACAGTCACCCGAGGCCGGATTTGAACCCGGGTCCCTGGCGCTGTGAGGCAACAGTGCTAACCACTATGCCACCGTGCTGCCTTAGACTTTGCCTTAGCTGCGACCCTCAATCAGGCTGGGAGACCTGTGGCCTTCTTCTCCCGAACCCTTCAGGGACCTGAAATCAGGCACTCTTCTGTCGAGAAGGAGGCACAGGCTATAGTGGAGGCAGTGCGGCACTGGAGACACTACCTAGCCGGCAAACGTTTCACCCTGCTCACCGACCAGCGGTCGGTGGCTTTCATGTTTAATAACAAAGGGGGAAAATCAAGAATGACAAAATACTCAGGTGGAGGATCGAACTATCCACGTTCGACTATGATATTATGTACAGGCCAGGAGCCCTTAATGAACCCCCAGACGCCCTATCGCGGGGAATGTGTGCCAGCATTCATACGGACAAATTACAGGGTCTCCACAACGACCTCTGTCACCCAGGGGTCACCCGACTATACCATTTTATAAAGTCCCGCAATCTGCCCCACTCCATCGAGGAGGTCAGGGCAATGACCAGAGCCTGCTGCATCTGTGCGGAATGCAAGCCTCGTTTCTACAGGTCTGACCGTGCACACCTTATCAAAGCCACACGGCCATTCGAGCGCCTAAGTCTGGACTTCAAGGGACCCCTTCCCTCTGCTGACCGTAACGTATACTTCCTCAATATCATTGATGAATATTCCCACTTCCCCTTCGCCATTCCCTGCCCAGGCATGACCAGTGCCACGGCCATCAAGTGTCTCTGTAATCTATTCTGCATGTTTGGCATGCCGAACTACATACACAGCGATAGGGGGACGTCATTCATGAGTGACGAGCTGCGCCAGTTCTTGCTCTCGAAGGGGGTAGCCACTAGCAGAACCACTAGCTACAACCCCCGGGGTAATGGGCAAGTGGAAAGGGAGAATGCTACTGTTTGGAAGGCTGTCACGTTAACCTTAAAGTCAAAAGGCCTTCTGACCTCCCGCTGGCAGGAAGTCCTCCCAGACGTGCTCCACTCCATAAGGTCTCTGTTATGTACTGCCACTAACGCTACCCCTCACGAAAAGATGTTCGTTTTCCCCCGGAAATCCACCTCGGGCATATCTCTACCCGTGTGGCTGACGTCTCCGGGGACAGTACTATTGCGGAAGCACGTGAGAGGCCATAAAACGGACCCCCTTGTGGAAAAGGTACAGCTCCTCCATGCAAACCCTCAGTACGCCTATATCGAATACTCTGACGGGCAAGAGGACACTGTTTCCATAAAAGACCTCGCTCCCTCGGGGAGCGGAGAGAATGATGGGAGACTACCCGATGAAGACCTACACTACAAAGAGACAGGACGCCCAGAGGTATCAATACCCAACTTTAACCTGGAGGACACTGCAAATAACCTGGAAGACACTGCGGAGGCCCGGACAGCGGAGGAACCAGAATCCACTCCCCTAGAGGCACCCCAACCGGCTTTGCGCCGATCACTGAGAACTGCAAAACCTCCTGACAGACTCACTTATACCAACTTTTAAGAAACATCACCCCGATGGACTAAATCTATAGAAGGGGTGAATGTAATGAAATCTGTTTGTCTTGATCCTGTATTCATTTTGCACTCATGTGTATTACCCTCCCCCACTGTATATAGTTTCATTTCCTCTTTCCCGACTAACCTGGGAGGTTCCAGGTCTTGGCTCTTGGCTCCGCCCCTGACTTCTCTTACATAAAGATCCCAGGATCTGTATGACTCATTCCTGTGAACAAGTCGGCGTGTTGAGATGTTAGCTCTGATCTTAGTGATTAAAAGCCAACTTGCTTAAGTCTATAACTTCTAGTTTTGTGGTTATCGAAGGCCCATCAGTCACACCGCAGGTAAAGGTTGCGCAGGCAGAAAGGGAATGGGTGACCAACAGGCAGAGTAGTAGGCGCAGGCAGGTAGTGCAGCAGTCCCCTGTGGCCATCCACCTCTCAAACAGATATACCACTTTGGATACTGATGGGGGGGATGGCTTACCAGGGGAAGGCAGCAGCAGCCAACTTCCTGGCACCAGGGGTGGCTCTGCTGCACAGGATGGGAGGAAAAAGAGGGGACGAGCTATAGTGATAGGGGATTCTATTGTAAGGGGAGCAGATAGGTGTTTCTGCGGCAGCAAACGAGACTCCAGGATGGTGTGTTGCCTCCCTGGTGCAAGGGTCAAGGATGTCTCAGAGCTGCTGCAGAGCATTTTGGAAGGGGAGGGTGAACAGCCAGTCGTCGTGGTGCATATAGGTACCAAGGATATAGGTACAAAATGGGATGAGGTCCTAAAAGCTGAATATAGGGAGTTAGGAGGTAAATTAAAAAATAGGACCTCAAACGTAGTAATCTCAGGATTGCTACCAGTGCCACGTGCTAGTCAGAGTAGAAATAGAAGGATATTTCATATGAATACGTGGCTAGAGGAATGGTGCAAGGGGGAGGGATTCAAATTCCTGGGACATTGGAACCGGTTCTGGGGGAGATGGGACCAGTACAAAGGGGACGGTCTGCACCTGGGCAGGACCGGGACCGATGTCCTTGGGGGAGTGTTTGCTAGAGCTCTGGGGGAGAGTTTAAACTAAAATGGCAGGGGGTTGGGAACCTGAGCAGGGAGACAGAGGAAAGGGAAACAGGGATAGAAGCAAAAGACAGGAAGGAGAAAAACAAAGGTGGCAGTCAGAGAAACCAAGGGTTTAAATCAAATATGGCCACAGTAAATAATTCTAAAATGTCTAAGAGCATTAAAAAAACAAGCCTGAAGGCTTTGTGTCTTAATGCAAGGAGCATTCGTAATAAGGTGGATGAATTAGCAGCGCAAATAGAGGTAAATGAATATGATATGATTGGGATTACGGAAACGTGGCTCCAGGGTGACCAAGGCTGGGAACTCAACATACAGGGGTATTCAATATTCAGGAAAGATAGGCAAAAAGGAAAAGGAAATGGGGTAGCATTGCTGGTTAAAGAAGGGATTAACACAATTGTAAGGAAAGATATTGGCTCTGATGATGTGGAATCTGTATGGGTAGAACTGAGAAATACCAAGGGGCAGAAAACATTAGTGGGAGTGGTATATAGACCCCCAAACAGTAATGCAGAGGTTGGGGATGGCATTAAAAGGGAAATTAGAGAAGCATGCAATAAGGGCACAGCAGTCATCATGGGTAACATTAATCTACATATAGATTGGGCTAACCAAATTAGTAACAATACTGTGGAGGAGGGATTCCTGGAGTGTATACAGGATGGTTTCCTGGATCAATATGTCGAGGAACCAACTCGGGATCAGGCCATCTTAGACTGGGTATTATGCAATGAGAAAGGATTAATTAGCAATCTTGTTGTGCGAGGCCCCTTGGGTCGGAGCGATCATAATATGATAGAATTCTTCATTAACATGGAGAGTGAAGTAGTTGACTCAGAGACTAAGGTCCTGAATTTAAATAAAGGGAACTATGATGGTATGAGACGCGAGTTGGGTAGGATTGATTGGGTAATGTCATTCAAAGGGTTGACGGTGGATAGGCAATGGCAAACATTCAAAGATCGCATGGATGAACTACAGAATTTGATTATTCCAGTCTGGCATAAAAATAAATCAAAAAAGGTGACTCAACCGTGGCTAACAAGGGAAATTAGGGATAACATAAGATCCAAAGAGAGGACATATAAATTGGCCAAAAAAAGCAGCAAACCTGAGGATTGGGAGCAGTTTAGGATGCAGCAAAGGAGGACCAAAGGATTAATTAAGAGGGGGAAAATAGATTAGGAAAGTAAGCTGGCAGGGAAAATAAAAACTGACTGTAAAAGCTCTTATAGATATGTGAAGAGAAAAAGATTGGTGAAGTCAAGCGTAGGTCCCTTACAGTCAGAATCAGGGGAATTTTTAATGGGGAACAAAGAAATGGCAGACCAATTAAATACATATTTTGGTTCTGTCTTCACAAAGGAGGACACAAATAACCTCCCAGAGATGTCGGGGAACATAGGGACCAATGAGAGGGAGGAACTGAAAGAAATCAGTATTTGTAGGGAAATGGTGTTGGGGAAGTTGACTGGATTGAAGGCCGATAAATCCCCAGGGCCTAATAATCTACATCCTAGGGTACTTAAGGAAGTGGCCCTGGAGATAGTAGATGCATTGCTGGTCATCTTCCAGAACTCGATAGATTCTGGAACAGTACCCATGGATTGGAGGGTAGCTAATGTTACCCCACTATTCAAAAAAGGTGGTAGAGAAAAAGCAGGGAATTATAGACCGGTAAGCCTGACATCGATGGTGGGGAAAATGCTAGAGTCCATTATAAAAGATGTAATAGCAGAGCACTTGGAAAGCAGTGACTGGATCGGACAAAGTCAACATGGATTTACAAAAGGTAAATCATGCTTGACTAATCTACTGGAATTTTTTGAGGATGTAACTGGTAAGATAGGTAAGGGAGAACCAGTGGATGTGGTGTATTTGGACTTTCAGAAGGCTTTCGATAAGGTCCCGCATAAGAGATTAGCGTGCAAAATTAAGGCACATGGGATTGGGGGCAAGGTACTGACTTGGATAGAGAACTGGTTGGCAGATAGAAAGCAAAGAGTTGGAATAAACAGGTCGTTTTCCGAGTGGCAGGCAGTGACTAGTGGAGTACCGCAGGGATCGGTCCTAGGACCCCAGCTGTTCACGATATATATTAATGATCTGGACGAGGGAATTGGATGTAATGGCCCGGAAATTCGGGTCGGGGGCTTCCTGCGGGTGCAAGCCCCCGACCTGCACTTACCTAGCGCGCCGGCAGTTGAGGCCTGGGCCTGCGTGGATTTCCTCTCTGTGGCCCGGTCCAGCTCCCGGCACACTGTGCTTGCGTGATCCAGCGGCGTAGTTAGTGCGATGCGTCTGCTGGGATCACGTGAGCCATGGGCAACCAATATATATGGAGGGAAAAGCCCATTCATAAGATTGACAGAAAGACATGTCAAACTTATGAATACTCCGGCCCTCAAAACAGTACTTAACCTTCAAATAAATTTTAAAAAACATCACACTTTTTAAATAAACTATAAATAACATTAAATAACTATTTTAAACAATAATTTAAATTTTTGAAAAAAATAATTTTATAAAAAAAATGGGGCTAAAAATAAACTTACCTTACTTTAGAGTATTTAAAAATAATAAACCTGTGGAAAAAAAGTTTTAATTTTAATGAATTGGCCACTTACCTTTTAAAATGAAGTCCTTACGCCTGGTTTTTACATTTCTAAAAGTGAGGGAAAACCTGTAAAAAAAAAGGAAGCTCAACGCGCACGCGCAGACTCCCGCGCGCACGCGTTCGACCTCTGAACCCCTTCGTTCAGAGAATCGGAAGTGCCGGTTTTCGCACATGCGTAGTGCATGCAAGAAACCGGCACTTCCATCGGGTCCACGCGTGAGTACTCCGTGCGTACTCACGCGTTGGGACCCGAATTTCTGGGCCAATGTCTCCAAATTTGCAGATGACACAAAGCTGGGTGGGAGGGTATGTTGTGAGGAGGATGTCGTGAAACTCCAGTACGATTTGGACAGGTTGGGTGATTGAGCAGAAACATGGCAAATGCACTATAATGTGGATAAATGTGAGGTTATCCACTTTGGTGGCAAAAACAGGAAGGCAGATTATTATTTGAATGGCAATAGATTGGGAGAAGGGGAAGTGCAAAGAGGCCTGGGTGTTCTTGTGCACCAGTCGCTGAAGGTAAGCATGCAGGTGCAGCAGGCGGTTAAGAAGGCAAATGGTATGTTGGCCTTCGTAGCGAGAGGGTCCGAGTACAGGAACAAGGATGTCTTGCTGCAGTTGTACAGGGCCTTGGTGAGGCCGCACCTTGAGTATTGTGTGCAGTTTTGGTCGCCTTATCTGAGGAAGGATGTTCTTGCCATGGAAGGAGTGCAGCGAAGATTCACCAGGCTGATAACTGGGATGGCAGGAATGACGTATGAGGAGAGATTGTGTCGATTGGGCTTATACTCACTGGAGTTTAGAAGATTGAGAGGGGATCTCATCGAAACCTATAAAATTCTGTCAGGCCTGGACAGACTAGATGCAGGAAGGATGTTCCCGATGGCCGGGGAGTCCAGAACGAGGGGTCATAATCTAAGGATAAGGGGTAAGCCATTTAGGACTGAGATGAGGAGGAATTTCTTCACCCAGAGAGTGGTGAACCTGTGGAATTCTCTGCCACAGAGGACGGTGGAGGCCAGTTCATTGAATATATTCAAGAAGGAGTTGGATATATTTCTTAAGGCTAAAGGGATCAAGGGATATGGGGAGAAGGCAGGGACAGGGTACTGAATTTGGATGATCAGCCATGATCTCATTGAATGGCGGAGCAGGCTCGAGGGGCCGAATGGCCTGCTCCTGCTCCTATCTTCTATGTTTCTATGTTTGTATGTAACACAGACAAATGTGAGGTATTATATTTTGGTAGGAGGAATAGGGAGGTCACTTATCACTTGGAGGGTGGGAGTCTAGGTGGGGTTGAGGACAAAGGAATCTCGGAGTACAAATACACAAATCACTGAAAGTTGCGACACAGGTTAGCAAGGCCATTAAAAAAAGCAAACCAAGCACTAGTGTTTATTTCGAGAGGGTTAGAATTAAAAAGTAGAGAAGCTATGCTAAACCTGTATCGAACCTCGGTTAGACCACACTTAGAGTACTGCGTGCAGTTCTGGTCGCCGTATTATAAAAAGTACAGTATATAGAGGCACTGGAGAGGGTGCAGAGAAGATGTACAAGAATGATACCAGAAATGCAAGGGTATACATATCAGGAAAGGATGAACAGACTGAGTCTCTTTTCTCTTGAAAAAGGAAGGCTGAGGGGTGACCTAATAGAGGTCTTTAAAATTATGAAAGGATTTGATAGAGTGGACACAGAGAGAATGTTTCCACTTGTGGGGAAGATCATAACTAGAGGCCATCAATATAAGTAAGATAGGCACCAAGAAATCCAATAGGGAATTCATAATGTGGAACTCGCTACCACGGCGAGTGGTTGAAGCGAATAGTATAGATGCATTTAAGGGGAGGCTAGACAAGCATATGAGGGAGAAAGGAATAGAGGGTTATGCTGATAGAGTTAGATGAGGAAAGACGGGAGGAGGCTCGAGTGGAGCATAAACGCCGGCATGGACTAGTTGGGCTGAATGGCCTGTTCGTGAACGAGGTAAAAGGGAACGATTATCTCCCTTCTGGTACTGTACAGCCCGTGTGTGTCTCAGTGTCAGCTCCTGTACATGTACAGTACACAGTGGGTAAAAGGGAAGGATTCACTCCCATCTGGTACTGTATGGCTTGTACAGTACACAGCCTACCCTCATCTGGTATTAAACCATCACATTCAGAAACAGGCGATCCAGACCCTCACCCCTCATTTGATACTTTTCTTAGGAGATTCAGCTCCGCCGAACATAGGCCAGTTACTGATCGCTGACAACAAATTTATCTATAAACCATCTGATCTGTGCCAAATGCTTAATCAGAGAGATTGACCAACACAGCACTGCCTTTTTTATGACAATCAATAAGGGTTTTGTGTGTGGAGTGGATGTCATCAGCCCACTGAGTGTATGTGAGTCTGCAGCCAAGATGGCTGTGTGCCAGGTAAGATGCAATGTGTAATATATCAGCGAGGGTGAACAGATTCACTGACACTTGTCAATCATGATGGGATGGAAATTCCTGACAGGAACTTTAGGGGATTCTAGGCACAATGTTGTTATAAATGAGATCAACAATTGCAAAGAAAAGTTCTGTAAATTAAATGCAGGACAAAAAAAATTCTATGTGAAGGTGAAGCAACCAGTTTATAATGTTATTAAATCTGATCCAGTTTGCATACAGCCAGATTCCACGTACAGCAATGAGATGAAAGAGACTGGAACAACTCTGCTGGTGTCAGGACGGTAGCACGCTTGCCTCTGAGTCAGAGGGCCGGGCACTCAATCCCATTCCATAGACTTGAGCCCGTAATCTGTGCTGACACAACACTGCAGAACTGAGGGAGCGCTGCACTGTCAGAGGGGCAGAACTGAGGGAGCACTGCACTGTCGGAGGGGCAGTACTGAGGGAGTGCTGCACTGTCAGAGGGGCAGTACTGAGGGAGTGCTGCACTGTCGGAGGAGCAGTACTGAGGGAGTGCTGCACTGTCAGAGGGGCAGTACTGAGGGAGTGCTGTACTGTCGGAGGAGCAGTACTGAGGGAGTGCTGCACTGTCAGAGGGGGGTCAGTACTGAGGGGGTGCTGCACTGTCGGAGGAGCAGTACTGAGGGAGTGCTGCACTGTCGGAGGGGCGGTACTGAGGGAGCGCTGCACTGTCGGAGGGGCAGTACTGAGGGAGTGCTGAACTGTCAGAGGGGCAGTACTGAGGGAGCGCTGCACCGTCGGAGGGGCAGTACTGAGGGGGTGCTGCACTTTCAGAGGGGCAGTACTGAGGGGGTGCTGCACTGTCATGGGGCAGTACTGAGGGGGTGCTGCACTGTCAGAGGGGCAGCACAGGGAGCGCTGCACTGTCTCACCTCAAGCTCTCCCTCACTCTCTCCCCTCACTCTCTCCCCTCAATCTCTCCCTCACTCTCCCCCTCAAACTCTCCCTCAATCTATCCCTCCCTCTGCCCCTCAATCTCTCCCTCACACTCCCCTCACTAGCCCCTTCACTCTCCCCCCACTCTCCCCCTCACTCTCTCCCTCACTTACACCCTCACACTCCCCTCACTCTTCCACTCAATCTACCCCTCACTCTTCCCCTCAATCTCTCCCTCACTCTCTCCCTCACTCTGCCCACAATCTCTCCCTCACTCACACCTCAATCTCCCCCCCACTCTCCCCTCAATCACGCCCTCAATCTCTCCCTCACACTCCCCCTCAATCTCTCCCTCACTCTCCCCCTCAATCTATCACTCACTCACTACCTCACTCTCCCCTCACTCCCCCTCAATCTCTCCCTCACTCTCCCCTCAATCTCTCCCTCACGTACCCCCTCAATCTCCCCCTCACTCTCCCCCTCAAACTATTGCTCACTCTCCCCCTTAATCTCCCCCTCAATCTCTCCCTCACTGCCCCCTCAATCTCTCCCTCACTCTCCCCTCACTTTCCGCTCAGTCTCACCCTCACTCTCCCCCTCAATCTCCCCCTCCATCTCCCCCTCGATCTCTCCCTCACTCTCCACCTCAATCTCTCCCTTACTCTCCCCTCACTCTCCCTCACTCTCTCCCTCACTCTCCCCATCAATCTTCCCCTCAATCTCTCCCTCACTCTCTCCCTCACTCTCCCCCTCACTCACCCCCTAAATCTCCCCTCATTCTGCCCCGCAATCTCTCCCTCACTCTCTCCCTCACTCTCCCCATCAATCTCCCCCTCAATCTCTCCCTCACTCTTTCCCTCACTCTTCCCCTCAATCTCTCCCTCATTCTTCCCCTCACTTTCCCCCTCTTTCTGCCCCTCACTCTCACCCCCACTCCCCCTCAATCTCTCCCTCAATCACTCCTTCAATCTCTCTCACTCTCTCCCTCTCAATCACCCCCTAAATCTCCCCCTCATTCTGCCCCGCAATCTCTCCCTCACTCTCTCCCTCACTCTCCCCATCAATCTCCCCCTCAATCGTTCCCTCACTCTCCCTCACTCGCTCCCGAACACTCCCCATCAATCTACCCCTCAATCTCTGCCCGCACTCCCTCCCCTCACTCTCACCGGCAATGTCTGCCTCCCTCTCTGCCCTCACTCTCCCCCTCAAACTCTCCCTCACTCCCCACTCACTCTCTCACTCAGTCTCGACCTCATTCTCCCCCTCACACTTCCCCTCACTTTCTACCTCACACTCCCCTCACTGGCCCCTCAATCTCTCCCTCACTCTCCCCCTCAATCTCCCCCTCCATCTCCCCCTCACTCTCCCCCTCACTCTCCACCTCAATCTCTCCCTCACTCTCCACCTCAATCTCTCCCTCACTCTCCCCTCAATCTCTCCTTCAATCTCTCCCTCACATTGTCCCTCAATCTCTCCCTCACTCTCCCCTCACTCGCCCATTCACCTTCCCCCCAATGTCTCCCTCACTCTCTCCCCTCACTCTCCCTCACTCTCTCCCTCACTCTCCCCACCAATCTCCCTTTCAATTGCTCCCCCACTCTCCCTCACTCTCTCCCTCACTCTCCCCATCAATCTTCCCCTCAATCTCTCCCTCACTCTTTCCCTCACTCTTCCCCTCAATCTCTCCCTCATTCTTCCCCTCACTTTCCCCCTCTTTCTGCCCCTCACTCTCACCCCCACTCCCCCTCAATCTCTCCCTCAATCACTCCTTCAATCTCTCTCACTCTCTCCCTCACTCTCCCCCTCAATCACCCCCTAAATCTCCCCCTCATTCTGCCCCGCAATCTCTCCCCATCAATCTACCCCTCAATCTCTGCCCGCACTCCCTCCCCTCACTCTCACCGGCAATGTCTGCCTCCCTCTCTCCCCTCACTCTCCCCCTCAAATTCTCCCTCACTCCCCACTCACTCTCTCGCTCAGTCTCGACCTCATTCTCCCCCTCACACTTCCCCTCACTCTCCCCCTAACTCTACCCCTCAATCTTCCTCACGCTCCCCCTCAATCACTCTCCCCTCACTACCCCTTCAATCTCTCCCTCACTCTCCCTCACTCTCACCTCACTCTCCCCCTCAATCTCTTCCTCATGCTCCCCCTCACTCTTCCCCTCAATCACTCTCCCCTCACTGCCCCTTCAATCTCTCCCTCACTCTCCCTCACTCTCACCTCACTCTCCCCCTCAATCTCTCCCTCACTCTCCCCTCAATCTCTCCCTCACGTGCCCCCTCAATCTCCCCCTCACTCTCCCCCTCAATCTCCCCCTCAAACTATTGCTCACTCTCCCCCTTAATCTCCCCCTCAATCTCTCCATCACTCTCCCCTCAATCTCTTCCTCAATCTCTACCTCACACTCTGTTGTTTCAGTTGCGGTTTGAGCCACGTTGGGTGGACACCTGTTGGGTCGTTCCCTGCAGTCTGTTGTCTGATTGTTAAAGGACGCAGCATTAAGATACACGGACCTAACATTGGCGACGAGGCAGATTCGAACCTACCTGCAACTCTGCATCACCTCCCAGGGATTCGCTCCTGGAGAACAGTGGAAGAAGGTCGAGTCCAGAAGCACTGGCGTCGACCACGGGCAACCGCCCAGTCATCCAGCGGAGATTTGAGCATCGCAGGGGAGGCTGTCGAGAGCCAGGCTTGGCTTTCCAGTCACAGTGGTCCAGCAAAACGGGCTGGCAACAGGTGCTGCGCAGACCCTTCCCGGACAGCGTTGCCATTTGCCATGAGGACCGCCGAGAGCGGCGTTGGCAGCAGCGCGGGAGATGCCATTTTAAGCCGCAGCGGGGAAGAAAGGAAAGCGCGGGAGATGCCATTTTAAGCCAGTCTAACCACACCCAAAAATGCCGAAGAGTGGCAGTATCACAGCGTTCAACAATGAAGTCGAAGATTGGACGACATATGTCGAATGCATAGAAGTATACTGCAAGGCGAATGAAGTGCCAGATGACAAGCAAGCACTGGTATTGTTGAATTCAATGGGTGCAAAAACGTATGGCTTACTACAAAACCTAGTAACCCCAGAGAAGCCAGCGGAATAGGATTTTGAAAACATAGTGTTGTGGCGGTACCACTGGTTGTCCCTTACATATAGACATATACATAATTCCCTTTAACTTACCTAACTGTATGTACTTAACTTACTTATATATGTTAGCTTACCTGTTGGGGCAGTTGCCCTTTTAACTTACCTGTTGGGGCAGTTGCCCTTTTAACTTACCTGTTGGGGCCGTTGCCCCTTTAAGATTCACCCTAACGTGATGACGTCACATCACGTATGACATGTGTGCGGCGGCCGCCGGCCCGAATCAGCCTTCTAGGACAGCCGCCGGCACAGCCCGGCCTAGCGTCTTCGGCCTCAACGGCCAGCCGACGGGAGCGACGCGATCTTCCGCTCCCGCGGCAAGCACCGGCACAGCCCGGCCTCGCGACCTCGGGCTCAATGGCCAGCGACGCAACGACGCGGTCACGTGACTGCCCCAAGCACGGGCAAACGTGATGACGCGCATCACGTGACGCCCTAAGCGCGGGAAACGCGAACAACGTGATGACGTCACAACACAAACGCGATGACGTCATCACGCTCCCCACAGGACTGCGAACTCAGTCCTCATGGAGTCCCCGCTGGGACAAGACCTACACCACGGTGCTCCTACAGTCAGCCATCTTACCTGATGTAATTAGTCTGTTCCTGTAAATAAACAACTTGTTAATCGTTCGTCGAAGTCAAACTCTCTTATTTAGTGGCGATCTACACGAACTGCTACAGTGTCAATCCTACAGGACCACTTAAACCCCACACCACTGCTGATAGCAGAAAGATTTAAGTTTCACAAAAGGAACCAGCATAAAGATGAAAGTAATGCTGAGTATTTAACGGAACTGCGCAAGCTATCGAAACACTGCCAGTTTGGAATGGGACTAGCAGATACCTTAAGGGACAAGTTTGTGTGTGGGCTTCAAAGTGAAGCAACCCAGAAACAGCTTTTATCTGAAAAGGACCTTACACTGGAAAAGGCTTTCAGCATTGCGGTATCATATGAAGCAGCAGCACGGGGCGCTGCAGAGATACAACAGAGACTGCAAGAATATGGCACAAACGAAATGTCATATGGAACAGAGAAGTGCTATCGCTGCGGCAGAACACCACACGACCAGAATGATTGCTGGTTCAAAGACAAAGTGTGCAGACAGTGTAGAAAAGTAGGACACATAGCACGAGTCTGCAGGTCGGGAAAGAAAACCAGCAATAAGAAACCGACCAAAGGGAAGTACAAGACGGTACATAAGATGACGGAGAATAGTTCAGATGAACAAAAGAGTGATAATGACTCCGAAAGCAGGGAACTGAGTTGTCTGAAACTACATAATGTGATCACAACGGAGGATCACCGAACCATTTGGGTCACTCTCAAGATAGCAGGAGTCCAGGTAAAGATGGAATTGGACACAGGATCAGCTCTAACAATCATAAACCAACGGGACTACGAGCGGCTATTCTCACACATACCCTTGAGAGACACAAAAATGATTTTGAAGACGTACACGGGGCATACCACTATGAGATTGAATATAAGGGCATGAAACAGCATGGAAATGCTGATGGGCTATCACGCCTGCCACTGTCTACTGCGGCGGAAGCACCAGCAGTGGATCCTGTCGAAATATTCCATTCGACTATAGTTGAATACCTACCGGTAACTAACGCTTGTATCGAAAAGGAAACCCGAAATGACCCGACACTGTCTCGGGTATATGATTTGACGGTGAAGGGATGGCCAGCACATGGCGACTCACTGTTGCCAGCATTCTCGACAAGGAGAGAACAGCTGTCAGTGTGCCTGGGGACCTTGATGTGTGGATCCCGAGTGGTAATTCCACCCAAGTTAAGGGATAGAGTGCTCAATGAGCTTCATGAGGGTCATCTGGGAGGGGTAAAAATGAAAAGCCTAGCCAGGGCTTATGTGTGGTGGCCGGGAATCGATAAATAAATCGAGGACCTGACCAAGAGCTGCTCAGGATGCCAGAAAGTCCAAAATGCACCACCACAGGCCCCTCTACACCCATGGGAGTGGCCCTCGTCTCCATGGCAACGGGTGCATATTGATTTTGCTGGTCCATTCATGGACTCAATGTTTTTAATAGCCGTGGATGCGCACTCGAAATGGCCTGAGGTCATCAAAATGTCCTCCACCACCACGGAGAAAACTATTGCAGTCCTATGGACCATTTTTGCCAGGAATGGCTTGCCAGACCAGATTTGCTCCGACAACGGACCACAGTTTGTGTCCGAAGAGTTCTGGAGGTTCTTGAAAAAGAATGGGGTAAGGCATTACACATCCGCCCCGTATCATCCAGCCACAAATGGATTGGCTGAGAGGTTCGTACAAACCTTTAAGAAGGCAATAAAGGCTATGTACAATGACAACATTCCGCTGCAGCACAAGGTGGACAATTTCCTTTTCGCCTACCGGAATGCGACACATGCAGTCACCAACTAGGCCCCAGCCATGATGTTCTTTAACCGAAGGTTAAGATCTTGCCTGGATTTGCTCAGACCAAACGTGCGAAGAGATGTTGAGAGTAAGCAATTCCAGCACATCCATGAGAAGCCAACAAGGAGCTTCAATGTAGGGCAACCAGTCTTGGCCTGCGACTACCGAACAGAAAAATGGCAGCCAGGAACGATATGCACACGGCAGGGCCCACTAATGTACACAGTGGATGTTGGGGAGAGCATCGTGAGACGCCATGCTGACCAGATCCTAGAGCCACAGGAACAAGTCAACCCCATGCCTCGCCCATACGTACCTGGTGATGAACCCGACGTACAGGTAGCATCTACCCCAGAAACAGTGACATCGGAAGCTGATGAACCAACCGACGACAGGGGGCCAGAATCGCCTCCGCACCAAGAGCAAGACACTCGGGAAAGGCGCTATCCAGAAAGGATCAGGAAGCCTCCCCAAAGACTGAATTTATAAATAGACTATTTTCAGCTAATGTTGCATGTTAAAAGTGTTAATTGTATTTAGTTTGATATTTAATTGTTAAATGAGTGTTATGGTACTGTTAATCTAAAAGGGGAGGAATTGTAATGTATGTACCTTTAAGGGGGGGAACCACTTTCTACAGCTCATGTATACTATAGTACCGGCAGTGACCACACCTGTATATAACGCTGAGTAGTAATCTGTTGTTTCAGTTGCAGTTTGAACCACGTTGAGTAAACACCTGTTGAATCGTTCCCTGCAGTCTGTTGTCTGATTATTGAAGGACACAACGTTAAGATACACGGACCTAACAGCATGTACAGATTACTAGGGCATGTACAGATTACTGGGGTGTGTACTGTTTACCAGGGTGTGTACAGATTACTGGGGCGTGTACAGATTACCAGGGTGTGTAACCTTACTGGGGCATGTACAGATTACTGGGGTGTATACAGATTACCAGGGTGTGTACAGCTTACCGGGGCATGTACAGATTACCAGGGTTGAGGGGGATGACTCACCAGGGGAAGGCAGCAGCAGCGAACTTCCCGGCACCAGGGGTGCTTCTGCTGCTCAGGAAGGGAGGAAAAAGAGTGGGAGAGCAATCGTGGTAGGGGATTCTATCGTAAGGGGTACAGATCGGCGTTTCTGTGGCCGTAGACGTGACTCCAGGATGGTTTGTTGCCTCCCTGGTGCCAGGGTCAAGGATGTCACTGAACGGCTGCAGGGCATTCTGAAGGGGGAGGGTGAACTGTCAGAGGTCGTGGTTCACATTGGGACCAATGACATGGGTAGGAAGAGGGATGAGGTCCTGCAGCAAGAATTTAGGGAGCTAGGTAGCAGATTAAAGAGCAGGACCTCAAAGGTTGTAATCTCTGGATTACTCCCGGTGCCACTGTGGTAAACCACTGTTAACCTGTACATGCCTGTGTGGTAAACCACTGTTAACCCTGTACAAGTCCAGGCATGTCTCAGCCCCTGGCTCCACCCCTAAGCCCGGGTATAAAGGTGACTCACCACCCTTCCCCCGGGAGCTCTTAGGATGGATTCACTAGCAGAGGCATGCTCTAGTTCTTAGTCAATAAAAGCCTACTTCAAAGTCCATTTCGTAGTCTTTGGTATTGTTGATAGCGCATCAATTTTATTGACTAATTTTCAACATGGAGCAAATCTTGAAGCCGGAATGTTTAGACCTGGATCCTCAAGCAGCAGATGCAGCCAATAACTTTGAACACTGGCTGAGCTGTTTCGAAGCCTTCCTGGAGGCCTCCAGCACTACTGTCACTACAGATGACGCGAAACGGCTTGTCTTGAACTCACGGGTGAGCCACCGAGTCTACTCGATCATCCGAGACGCCACTACTTACGCGGCTGCCATCGCGACGCTAAAGGAACAATACGTGAGGCCTGTTAACGAGGTCTACGCCAGACATCTCCTGGCTACCCGAAAACAGCGCCCCGGGGAATCGGGCGCTGAATATTTACTGGCACTGAGAATCCTCGGCCGGGACTGTAATTGCAAAGCGGTGACGGCCAAGGAATGCACGGAAGACTTGATCCGAGACGCCTTCGTAGCCGGCATCAGGTCCAACTATACTCGGCAGAGGCTGCTAGAACAGAGGGGGCTCGACCTGCAGAAGACGGTGGCCCTCGCTAACTCGTTAGACGTGGCCCTCCAGAACATGGACGCCTACCCCCCTGACCGGATGGCCACGTGGATGCCACGGGAGCAGCCATCTTGGGACCCGGTAAGGCCACAAGCCGCCAGCAGCCCAACTACAGCTGCAATGACCAGAGGCCAGAAATGCTACTTCTGCGGCCAGGCCAAGCACCCCAGACAGCAATGCCCAGCAAAGGACGCGACCTGCTCCAAATGCGGCAAGAAAGGCCACTACGCGAGAGTGTGCAGGGCGAAATCGACCCCCAATTCCAGCAGCGCCGCGTGTGAACCGTACAGGCCGCCATTTTGGACCCCACCAACCACGTGTGAGCTGTGCGGGCTGCCATTTTGGACACCACCAGCCGAGGGGGAGCCGCCATCTTGGACACCATCTCGGGACCAGGCCCTCGGCGCGGGCGAATACTACAGCGACCCACCGACCTCGACGGTGGCCTCCATCACCCTGGACCAATCTAGGCCCCATCAACTAGCCAGGTCCATGATGAACGTAAAGGTAAGTGGCCATGCCACAAATTGCCTTTTCGACTGCGGAAGCACGGAGAGCTTCATCCACCCCGACACGGTGCGACGCTACTCCCTATCGGTTATGCGCACATGCCACCAGGTCTTTATGGCCTCAAAGTCCCATACGGCGGACGTCGGCGGCTACTGTGTAGCAACTCTGACAGTGAACGGCGTGGAGTACAGAGAGTTTAAATTCCTCGTCCTGCCACAGCTCTGCGCTCCCGTACTGCTAGGATTAGACTTCCAGTGCCATCTGGAGAGCGGCACGATGGCATATGGCGGGCCCCTGCCCCCACTTACAGTCTGCAGCCAGCAGAATTTAAACACGGCGCCGCGCAAAGTATGCAGCCTGTCCACCCTGAAGGTCAAACCCCCCCATTGTTCGCTAACCTCGCCAAAGACTGCAAGCCAATTGCTACTAAAAGCAGGCGGTACAGTGCCAGGGATAGGAGCTTTATTAAATCAGAAGTACAAAGACTCCTGAGGGAAGGGATTATCGAGGGCAGCACCAGCCCATGGCGAGCCCAAGTGGTGGTAGTAAAGACCGGCGAAAAACAGCGCCTGGTTATTGATTACAGCCAGACGATCAATCGATACACGCAATTAGACGCATACCCACTTCCCCGCATATCTGACATGGTCAACCAGATAGCACAATACCGGGTATTCTCGACGATTGATCTGAAGTCGGCATACCACCAGCTCTCCATCAGGCCTGAGGACCGCCAGTACACGGCCTTCGAGGCTGACGGTCGCCTCTACCACTTCCTTCGAGTCCCCTTCAGCGTCACCAACGAGGTCTTGGTCTTCCAAAGGGAGATGGACCGGATGGTTGACCAGAACGCGCTGCAGGCCACCTTCCCCTATCTAGACAACGTCACCATCTGCGGCCATGACCGGCAGGACCACGACGCCAACCTAGAAAAATTCCTCCGTACGGCCCAACGGCTGAATCTGACATACAACAGAGAAAAATTTATGTTCCGCACCGCGCGCCTCGCTATTCTTGGCTGCGTGGTGGAAAACTGAGTCATCGGCCCCGACCCCGACCGAATGCGCCCCCTCCTGGAACTACCCCCCCCCCCACCACTGCCTAAAAGCCCTGAAGAGATGCCTAGGGTTCTTCTCTTACTACGCCCAGTGGGTGCCCAACTATGCGGACAAAGCCCGGCCCCTCATCAAGTCAACCTCCTTCCCCCTGACGGCAGAGGCCCGTGCGACCTTCACCCTCATAAAAGAGGACATTGCGAAGGCCACAATGCACGCAGTGGATGAGTCCATCCCTTTCCAAGTGGAGAGCGATGCATCCGACTTCGCCCTAGCCGCAACCCTTAACCAGGCGGGGAGACCCGTGGCCTTCTTTTCACGGACCCTCCAGGGCCCCGAAATTCGACACTCCTCAGTCGAGAAGGAGGCCCAGGCGATAGTGGAGGCTGTACGGCACTGGAGGCATTACCTGGCCGGTAAACGTTTCACCCTGCTCACTGACCAACGGTCAGTAGCATTTATGTTTAACAACAGACAAAGGGGGAAAATCAAAAATGATAAGATATTGCGGTGGAGGATCGAGTTATCCACCTACAACTACGATATCTTATACCGGCCCGGGAAACTTAATGAGCCCCCAGACGCCCTATCCCGTGGGACATGTGCCAACGCACAAGTCGATAGGCTACGGACCCTCCACAATGATCTCTGCCACCCGGGGGTCACCAGGTTCTTCCACTTTATTAAAGCTCGCAACCTGCCTTACTCCATCGAGGAGGTCAGGACCATGACCAGGAACTGCCAGGTCTGCGCCGAATGCAAACCGCATTTTTATAGGCCAGACAGGGCACACCTGATTAAAGCCACCCGCCCCTTCGAACGTCTCAGCGTCGATTTCAAGGGGCCCCTTCCCTCCTCTGACCGCAACACGTACTTCCTCAATATTATTGACGAGTACTCCCGTTTCCCCTTCGCCATCCCCTGCCCGGACATGACCAGCGCCACAGTCATCAGGTGCCTCCACGACCTGTTCGCCATATTTGGCTTCCCCAATTACATCCACAGCGACAGGGGCTCGTCGTTCATGAGCGACGAGCTGCGCCAGTACCTGCTCGAGAAGGGCATAGCCACGAGCAGGACTACCAGCTACAACCCCCGGGGTAACGGACAGGTAGAGAGGGAGAACGCAACGGTATGGAAGACCGCCATGCTCGCCCTAAAATCCAAGGGCCTCCCAATCTCCCGCTGGCAAGATGTCCTCCCCGATGCGCTCCACTCCATACGATCACTGCTCTGTACTGCCACAAACGCCACCCCTCACGAGAAGATGTTCGTCTTCCCCAGGAAATCCACCTCGGGGACATCACTACCGCCATGGCTGACGTCTCCGGGACCCATCCTGCTCAGGAAACACGTGAGGAGCCATAAGACGGACACCCTGGTCGAAAAGGTTCACCTCCTCCACGCCAACCCACAGTACGCCTACGTGGTGTATCCTGACGGGCGGGAGGACACAGTCTCAATTCGAGACCTCGCACCCTCAGGTACCACCCGAAACACCATCGATCACCATCCACTACCTCCACCCACCACCACTACCCATGACGCACCACCGGGGTGTCTACCACGAACTGACGACATGCCGGTGCCATCCCTACCCCGAGAGGACGACACGCCAGTGCTCCGTCCCACGCGAGAAGCGGCCACGGGCAAAGAACCGCCGCAACCGGCACCACGAAGATCATTACGGCAGACAAGACCCCCGGAGAGACTTTCGTATACGAACTTTTGAAACGTTTCACCCCGCCGGACTCTTTTTTAAATGAGGGGTGAATGTGGTAAACCACTGTTAACCTGTACATGCCTGTGTGGTAAACCACTGTTAACCCTGTACAAGTCCAGGCATGTCTCAGCCCCTGGCTCCACCCCTAAGCCCGGGTATAAAGGTGACTCACCACCCTTCCCCCGGGAGCTCTTAGGATGGATTCACTAGCAGAGGCATGCTCTAGTTCTTAGTCAATAAAAGCCTAGTTCAAAGTCCATTTCGTAGTCTTTGGTATTGCTGATAGCGCATCAGCCACATGCTAGTGAGTACAGGAATAGGAGGATAGGGCAGATGAATGCGTGGCTAAAGAGTTGGTGCAGGAGGGAGGGCTTTAGTTTCCTGGATCACTGGGCCTGCTTCTGGGGAAGGTGGGACTTGTACAAGTCGGATGGGTTGCACCTGAACCAGAGCGGGACAAATATCCTTGCGGGGAGGTTTGCTAGCACTGTTCGGGGGGTTGGGAACCTGAGCAGGGAGACAGAGGAAAGGGAAACAGGGATAAAAGTAAAAGATAGGAAGGAGAAAAACAAAAGTGGCAGTCAGAGAAATCAACGGTTTAAATCAAACGTGGCCACAGTAAATAATAATTCTAATAGGTCTAAGAGCATTAAAAAAACAAGCCTGAAGGCTTTGTGTCTTAATGCGAGGAGCATTTGTAATAAGGTGGACGAATTGGCTGCGCAAATAGAGGTGAACGAATATGATTTGGTTGGGATTACGGAAACGAGGCTCAAGGATGGCCAAGACTGGGAACTCAACATCCAGGGGTATTCAATATTCAGGAAAGATAGGCAAAAAGGAAAGGGAGGTGGGGTAGCATTACTGGTTAAAGAAGGGATTAATACAATTGTAATGAAGGATATTAGCTCTGATGATGTGGAATCTGTATGGGTAGAATTGAGAAATACTAAGGGGAAAAAAACATTCGTGGGAGTGGTATATAGACCTTCCAACAGTAAGGCGGAGGTTGGGGATGGCATTAAAAGGGAAATTAAAGAAGCGTGCAATAAGGGCACAGCAGTCATCATGGGTGACATTAATCTACATATAGATTGGGCCAACCAAATTAGTAACAATACTGTGGAGGAGGAATTCCTGGAGTGTTTACGGGATGGTTTCCTGGACCAATATGTCGAGGAACCAACCAGAGATCAGGCCATCTTAGACTGGGTATTCACACAGAATCACAGAATCACAGAAACCCCACAGTGCAGATAGAGGCCATTTCGGCCCATCGAGCCTGCACCGACACATATCCCACCCGATCCCCGTAACCCCACGTATTTAATTCCCCTAACACTAAGGGTCAATTTATCATAGCCAATCAACCTAACTCGCACATCTTTGGACTGTGGGAGGAAACCGGAGCACCCGGAGGAAACCCACGCAAACACGGGGAGAATGTGCAAACTCCACACAGACAGTCGCCCGAGGCCGGATTCGAACCCGGGTCCCTGGCGCTGTATTATGTAACGAGAAAGGATTAATTAGCAATCTTGAGGCCCCTTGGGTCTGAGCGATCATAATATGATCGAATTCTCCATTAAGATGGAGAATGAAGTAGTTGGCTCAGAGACTAGGGTCCTCAATTTACATAAAGGAAACTACGATGGTCTGAGGAGCGAGTTGGGTAGGATTGATTGGGGAATGGCACTCAAAGGGTTGACGGTGGATAGGCAATGGCAAACATTCAAAGACCAAATGGATGAGCTACAGAATTTGTTCATCCCAGTTTGGCATAAAAATAAAACAAAAAAGGTGACTCAACTGTGGCTAACAAGGGAAATTAGGGATAGCATAAGATCCAAGGAGACGACATATAAATTGGCCAGAAAAAGCAATAATCCTGAGGATTGGGAGCAGTTTAGGATTCAACAAAGGAGGACAAAGGGATTAATTAAGAAAGGGAAAATAGAATATGAGTGTAAGCTGGCAGGGAACATAAAAACTGACTGTAAAAGCTTTTATAAATATGTGAAGAGAAAAAGACTGGTGAAGTCAAGCGTCGGTCCCTTACAGTCAGAATCAGGGGAATTTATAATGGGAAACAAAGAAATGGCAGACCAAATAAATTCATACTTTGGCTCTGTCTTCACAAAGGAGGACACAAATAACCTCCCAGAGATGCCGGGGAACACAGGGCCTGATGAAAGGGTGGAACTGAAAGAAATCAGTATTTGTAGGGAAATGGTGTTAGGAAAATTGATGGGACTAAAGGCCGATAAATCCCCAGGGCCTGATAATCTACATCCCAGGGTACTTAAGGAAGTGGCCCTAGAAATAGTAGATGCATTGCTGGTCATCTTCCAGAACTCGATAGACTCTGGAACAGTACCCATGGATTGGAGGGTAGCTAATGTTACCCCACTATTCAAAAAAGGTGGTCGAGAAAAAGCGGGGAATTATAGACCGGTAAGCCTGACATCGGTAGTGGGGGAAAATGCTAGAATCTATTATAAAAGATGTAATAGCAGAGCACTTGGTAAGCAGTGACAGGATCGGACAAAGTCAACATGGATTTACAAAAGGTAAATCATGCTTGACTAATCTACTGGAATTTTTTGAGGATGTAACTGGTAAAATAGATAAGGGAGAACCAGTGGATGTGGTGCATTTGGACTTTCAGAAGGCTTTCGATAAGGGCCCACATAAGAGATTAGCGTGCAAAATTAAGGCACATGGGATTGGGGGCAAGGTATTGACTTGGATAGAGAACTAGTTGGCGGACAGAAAGCAAAGAGTTGGAATAAACGGGTCGTTTTCCGAGTGGCAGGCAGTGACTAGTGGGGTACCACAAGGATCGGTCCTAGGACCCCAGCTGTTCACAATATATATTAATGATCTGGACGAGGGAATTGGATGTAATATCTCCAAATTTGCAGACGACACAAAGCTGGGTGGGAGGGTAAGCTGTGAGGAGGATGTCGTGAAACTCCAGTACGATTTGGACAGATTGGGTGATTGGGCAGAAACATGGCAAATGCACTATAATGTGGATAAATGTGATGTTATCCACTTTGGTGGCAAAAACAGGAAGGCAGATTATTATTTGAATGGCAATAGATTGGGAGAAGGGGAAGTGCAAAGAGACATGGGTGTTCTTGTGCACTGTAGTGTATGTACCCGTCTACCTTTAAGGGAACTATTGAATGTAACCGTTCACCTTTAAGAGGACTACTTTCGGTGTGGCACTATTTGTTTGGCTTCTGTATACTGTAATACCGATAGTGACCACACCAGTATATAAGTGTTGTGGCAGGATTGCTGGGGCAGATTCGCCCGGACCTTCGAATAGTAAAGACCTGTTTGTTTGTTACTTCTGAAGTCTGTGAATTTATTAACTGCACAACCCACAGACTTTACAGTGGCGACGAGTCCGATCGTACCCTGCAGCAAGACTACCAAAACAAGAAGAGCGTCGAAGAAAGGCAACCGCCCTCGTCATGCTGCTGGAAGAAAACACGAGGCTGCAGCAGGAGAAAGGTGGAAGACTTTAGCAACAAAAGCTTCCGTCTGCAACAGGCACTGACTACCCTTCTACCACGGTGCGGAGTGAGCCGATCAGCAGGGAACAAGGCGGCCGAAGAGACTGTGAGTAGGGGAAGGTGTAGAAGTATCCGGAGGATAAGGGCAGAGCACTCGACCTCGGTCGAGGGGGCGCTGAGCCGGTCAGAAGTCGGGTCCAACGGCGTCGGGTGACAGCCGGACCGCGATCGGCGGGAAAAGCCGGGCAGCGCCCGCAGCCACGAAGCGCTGAGACTGGGAGTAGGCGCGGGAAGAGAAACCCAGCCGCAGCCGGGGAGGGAAACACCGGTCTGCGAGAGGGCTGGGAGGCGAACAGGAACCGTGCGGGTGGGAGAGAGAGACAGAGCCGAGCAAGGGGAGAGAGACTGTGCGAGAGCCAGTCCAGCGGCTGAACTGTTCTCCACCAACGGGGTACCCAGGGCCGGTAGAACCGAACGGCGGGAGAGAGAGTGACAGAGCCGGGTACGGAGAGAGAGACTGCGCGAGAGCCAGTCCAGCGGCTGAACTGTCCTCCGTTAACAGGGTGTACCCAGCGCCGGTAGAGCCGTGCGGGCGGGAGGAAAAGACAGAGCCGAGTAAGGGGAGCTGTGCGGAAGCCAGCCCAGCGGCTGAACCTGTCCGCTGTGGGGAAAGCGTACCCCTTCCACCAGGGAAGAAACGCGGGAAGCCGCCATTAGGCAGAGAAGACGATTGAAGTGGGCGGGGCGAGAAGGAAAGAGCGGGAAACCGCCATTTTCGCAGGAAAACCGCCATCTTAGAAATAAACAAATAAATAAGAATACTTGAAGAAATACTTGTGTTGTACCCAAGGAAAGAAAGATGCCTAAGCGGGCGGACATCAACGAGTTCAATTCGGAGATAGAAGACTGGACCACGTACGTAGAACGTATTGAGATACATTGTAAGGCTAACAAAATAGCTAAGGAGGAAAAAGCTTTAACCTTACTTAACATGATGGGTGCGAAAACATTCGGGTTGTTGAAGCATCTTCTCTCACCAGCTAAACCGGCAGATCAGACTTTCGATGATGTGGTAGCAGTGCTGAAGGATCACTTGAACCCCACACCGTTGATGCTGGCTGAACGATTCAAATTCTACGCAAGAACGCAGAGGAAAGACGAAAGCAATGCGGAATACTTGGTCGAACTGCGTAGGATAGCGAAATACTGCCAGTTTGGAGGGAATCTGACAGAGGCACTGCGTGACAAGTTCGTATGCGGTTTGTCCAAAGAAGGAACGCAGAAACGACTACTGGAAGAAAATGACCTCACACTGGACAGGGCTGTCCTCATAGCTGCATCGCACGAAGCCGCAGTGAAAGGAACGGCGGAAATGCAGCTAAAGGCGGCGGCACTAGGGGTGGACCAAATTACTTCGAGCACAATAAAATGCTACCGTTGTGGGAAGACAACACACGACCAGAATCAATGCTGGGTTAAAAACCAAGAATGCAGGAAATGTGGCAAGATCGGGCACATAGCTAAGGTATGCCGGTCAGGAGCAACGTACAACAATAAGGAGTCACCACAAAAATGGTACGGAAAGGTACAAGAGGTGACTAAGAAGAGTCTGAGGGAACAGAAGTCGATCTCACACTCCAAATGCAAAGGACTGGACAGTCTGAGAATTCACAACGTGAGCAATGAAGCTGACCGACAAACTATCTGGATAACGCTACAGATTGCAAAGGTCCAAGTAAAAATGGAAGTGGACACCGGATCGGCGTTGACGGTCATGAATAAGCATGACTATAAGAAATTTTTCAAGCATATTCCACTACGGGATACGGAACTAGTACTACAGACATACACGGAGCACAAAGTATTCCCCATCGGAATGATAGAAGTCAAGGTGAGATACAAGGATAAAGATCATCACCGGTTGGACCTGTATGTATTGCCTGAGGGAGGACCACCACTTCTGGGACGGGAGTGGATCCGAAAAATAAAGTTGGACTGGCAGTCACTAAACACCATGACGGTGGATTCCGAAAAAGAGGATGTCAAACCTGAACGGTTGTCCAGAATATTGGACGAAGCTAAGGAGGTATTCCAGCAAGGACTGGGAACACTGCGAGGTATTAAAGCAAAGGTTAAGATTGCAGAAAATGCAAGCCCAAAGTTTTTTAAGGCCAGATCGGTACCTTACGCAATACGACCAGCTGTGGAGGCAGAACTGGAAGAACTTGAACGATCAGGGGTTCTGTCAAAAGTGGACTGGAGTGAGTGGGCCACGCCCATTGTTCCCGTCATGAAGTCCTCACCGAGTAATAAGCCAGGGGGACCGGGGAAGGTCCGTATCTGCGGAGATTTCAAGATTACTGTGAATCCGGTGCTTCACACGGTACAATACCCGCTTCCGCGGATTGAAGATATCTTTGCTTCGTTGGCTGGAGGGAAGCATTTCACGAAAATAGATCTGGCTCAAGCATATCTACAGATGGAGGTCGAGGAAGAGTCACGCCAGTACCTCACCATCAACACTCACAGAGGCTTGTATCGCTACAATAGACTGGTCTTTGGGGTAGCTTCGGCGCCAGCAATTTGGCAGAGGGCCATGGAACAGGTGTTACAAGGAATTCCAAGCACGCAGTGCTACTTAGATGACATTTTAATCACGGGAAAAGATGAGGAAGAACACCTCACGAATTTGAAACTGGTACTCACCAGGTTGAAGGAGTATGGCCTTCGGGTTAATCGCAAGAAGTGTGAGTTCTTCCAAAAACAGATCTCATACTGCGGTCATGTCATTGACCGAGAGGGACTGCATAAGTCACCTGAAAAGATAGAAGCGGTCGTGAAGGCCCCCGCTCCAGGAAACGTATCACAGTTAAGATCATTCTTGGGGTTGATTAATTACTATCACAAGTTTCTGCCTAATTTATCCACGGTACTGCATCCGCTGAATGACCTGTTGTGGAAAGAAACACCATGGAAGTGGAGTGAAGAATGCAAAAAGGCTTTTCGCAGAAGCAAGGAGTTGATTACCTCTGAAGAAGTGTTGGCTCATTTCAACCCAGCATTACCCCTTCGTCTAGCTTGCGATGCTTCCTCGTACGATATTGGGGCAGTACTCTCGCACAGGCTACCAAATGGCTCGGAAAGGCCAGTGGCTTTCGCGTCCCGATCATTGACACCCGCGGAGCGAAATTACGCCCAAATAGATAGAGAGGCCCTCAGTCTTGTGTGGGGCGTGAAGAAATTCAACCATTACCTACAATGTAAAAAGTTCACATTGCTGACAGACCACCAGCCGTTGGTGTCCATATTCAACCCAAATAAGGCCGTTTCCACCATGACAGCACAAAGGTTACAAAGGTGGTCCGTGTTACTTGGGGCACACCAATACGAAATTGAGTACAAAAGGTCTAAACAGCATGGAAATGCTGATGGGTTGTCACGCTTGCCATTGCCGATGGTAGAAGAAGCGAGTATAGTGGACCCAGTAGAGTTGTTCCACTCATCCATAGTGGACTGTCTACCGATAACAAACTCAATGATTGAGAATGAGACAAGGAATGACCCGACTCTTTCACGAGTCTATGATGTAACGGTGGAGGGATGGCCAGCACAGAGCGAACCAACACTGCAAGCATTTGCACAGAGGAAAGAACAACTGTCAGTGTGTCGAGGAACCCTGATGTGTGGATCTAGAGTGGTGATTCCACCCGAACTCCAAAAGAAGGTGCTAAAGGAGCTGCACGAAGGACATCTGGGGGGAGTGAAGATGAAGAATCTAGCAAGAGCGTTTGTGTGGTGGCCAGGCATTGATGGAGACATAGAGGAGATCACGAAGAACTGCCTAGGATGTCAGAGGGTTCAGAACGCGCCACCCCAGGCTCCTCTGCATCCATGGGAGTGGCCCTCATCGCCTTGGCAAAGATTACACATCGACTTTGCTGGTCCATTTATGGACTCGATGTTTCTAATAGCGGTGGATGCCCACTCCAAGTGGCCGGAAGTAATTAAGATGACCACCACCACGACGGAAAAAACCATCACAGTGTTAAGGACTATGTTTGCTCGGAATGGCCTGCCGGAACAGATCTGTTCTGATAATGGACCACAATTTGTGTCCGAAGAATTCAAGAAATTCTTAAAGAGCAATGGGGTTAAACATTACACGTCAGCCCCATACCATCCCGCCTCCAATGGATTGGCTGAAAGGTTTGTCCAGACCTTCAAGAAGGCCGTAAAGGCCATGAGTAATGAAAATATAAGTCTACAACATAAGGTGGATAGCTTTTTGTTGGCATACCGAAATGCGACACATGCGGTCACAAATCAAACTCCCGCAATGATGTTCTGTAATAGACGCCTAAGATGCCGGCTGGATTTACTAAAACCAAACGTCAGAAGAGACGTAGAGAACCGGCAATTCCAGGGCATGAACGACAGGGTCACTAGATCTTTCCAGATCGGTCAACGAGTTTTGGCCCGGGACTACCGTACTGAGAAATGGCAGCCTGGAACTATTGGGAAAAGGCTGGGGCCATTGATGTACACCGTGGACATTGGAGACAATATAATAAGGCGCCATGTTGACCAAATCATAGGGTCCGCCACAAATGGGCAACCGACTTCACCACCTTATCCGGGTAATGTTGAAACTGAGATACCCAGAACACCTACTTCCAATCTAGTGATACTGGAGTCAGCTGAACCTGACACGGCTTTTCAAGCCGAATCGACCTTGCCAGAAGCACCTCCTAGCCCGCCTGAAATGAAGACACCACTGCGGCGTTATCCGGACAGAATCCGGAAACCCCCGGAAAGACTGAATCTATGAACTGTCTTACATAAACCTGTATATATGTTAGAATGTATGTTCACTATGGACTTAGTAAGTAATAAGCTAAAAAGGGAGGATTGTAGTGTATGTACCCGTCTACCTTTAAGGGAACTATTGAATGTAACCGTTCACCTTTAAGAGGGCTACTTTCGGTGTGGCACTATTTATTTGGCTTCTGTATACTGTAATACCGATAGTGACCACACCAGTATATAAGTGTTGTGGCAGGATTGCTGGGGCAGATTCGCCCGGACCTTCGAATAGTAAAGACCTGTTTGTTTGTTACTTCTGAAGTCTGTGTATTTATTAACTGCACAACCCACAGACTTTACATGCACCAGTCGCTGAAGGTAAGCATGCAGGTGCAGCAGGCGGTTAAGAAGGCAAATGGTATGTTGGCCTTCGTAGCAAGAGGGTTCGAGTACATGAACAAGGATGTCTTGCTACAGTTGTACAGGGCCTTGGTGAGACCGCACCTTGAGTATTGTGTGCAGTTTTGGTCGCCTTACCTGAGGAAGGACGTTCTTGCCATGGAAGGAGTGCAGCGAAGATTCACCAGGCTGATACCCGGGATGGCAGGAATGACGTATGAGGAGAGATTGTGTCGATTGGGCTTATACTCACTGGAGTTTAGAAGATTGAGAGGGGATCTCATCGAAACCTATAAAATTCTGTCAGGCCTGGACAGACTAGATGCAGGAAGGATGTTTATGATGGCCGGGGAGTCCAGAACCAGGGGTCATAGTCTAAGGATAAGGGGTAAGCCATTTAGGACTGAAATGAGGAGGAATTTCTTCACCCAGAGAGTGGTGAACCTGTGGAATTCTCTGCCACAGAGGGCGGTGGAGGCCAGTTCATTAAATATATTCAAAAAAGAGTTGGATATATTTCTTAAGGCTAAAGGGATCAAGGGATATCGGGAGAAGGCAGGGACAGGGTACTGAATTTGAATGATCAGCCATGATCTCATTGAATGGCGGAGCAGGCTCAAAGGGCCGAATGGCCTACTCCTGCTCCTATCTGCTATGTTTCTATGTACAGATTACCACAACCTCAATCTCTCCCTCACTCCCCCCTCATTCTATCCCTCACTTTCTACCTCAGACTCCCCTCACTGCTCCCTCAATCTCTCCCTCAATCTCTCCCTCACATTGTCCCTCAATCTCTCCCTCACTCGCCCATTCACCTTCCCCTCAATGTCTCCCTCACTCTCCCCTCACTCTCCCTCACTCTCTCCCTCACCCTCCCCACCAATCTCCCCCTCAATCGCTCGCCCACTCTCCCTCACTCTCTCCCTCATTCTACCCATCAATCTTCCCCTCAATCTCTCCCTCACTCTCTCCCTCACTCTCCCCCTCAATCTCTCCCTCATTCTTCCCCTCACTTTCTGTAGTGTATGTGCCTTTAAGACAGAACTACTTTTACAGCTCCTGTATACTGTAGTACCGGCAGTGACCACACCTGTATATAAGCTTTGCGCATGCCTCTGTACCACCAGTCTTGAGACTACCCTCCTCCAGTAAATACCTGTTTGTTGTTAAGTTATAGCATCCGTGTGGTTATTGAAAAACAGCATACCCTCAGAATCACGGATCTAACAGTGACGACGAGTGTCGATTCGAATCTACCTGCAACAAAAAAAAAGTCGAGGCCAGGAACACGGGCGTCGACCATGAGCAACCGCCCAGTCGTCAGGCAGAGAGTGAACATCACAGGGGAGGCTGTGGAGAGCCGGGCTTGGTTCCCCAGCCACGACGATCAGCAAGAGACTGACAACAGGTCCAGCGCAGACCCTTCCCGGGCAGCGGCGGCTGGAGCCGACCGACAGCGGAGAGAAAGCCGAGCAGCGTCGACGGGGTAAGACAGAGGGTGAAGCGCACAGGGTGCAGCCGGGGGTTGAACACCGAGCGGCGTCGAGAAAAAAACCCAAAAAAAAACAAACCGGAGAGAGAGAGGGTAAAGAAACAGCCAGGTTCAAGACCGAGCGGCGTCAAATAAAATAAAATAAAAAGAAGAATGCGCAGAGCACAGCCAGGGCTCACGGGCTGAACAGGGTCCACGGGGAGAAGAAGGGAGAGTGCGGGAGACGCCATTGAGCCGCGGAGAAGAAGGAAGAGCGCGGGAGATGCCATTTTTAGAAGCCGCAGCGGAGAAGAAGGGCGAGTGCAGGAAGGAAGGAAAGCGCGGGAGACGCCATTTTGTGCCAGCGGAGAAGAAGGGGAAGCGCGGGAGACGCCATTTTTGACAGTTAACTCACACCCAGGGATGCCGAAGAGTGGCAGTATCTCTACGTTCGACAATGAAGTCAAAGATTGGGTGACATATGTGGAACGTATTGAGGTGTACTGCAGGGCGAATGAAGTGCCAGATGCTAATAAAGCACTGGTTTTGTTAAATTCCATGGGTGCAAAAACTTATGGGTTACTGCGAAATCTAATAACCCCAGAGAAGCAGGTGAACAAGAATTTCGAAAGCATAGTAGAAATCCTACAGGACCACTTAAACCCCACACCGCTGCTGATAGCAGAACGATTTAAGTTCCATAAAAGGAACCAACACAAAGACAAAAGCAATGCTGAGTACCTAACGGAACTGCGCAAGCTATCGAAACACTGCCAGTTTGGAGCAGGACTAGCAGATACGTTAAGGGACAAGTTTGTGTGTGGGCTACAAAGTGAAGGAACCCAGAAACGGCTTCTATCAGAAAAGGATCTTAAGCTGGACAAAGCTTTCAGTATGGCAGTATCACGCGAAGCAGCCGCAAGGGGCGCTGCAGAGATACAACAGAGACCACAAGAATATGGCACCAATGAAATGTCCTATGGAACAGGGAAGTGCTATCACTGTGGCAGAACAACACATGACCAGAAGGATTGTTGGTTCAAGGACCAAGTGTGCAGACAGTGTGGGAAAGCAGGACACATAGCAAGAGTCTGCAGGTCTGGGAAGAAAACCAACAGTAAGAAATCTCCACAGGAGAAGTACAAAAAGGTACACCAGGTGATGGACAGTGGTTCAGACGAACAGAAAAGTGACACAGACTCCGGAAGCAAGGAGCTGGGTTGTCTGAAACTACATAAGGTAACCGAAATGGAGGATCACCAGACTATCTGGGTTACACTCAAAATAGACGGAGTCCAAGTGAAAATGGAATTGGACACAGGATCAGCCCTAACAGTCATAAACCAAAGGGACTACAAGCGGCTATTTTCACATATACCCTTGAAAGCTACAGAGATTGTCTTGAAGACGTATACGGGGCAAAAAGTCTACCCCAAAGGAAAAATAAGGGTGAAAGTGATATATAAAGGCCAGGAAATACCTAAAATGGATATATATGTATTGCCAGATGGAGGACCACCACTGCTAGGACGTGAATGGATCTGGAAGATACAATTAGATTGGCATTCCATACAGGCACTGAAGGTTGAGGCCAAAAAGGATGACAACGTCACATCTGGACGACTGTCAAAAATGCTAACTGACGCAAAAGAAGTGTTCCAGGAGGGACTAGGAACACTAAAAGGCATAACAGCAATGATTAAAATAGAGGAAAATGCAAGCCCAAAGTTTCTTAAGGCCAGATGAGTGCCTTATGCGATCAGACCAGCTGTTGAAGCAGAGCTGGAAGGGTTGGAACGTTCAGGAGTACTGTCCAAAGTGGACTGGAGCGAGTGGGCTACACCCATCGTTCCTGTAATGAAGAGGTCGTTGAGTAATACGCCTGGGGAACCAAGGAAGGTCCGCATCTGTGGGGATTTTAAGGTGATAGTGAACCCAGTCCTTCACATGGTACAATATCCGCTTCCACGAATTGAGGATATTTTCGCCTCGCTATCTGGAGGTAAACGCTTCACCAAAATTGATCTAGCCCAGGCGTACTTGCAAATGGAGGTAGAAGAAGCTTCGAAACAATACCTTACGATTAACACTCATAAAGGTCTCTATCAATACAACCGGCTGGTGTTCGGAGTAGCCTCGGCTCCGACTATCTGGCAAAGGGCGATGAATCAGGTCCTGCAAGGGATTCCAGGGACCCAGTGTTATTTGGACGACATCTTGGTCACGGGCGAAAATGACAGTGATCACCTCGCCAACTTGGAGAAGGTGCTCACCAGATTAAAGGAGTATGGGCTACGAGCTAATCGCCACAAGTGCGAGTTTTTCCAGAAACAGATCTCGTATTGTGGCCACGTCATCGATGAAGAGGGGTTACATAAGTCCCCTGACAAGATTGAGGCAGTAGTCAAGGCTCCAGCACCGGAAAATGTGTCACAACTGAGGTCGTTCCTCG
Source organism: Somniosus microcephalus (assembly GCF_052327205.1). NCBI lineage: Eukaryota > Metazoa > Chordata > Chondrichthyes > Squaliformes > Somniosidae > Somniosus > Somniosus microcephalus. The sequence goes on from NC_140989.1 coordinate 201,830,499, forward strand.
GGCTGGTAAACTACTACCACAAGTTCTTACCAAATTTGTCCACGGTATTACACCCACTGAACACCCTACTGCAAACAGGGGTACCATGGAAGTGGGATGACGAACGTAGACGAGCTTTCCAGAAGTGTAAAGAATTGATCACATCAAAAGAGGTGTTGGCCCATTTCAACCCAGCACTACCAATTCGTTTGGCATGTGATGCATCACCCTATGGTATTGGAGCGGTGCTGTTCCACAAATTCCCAGATGGGTTGGAGAGGCCAGTAGCCTTTGCGTCTCGGCCACTAACCTCAGCCGAGCGCAGCTACGCCCAGATTGACAGGGAGGCCCTCAGCCTAGTATGGGGAGTAAAAAAATTCAACCACTATCTGCATGGGCAGAAGTTCACCTTGCTGACTGACCACCAACCACTTGTCTCCATCTTTAATCCTAAGAAGGGCGTTCCAGTGATGACTGCACAACGGTTACAAAGATGGTCCCTGTTTCTAGGGGCGAATCAATATGAAATAGAATATAAAGGCACGAAACAGCATGGGAACGCTGATGGGCTATCGCGCCTGCCACTGCCTACTGTGGAGGAAGCACCAGCAGTGGACCCTATCGAGATATTTTATTCGTCAATAATTGAACGATTGCCAGTAACGAACGCGGATATAGAGAAGGAGACCCGCAATGATCTGACGCTGTCTCGGGTATATGATTTGACGGTGAGGGGATGGCCAACACATGGCGACTCACTGTTGCCAGCATTCTCATCCAGAAGAGAGCAGCTGTCAGTATGCCAGGGGACAGTGATGTGTGGATCCAGAGTGGTGATTCCACCCAAGTAAAGGGAGAGAGTGTTAAATGAGCTACATGAAGGTCATCTGGGGGGAGTGAAAATGAAAAGCCTTGCTAGGGCTTATGTGTGGTGGCTGGGAATCGATCAACAAATCGAAGACCTAACTAAGAGCTGCTTAGGATGCCAGAAGTTCCAAAATGCACCACCACATGCCCCTCTACACCCATGGGAGTGGCCCTCCTCTCCATGGCAACGGGTGCATATTGATTTCGCTGGTCCATTCATGGACTCAATGTTCTTAATAGCAATGGATGCTCATTCAAAGTGGCCTGAGGTGATAAAAATGTCTTCAACCACTACAGAGAAAACGATTGCAGTCCTACGGACCATATTTGCCAGAAACGGTTTGCCCGAGCAGATTTGCTGATAATGGACCAGTTTGTGTCCGACGAGTTTCAAAAATTTATGAGAAGGAATGGGGTAAGGCATGACACATCTGCCCCGTATCATCCAGCCACAAATGGATTGGCTGAGAGGTTCGTACAAACCTTTAAGAAGGCGTTAAAGGCCATGTGCGATGATGAAATTCCACTACAGCATAAGATGGACAATTTCTTATTAGCCTACCGAAACGCGACAAATGCAGTTACCAACCAGATCCCGGCCATGATGTTCCTTAACCGAAGGTTGAGATCACGTCTGGACTTGCTCAGACCAAATGTGCGAAGAAATGTTGAGGACAAACAATTCCAGCACATCAATGAGAAGCCAACAAGGAGCTTCAATGTAGGGCAACCAGTCTTGGCCCGTGACTATCGAACAGAGAAATGGCAACCCGGAACGATATGCACAAGGCAGGGGCCATTAATGTACACAGTGGATGTCGGGGAGAACATTGTGAGACGCCACGTCGATCAGATCTTAGCGTCACAGGAACGCGTCAACCCTATGTCTCGAGTACCTGGGGATGTACCCGACATACCGGTAGCATCTACCTCAGAACCAGTAGCAGTGGAACCCGATGAACTACCCGATGAAAAGGGGTCAGAATCGCCTCTGCACCAAGAACAAGAGCCTCAGGAAAGGCGCTATCCCGAAAGGGTCAGGAAGCCGCCCCAAAGACTGAATCAATAAATGGACTATTGTTGTTTAATGTACATGTTAAAGTGTTAATTGTTATTTGAATATTAGGGGTACTACTAATCTAAAAGGGGAGGAATTGTAGTGTATGTGCATTTAAGACAGAACTACTTTTACAGCTCCTGTATACTGTAGTACCGGCAGTGACCACACCTGTATATAAGCTTTGCGCATGCCTCTGTATCCCCAGTCTTGAGACTACCCTCCTCCAGTAAGTACCTGTTTGTTGTTAAGTTACAGCATCCGTGTGGTTATTGAAAAACAGCATACCCTCAGAATCACGGATCTAACACTTTCCTCCTCTTTCTGCCCCTCACTCTCACCCCCCCACTCCCCCTCAATCTCTCCCTCAATCACTCGTTCAATCTCTCTCACTCACTCTCCCCCTCAATCACCCCCTAAATCTCCCCCTCATTCTGCCCCGCAATCTCTCCCTCACTCTCCCCCACTCTCTCCCTCACTCTCCCCATCAATCTCCCCCTCAATCGCTCCCTCACTCTCCCTCACTCGCTCCCTAACTCTCCCCATCAATCTACCCCTCAATCTCTGCCCGCACTCCCTCCCCTCACTCTCACCGGCAATGTCTGCCTCCCTCTCTCCCCTCACTCTCCCCCTCAAACTCTCCCAGACTCCCCACTCACTCTCTCGCACAGTCTCGACCTCATTCTCCCCCTCACACTTCCCCTCACTCTCCCCCTAATTCTGCCCCTCAATCTTCCTCACTCTCCCCTCAATCTCCCCCTCACTCTCCCCTCACTCTCCCCCTCACTCTTCCTCTCACTCTCCCCCTCAATCTCTTCCTCATGCTCCCCCTCACTCTTCCCCTCAATCTTCCCCTCAGACCTCCACTCACTCTCCCCTCACTCTCCCCTTCAATCTCTCCCTCACTCTCTCCCTCACTCTTTCCCTCAATCTTTCCCTCACTCTCCATTTCAATCTCACCCTCACTCTCCCCTCACTCCCCCTCAATCTCTCCCCCACTCTTCACCTCAATCTCTCCCTCAATATCTCCCTCACTCTCCCTCACTCTCTCCCTCACTCTCCCCCTCAATCTCCCCCCCTCAATCTCCCCCTCAATCGCTCCCTTACTCTCCCTCACTCTTCCCCTCAATCTTCCCCTCAGACTTCCACTCACTCTCCCCTCACTCTCCCCTTCAACCTCTCCCTCACTCTCTCCCTCATTCTCCTCCTCAATCTTTCCCTCACTCTCCCCTCACTCTCCATTTCAATCTCACCCTCGCTCACCCCTCACTCCCCCTCAATCTCTCCCCCACTGTTCACCTCAATCTCTCCCTCAATATCTCCCTCACTCTCCCTCACTCTCTCCCTCACTCTCCCCCTCAGTCTCCCCCTCAATCTCCCCCTCAATCTCTCCCTCACACTCCCTCTCAATCACTCCCTCACTCTCCCCTCAAAATCTCCCTCAATCTCTACCTCACACTGCCCCTCAATATATCCCTCACTCTCTACCTCAGTCTCACCCTCAGTCTCTCTCTCACTCTACCCTCACTCGCCCATTCACCTTCCCCTCAATGTCTCCCTCACTCTCTCCCCTCACTCTCCCTCACTCTCACCCTCACTCTCCCCATCAATCTCCCACTCAATCTCTCCTTCATTCTTCCCCTCACTTTCCCCCTCTTTCTCCCCCTCACTCTCACCCTCCACTCCCCCTCAATCTCTCCCTCAATCACTCCTTCAATCTCTCTCTCTCTCCCTCACTCTCCCCCTCAATCTCCCCCTAAATCTCCCCCTCATTCTGCCCCACAATCTCTCCCTCACTCTACCTCACTCTTTCCCTAACTCTCCCCATCAATCTACCCCTCAATCTCTGCTCTCACTTTCTCCCCTCACTCTCACCGGCAATGTCTGCCTCGCTCTCTCCCCTCACTCTCCCCCTCAAACTCTCCCCCTCACTCCTCACTCACTCTCTTGCTCACTCTCGACCTCATTCACCCCCTGACACTTCCCCTCACTCTCCCCCTAACTCTACCCCTCAATCTTCCTCACTCTCCCCTCAATCTCCCCCTCAATCTCCCCCTCACTCCCCTCTCACTCCCCCCTCACTCTCCCCTCAATCTCTCCCTCACTCCCTCCCTCACTCTCCCCCTCACTCTCCCCCTCAATCTCTTCCTCATGCTCCCCCTCACTCTTCCCCTCAATCTTCCCCTCAGGATTCCACTCACTCTCCCCTCACTCTCCCCTTCAATCTCTCCCTCACTCTCTCCCTCACTCTCCTCCTCAATCTTTCCTTCACTCTCCCCTCACTCTCCATTTCAATCTCTCCCTCACTCTCCCTTCACTCCCCTTCAATCTCTCCCTCACTCTTCCCCTCAATCTCGCCCTCAATATCTCCCTCACTCTCCCTCACTCTCTCCCTCACTCTCCCCATCAATCTCCCCTTCAATCACTCACTTACTCTCCTTCACTCTTTCCCTCAATCTCCCCCTCGTTCTCTCTCTCACTGTCACCTCACTCATCCCTTCACTCTTCCCCTGAATGTCTTCCTCACTCTCCCCCTCAATCTCTCCTCCTCTCTTCCCCTTAATCTCTCCCTCAATCTCACCCTCACTCTCCCTCACTCACTCCCCTCACTCGCCCCCTCAATCTCTCCTCCTCTCTTCCCCTAAATCTCTCCCTCAATCTCACCCTCACTCTCCCTCACTCTCTCCCTCACTCTCCCCCTCAATCTATTCCCCACTCTCTACGTCATTTTTCCCCTCACATTCCCCCTCTTTCTCCCCCTCACTCTCACCCCTCACTGCCCCTCAATCTCTCCCTCACTCTCCCCTCAATCTCCCCGTCCATCTCCCCCCCACTCTCCTCCTCAATCTTCCCCTCAGACTTCCACTCACTCTCCCCTCACTCTCCCCTTCAATCTCTCCCTCACTCTCTCCCTCACTCTCCTCCTCAATCTTTCACTCACTCTTCCCTCACTCTCCATTTCAATCTCTCCCCTGCTCATCCCCTCAATCTCTCCCTCAATATCTCCCTCACTCTCCCCCTCTTTCTGCCCCGCAATCTCTCCCTCACTCTCCCCCTCAATCTCCCCCTCAATCTCCCCCTCTTTCTGCCCCGCAATCTCTCCCTCACTCTCTCCCTCAATCTCCCCCTCAATCTATCCCTTACTCTCCCTCACTCTTTCCCTGACTCTCCCCCCTCAATCTCTCACTGTCTTCCAACACTCTCTCCCCTCACTCACCACCTCAATCTCTCCCTCACTCTCCCCACAATCTCCATCTCAATCTCACTCTCACTCTCCCCTCACTCTCCCCCTCAATCTCTCCTGCTCTCTTTTCCAAAATCTCTCCCTCAATTTCTCCCTCACTCTCCCCTCATTCTCTTCCTCAATCTCTCCCTCACACGCCCCCTCAATCTCCCCCTCACCCTCCCCCACAATATACCCTCAATCTCTCCCTCACTCTCCCCTTCAATCTCTCCCTCACTCTCCCCTCAATCTGTCTCTCAATCTCTACCTCAGATTGTCCCTCAATCTCTCCCTCACTCTCCCCCTGAATATATCCCTCACTCTCTACCTCACTCTCCCCTCACTGCCTCCTCAATCTCTCCCACTCTCCCCTCACATTCCCCTCACTCTCCCCCTCAATCTCCCCCTTAATCTCCCCCTCACACTCCCTCATGCTCTCGCTTCACTCTACCCCTCAATTTCTCCCTCAATCTCTCCTCACTCTCCCTCACTTTCTCCTTCACTCTCCCCATCAATCTCCCCCTCAACCTCTCCCTCACTCTCCCTCACTCTCTCCCTCACTCTCCCCATCAATCTCCTCCTCAATCTCTCCCCTCACTCTCTACTCTCACACTCCCCCTCACTCTCTCCCCGCACTCACCCCCTCAATCTCTCAATCACTCTACCATCACTCTCCCCCTCTTTCCCCCTCACTCTCTCCCCTCACTGTCTCTCCCCTCACTCTCCCCTCACTCTCTCTTCACTCTCCCCCTCACTCTCCCCCTCACTCTCTCCTCACTCTCCACTCACCCTCTCCCTCACTCTCCCCCTCACTCTCCTCCTCACTCTCTCCCTCAATCTCTTTCTCACTCTCCTCCTCACTCTCTCCATCAACTTTCCCCCGAATTCTCTCCCTTAGTTTCCCCCTCATTCTCCCTCTCACTCTCTCATTACTCTCCCCTCACTCTCTCCTCACTCTCCCCTCACTCTCTCCTCACTGTCCCCCTCATTCTCTCCTCACACTCAACGTTACACTCTCCTCACTCTCTCTCCCTCACTCTCCCCCTCAGTATCTCCCTCATTCTCCGCTCACTCTAAGTTCACACTCTCCCCTCAATCTCTCCCCTCAATCCCACCCTCACTCTGCCCCTCAATCTCTCCGTCGCACTCCACTCACTCACCCCTTCACTCTCCCACTCACACTCCCACTCACTCTCTCCCTCACTTTCCACCTCACATGCCCCTCACTCTTCCCCTCAATCTAACCCTCACTCTCCCCTCAATCTCTCCATCACTCTCTCCATCACTCTGCCACCATCTCTCCCTCACTCTCACCTCACTCCCTCCCTCAATCTCTTCCTCACCCTCCCCTCAATCTCTCCCTCAATCTCTCCCTCACACTCCCCCTCAATCTCTCCCTCACTCTCACCTCACTCTCCCCCTCAATCTCTCCCTCACTCTCCCCTCAATCTCCCCCTCAATCACCCCCTCACTCTCCCTCTCAAACTCCTCCTCAATCACTCCCTCACTCTCCCCCTCAATCTCTCCTTCACTCTCTCCCTCACTCTCCCCTCAAACTCTACCTCAATCTTTACGTCACACTGCCCCTCAATCTCACCCTCACTCTCCAATACAATATGTCCCTCACTCACTACCTCACTCTCCCCTCACTGCCACCTCAATCTCTTCCTCACACTCAATTCAATCTCCCCCTCACTCTCCCCCTCAATCTTCCCCTCATTCTCTCCCTCAATCACCCTCTCCCTCTCCCTCACTCTCTCCCCTCACTCTCCCCCCTCATTTTCCCCCTCAATCTCTCCCTCACTCTCCCCACACTCTCCATCTCAATCTCTCCCTCACTCTCCTCTCACTCTCCCCCTCAATCTCCATCTCCCTCACTCCCTCACTCTCCCCTCAAACTCTACCTCAATCTTTACCTCACACTGCCCCTCAATCTCACCCTCGCTCTTTCCTTCAATATATCCCTCACTCACTAACTCTCTCTCCCCTCTCTGCCCCCTCAATCTCTCCCTTGCTCTCCCCTCACACTCAATTCATTCTCCCCCTCACTCTCTCCCTCAATCTCCCCCTCAATCGCTCCCTCAATCACCCCCTCACTCTGCTTCAGTATCTCCCTTCACTCTCCCCCTCAATCTCTCCCTCACTCTCCCCTCAGTCTCCATCTCAATCGCTCCCTCACTCTCCCCTCACTCTCCCACTCAATCTCTCCTCCACTCTTCCCCTCAATCTCTCCCTGAATCTGTCCATCACTCTCCCTCACTCTCTCCTCACTCTCCCCATCAATCGCCCCAGCAATCTCTCCCTCACTCTCCCTCACTCTCTCCCTCACTCTCCCCTGCACTCTCCCCCTCAATCTCTTCCTCACTCTTCCCCTCACTCTCCCCTCACTCTCTCTCCCCTCACTCTACCCTCACTCCCTCCTCACTCTCCCCCTCACTCTCTCCCTCTCTCCTCCTTATTCTCCTCCTCACTCTCACCCTCACTCTCACCCTCAATCTCTTTCTCACTCTCCTCCTCACTCTCTCCTCACTCTCCCCCTCACTCTCTCCTCACTCTCAACCTTACACTCTCCTCACTCTCTCTCCTTCACTCTCCCCCTCAGTGTCTCCCTCATTCTCTTTTCACTCTACGCTCACTCTCCCCTCACTCTCCCCTCACTCTCTCCTGACACTCCCCTCACTCTCTCGCCCTCACACTCCCACTCACTCACTCCCTCACTCTTCCCTCACTCTCCCCACTCTCCCCTCACACTCCCCTTCATTCTCCTCCTCACTCTCTCCCTCACATACCCCTCACTTTCTCCCTCACTCTTCCATCACTCTCCCCACTCTCCCCTCACACTCTCCCCTCAATCTCCCCCTCACTCTCCCTCACTTACCCATACTCTCTCCCCTCACACTCTCCATCCATCTCCCCTCACTCTCCCCTCAGTCTCCCCCTCAGTCTCTCCTCACTCTCCCACTCACTCTCCCCTCACTCTCCCCTCACTCTCCCCTCAATATTTCCCTCACTCTCCCCCTCACTCTCCCCCTCACTCTTTCCTCAATCTCCCCCTCAATCTCTCCCTCACTCTTCCACTCACTCTCCCCTCACTCTCTCTCCCCTCACTCTCCCCTCACTCCCTCTTCACTCCCCCCTCACTCCCTCCTCACTCTCCCCCTAACTCTCTCCCTCACTCTCCCCCACACTCTCCTCCTCACTCTCCCCTCACTCTCTCCCTCAACGATCCCCTAATTCGCTCCCTCAGTTTCCCCCTTATTCTCCCTGTCACTCTCTCATCACTCTTCCCCTCACTCTCTCCCTCACTCTAGACCTCACTCTGTATCCGCAATCTCTCCTCACTCTCCCTCACTCTCTCCCTCAATTTCTCCCTCACTCTCCCCACAATCTCCCCCTCAATCTCTCCCTCACTCTCCCCCTCAATCTCTCCCTCATGCTCCTCTCAATCTCTACCTCACACTGTCCCTCAATCTCTCTCTCACTCTCCCCCTCATTATATCACTCACTCTCTACCTCACTCTCCCCTCTGCCTCCTCAATTTCTCCCTCATTCTCCCCTCACACTCCCCTCAATCCATCCATCACACTCCCCCTCAATCAATTCAATTCAATTCAAATCGCTATATTGGCATGATCTTATGTTGCCAAATCATCAAAATACATTTATGGTTGAACACATAAACGCAGATCTATTCATACAGTGTATAAACAGCTTTTGCCCTGAGTGTATAAATATACATTCGCATAATTTATATATACTCTTTTCTTAGGTTTACTGGTTGTCCCTCTGTTTATGGCAAGCTGTAACATAGTGTGCCACTAGTGTTACACAGTTTCTCTCTTCCCCTAGTAGGTATGGGAGTTCTTGGTCGTCATTCAGATTTCTGAATTCAGGGCATATTTGTGAGAATTTTTGGTAGAAATTCTCCCTGATCTCCCCCTCAATCTCTCCCTCAATCTCCCCCTCTCACTCCCTCACACTCTCCCCTCACACTCCCCCTCAATCGTTCCCTTACTATCCCCTCCCTCTCCCTCTCAATCTCTCCTCCACTCTTCCCCTCAATTTCTCCCTCAATCTCTCCCTCACTCTCCCTCACTTTCTCCCTCACTCTCCCCATCAATCTCCCCTTCAATCTCTCCTGCACTCTCCCCCACTCTCTCCCTCAGTCTCGCCATCAATCTCCTCCTCAATCTCGCCCCTCACTCTCTCCCCTCACACTCCCCCTCACTCTCTCCCCGCACTCACACCCTCACTCTCTCCCTCACTTAACCCTCACTCTCCTCCTCACTTGCTCCCTCACTTACCCCATACTCTCTCCCCTCACTCCCTCCATCACTCTACCCTCACTCTCCCCTCAGTCTCCCCTCAGTCTGTCCTCATTCTCCCACTCACTCTCCCCTCACTCTCCCCTCACTCTCCCCTCAATATTTTCCTCACTCTTCCACTCACTCTCCCCTCATTCTCTCTCCCCTCACTTTCTCTTCACTCTCGCCCTCACTCTCCCCCTCACTCTCTCCTCAATCTCCCGCTCAATCTCTCCCTCACACTTCCACTCTCTCTCCCCTCGCTCTCTCTTCAGTCCCCCTCACTCCCCCTCACTCTCTCCTCACTCTCCCCCTCACTATATCCCTCACTCTCCCACTCACTCTCCCCTCACTCTCTCTCCCCTCACTTTCTCTTCACTCTCGCCCTCACTCTCCCCCTCACTCTCTCCTCACTCTCCCCCTCACTATATCCCTCACTCTCCCACTCACTCTCCCCTCACTCTCTCCCTCAATGATCCCCTAATACTCTCCCTCAGTTTGCCTCTTATTCTCCCTGTCACTCTCTCATCACTCTCCCCCTCACTCTCTCCCTCACACTTGACCTCACTCTGTATCCTCAAACTCTCCTCACTCTCCCTCACTCTCTCCCTCATTCTCCCCTCAATCTCTCCCCTCAATCTCTCCCTCACACTCCCCCTCAATCTCTCCCTCACTCTCCCCTCAATCTCTCCCCCACTCTCCCCTCAATCTCTACCTCACACTGTCCCTCAATCTCTCCCTCACTCTCCCCCTCAACATATCCCTCACTCTCTACCTCACTCTCCCCTCACTGCCTCCTCAATCTCTCCCTCACTCTCCCCACACACTCCCCTCAATCTCCCCCTCACTCTTCCCCTCAATCTCCCCCTCAATCTCTCCCTCAATCTCCCCCTCACACTCCCTCACACTCTCCCCCTCAATCTCTCCCTCACTCTCCCCTCAATCTCTCCCCCACTCTCCCCTCAATCTCTACCTCACACTGTCCCTCAATCCCTCCCTCACTCTCCCCCTCAACATATCCCTCACTCTCTACCTCACTCTCCCCTCACTGCCTCCTCAATCTCTCCCTCACTCTCCCCACACACTCCCCTCAATCTCCCCCTCACTCTTCCCCTCAATCTCCATCTCAATCTCTCCCTCACTCTCCTCTCACTCTCCCCCTCAATCTCTATCTCCCTCTCTCCCTCACTCTCCCCTCAAACTCTACCTCAATCTTTACCTCACACTGCCCCTCAATCTCACCCTCACTCCCTCCTTCAATATATCCCTCACTCACTAACTCACTCTCCCCTCTCTGCCCCCTCAATCTCTCCCTCGCTCTCCCCTCACACTCAATTCATTCTCCCCCTCAATCGCTCCCTCAATCACCCCCTCACTCTGCTTCAGTATCTCCCTTCACTCTCCCCCTCAATCTCTCCCTCACTCTCCCCTCAATCTCCATCTCAATCGCTCCCTCACTCTCCCCTCACTCTCCCACTCAATCTCTCCTCCACTCTTCCCCTCAATCTCTCCCTGAATCTGTCCATCACTCTCCCTCACTCTCTCCTCACTCTCCCCATCAATCACCCCAGCAATCTCTCCCTCACTCTCCCTCACTCTCTCCCTCACTCTCCCCTGCACTCTCCCCCTCAATCTCTTCCTCACTCTTTCCCTCACTCTCCCCTCACTCTCTCTCCCCTCACTCTACCCTCACTCCCTCTTCACTCTCCCCCTCAATCTCTCCCTCTCTCCTCCTTATTCTCCTCCTCACTCTCACCCTCACTCTCACCCTCAATCTCTTTCTCACTCTCCTCCTCACTCTCTCCTCACTCTCCCCCTCATTCTCTCCTCACTCTCAACCTTACACTCTCCTCACTCTCTCTCCTTCACTCTCCCCCTCAGTGTCTCCCTCATTCTCTTTTCACTCCACGCTCACTCTCCCCTCACTCTCCCCTCACTCTCTCCGCACACTCCCCTCACTCTGTCCCCCTCACACTCCCACTCACTCACTCCCTCACTCTTCCCTCACTCTCCCCACTCTCCCCTCACACTCCCCTTCATTCTCCTCCTCACTCTCTCCCTCACATACCCCTCACTTTCTCCCTCACTCTTCCGTCACTCTCCCCACTCTCCCCTCACTCTCTCCCCTCAATCTCCCCCTCACTCTCCCTCACTTACCCATACTCTCTCCCCTCACTCTCTCCATCCATCTCCCCTCACTCTCCCCTCAGTCTCCCCCTCAGTCTCTCCTCACTCTCCCACTCACTCTCCCCTCACTCTCCCCTCAATATTTCCCTCACTCTCCCCCTCACTCTTTCCTCAATCTCCCCCTCAATCTCTCCCTCACTCTTCCACTCACTCTCCCCTCACTCTCTCTCCCCTCACTCTCCCCTCACTCCCTCTTCACTCCCCCCTCACTCCCTCCTCACTCTCCCCCTCACTCTCTCCCTCACTCTCCCCCACACTCTCCTCCTCACTCTCCCCTCACTCTCTCCCTCAACAATCCCCTAATTCGCTCCCTCAGTTTCCCCCTTATTCTCCCTGTCACTCTCTCATCACTCTCCCCCTCACTCTCTCCCTCACTCTAGACCTCACTCTGTATCCGCAATCTCTCCTCACTCTCCCTCACTCTCTCCCTCAATCTCTCCCTCAGTCTCCCCACAATCTCCCCCTCAATCTCTCCCTCACTCTCCCCCTCAATCTCTCCCTCATGCTCCCCTCAATCTCTACCTCACACTGTCCCTCAATCTCTCTCTCACTCTCCCCCTCATTATATCACACACTCTCTACCTCACTCTCCCCTCTGCCTCCTCAATCTCTCCCTCATTCTCCTCTCACACTCCCCTCAATCCATCCATCACACTCCCCCTCAATCAATTCAATTCAATTCAAATCGCTTTATTGGCATGATAAGGTACATCTTATGTTGCCAAAGCATCAAAATACATTTATGGTTGAACACATAAACGCAGATCTATTCATACAGTGTATAAACAGCTTTTTCCCTGAGTGTATAAATATGCATTCGCATAATTTATATATACTCTTTTCTTAGGTTTACTGGTTGTCCCTCTGTTTATGGCAAGCTGTAACATAGTGTGCCGCTAGTGTTACACAGTTTCTCTCTTCCCCTAGTAGGTATGGGAGTTTTTGGTCGTCATTCAGATTTCTGAATTCAGGGCATATTTGTGAGAATTTTTGGTAGAAATTCTCCCTGATCTCCCCCTCAATCTCTCCCTCAATCTCCCCCTCTCACTCCCTCACACTCTCCCCTCACACTCCCCCTCAATCGTTCCCTCACTATCCCCTCACTCTCCCTCTCAATCTCTCCTCCACTCTTCCCCTCAATTTCTCCCTCAATCTCTCCCTCACTCTCCCTCACTTTCTCCCTCACTCTCCCCATCAATCTCCCCTTCAATCTCTCCTGCACTCTCCCCCACTCTCTCCCTCTGTCTCCCCATCAATCTCCTCCTCAATCTCGCCCCTCACTCTCTCCCCTCAAACTCCCCCTCACTCTATCCCCGCACTCACACCCTCACTCTCTCCCTCACTTAACCCTCACTCTCCTCCTCACTTGCTCCCTCACTTACCCCATACTCTCTCCCCTCACTCTCTCCATCACTCTACCCTCACTCTCCCCTCAGTCTCCCCTCAGTCTCTCCTCATTCTCCCACTCACTCTCCCCTCACTCTCCCCTCAATATTTCCCTCACTCTTCCACTCACTCTCCCCTCATTCTCTCTCCCCTCACTTTCTCTTCACTCTTGCCCTCACTCTCCCCCTCACTCTCTCCTCAATCTCCCCCTCAATCTCTCCCTCACACTTCCACTCACTCTCACCTCACTCTCTCTCCCCTCGCTCTCTCTTCAGTCCCCCTCACTCCCCCTCACTCTCTCCTCACTCTCCCCCTCACTATATCCCTCACTCTCCCACTCACTCTCCCCTCACTCTCTCTCCCCTCACTTTCTCTTCACTCTCGCCCTCACTCTCCCCCTCACTCTCTCCTCACTCTCCCCCTCACTATATCCCTCACTCTCCCACTCACTCTCCCCTCACTCTCTCCCTCAATGATCCCCTAATACTCTCCCTCAGTTTCCCTCTTATTCTCCCTGTCACTCTCTCATCACTCTCCCCCTCACTCTCTCCCTCACTCTTGACCTCACTCTGTATCCTCAAATTCTCCTCACTCTCCCCTCAATCTCTCCCTCACACTCCCCCTCAATCTCCCCCTCACTCTCCCGTACAATCTCCCCCTCAATCTCTCCCCCACTCTCCCCTCAATCTCTCCCCCACACTGTCCCTCAATCTCTCCCTCACTCTCCCCCTCAACATATCCCTCACTCTCTACCTCACTCTCCCCTCACTGCCTCCTCAATCTCTCCCTCACTCTCCCCACACACTCCCCTCAATCTCCCCCTCACTCTTCCCCTCAATCTCCATCTCAATCTCTCCCTCACTCTCCTCTCACTCTCCCCCTCAATCTCTATCTCCCTCTCTCCCTCACTCTCCCCTCAAACTCTACCTCAATCTTTACCTCACACTGCCCCTCAATCTCACCCTCACTCTCTCCTTCAATATATCCCTCACTCACTAACTCACTCTCCCCTCTCTGCCCCCTCAATCTCTCCCTCGCTCTCCCCTCACACTCAATTCATTCTCCCCCTCACTCTCTCCCTCAATCTCCCCCTCAATCGCTCCCTCAATCACCCCCTCACTCTGCTTCAGTATCTCCCTTCACTCTCCCCCTCAATCTCTCCCTCACTCTCCCCTCAATCTCCATCTCAATCGCTCCCTCACTCTCCCCTCACTCTCCTACTCAATCTCTCCTCCACTCTTCCCCTCAATCTCTCCCTGAATCTGTCCATCACTCTCCTTCACTCTCTCCTCACTCTCCCCATCAATCGCCCCAGCAATCTCTCCCTCACTCTCCCTCACTCTCCCCTGCACTCTCCCCCTCAATCTCTTCCTCACTCTTCCCCTCACTCTCCCCTCACTCTCTCTCCCCTCACTCTACCCTCACTCCCTCTTCACGCTCCCCCTCACTCTCTCCCTCACTCCTCCTTATTCTCCTCCTCACTCTCACCCTCACTCTCACCCTCAATCTCTTTCTCTCTCTGCTCCTCAATCTCCCCCTCACTCTCTCCTCACTCTCAACCTTACACTCTCCTCACTCTCTCTCCTTCACTCTCCCCCTCCGTGTCTCCCTCATTCTCTTTTCACTCTACGCTCACTCTCCCCTCACTCTTCCCTCACTCTCTCCTCACACTCCCCTCACTCTCTCCCCCTCACACTCCCACTCACTCACTCCCTCACTCTTCCCTCACTCTCCCCACTCTCCCCTCACACTCCCCTTCATTCTCCTCCTCACTCTCTCCCTCACATACCCCTCACTTTCTCCCTCACTCTTCCCTCACTCTCCCCACTCTCCCCTCACTCTCTCCCCTCAATCTCCCCCTCACTCTCCCTCACTTACCCATACTCTCTCCCCTCACTCTCTCCATCCATCTCCCCTCACTCTCCCCTCAGTCTCCCCCTCAGTCTCTCCTCACTCTCCCACTCACTCTCCCCTCACTCTCCCCTCACTCTCCCCTCAATATTTCCCTCACTCTCCCCTCACTCTCCCCCTCACTCTTTCCTCAATCTCCCCTGAATCTCTCCCTCACTCTTCCACTCACTCTCCCCTCACTCTCTCTCCCCTCACTCTCCCCTCACTCCCTCTTCACTCCCCCCTCACTCCCTCCTCACTCTCCCCCTCACTCTCTCCCTCACTCTCCCCCACACTCTCCTCCTCACTCTCCCCTCACTCTCTCCCTCAACGATCCCCTAATTCGCTCCCTCAGTTTCCCCCTTATTCTCCCTGTCACTCTCTCATCACTCTCCCCCTCACTCTCTCCCTCACTCTAGACCTCACTCTGTATCCGCAATCTCTCCTCACTCTCCCTCACTCTCTCCCTCAATCTCTCCCTCACTCTCCCCACAATCTCCCCCTCAATCTCTCCCTCACTCTCCCCCTCAATCTCTCCCTCATGCTCCCCTCAATCTCTACCTCACACTGTCCCTCAATCACTCTCTCACTCTCCCCCTCATTATATCACTCACTCTCTACCTCACTCTCCCCTCTGCCTCCTCAATCTCTCCCTCATTCTCCCCTCACACTCCCCTCAATCCATCCATCACACTCCCCCTCAATCAATTCAATTCAATTCAAATCGCTTTATTGGCATGATAAGGTACATCTTATGTTGCCAAAGCATCAAAATACATTTATGGTTGAACACATAAACGCAGATCTATTCATACAGTGTATAAACAGCTTTTTCCCTGAGTGTATAAATATACATTCGCATAATTTATATATACTCTTTTCTTAGGTTTACTGGTTGTCCCTCTGTTTATGGCAAGCTGTAACATAGTGTGCCGCTAGTGTTACACAGTTTCTCTCTTCCCCTAGTAGGTATGGGAGTTTTTGGTCGTCATTCAGATTTCTGAATTCAGGGCATATTTGTGAGAATTTTTGGTAGAAATTCTCCCTGATCTCCCCCTCAGTCTCTCCCTCAATCTGCCCCTCTCACTCCCTCACACTCTCCCCTCACACTCCCCCTCAATCATTCCCTCACTATCCCCTCACTCTCCCTCTCAATCTCTCCTCCACTCTTCCCCTCAATTTCTCCCTCAATCTCTCCCTCACTCTCCCTCACTTTCTCCCTCACTCTCCCCATCAATCTCCCCTTCAATCTCTCCTGCACTCTCCCCCACTCTCTCCCTCAGTCTCCCCATCAATCTCCTCCTCAATCTCGCCCCTCACTCTCTCCCCTCACACTCCCCCTCACTCTCTCCCCGCACTCACACCCTCACTCTCTCCCTCACTTAACCCTCACTCTCCTCCTCACTTGCTCCCTCACTTACCCCATACTCTCTCCCCTCACTCTCTCCATCACTCTACCCTCACTCTCCGCTCACTCTCCCCTCAGTCTCTCCTCATTCTCCCACTCACTCTCCCCTCACTCTCCCCTCACTCTCCCCTCAATATTTCCCTCACTCTTCCACTCACTCTCCCCTCATTCTCTCTCCCCTCACTTTCTCTTCACTCTCGCCCTCACTCTCCCCCTCACTCTCCCCCTCACTCTCTCCTCAATCTCCCCCTCAATCTCTCCCTCACACTTCCACTCACTCTCACCTCACTCTCTCTCCCCTCGCTCTCTCTTCAGTCCCCCCCTCACTCCCCCTCACTCTCTCCTCACTCTCCCCCTCACTATATCCCTCACTCTCCCACTCACTCTCCCCTCACTCTCTCCCTCAATGATCCCCTAATTCTCTCCCTCAGTTTCCCTCTTATTCTCCCTGTCACTCTCTCATCACTCTCCCGCTCACTCTCTCCCTCACTCTTGACCTCACTCTGTATCCTCAATCTCTCCTCACTCTCTCTGTCATTCTCCCCTCAATCTCTCCCCTCAATCTCTCCCTCACACTCCCCCTCAATCTCCCCCTCACTCTCCTGTACAATCTCCCCCTCAATCTCTCCCTCACTCTCCCCTCAATCTCTACCCCACTCTCTCCTCAATCTCCCCCTCAATCTCTCCCTCACACTTCCACTCACTCTCACCTCACTCTCTCTCCCCTCGCTCTCTCTTCAGTCCCCCCTCACTCCCCCTCACTCTCTCCTCACTCTCCCCCTCACTATATCCCTCACTCTCCCACTCACTCTCCCCTCACTCTCTCCCTCAATGATCCCCTAATTCGCTCCCTCAGTTTCCCTCTTATTCTCCCTGTCACTCTCTCATCACTCTCCCCCTCACTCTCTCCCTCACTCTTGACCTCACTCTGTATCCTCAATCTCTCCCTCACTCTCCCTCACTCCCTCCATCATTCTATCCTCAATCTCTCCCCTCAATCTCTCCCTCACACTCCCCCTCAATCTCCCCCTCACTCTCCCGTACAATCTCCCCCTCAATCTCTCCCCCACTCTCCCCTCAATCTCTACCCCACACTGTCCCTCAACCTCTCCCTCACTCTCCCCCTCAACATATCCCTCACTCTCTACCTCACTCTCCCCTCACTGCCTCCTCAATCTCTCCCTCACTCTCCCCAAACACTCCCCTCAATCTCCCCCTCACTCTTCCCCTCAATCTCCATCTCAATCTCTCCCTCACTCTCCTCTCACTCTCCCCCTCAATCTCTATCTCCCTCTCTCCCTCACTCTCCCCTCAAACTCTACCTCAATCTTTACCTCACACTGCCCCTCAATCTCACCCTCACTCTCTCCTTCAATATATCCCTCACTCACTAACTCACTCTCCCCTCTCTGCCCCCTCAATCTCTCCCTCGCTATCCCCTCACACTCAATTCATTCTCCCCCTCACTCTCTCCCTCAATCTCCCCCTCAATCGCTCCCTCAATCACCCCCTCACTCTGCTTCAGTATCTCCCTTCACTCTCCCCCTCAATCTCTCCCTCACTCTCCCCTCAATCTCCATCTCAATCGCTCCCTCACTCTCCCCTCACTCTCCTACTCAATCTCTCCTCCACTCTTCCCCTCAATCTCTCCCTGAATCTGTCCATCACTCTCCTTCACTCTCTCCTCACTCTCCCCATCAATCGCCCCAGCAATCTCTCCCTCACTCTCCCTCACTCTCTCCCTCACTCTCCCCTGCACTCTCCCCCTCAATCTCTTCCTCACTCTTCCCCTCACTCTCCCCTCACTCTCTCTCCCCTCACTCCCTCTTCACGCTCCCCCTCACTCTCTCCCTCACTCCTCCTTATTCTCCTCCTCACTCTCACCCTCACTCTCACCCTCAATCTCTTTCTCTCTCTGCTCCTCACTCTCCCCCTCACTCTCTCCTCACTCTCAACCTTACACTCTCCTCACTCTCTCTCCTTCACTCTCCCCCTCCGTGTCTCCCTCATTCTCTTTTCACTCTATGCTCACTCTCCCCTCACTCTTCCCTCACTCTCTCCTCACACTCCCCTCACTCTCTCCCCCTCACACTCCCACTCACTCACTCCCTCACTCTTCCCTCACTCTCCCCACTCTCCCCTCACACTCCCCTTCATTCTCCTCCTCACTCTCTCCCTCACATACCCCTCACTTTCTCCCTCACTCTTCCCTCACTCTCCCCACTCTCCCCTCACTCTCTCCCCTCAATCTCCCCCTCACTCTCCCTCACTTACCCATACTCTCTCCCCTCACTCTCTCCATCCATCTCCCCTCACTCTCCCCTCAGTCTCCCCCTCAGTCTCTCCTCACTCTCCCACTCACTCTCCCCTCACTCTCCCCTCACTCTCCCCTCAATATTTCCCTCACTCTCCCCTCACTCTCCCCCTCACTCTTTCCTCAATCTCCCCTGAATCTCTCCCTCACTCTTCCACTCACTCTCCCCTCACTCTCTCTCCCCTCACTCTCCCCTCACTCCCTCTTCACTCCCCCCTCACTCCCTTCTCACTCTCCCCCTCACTCTCTCCCTCACTCTCCCCCACACTCTCCTCCTCACTCTCCCCTCACTCTCTCCCTCAACGATCCCCTAATTCGCTCCCTCAGTTTCCCCCTTATTCTCCCTGTCACTCTCTCATCACTCTCCCCCTCACTCTCTCCCTCACTCTAGACCTCACTCTGTATCCGCAATCTCTCCTCACTCTCCCTCACTCTCTCCCTCAATCTCTCCCTCACTCTCCCCACAATCTCCCCCTCAATCTCTCCCTCACTCTCCCCCTCAATCTCTCCCTCATGCTCCCCTCAATCTCTACCTCACACTGTCCCTCAATCTCTCTCTCTCTCCCCCTCATTATATCACTCACTCTCTACCTCACTCTCCCCTCTGCCTCCTCAATCTCTCCCTCATTCTCCCCTCACACTCCCCTCAATCCATCCATCACACTCCCCCTCAATCAATTCAATTCAATTCAAGTCGCTTTATTGGCATGATAAGGTACATCTTATGTTGCCAAAGCATCAAAATACATTTATGGTTGAACACATAAACGCAGATCTATTCATACAGTGTATAAACAGCTTTTTCCCTGAGTGTATAAATATACATTCGCATAATTTATATATACTCTTTTCTTAGGTTTACTGGTTGTCCCTCTGTTTATGGCAAGCTGCAACATAGTGTGCCGCCAATGTTACACAGTCTCTCTCTTCCCCTAGTAGGTAGGGGAGTTTTTGGTCGTCATTCAGATTTCTGAATTCAGGGCATATTTGTGAGAATTTTTGGTAGAAATTCTCCCTGATCTCCCCCTCAATCTCTCCCTCAATCTCCCCCTCTCACTCCGTCACACTCTCCCCTCACACTCCCCCTCAATCATTCCCTCACTATCCCCTCACTCTCCCTCTGAATCTCTCCTCCACTCTTCCCCTCAATTTCTCCCTCAATCTCTCCCTCACTCTCCCTCACTTTCTCCCTCACTCTCCCCATCAATCTCCCCTTCAATCTCTCCTGCACTCTCCTCCACTCTCTCCCTCAGTCTCCCCATCAATCTCCTCCTCAATCTCGCCCCTCACTCTCTCCCCTCACACTCCCCCTCACTCTCTCCCCGCACTCACACCCTCACTCTCTCCCTCACTTAAACCTCACTCTCCTCCTCACTTGCTCCCTCACTTACCCCATACTCTCTCCCCTCACTCTCTCCATCACTCTACCCTCACTCTCCCCTCAGTCTGCCCTCAGTCTCTCCTCATTCTCCCACTCACTCTCCCCTCACTCTCCCCTCACTCTCCCCTCAATATTTCCCTCACTCTTCCACTCACTCTCTCTCCCCTCACTTTCTCTTCACTCTCGCCCCCACTCTCCCCCTCACTCTCCCCCTCACTCTCTCCTCAATCTCCCCCTCAATCTCTCCCTCACACTTCCACTCACTCTCATCTCACTCTCGCTCCCCTCGCTCTCGCTTCAGTCCCCCTCACTCCCCCTCACTCTCTCCTCACTCTCCCCCTCACTATATCCCTCACTCTCCCACTCACTCTCCCCTCACTCTCTCCCTCAATGATCCCCTAATTCTCTCCCTCAGTTTCCCTCTTATTCTCCCTGTCACTCTCTCATCACTCTCACCCTCACTCTCTCCCTCACTCTTGACCTCACTCTGTATCCTCAATCTCTCCTCACTCTCCCTCACTCTCTCCCTCATTCTCCCCTCAATCTCTCCCCTCAATCTCTCCCTCACACTCCCCCTCAATCTCCCCCTCACTCTCCCGTACAATCTCCCCCTCAATCGCTCCCTCACTCTCCCCTCAATCTCTCCCCCACTCTCCCCTCAATCTCTACCTCACACTGTCCCTCAATCTCTCCCTCACTGTCCCCCTCAACATATCCCTCACTCTCTACCTCACTCTCCCCTCACTGCCTCCTCAATCTCTCCCTCACTCTCCCCACACACTCCCCTCAATCTCCCCCTCACTCTTCCCCTCAATCTCCCCCTCAATCTCTCCCTCAATCTCTCCCTCACACTGTCCCTCAATCTCTCCCTCACTCTTTTCCTCAATATATCCCTCACTCTCTACCTCACTCTCCCCTCACTGCCTACTCAATCTCTCCCTCACTCTCCCCTCACACTCCCCTCAATCTCCCCCACACACTCTCCCCTCACTCTCCCCCTCAATCTCTCCCTCACTGTCCGCTCACTCTCCCTCTCAATCTCTCCTCGACTCTTCCCCTTAATTTCTCCCTCAATCTCTCCCTCAATCTCCCTCACTCTCTCCCTCACTCTCCCCATCAATCTCCCCCTCAATCTCTCCTGCACTCTCCCCCACTCTCTCCCTCACTCTCCCCATCAATCTCCTCCTCAATCTCGCCCCTCACTCTCTCCCCTCACACTCCCCCTCACTCTTTCCCCGCACTCACACCCTCAATCTCTCACTCACTCTTCCTCTCACTCTCCCCTCACTCTCTCTTCACTCTCCCCCTCACTCTCCACCTCACTCTCTCCTCATTCTCCCCCTCACTCTCTCCCTCACTCTCACCCTCTCTCACCCACTCAATCTTTCCCACACTCTCCCCTCAATCTCTTTCTCACTCTCCTCCTCACTCTTCCCTCACTCTCCCCACTCTCCACTCACTCTCCGCTTCACTCTCCTCCTCACTCTCTCCCTCACTTACCCCTCACTCTCTCCCTCACTCTTCCCTCACTCTCCCCCACTCTCCTCTCACTCTCTCCCCTCACTCTCTCCCCTCACTCTCCTCCTCACTCACCCTCACTTACCCCATACTCTCTCCCCTCACTCTCTCCATCACTCTACCCTCAATCTCCCCTCAGTCTCCCCCTCAGTCTCTCGTCGCTCTCCCACTCACTCTCCCCTCACTCTCCCCTCAATATTTCCCTCACTCTTCCACTCACTCTCCCCTCAATCTCCCCCTCAATCTCTCCCTCAATCTCCCCCTCAATCTCTCCTCCACTCTGCCCTCAATCTCTCCCTCACAGTCCCTCAATCTCTCCCTCACTCTTTTCTCAATATATCCCTCACTCACTACCTCACTCTCCCCTCACTGCCTCCTCAATCTCTCCCTCACTCTCCCCTCCCACTCCCCTCAATCTTCCCCTCACACTCCCCCTCAATCTCCCCCTCAATCTCTCCCTCACTCTCCCCTCACTCTCCCTCTCAATCTCTCCTCCACTCTTCCCCTTAATTTCTCCCTCAATCTCCCACTCAATCTCTCCCTCACTCTCCCTCACTCTCTCCCTCACTCTCCCCATCAATCTCCTCCTCAATCTCTCCCCTCACTCTCTCCCCTCACACTCCCACTCACTCTCTCCTCACACTCACCCCCTCAATCTCTCAATCACTCTACCCTCACTCTCCACTTCTTTCTCCCCCACTCTCTCTCCCCTCACTCTCCTCACTCGCTCTTCACTCTCCCCCTCACTCTCCCCCTCACTCTCCCCTCACTCTCTCCCCTCACTCTCCCCTCACTCTCTCTTCACTCTCCCCCTCACTCTGCCCCTCACTGTCTCTTCACTCTCCCCCTCACTCTCTCCTCACTCTCCCCCTCACTCTCTCCCTCACTCTCCCCCTCACTCCCTCTCCCACTCTCCCCCTCAATCGCTTTCTCACTCTCCTCCTCACTCTCTCCCTCATGCTCCCACTAAATCTCTCCCCTCACTCTCCCCTCAATCTCTCCCTCAACTGTTCCCCTAATTCTCACCCTTAATTCCCCCTCATTCTCCCCCTCACTCTCTTATCACTCTCCACCTCACTCTCTTCTCACTCTCTCCCTCACTCTCTCCTCACTCTCAACCTTACACTCTCATCACTCTCCCTCCCTCACTCTCCTCCTCAGTGACTCCCTCATTCTCCGCTCTCTCTATGTTCACTGTCTCCCCTCAATCTCTCCCCTCAACCCCTCCCTCACTCTCCCCCTCAGACTCTCCCTCACCCTCTCCCTCACACTCCCCCTCAATCTCTCCCTCACACTCCCCCTCAATCTCTCCTTCACTCTCCCCATCAATCTATCACTCAATCTCTACCTCACTCTCTACTTGCTGCCCCCTCAATCGCTCCCTCACTCTCCCCTCAATCTCTACCTCAATCTCTCCCTTACACGCCCCCTCAATCTCCCCCTCACCCTACCCATTAATCTCCCCCTCAATCTCTCCCTCACTCTCCCCTCAATCTCTCCCTCAACCTCTAGCTCACACTCTACCTCAATCTTTCCCTCACTCCCCCCTCAATCTATCCCTCACTCTCTCCCTCACTCTCACCTCACTGCCTCCTCAATCTCTCCCTCACTCTCCCCTCAATCTCCCCCCACTCTCCCCTGCAATCACCCACTCAATCTCTCCCGTCACTCTCCCCCTCAATCTCTCCCTCACTCTCCCCTCACTCTCCTCTCAATCTCCCCCTCACTCTCCCCTCAATCTCCCCCTCACTCTCCCCTGCAATCACCCACTCAATCTCTTCCCTCACTCTCCCCCTCAATCTCTCCCTCACTCTCCCCTCACTCACCCCCTCAATCTTCCCCTCAATCTCTCCCACAATCTCCCCCTCACACTCCCTCACGCTCTCCCCTCACTGTTCCCCTCAATCTCTCCTTCACTCTCCCTCACTCTCTCCCTCACTCTCCCCATCAATCTCCCCCTCACTCTCCCCCACTCTCTCCCCTCACTCTCCCCTCACTCTCTCTTCACTCTCCCCCTCACTCTCCCCCTCACTCTCCTCTCACTCGCTCTCCCCTCACTCTCTCTTCACTCTCCCCCTCACACTGCCCCTCATTCTCTCTTCACTCTCCCTCTCACTCTCCCCCTCACTCTCTCCTCACTCTCCCCTCACTCTCCTCCTCAGTCCTCAGTCCCTCCCCCACTCTCCCCCTCAATCACTTTCTCACTTTCCTCCTCGCTCTCCCCCTCACACTCCCACTAAATCTCTCCCCTCACTCTCCCCTCAATCTTTCCCTCAACTTTCCCCCTAATTCTCTCCCTTAAATTCCCCCTCATTCTCCCCCTCACTCTCTCATCACTCTCTCCCTCACTCTCTCCTCACTCTCTCCCTCACTCTCTCCTCACTCTCAACCTTACACTCTCATCACTCTCCCTCCCTCACTCTCCCCCTCAGTGACTCCCTCATTCTCCGCTCTCTCTATGTTCACTGTCTCCCCTCAATCTCTCCCCTCAATCCCTCCCTCTCTCTCCCCCTCATACTCTCCCTCACTCTCTCCCTCATTCTGCCACCAATTTCTTCCTCACTCTCACCTCAATCTCTCCCTCACTCTCCCCCTCAATCTCTCCCTCACTCTCCCCTCCCTCTCCCTCTCAATCTCTCCTCCACTCGTCCCTCAATTTCTCCCTCACTCTCTCCCTCACTCTCCCCATCAATCTCCCCCTCAATCTCTCCCTCACTTTCTCTCACTCTCTCCCTCACACTCCCCATCAATCTCCTCCTCAATCTCTCCCCTCACTCTCTCCCCTCACACTCCCCCTCACTTTCTCCCCACACTCACCCCCTCAATCTCTTAATCACTCTACCCTCACTCTCCCCCTCTTTCTCCCCACTCTCTCTCCTCTCACTCTCCCCTCACTCTCCCCCTCTCTCCCTCACTCTCTCTCCCCTCACTCTCCCCTCACTCTCTCTTCACTCTCCCCCTCACTCTGCCCCTCACTCTCTCTTCACTCTCCCACTCACTCTCCCCCTCACTCTCTCCCTCATTCTCCCCCTCACTCTCCCCCTCACTCTCTCCCCCACTCTCCCCCTCAATCTCTTTCTCGCTCTCCTCCTCACTCTCTCCCTCACACTCCCACTAAATCTCTCCCCTCACTCTCCCCTCAACCTTTCCCTCAACTGTCCCCCTAAATCTCCCCCTTAAATTGCCCCTCATTCTCCCCCTCACTCTCTCATCAGTCTCCACCTCACTCTCTCCTCACTCTCTCCCTCACTCTCAACCTTACACTCTCATCACTCTCCCTCCCTCACTCTCCCCCTCAGTGACTCCCTTATTCTCCGCTCACTCTACGTTCACTGCCTACCCTCAATCTCTCCCCTCAATCCCTCCCTCACTCTCCCCCTCAAACTCCCCCTCACTCTCCCCTCAATCTCTCCCTCAATCTCTAGCTCACACTCTACCTCAATCTCTCCCTCACTCCCCCCTCAATCTATCCCTCACTCTCTACCTCACTCTCCCCTCACTGCCCCCTCAATCTCTCCCTCACTCTCCCCTCACTCTCCCCTCAATCTCCCCCTCACTCTCCCCTCAAACTCCCCCTCACTCTCTCCCTCACTCTGCCCCAATCTCTCCCTCACTCTCCCCCTCAAACTCCCCCTCACTCTCTCCCACACTCTCCCCTCAATCTCCCCCTCACTCTCCCCCTCAAACTCCCCCTCACTCTCTCCCTCACTCTGCCCCAATCTCCCCCTCACTCTCCCCCTCAAACTCCCCCTCACTTTCTCCCTCACTCTGCCCCAATCTCTCCCTCACTCTCACCTCAATCTCTCCCCCACTCTCCATTCACTCTCTCTCTCAATCTCTCCCTCACAGTCCCCGTCAATCTCTCCCTCAGACTCCCCCTCAATCTATCACTCACTCGCTACCTCACTCTCCCCTTGCTTCCCCCTCAATCTCTCCCTCACTCTCCCTCACTCTCCCCTCAATCTTTACCTCAATCTCTCCCTCACACGCCCCCTCAATCTCCCCCTCACTCTACCCCTCAATCACTCCCTCAATCTATCGCTCACTATCCCCTTAATCTCCCCCTCAATCTCTCCCTCACTCTCCCCTCAATCTCTCCCTCAATCTCTAGCTCACACTCTACCTCAATCTCTCCCTCACTCCCCCCTCAATCTATCCCTCACTCTCTACCTCACTCTCCCCTCACTGCCCCCTCAATCTCTCCCTCACTCTCCCCTCACTCTCCCCTCAATCTCCCCCTCACTCTCCCCCTCAATCTCCCCGTCAATATCTCTCCTCACTCTCCCCCTCAATCTCTCCCTCACTCTCCCCACACTCACCGCTCAATCTCTCGCTCACTCTCTGCTCACTCTCCCCATCAATCTCCCCCTCAATCTCCCCCTCAATCTCTCCCTCACTTTCCCTCACTCTCTCCCTCACTCTCCCCATCAATCTCCTCCTCAATCTCTCCCCTCACTCTCTCCCCTCACACTCCCCCTCACTCTCTCCCCGCACTCACCCCCTCAATCTCTCAATCACTCTACCCTCACTCTCCCCCTCTTTCTCCCCCACTCTCTCTCCCCTCACTCTCCCCTCACTCTCTCTTCACTCTCCCACTCACTCTCCCCCTCACTCTCTCCTCACTCTCCCCCTCACTCTCTCCCTCGCTCGCCCCCTCACTATCATCCTCACTCCCTCCCCCACTCTCCCCCTCAATCTCTTTCTTGCTCTCCTCCTCACTCTCTCCCTCACGCTCCCACTAAATCTCTCCCCTCACTCTCCCCTCAATCTCTCCCTCAACTGTCCCCTTAATTCTCCCCCTTAAATTCCCCCTCATTCTCCCCCTCACTCTCTCATCACTCTCCACCTCACTCTCTCCTCACTCTCTCCCTCACTCTCTCCTCACTCTCAACCTTACACTCTCATCCCTCTCCCTCTCTCTCTCACACGCCCCCTCAATCTCCCCCTCACGCTACCCCTCAATCACTCCCTCAATCTATCGCTCACTATCCCCTTAATCTCCCCCTCAATCTCTCCCTCATTCTCCCCTCAATCTCTCCCTCAATCTCTTGCTCACACTCTACCACAATCTCTCCCTCACTCCCCCCTCAATCTATCCCTCACTCTCTACCGCACTCTCCCCTCACTGCCCCCTCGCTCTCCCCCTCAATCTCCCCATCAATCTCTCCCCTCACTCTCCCCCTCAATCTCTCCCTCACTCTCCCCGCACTCACCATCTCAATCTCTAGCTCACTCTCCCCTCACTCTCCCCCTCATCTCTCCTCCTCTCTTCCCCTAAATCTCTCCCTCAATCTCACCCTCACTCTCTCTCACTCTCTCCCTCACTCTCTCCCGCACGGTGCCACGTGCTAGTGAGTATAGGAATAGGAGGATAGAGCAGATGAATGCGTGGCTAAAGAGTTGGTGCAGGAGGGAGGGCTTTAGTTTCCTGGATCACTGGGCCTGCTTCTGGGGAAGGTGGGACTTGTACAAGTCGGATGGGTTGCACCTGAACCAGAGCGGGACAAATATCCTTGCGGGGAGGTTTGCTAGCACTGTTCGGGGGGTTGGGAACCTGAGCAGGGAGACAGAGGAAAGGGAAACAGGGATAAAAGTAAAAGATAGGAAGGAGAAAAACAAAAGTGGCAGTCAGAGAAATCAACGGTTTAAATCAAACGTGGCCACAGTGAATAATAATTCTAATAGGTCTAAGAGCATTAAAAAAACAAGCCTGAAGGCTTTGTGTCTTAATGCAAGGAGCATTTGTAATAAGGTGGACGAATTGGCTGCGCAAATAGAGGTAAACGAATATGATTTGGTTGGGATTACGGAAACGTGGCTCAAGGATGGCCAAGACTGGGAACTCAACATCCAGGGGTATTCGATATTCAGGAAAGATAGGCAAAAAGGAAAGGGAGGTGGGGTAGCATTACTGGTTAAAGAAGGGATTAATACAATTGTAATGAAGGATATTAGCTCTGATGATGTGGAATCTGTATGGGTAGAATTGAGAAATACTAAGGGGAAAAAAACATTCGTGGGAGTGGTATATAGACCTCCAAACAGTAAGGCGAAGCTTGGGGATGGCATTAAAAGAGAAATTAAAGAAGCGTGCAATAAGGGCACAGCAGTCATCATGGGTGACTTTAATCTACATATAGATTGGGCCAACCAAATTAGTAACAATACTGTGGAGGAGGAATTCCTGGAGTGTTTACGGGATGGTTTCCTGGACCAATATGTCGAGGAACCAACCAGAGATCAGGCCATCTTAGACTGGGTATTATGTAACGACAAAGGATGAATTAGCAATCTTGTTGTACAAGGCCCCTTGGGTCTGAGCGATCATAATATGATCGAATTCTTCATTAAGATGGAGAATGAAGTAGTTGACTCAGAGACTAGGGTCCTCAATTTAAATAAAGGAAACTACGATGGTCTGAGGAGCGAGTTGGGTAGGATTGATTGGGGAATGGCACTCAAAGGGTTGACGGTGGATAGGCAATGGCAAACATTCAAAGACCAAATGGATGAGCTACAGAATTTGTTCATCCCAGTTTGGCATAAAAATAAAACAAAAAAGGTGACTCAACCGTGGCTAACAAGGGAATTTAGGGATAGCATAAGATCCAAGGAGACGACATATAAATTGGCCAGAAAAAGCAATAATCTTGAGGATTGGGAGGAGTTTAGGATTCAACAAAGGAGGACAAAGGGATTAATTAAGAAAGGGAAAATAGAATATGAGAGTAAGCTAGCAGGGAACATAGAAACTGACTGTAAAAGCTTTCATAGATATGTGAAGAGAAAAAGATTGGTGAAGTCAAGCGTAGGTCCCTTGCAGTCAGAATCAGGAGAATTTATAATGGGAAACAAAGAAATGACAGACCAACTAAATTCATACTTTTGTTCTGTCTTCACAAAGGAGGACACAAATAACCTCCCAGAGATGCCGGGGAACATAAGGCCTGATGAAAGGGTGGAACTGAAAGAAATCAGTATTTGTAGGGAAATGGTGTTAGGAAAATTGATGGGACTAAAGGCCGATAAATCCCCAGGGCCTGATAATCTACATCCCAGGGTACTTAAGGAAGTGGCCCTAGAAATAGTAGATGCATTGCTGGTCATCTTCCAGAACTCGATAGACTCTGGAACAGTACCCATGGATTGGCGGGTAGCTAATGTTACCCCACTATTAAAAAAAGGTGGTCGAGAAAAAGCGGGGAATTATAGACCGGTAAGCCTGACATCGGTAGTGGGGGAAAATGCTAGAATCTATTATAAAAGATGTAATAGCAGAGCACTTGGTAAGCAGTGACAGGATCGGACAAAGTCAACATGGATTTACAAGAGGTAAATCATGCTTGACTAATCTACTGGAATTTTTTGAGGATGTAACTGGTAAAATAGATAAGGGAGAACCAGTGGATGTGGTGTATTTGGACTTTCAGAAGGCTTTCGCTAAGGTCCCACATAAGAGATTAGCGTGCAAAATTAAGGCACATGGGATTGGGGGCAAGGTATTGACTTGGATAGAGAACTGGTTGGCGGACAGAAAGCAAAGAGTTGGAATAAACGGGTCGTTTTCCGAGTGGCAGGCAGTGACTAGTGGGGTACCGCAAGGATCGGTCCTAGGACCCCAGCTGTTCACAATATATATTAATGATCTGGATGAGGGAATTGGATGTAATATCTCCAAATTTGCAGACGACACAAAGCTGGGTGGGAGGGTAAGCTGTGAGGAGGATGTCGTGAAACTCCAGTACAATTTGGACAGATTGGGTGATTGGGCAGAAACATGGCAAATGCACTATAATGTGGATAAATGTGAGGTTATCCACTTTGGTGGCAAAAACTGGAAGGCAGATTATTATTTGAATGGCAATAGATTGGGAGAAGGGGAAGTGCAAAGAGACCTGGGTGTTCTTGTGCACCAGTCGCTGAAGGTAAGCATGCAGGTGCAGCAGGCGGTTAAGAAGGCAAATGGAATGTTGGCCTTCGTAGCAAGAGGGTTCGAGTACAGGAACAAGTTGCTACAGTTGTACAGGGCCTTGGTGAGACCGCACCTTGAGTATTGTGTGCAGTTTTGGTCGCCTTACCTGAGGAAGGACGTTCTTGCCATGGAAGGAGTGCAGCAAAGATTCACCAGGCTGATACCTGGGATGGCAGGAATGACCTATGAGGAGAGATTGTGTCGATTGGGCTTATACTCACTGGAGTTTAGAAGATTGAGAGGGGATCTCATCAAAACTTATAAAATTCTGTCAGCCCTGGACAGACTAGATGCAGGAAGGATGTTTATGATGGCCGGGGAGTCCAGAACCAGGGGTCATAGTCTAAGGATAAGGGGTAAGCCATTTAGGACTGAAATGAGGAGGAATTTCTTCACCCAGAGAGTGGTGAACCTGTGGAATTCTCTGCCACAGAGGGTGGTGGAGGCCAGTTCATTAAATATATTCAAAAAAGAGTTGGATATATTTCTTAAGGCTAAAGGGATCAAGGGATATGGGGAGAAGGCAGGGACAGGGTACTGAATTTGGATGATCAGCCATGATCTCATTGAATGGCAAGCAGGCTCGAAGGGCCGAATGGCCTACTCCTGCTCCTATCTTCTATGTTTCTATGTTTCTCCCCCTCAATCTATCCCCCACTCTCTACCTCATTCTTCCCCTCACTTTCCCCCTCTATCTCCCCCTCACTCTCACCCCTCACTGCCCCCTCAATCTCTCCCTCACTCTCCTTCACTCTCCCCTGAATCTCCCCCTCCATCTCCCCCTCAATCTCTCCCTCACACTCCCCCTCAATCACTCCCTCACTCTCCCCTCAAAATCTCCCTCAATCTCTACCTCACACTGCCCCTCAATATATCCCTCTCTCTACCTCACTCTCACCCTCAGTCTCTCTCTCACTCTCCCCTCACTCGCCCATTCACCTTCCCCTCAATGTCTCCCTCACTCTCTCCCCTCACTCTCCCTCACTCTTTCCCTCACTCTCCCCACTAATCTCCCCCTCAATCGCTCCGCCACTCTCCCTCACTCTCCCCTCACTCTCTCTTCACTCTCCCCCTCGCTCTCCCCCTCACTCTCTCCCTCACTCTCCCCCTCACTCTCATCCTCACTCCCTCTCCCATTCTCCCCTTCAATCTCTTTCTCCTCCTCACTCTCTCCCTCATGCTCCCACTAAATCTCTCCCCTCACTCTCCCCTCAATCTCTCCCTCAACTGTCCCCCTAATTCTCACCCTTAATTCCACCTCATTCTCCCCCTCACTCTCTCATCACTCTCCACCTCACTCTATTCTCACTCTCTCCCTCACTCTCTCCTCACTCTCAACCTTACACTCTCATCACTCTCCCTCCCTTACTCTCCCCCTCAGTGACTCCCTCATTCTCTGCTCTCTCTACGTTCACTGTCTCCCCTCAATCTCTCCCCTCAATCCCTCCCTCACTCTCCCCCTCAAATTCTCCCTCACTCTCCCCCTCACTCTGTCCCAATTTCTTCCTCAATCTCACCTCATTCTCTTCCTCACTCTCCCCTCAATCTCTCCCTCAATCTCTCCCTCACACTCCCCCTCAATCTCTCCCTCACTCCACCTCAATCTCTCCTTCACTCTCCCCCTCAATCTATCACTCAATCTCTACCTCACTCTCCACTCGCTGCCCCCTCAAGCTCTCCCTCACTCTCCCTCACACTCTCACCTCACTCTCCCCTCAATCTCTACCTCAATCTCTCCCTCACACACCCCCTCAATCTCCCCCCCCACTCTACCCCTCAATCTCCACCTCAATCTATCCCTCACTCTCTCCCTCACTCTCCCCTCACTGCCCCCTCAATCTCTCCCTCACTCTCCCCTCACTCTCCCCTCAATCTCCCCCTCACTCTCCCCTGCAATCACCCACTAAATCTCTCCCCAAACTCTCCCCCTCAATCTCTCCCTCACTCTCCCCTCACACTCCCCTCATTCTCCCCCTCACTCACCCCCTCAATCACCCCTCAATCTCTCCCTCAATCTCCCCCTCACACTCCCTCACGCTCTCCCCTCACTCTCCCCCTCAATCTCTCCCTCACTCTCCCTCACTCTCTCCCTCACTCTCCCCATTAATCTCCACCTCACTCTCCCCCCACTCTCTCCCCTCACTCTCCCCTCACTCTCTCTTCACTCTCCCCCTCACTCTCCCCCTCACTCTCCTCTCACTCTCTCTCCCCTCACTCTCCCTTCACTCTCCCCCTCACTCTGCCCCTCATTCTCTCTTCACTCTCCCTCTCACTCTCCCCCTCACTCTCTCCTCACTCTCCCCTCACTCTCCTCCTCAGTCCCTCCCCCACTCTCCCCCTCAATCTCTTTCTCACTCTCCTCCTCACTCTCCCCCTCACGCTCCCACTAAGTCTTTCCCCTCACTCTCCCCTCAATCTCTCCTACAATTTTCCCCCTAATTCTCCCCCTTAAATTCCCCCTCATTCTCCCCCTCACTCTCTCATCACTCTCTCCCTCACTCTCTCCTCACTCTCTCCCTCACTCTTTCCTCACTCCCAACCTTACACTCTCATCACTCTTCCTCCCTCACTCTCCCTCTGTGACTCCCTCATTCTCTGCTCACTCTGCGTTCACTGTCTCTCCTCAAACTCTCCCCTCAATCCCTCCCTCACTCTCCCCCTCACTCTGCCCCAATCTCTCCCTCACTCTCCCCCTCAATCTCTCCCTCACTCCCCCCTCACTCTCCCTCTCAATCTCTCCTCCACTCTTCCCGCAATTTCTCCCTCACTCTCTCCCTCACTCTCCCCATCAATCTCCCCCTCAATCTCTCCCTCACTTTCCCTCACTCTCTCCCTCGCTCTCCCCATCAATCTCCTCCTCAATCTCTCCCCACACTCTCTCCCCTCACACTCCCCCTCACTCTCTCCCTGCACTCACCCCATCAATCTCTCAATCACTCTACCCTCACTCTCCCCCTCTTTCTCCCCACTCTCTCTCCCCTCACTCTCCCCTCACTCTTTCTCCCTTCACTCTCCTCTCACTCTCTCTTCTCTCTCCCACTCACTCTCCCCCTCACTCTCTCCCCACTCTCACCCTCACACTCTCCCTCGCTCTCCCCCTCACTCTCATCCTCACTCCCTCCCCCACTCTCGGCCTCAATCTCTTTCTCGCTCTCCTCCTCACTCTCTCCCTCACGCTCCCACTAAATCTCTCCCCTCACTCTCCCCATCAATCTCCTCCTCAATCTCTCCCCTCACTCTCTACCCTCACACACCCCCTCACTCTCTCCCCGCACTCACCCCTCAATCTCTCAATCACTCTACCCTCACTCTCTCCCTCATTCTCCCCCTCACTCTCCTCCTCACTCTCTCCCCACTCTCCCCCTCAATCTCTTTCTCACTCTCTTCCTCACTCTCTCCCTCACGCTCCCACTAAATCTCTCCCTCAGTCTCCCCTCACTCTCTTCCTCAACTTTCCCCCTAATTCTCTCCTTTAGTTTCCCCCTCATTCTCCCTCTCACACTCTCATCACTCTCCCCTCAGTCTCTCTTCACTCTCCCCTTCACTCTCTCCTCACTGTCCCCCTCACTCTCTCCTCACTCTCAACCTTACTCTCTCCTCACTCTCTCTCCCTCACTCTCCCCCTCAGTATCTCACTCATTCTCCACTCACTCTAAGTTCACACACTCCCCTCAATCTCTCCCCTCAATCCCACCCTCACTCTGCCCCTCAATCTCTCCCTCACAACCCCCTCACTCACCCCTTCATTCTCCCCCTCACTCTCCTACTCACTCTCTCCCTCACTTTCCCCCTCACACTCCCCTCACTCTTCCCCTTAATCTAACCCACACTCTCCCCTCAATCTCTCTGTCACTCTCTCCGTCACTCTGCCCCAATCTCTCCCTCACTCTCACCTCACTCCCTCCCTCAATCTCTCCCTCACTCTCCCCTCAATCTCTCCCTCAATCTCTCCCTCACACTCCCCCTCAATCTCTCCCTCACACTCCCCCTCAATCTCTCCCTCAATATCCCCCTCAATCTATCCGTCTCTCTCTACCTCACTCTCCCCACACTGCGCCCTCAATCTCTCCCTCACTCTCACCTCGCTCTGCCCCTCAATCTCCACCTCACTCTCCCCCTCAATCTCCCCTCAATCTCTCCCTCAATCTCCCTCTCACTCTCCCTCACTCTCTCCCCTCAATCTCTCCCTCACTCTCCCCCTCAATCTCTCCCACACTCTCCCCGCAATCTCTCCCTCAATCTCTCCCTCACACTCCCCCTCGATCTCCCCCTCAATCTCTCCCTCACACTCCCCCTCGATCTCCCCCTCAATCTCTCCCTCACTCTCCCCCTCAATCTCTCCCTCACTCTCTCCATCACTCTCCCCTCAAACTCTACATCAATCTTTACCTCACACTGCCCCTCAATCTCCCCTTCAATATGTCCCTCACTCACTAACTCACGCCCCGCACTCGCCCCCTCAATCTCTCCCTCACTCTTCCCCTCACTCTCCCTTCACTCTCTCTCCCCTCACTCTCCCCTCACTCTCTCTTCACACCCCCTCACACTCCACCTCACTCTCTCCTCACTCTCCTCCTCACTCTTTCTTCACTCTCCCCCTCACTCTCTGCTGACCCTCAACCTCACACTTTCCTCAATCTCTCTCCCTCACTCTCCCCCTCAGTGTCTCCCGCATTCTCTGCTCACTCTACGCTCACTCTCCCCTCACTCTCCCCTCACTCTCTC